>NC_139691.1:37527877-38127877 GCF_964106915.1 Podarcis gaigeae
ATAGAAGTCCCTTCTACATCTGGATCTCCTTTGCAACACAGGGAGATGATTATGCTTTCTTTAAAATAAAATAAAGAAATTAATAAAGTCTTTTAGAGCAGATGCAATTTTGTACACATGCCATTAAAGTTTCAGTGATGCTATTTGATTTCTCTACGCCTGTCCTGTTTCAGCCTTAAAGCCATCTTCATCAAAGCTGGCATCATGACTGTGTCATGTTAATATGGGTGCTTTGTTTACTCAAAGGGCAACATGTTGGACCAGATGAGTGATTTCTAATAGCTATCTAATAAGGAACATCTTACCAGCAGTAAGCCAGCTGGCTCTTGATAAATGATTAGCTACCTTCTTCAGTCATGCAAGTTGGCCGGCACATAAAATACAACTGTAGCCAAGGAACTGAGCAAGCACAGCAACAAATGTCTCGGTTTCACACATCAACAAATGTTGGCCCATCTTTTTTGTGTTTTCAGGACATGGCTTCAAAGCAGGCAGACCATGGTATGCATTTGTTAAGCAGTGGACTGAAACCACCAACCAAATTAATATTATGTACAGTAGTAGACTACTCACTCTACATTTTACTACTACTACTACTACTAATAGGTAAAAGGTAAATGACCCCAGGATGATTAAGTCCCATCAAAGGCGACTATGGAGTTGTGGCGCTCATTGTGCTTTCAGGCTCAGGGAGCCAGTGTTTGTTCACAAAGAGCTTTCCGGGTCATGTGGCCAGCATGACTAAACTGCTTCTGGCATAACGGGACACTGTGACACATGCCAGAGTGCACAGAAATGCCATTTACCTTCCCACAACAGCAATACCAATTCTCACCCCATCATGCAGATTCGAAGCACTGACCTTTCAATCAGCAAGCCCAAGGGGCTCAGTGGTCCAGATCACGTCCTGCAAGTGAGATGAGCACCACACCCCATCGTCTCCTTTGACTGGACTTGACCGTCCAGGTGTCCTTTACCTTTTTTACCTACTACCACTACTAATAATAACAATGGAATTTCAGGAAAGGGTTGCACAATCACTTTTCCTTCCTCATGTTCAGTAAGAGCATAAGAGCAGAAGAGCATCTCCACCCCATTGTTCAGCCCTGACACTGAGATCCAGCTTCAAGGGACTTCTGGCAGTTCCCTCACTGGAAGAAGTGAAGCTACAAGTAGAGGGACTTCATGGTAGTGGCGCCCACCTTGTGGAATGCCCTCCCATCAGATGTCAATGAGATAAATATCTAGAAAACTTTTAGAAGGCATCTGAAGGCAGCCCTGTATCAGTATGTGTTTTATTATTCTTTTATATGTGTTGGAAATGACCCAGAGTGGCTGGGTACAAATAATAAAATTAATAATAATAATAATAATAATAATAATAATAATAATAATAAAACATAAGAATTCCCTGCTGGATCAGGCTTATGGCCCATCTAATCCAGTATCCTGTTGTCATAGGAGCTGAACAGTGCATGCGGGAGCAAGCAGGGTTTGAGCACAAGAGCACTCTCTCCTCCAGTGGTTTCCACCAATGGGTATTCAGAAACATTTTTGCCTTCAAGTGTGGAGGCAGAGCATAGGTATAATGTCTGGTAGCCACCAATAGTAGATTACTTGAAGTGTCCAGCACTTAGGGGTGAGGAAGAAATTCAGTTCACATTTGAGGATGGACTTGTGTGCTGAGGCCCCACCCCTGCAGCCCCCTTAGATCATAAACACAGAGACACAAAAAATTAGGTTAATGGGATAAAATAGGCCACTGGTTACAGATGTGAGTGGTTTGGCTTAGGCATTAGGTAAAACCAGACTATATCCTGACTCCTGCAGGGAGTCTCCTAAGGGTAAACCACTGGTAGGGGGAGCCCTATGATATATATTAAATCTGGGCACCCCCAAGGTCATGGCATGGCCTTAGCCCATGCCCAGGCTTCAGACAGAATCCACACCCCTGCATCCCATTAACGGGATACCCTTAACGAGGAGGGGCAGGTAGAGGCTACAACCTCCCGTCCCATAAACAAGGCTTACCCAATGCCTAACCTCACAAAGTTGTTACAATTGCTACAAGGTAGGCAAAAACCAAATGGTTGGTGCCAATTTGCCAAGTGTGAAAAATTCCTACCCAGCCCAGTCAATATGGCGGCTGACATATGTCCATAGCAAGGTCATTTAAAAAGAGGATGGGTGGGCTGGGAGATCCTGTGAGGAGGAGAAAAGCAGAGTGCACCTCCAGCCACACCGCAGTTTAAATTGCCACTGGCCATGAACTGGCTGTCCCAATTGGTCAGCCGGGGGCATGATGTGGCCGGGAGTATTGGTGATGTGGGTGGCATCCCCCCGTCCTCCCACCAGGTCACTGCGTGGCCCAGATGCCCCGCCACAATGTCGCCCACTGGGGGAAGGTGAGCAGTCCTATCTAATTTACACTTGTTGAAATCATACAAAGACCAAAACACAACTGTCCTTCACACTTTTCCAAATTTTGCAGTGCACTTCTCCAGCCAAGCGATGTGCCCAAGGTTAAAATATCCATGAAAGTTAATAACCAACATCAATGCATTTTTTCCATGGATAAGTGTTTTAAAAGAAGGTGTATATTAGGCAAAGTTGCATACAAATATGTATATTAGGGGAAATTAATATTTTAGTGTTGAATTTCCACGATGACTTCTTTAAAAGAAAATGATGTAGAAATGTGAAGAACTGAACTAAAGAATGAAAAAAATGAGGAATGGATAGAAACCAAAATTGAAAGTTTAGCAGTTCCTCCTGTGATGGAGGCAGGAAGATATGCGTTTTAGTATCACCCAGGTCAGAGACTCTGGTGGCAACTCTGGTGTGCTTTCCATTGTGTTGGGTTCCCTAAGCACAGTTGGTCAGGGATGAGAACTATCCATGACATTATAAGCTCCTTGTAGAAAAGGTGGGATATATGTGTCTTAAATAACTATGGTTCTCAAAAAATATCAAATAGTAGTGTATGATTTAAAAAAACAACTGTGGAAACTCTTTCTCCAGTGCCTTTATTTTTTGAAAAGGGTTATATGGTAGTAGGTGATGGAAGGATGCCATTTAATTCCACCTTCTTTTATACATGCATTTGGCATGTATTAATCAAGTTGCTCACTTTGTACTTTTCACTATGTGCTTGATATAGTTTGAGGGTCTTTCACCTTTTTCTCCTGCACTGCCTTAAAAACAGCAGGGATGACAGCTCTTGTTTTAAGTAGTCATATTTGTGTATACATATTTCAACAAAGGAGGGCATCCATGTGAAAGAGAAAGTGACCTTTGCATGGGGAATTTAATACTACCCACTTAACCGCCTTTCTGCTCGGGTTGAGAGCCCCTGAAACAATTAAAGTAGACAGTCTATAATCTCTGATAGGAACGCCTTAAACCAGAAGACATATTTAGACAGATATCAGTGTTTCCCCCTCTAAAGAAACAACAACTCCTGCACAACAATGGGGGTGGGGGCATAAAAACACTGCAAGCTGAAAAAAGAATGATGAAATGTGTTTCAGAGAGACATTTTTCATACCTAGCTGAGCACTTTGTTTTCAGTGGAATAACTTCAGTAAACAAGTGAAAGGAGAATGGAGAAAATCTGTAAGGAGGTTTGTCCATGAGAACTCAGTTCTTCTTTTCACCCAGTTCATCTACTGCAAGACACCACAAGTGCTAAATCCACTGATGGCTCCCATTAAGATTGATAAGGCATTTATTTATTTAGCAAGTTTCATTACAGAAGCCAAAAGTTACAAAACAAGATGATGGCCCTTTAACCAACCAGCCAGCTCCTCTAGAAATACCACTTTCCAAGAGATACAGAGAAGTATATCACAAACTAAATAACTCCATATGTGGTCCTCAAAAATTCATTGACAGCAATGTACAAAAAATTCAACACTTTCCAATATTTAGAATCTCAAATGATATTTACAATGCCAAAATAATAATGACATGCAATAGAATTACATATTGAGTTGTGTATGTCATTATTATTTTGGCATTGTAAATATTATTTAAGACTCTAAGCTCCTCTAGAAAGGCAGAGCCTCTCACATTTCAGCATGGGTCAGCCTACATAGGGCTTCGTAGAGCACCTTCAGGCAGGGTTGGGAACAGGGGTGTGAATGGGGCAAGTACCATATTTTTCCATCTATAAGGTGCCCCCATGTATAAGACGCCCCCTATTTTGGGGAGCTCAGATTTAAGAAAATGAGGGGAGATGGCCCAGAGTATAAGATGCCCCCTAATTTTTGACATTATTTTTAAGGGAAAAAACTAGTTTATACACGGAAAAATACAGTATGCCCCACCCTACATGACTGATCATAATACACCAAGCATGCACATCATTTAAATGGCAATGCCCATCATGGGGGTATGGGGCTGGAATATTTTATTGAGAGGTGGAGGGAGCTCAGTCCCTAGGAGTTGGCTCCTACAGTTGGGAAAGTCTCCTGCCTGGCACATTGGAGATGCATTACCTGCTAGATGGACCAATGGTCTGAGGTGAAAGAAGGAAGCTTCTTGTGTTCCAATTTCACTTGGCTCTTGATGTTGTTTCTTCCGTCTCTTTTATCAGGGCCTCTTGTAATTATCCAAAGTCATGTATTATCTCTGTTTTACTTGGACTTATGACTGGGCACTGTCTGCTTCTCCTGAAATTCTCAAGCACTCACAGAACTGCACACTCTGAACGATTAAGGCCATACCTTAAGTACTGTGCTCAGTGTAGAAGATATGTCTAAAGTGCATAAAATGCTATGTTTGTGTGCATTGTGTATGAAAGCTGGTGGAGGTTTGCATTTACCAAATGTCTGATTTGCAGAGAACTGTAGCAAGTGAAAAAAGGATGCTTGTGCAGCTGTAGAGCTGCAACAAATGGGAGAAGTCTTTGTTTCAACTTTTATGTTAATTGATTCATCCTGGGAATCTGGATGTCTCTCAGCATGTGCCAGCATTCTTTCTCGGGACTATATATTTGACTATATATTAACAAGTAAGAATCTAAATAAAAATGGACTGCATTGCTAGATGTTTAAGAACAATGTGTTGATTTGTATTTGCAAAGTTTTTTTGTAACACATTTAAATACAGTTTGCAGTTAAACTTTGGAACTCTTTTTTCTTATTGTGGAGAGTTTATACTCTGAGTAATACTCTGTACAAGGTTCAGATAAGGGAATAATTATCTGGATCAGAGGAGGGCGGCCAGTATGCTGAGGAACATGGAAACCAGAATTTTGGAGAAGAGAAGTTCAAGGAGAAGCATGGTTGCTGTCTTCAAATATCTGTGGTGACTCAGAGGATGTAGCAGACCAGAACAAATGAGTAGACATTTCAGGGAAGGTAAATGTTAGTGAATAATAATAATAATAATAATAATAATAATAATAATAATAATAATAATATATTTATACCCCACCCATCTGGCTGGGTTTTCTTCCCCAGCCACTCGGGACAGCTTCTAACAAAAGATTAAAAATACATTAAAACATCAGTCATTAAAAACTTCCCTAAACAGGGCTGACTTCCGATGTCTTCTAAATGTCAGATAGTTGTTTATTTCTTTGAAATCTGATGGGAGGGTGTTCCACAGGGTGGGTTCCACTACTGAGAAGGTCCTCTGCCCTGTAACTTCGCTTCTCACAGTGAGGGAACCACCAGAAGGCCCTTGGTGCTGGACCTCAGCGTCCATGTTGAACAATGGGGGTGGAGATGCTCCTTCAGGTATACTAGGCTGAGTTAGAAAACATCTAACTGTCATAGCTATTGGACACTCATAGGAATTCATAGGAAGATGGTGAGTTATCCTTTGCTAGAGGCAATTGAGTTGATCCACCAGAGTTTTTAATCATGTAGGACGTTGTGATATGATAATGACTTGCATGTAGAGTTTCAATACCTGAAATCTTCAGATGTGGCTGGGAAAGATTCTGATCGGACATCCTGCAAAGTCACTGCCAGTCTGTGTCACCAGGGATGGGGAACCTGTGGCCCTCCAAATGTTATTTGCCTCCAACATCCATCACCTTTCAACCCCAGCCAGGAAGGCAAGTGTTCAGAAATGATGAGAGTCCTGCAACAACGGAAGGGCTGCAGCTTCCCATTCTGGCTAAAGAAAATGTGTTGCCTATTCTGGTTCTTAAGAATTCACCAGGAGAGCTATATGAATAATTCTGAACAGAGTAGAAATGTGCAGTATTATTACTATTATTATTTTTAAAAACTCAGTGTCTGTTCCATCTTCAAGGTACAGCCTGTTAGTACTTTTACAAGTTCTGTTTGAAAGCTTTCCACATGCTTTCTTCTCCTAATATAGGTTATTCACCAGTGGATAAATATTTGGCCATACTCTTCTCTGATTCCCGGAACACTGTCTATATTCCTAAATGGTAAATGTCACACTTTTTTCATCTGCAGTGATTTAGTGCAAAAATGTCTTTTAATGCAGAATGTTGCCTTAATAAATTTTATCAGTCTTGCACTGCAGGCAACAGTTTCAGGAGCCAGGTTGGTTGTTTAGTTTCTGAATAACAAATGACATTTTCTAATAGAATTGCTGTCACACCCATAACTATTATGACTGGGGTCTTTGCTAAACTCTAGTTAAAAAACAACAGCACATGAGCCATAAGTCCTGGCAGACACAAATCTCTACTTTTGGCTGCACACATTGATGTGGTTTTTCTTTTTTTGAAAAATGAAAACTTTTAGGAAAGAACACAAAGATGAGCACTGAAGCAGAGCTATAAATCAATCAACAAGGAAGTTGTATTTCTTCACAGCAGTATGTGGTTCCTGAAAAACACTCATCATGCATCAGGTAATGGGACAGAGCTTTGCTTTGCTTGATGTTCAGGATCCAGTAATTGTTACGTGCTGTACATCTTGTTGACAGCAAATGGCAAGAAAAACCCTCAGCTCACTCGAGCACCATCATCAGAAATACAAGTGCAGAGTCCTTACTTGTAATCTGCCATCCAGGTGATCTCATGACAAGTTACTTTCTCTCTTTCAAAGAAAATTGCCATTTCACTGATTACAGACAAAATGTCTAGTTAAAATGGAGACCATGGTATGTCAAGCATACAACAGTGTACCATCTAATGTGAGCAGAAGAGCAATCTGTGTGGTATATTTAAAGAAAACAGAGTGTTGCATTGTCAGATCCATGAATTTCAGAATCTACATTCATACATCACAGGCAAGTGGGGATGGGGTAGAAATTTGTCTGTTTTGCATGCTAATACAAACTATATTAATTTGTCATTATTGGACCAACACAACTATCTTTCAAAATTTGTACTTCATAATTTTGTAATGCAATTCCACTCCAAAAATGTGTATAATTTGGCAAGATTGCAGTGAAAACTGCAGATGTACAGAGGAGAAATGTACACCCAAGAAATCTATGCAATTTTGGGGGGCAGACTAAAAAAACAAGCAAGTAAGCAAACAAAAAACAATTTGCTAACTTATGTGGAAGTAGCGCAAGTCTGGAAAAACTGGAAAACTAAAATTAACAGATTTGTCTAAGCAAGCCTCCTAAGGCTGCATTGTGCTACTGATGAAGTGTCTTCCAGCAATCTGATCCTCAGCAAGAAACAGTGGATGTTGATATCTATTAAATACTGGTGAGGTATTCACCAAATGACAAGGCTGTTTAACATTTGTAGCACAGGCCAGCTTACCAGCTAGGAATTTCCAGCAGAAAATGGACTAGTGCACTGGTGTTGGCTGATGTCAAGAGATGCCAGGGAATTCTGAAGAAAACTGAAATGGAAGTGGACCCTGATGATATTCACTTAAGGTAAAGGTAAAGGGACCCCTGACCATTAGGTCCAGTCGTGGCCGACTCTGGGGTTGCGGTGCTCATCTTGTTAATATTGGCCAAGGGAGCCAGCATACGGCTTCTGGGTCATGTGGCCAGCATGACTAAGCCACTTCTGATGAAACAGAGCAGTGCACGGAAACGCCATTTACCTTCCTGCTGGAGCGGTACCTATTTATCTACTTGCACTTTGAGGTGCTTTCGAACTGCTAGGTTGGCAGGAGCAGGGACCGAGCAACGGGAGCTCACCCCGTCACGGGGATTCGAACCACTGACCTTCTGATTGGCAAGCCCTAGGCTCTGTGATTTAACCCACAGTGCCAGTCAGCAATATTACTGACATTCACTAGGGCTGTGCATAGCCCCTGAGGTTTATCCTGTGTCTACGATTTGGCCCCTCTAGTCAGGCTAACCTGTCCTAGGATAATTTGACAAATCTGCCCCCCACAAACTAAGAGCAAGAAAAATCAATTCTGTGGGGTTTTTGTACTTCACAGGGAAGTCACTTGTGAAGGATCATCCTGCACCTGACAGAGGCAATGATCCTGTGGGATGCTATCTCATTGAGGTAGGGTAATTTCTTCTGTTTTCAACCCATGATGGAAGACTTTTGCTCATCTGTCAAATGATGTAGCAATATAGCAACAAATTGCTCTGGATCTGTACAGCCAACTGAAATAAATTAAGTAAAAACAAATTTAGCCTGTTCCTATATTATAAAGCAGACTATGAGGAAGCAATATTTGATTCTATGCAGGGAAAAGTCCATTTATGGACACAAAATTAAAAGCAGGGTACCTGAGCACTAGATCATTGAAGATACCTTTAACTGGCTTTATTTCAATGTATAATTGATTGGACATTTCAAACAAGCTGGCATAAATTATAAATAACATGAACTGTGTATAAATAATCCAGTATCCTCCAAAGCAAGTGATCCTCCGATGGTCTATGGGTTAGGTCTGTGCTCCAGGAATATATTGCATACCAAGCGTGTGAATCTTTGATGCGTGCCAGAAGGTTTCGTTGCTTTAAAACCTCACATCCTTTCTAAACAAATATTTGACAAAGGACGTAAGAATTGTAGCCCAGTGACCCACACTATTATCTGTCTCCTAGTATCCTTGACATTTCAGCCCAGCAAACAGGTTCAAAAAGCCCCCAAAGCACAGGACAATTTATTTTGATACCCTTTATCCAGGCTGTGTACCTGACCACATACAAATCCTATCCACACCATCTTACCTGATTGGTAGGATCAAAACCTCTGAAGGTTTGACACTTCCCAAACCATCTTGCCTATGTCTAAAGATCTTCTGGTGCAGCTCTGCTCCACATTTATATCATCATTATTATAGCCACAGCAGGCGCTGTAACCTTCCAGCAGTTTGCCTTCACTCCCAAAGGCACACTCCCCTATTGTCTCCTGAGACAAACAAATGCCAACACATATTCCCACTCCCAGAGCAGCTTAGAAATACCAGTAAAAGTCAGTGCCTTCACAATCTAAGAGGAACAATAGAAAAGAAAAAGGACTGGGGAGGAGGACGGGAAAGAAAACAACCTCAGGTACTAGTTCTTAATTGTTATGATCTTGTAGCAGGAATGTAAAAATTTGGAGAGAATCCAAAGGTTGCAGGTTTTTCAGCAGAGCCAATGGAGAACCCAGCAGTTCCATCTCTACCTGTCTCTTACAGCCTGAAAGAATGGCTGCTTCAGACAACAGTTAAAGCTTTTATATAACAACCTTTTGTGCTCTTCCACACCCTCCCAATGTTCCTGACCCTTATTTTGGATTCTTTTAGCTTCTTTTAAATTCTTTTAGACTTTTATATTCACCTTGTGTTTTAATACCTTTTAGCTTTCTAAAGTGCTTTTTAGATTTTACTGGTCTATGACCGTAATAAAGATTTGTATTGTATTGTATTGTATTGTATTGTATTGACAACAGGAGGAGCCTGATGCAGTTTTTCTCCTCCTCCTAAAGATAGCCCACATGGAATGTCCTGAAGGATGGACAAATCCGACAATGTTGGTTTCTCCCTGTTTTTCATTCTTCCAATCTTAAGTTCTGTTATTCACATTTTCATCTCAGTTTCTGACTTAATTATTTAAGAAAAATATATTTTCAGGAAAATTCATCAGTGCAAATTTCTCCTGATACACATATTTTAACCTGTGATTTCCTCTGTGCTATTTACACCAATATCCCCATTTTAACCACATGCTTCCATATTATACAAGTGTTTAATGTAATTTGGTTGAGGAACTGCACTGGAAAGTTCAGAGAAGTATGAATTTTGAAGGATAACTGCTTCATTTTGCATCTTTCAGGAAGTATGAACCAGGTAGTTTCATATTAAATGTGAGCTGAACTTAATTTCTCTCTGATCCCTAAAGGATTTTGAATCAGATATATGACTGAGGCAAACAGAATGATTGTCTCTCTGAATGGCGCCCAGACCACCTTTGCTGACTGGATGAGGTTTTTATGATGATTGGACATATAATAAAGCCTCTCTTTTAACTTATTAATTTGTGACCATTCTGAGGGTGGATGTTCTCTCTTCACTCTGAACCTTGATTTTTGTTTCAAGCTTCGTAAAGTATTAATAACCATAATTGCCTCTTGGCCATGCTGAAGTCTAGACTTTGCAAAACACAGTTGATGATTGATTTATACAATCATTTCTTAAACATATGCACATAGTCTTGTGTTCCAGTTTGCTTATGAAGAGCCTTTCATTCATGGTCCAGGTTGCACTGGCTAATGCAGGATGTCTCCATTACAGACTAGAATAAAACACTGCAGAATAATATCCAACAGACTTGCAATTAGAGATTGCTGGGGAGATGATTATGACTATCCATTGGGGAGGGTACAAGAAGGCATTTTCTCCCTTTAGGTGAATCATAATCCCTAGATTGCAATTTGCATCTATAACAAATAAAGGAAAAAGTACAGTGGTGTGGCTCTCCTAGGTGTGTGACATCATACTGGGTCATAAGGAAAGGGTTAACTAAGTGTAAAATGACTAACCAATAGGAACCCAAGGGGAGGAGTTAGAGTTAGAGTTGTTAAGAAGTCAGTCTGGAGTTAGAGAAGAGAGAGGGAGCATAAGTCTGTGAGTTGGGCTAGTCTAATTTGAGAGAGTGAGAGAATCTGTTAAGAGGAGTCAGTCAAACAGTTGAGATAATCAGTCAGAAGGTATTAGGAAGGTATAGGCCGGTAAAGAAACTAAGGTTAAGAAAGTGACAAGAAAATTATCTGAGAAACCATAAACTTGTTAATGCTTATAAAATAAACTTGTTTATTTGGTTTAATTTCAACAACTGTTTGGACTCAGTGTGTACCCGAGAGTAGCGGGTTGGTGGCAGTGGGGAAGCGAGCACAGTGGTGGCACAGGGATCAATAGATCGTCAAACGTCTGGGGACCTTGTATGATTGCCACAAGTGGTACCTTGGTTCTCAAACAGCTTGGCTCCCGAACAAATCGGCTCCGGAAAACCGCAAACTTGAAGTAAGTGTTCTGGTTTGCAAACGTTTTTTGGAGGTTGAACATCCGACGTGGCATCTGCTTGAGTGTAGGGAGCTCCTGCAACCAATTGGAAGCCACACCTTGGTTTTTGAGCAGTTCCAGGAGTCAAACAGACTCCCAGAATGGATTAAGTTTGACAACCAAGGCACCACTGTAAATAGAAACAAAGATGTAAGGCAAAATATGCGGGCATTGTTCCTCTCATTCATTTTGTGAGAAAGTAGCCATTCCTGCCTTTGAGTGTTTTTAGCCAATAGATGAAGTAATAGCAATTATTAAAATTTCCTACCTAATATGGTGAAGAGGAAGCTAGAGTGAAATAACTATTTTCTGGATTGTGTTGAGGAACTTCTGGCCCACTGGCTTAATTAGGCCAACCAGTTTGGCCCATTTGGCCCATAAGACTGCTGTGGCCAAGGCCTGCCCACATATCATAGATGATGTCTGGTGTGGAACAGAGAAAGAAGTGTCTTGGCATCTCCTGGTAGGGCTGGGAATGCCCCTTGTCTGAAACCTTGGAGTCACTACCCATCAGAGTCACCAATATTGAACTAGATGGACCAGTGGTCTGGCTTAGTATAAGGCACATTCCTGTATTCCTACACTTTTACAAAAGGGACACAAACCTTTTGTTTCAAGTTATTTCAGATGCCTTCCACATCTAGGCAACTGTGAGAGCATATATGTGGAAGGAATGCTCTTCCACAGGTTATGCTTCAACATCCATTTCCATTACCCTTTGCTTGAACTATTAGCATTATCTCCCAACATCCTTCTGATCTCTTCTGTCTAGACTTTCCCAGAGGTTGTGCCCTGCCTTACCAAACATCATTGCACTCACAGGAAATCAATACATGGGAGCTTCCAAACCAACTATTGAAATTCACTATATTATGCAAGCAAGGCTATTCCAACCTTAACAAAAGTTCAATTAGTCCAAAATGCAGCACCTTTTCCCCAGCCAGAAAGAAGCTTAGGAGAACATTAGTGTTCTGTTAGCACAGGGAGGGTGGGTTAGATATAAGGTCTGCATGCTACTCTTCAGGGTACTGGATGACAGTAGTATTAAAGGTCATTTCTATTTCTGTGCTTGTGGCTTTCAAAAAGGCTCATTCCTCATAAGTTGGAAGCTGTCATCCTCCAAAAAAGGGGGAAAGAGTGCAATGGAAGCAAAGCTGTGGTTTTGGCACTCATTACCTGAGAAAATCAGGGTGTCATGCAGTCTTGCTGTTTCCTGGGTGAAATGTAAAACTCATTCCTTCATTTCAGGCATTTTCTTCCCAACTTCACAGTTTCTCTAGTGGCTTCCTTTTGGTGGTTCCCAAAGATGTCACTTTTGTGTTGGGGAGGAAGAGAGGCTGGCAAATGAGTAACAAGGGCTTGTCAGATCAGATTAAGAATATAGGCTGGGGGCTTCCCAGCTTTAGTCAGCTTGGCCCACACTCTACAATCAAGGGAATGTTTGCATACCAGGTTCAGCACTGCATAATAATTTGGGAAATCTCCATGGGGAAAGCTGTGACATTTCTACCAATATACCTTTTAAGGCTCAAGACCCTCATGCAGGCCAATGGCATACGGCAAAATGGATGGGAAATGACTAGTTATTTCCAGGACTGCAGGGGATAACAATGAATTTCCTCTGGGATCCTCTTCCCTGGAGTCTTTGCATGCAAAACAAACTCCAATGGCCACCAGCATGTTCCATATGTTTCTAAAATTGAGTGCATTATGGGTTTCCAAAACTGAGACCATGAAGACCCTCCAATCTGTATCCTGTGCAATGAATGATTAGAGCTATTGAATAGAACATTCACAGAACAAAGACTCTCCTCCCTGCAAGAGAGGGGAGTGGTTGTGGCCGGGAGCCGGACTCCGCCTCAAGCAGGGGGCGTTTGCCCCCTGCCTCCCACTCACCTGGCTGGCGCCCATGCCCACGGCCAGGCACCCAACCAGGTGCCTTCAAGGGTGTGTGTACAGCAGCCTAAATTGCTGTGGCGCCAGCCTCCAGCCCTCACTTTTCGCCGTCCCGTCGCGAGTCACCCACCCTCCACTCCCTTAGAGCAGGGTTTCAGTTTTCTTTTGGCCTTGCTATGGACCAAAAGGTGGTTGGTTCACTAACCAGGGTTGGTCGCCCTGGTTGTCCAGGGGGCCTGGTAGGAATTTTTCCATTTGGCATTTGGCTTTTTGGTTTTTTCGCCTACCTTGTAGCAATTGTCACAACTTTCGTGGTATTGGTGGGTAGGTTAGGCATTGGAATAATGTGTTGTGGTGTGAAAGGGCTAGGTGTGGCCATCGCCTACGCCTTCAATTTTTGGGTATTCCGTTAAAGGAATCCGGCGGTTGTGTATTCTGTCTGATGTCTGTGTGGCGGGAGGCCGTGGCACGACCCTCGGTGACATCAGGGGAGACTTATAGTTGGATTAGCATCAACAGGCTCCACCTACTGGTGAATAAACCCCCCTGTTTTAGACTCACCCCTCTCCGAGTGGGTGGAGTCAGCTGACGTAATCCAATGCCTAAGCCAATACCTTTTCACTTGCTGTAATCAATAAAGTTGTGGCCTTTTCTTGCCCATTAACCTTATATCACGTGTCCTTTTCTTTCATTCCCCTATGCTTCGAACCACAATAGAAGGTTCCTGAGCTCTAGCACAATTTATTTCATCTGCCTAGATCAGCCATTGGCTTCCCCTGACCAAGGAAGGGAATTTGCCTGAGTTGATACCACTATATCAGAAGCCTGGCATTTGATTGTCAGCTGATGGTGGTCCTCAGCTCTGAACTAAGTGGTAATCTATTATATCTGTACAGTTATTTTGCCCAGTACTAAATAAAGGTAGAGATGGATTGTTTTAATTTTTAATAGTAGCTCTTTAAATACAACATACAAAACATTTTCTCTGTGTTTTGCACTTTCCAAAGTAAACTTGTGAAGAGAACTAAAATTGGGCAATAAGCATACGGCTTTCTTGTTTATCACATATTTCAAAGCTACTATTATTTTTAGATTTACAGACACTGTGGCATCTCTTTCATGGACACTTGGTAAATATAAACTTTCAGACTTGATTATCCCCCCTCCCTTAGCCCAATTAAAAGGTTTGCTGGTGTCTGTGGTTTTTATAATTAAATTTATGCAAAATATTACTTTACATCATTTCAAAAAAGAAGTTCTGGTGGATGTTTTTATATTTCCTCCTCACTTCTAGTAACAGCAATTAATGTTCATCTCACACATTCATTTCTCACTTAATGGTGTGTGTGTGTGCGCACATGCACGCACACACACAGTTGAAGTAAGTGGACAACTTTAAAATAATCCAAAATATTATGAAAGTGGTTCCTAATGGCTTAGGCCATTACAGGCTCCTCCAGACATCCTTTTTAAATTGTGCATCCATGATGATATGTGCTCATGACAATATCAGGGTAGTTATACACAATCTCTCTTTGTGCTTTCAGACAAGCTGGGGTGGAAATACTGCTTCATTTCCAATCTGTGCATGTCCCATGCATGTCCTAAAACCCTGCAACTTTTTATACCACAAATGTCCCATTTATCCTGGTTCTGTAATGCTACAGAGTGCCCCTCCAGACAGCAATAACACAATATGTGGATGGTCCTATATCTATCCCCTCCACTAATGCACCATTATGGCATCAATAACATGTTGCAAAATATACCCTCTCCCCTCCAAATGGCTAGGTTCTATCTCCACTGTTGGAGGCAGTAATTCTTATGAATACCTGTTGCTGGAAACAGCAGGAGGTATGAGTGCTGCTGTGCTCTGGTCCTGCCTGTGGGCTTCCCATGATCATCTGGCTGGCCACTGTGAGAACAGGATCCTGGACTACATGTGCCATTGGCTTGATTCAGCAAACAACCATGTTCTTAATTCAATTGCTTCACTAAGAGTAGAAAGCCCTCTTTAGTAACAGGAGGGTTAAAATCACATAGGGACAGTGGCACAACACAATCCCTGTCCCAATGTCCAAGTGACTGGTGTCCAAGCATGGCCCTGGCACCGAACTTTGTGGGTGCATGGCGCTTTCAGGCACCCAGGGTCCCAGGGAGTTGGCACCTATGCCGCCAACTCTCAGACAAGAATGTATTGTGCTTTGTATGAGAAAGTATGAAAGGAGCATCTATACATGCTTGGCTGAATGCAGTCAGAAGCCATTACATGACTGGGATCCCTGTCTTGTCACTCAGTCTGAAGGTCAGTGTTCAAGTGAAAAAGGATTAAGTAATGAAGAAATACTCTGTCCAATCAGAAGCCCAGCTTGGAATGTGGCTTGCGCAGCTCTTTGTTGGACCTTGGACTCAGAGACTCTTGACTCTGTTTCTCTGTAAATCCTATCACAGGAGAGGCTCAGTGGTAGAACAACTGCTTTGCATGCTGAAGTTCCCAGGTTCAATCCCAGCCATCTCTAGGTAAGGCTCAGAGAAAGCCCCATCTTTAATTCTGTGCAGACCATGTGGAGATAGCTGAATCAATGGTCTGATCTGATGAAAGGCAGCTTACTATGTTCCTAAAGTCAGATCCTGACAATAGGTTTCTGGAAAGAAATACAGGTTTTATTTGATCTTATGATAAGAAGCAAACCCTCAATGGCAACATTAAAAAGATGTTCAGTGATCAGAAACACTAGTCTGAAGCCAAATTTGACAGTCAGCTGGTAAATAATGGCCATATCCTGGGGTAGGGAAATCATACTTATCCTAAAGCATATTGCATTTAGATTGATTTGAAGCCATTTTGAAATGGAAAATGACAATAGATTTTGCAGTTTTTGCCAGTGTTGATTTGTTTTCAGTATCTTATGCTAGAAATGCAAGCTAAATATATCTCCCCTAGGAGTTATTACTTGTAAGTGGGTACCCGGACAATAGCCAATCACCAAGCCAGGGACCAGGAGCAAAGACTTAAGAAGGCCTCTTTGACAAAGTTTACAATTAAAAACCCTTCCGGGAGACATCATCAGTTAATTATCTCCCATTCCTTACTTTGCTGTTGTGAGCATATAGATTCCCATTGAGGTTTGCACCTGAGTAAGAGCCAGCATGGAGACATCCATCTTAACTTGACTCTAAAGGTGTAAGAGGGGCCTTAGGCATATTGTTCTCTCTCAGCCTGGCACCTTTGGCAAAATAGGAATAATAATTCCAAGGCTTTTGTAACAATTGCACAGAGAAAGGATGCAAATTCCTGTAAATTATCTCTGACAGATGCAATTCTAATATTATTTAGCCATTTAAAAATTGACTTGCCAACACCCATGATGTAAGAGAGAATTTTTTTAAAACACACACACACACACACACACACACACACACACACACACACCACCCTGAGACCCCCGGGCATAGGGTTGTATATAAATTCAAGCAACCAATCAATAAAATTACACTATACAACAATTGTATATTACCTCCAGTTTGACCAACAACTGGAGTTAATATATACAATTGTTTTATAGTGTGATTTTTTTAATTTTTAAAGAAACTCAAAATTTTATTTTAGCACATCTTTATATATGTATGCTATCACAAGGAAGCCTAAATCTGTCCCATCTTTATATATTAAGATGATTTATGTATTACATTTATATTCTGCATTTCTTCCAAGGAGCTCAATATGGTGTACATGGTTCTCCCCTCCTTACGACAACCCTATGCAGAGAGATGGTAATTGGCCCATGCTCAAATGGTAATGCTGAATGTGGGTTTGAACCCTGGTCTCTCAGGTCCTACAACAGCACTGCAAACATTACACAATGCTGTTTGATGATGGTGGTGGTGATATTATTATAAATCTATTTATACACTCTTTTTCCTGACAGGAACTCAAGATGGCTCACAGACAATATTTCCTGTTTGCCTGACTTCGGGGACTGAAAACTTTCCCACCCCTGCCACAGATATGTGTCTACTCTGGACTTAATGTTCCTGAGGTTGAACTCCTTAGCTTACAGATCTTACAGATTCTCTTCACAGCCCTGGAAGTCTCTTACATGTGTGGGCTGTAGAGCTAAAGCTGGAGAGAGAGAGAAAATGCAGTGATGTGAAGATTTTGATTACTTTTATGCACCAGCACTGGGACTTTATGGATTTCTTTGGTGGCTCGATCATTAGCATCAAGTTATGATTCCATCAGAATGCAAGGAACGGTTTAATGTAAACTGTCACTGCTGACACATTTATGCTCTAACTAACTTGGCATCACAATGTGATGGTAATTGCATGTTATGCTAATTACATTTTCTTCCTTTCTTTCTCTTTGCTAGTGCAAAGGGACCCCTTGTGCCGCCACTTATGACTGAACATGTGTTCATCAAGCAAACTTCATCAGCGTTATTGAAATGTGCAATATTTTTTATTACAGCTTCAGCTCACGGTCATAGAATGTGACAAGCGTAATGCCCAAGAGTAATCACCCTTCGAAGGATGTACTGTGCTTCGCTTTTCCTTTTTTTTTTTTTGTAAACTGATATTCTTCCATGCAGTGCTCTGAAGCCAATGCAATGGTTCCAATGCTAGCAGAGTTCTGCAGGAACTTATGGCATAGTTTCAGGGTTTAAACTATAGCAAATCATGTTATCTCCTTCATGGATCACTGCCTTGTCATGGCGAAGGGGCTTGAATAACCCAGAGAAGCTATAAGCTATGCTGTGCAGGGCCACCCAAGATGGACAGGTCATAGTGGAGAGTTTTGACTAAACGTGATCCACCTGGAGCAGGAACCAGCAAGCCACTCCAGTATCCTTGCCAAGTAAACTCCATGGACAAAGACAACAGGCAAATAAAAGTTATGATGCTGGAAGATGAGCCCCTCAGGTCGGAAGGCATCCAACATGCTACTGAGGAAGAGCGGAGGACAAGTACAAGTAGATTCAGAGCTGATGAAGTGGCTGGGCCAAAGCCAAAAGGTCACTCAGTTGTGGATATTCCTGGAAGCGAAAAGAAAGTCCAATGCTGCAAAGAAAAATATTGCATAGAAACCTGGAATGTAAAAACCATGAACCTTGGTAAGCTGGATGTGGTCAAAAATGAGATGGCAAGAATAAATATTGACATCCTGGGCATAAGTGAACTAAAATGGACGGGAATGGGCAAATTCAGTTCGGATGACCATCATATCTACTACTGTGGGCAAGAATCCTGTAAAAGAAATGGCGTGGCCCACATAGTCAACCAAAGAATGGTGAAAGCTGTACTGGGATGCAATCTCAAATATGATAGAATGATCCCGATATGAATCCAAGGCAGACTTTTTAACATCACAGTAATCCAAGTTTATGCACCAACTACTAGTGCTGAAGAAACTGAAATTGACCAATTCTATGAAAACTTACAATACCTTCTACAAATGACACCAAAGAAGGATATTCTTCTCATTATAGGAGATTGGAATGCTAAAGTAGGGAGTCAAGAGATAAAAGGAAAGGCAAAGGCTAATAGAGTTCTGTCAAGAGAACAAGCTGGTCATCACAAACACTCTTTTCCAACAACACAAGAAATGACTCTACACATGGACATCACCAGATGGGCAGCATCAAAATCAGACTGATTATATTCTCTGCAGCCAAAGATAGAGAAGCTCTATAAAGTCAGCAAAAACAAGACCTGAAGCTGACTGTGGCTCAGATCATCAGCTTCTTATAGCAAAATTCAAGCTTAAACTGAAGAAAGTAGGGAAAACCACTGGGCCAGTAAGATACAATCTAAATCAAATCCCTTATGAATACACAGTGGGAGTGAAGAACAGGTTTAAGGATTTTGATTTAGTGGACAGGGTGCCTGAAGAACTATAGATGGAGGCTCGTAACGTTATACAGGAGGCAGCAACGAAAACCATCCCAATGAAAAGGAAATGCAAGAAAGCAAAGTGGCTGTCCAACGAGGCCTTACAAATAGCGGAGGAGAGAAGGCAAGCAAAATGCGAAGGAGATAGTGAAAGATACAGGAAATTGATGGCAGATTTCCAAAAATAGCAAGGAGAGACAAGAAGGCCTTCTTAAAGGAGCAATGCAAAGAAATAGAGGAAAACAACAGAAAGGGAAAAACCAGAGATTTCTTCAAGAAAATTGGAGATATGAAAGGAACATTTCGTACAAAGATTACCATAATAAACGACAAAAGTGGAAAAGACTTAACAGAAGCAGAAGACATCAAGAAGAGGTGGCAAGAATACACAGAGGAATTATACCAGAAAGATATGGATGTCTCGTACACCTCAGGTAGTGTGGTTGCTGACCTTGAGCCAGACATCCTGGAGAGTGAAGTCAAATGGGCCTTAGAAAGCACTGCTAATAACAAGGCCAGTGGAAGTGATGATATTCCAGCTGAACTATTAAATTTTTTAAAAGATGATGCTGTTAAGGTGCTACACTCAACACGCCAGCAACTTTGGAAAACTCAGCAGTGGCCAGAGGACTGGAAAAGATCAGTCTACAGCCCAACCCCAAAGAAGGGCAGTGCCAAAGAATGCCCCAACTACCACACAATTGCACTCATTTCACACGCTAGCAAGGTTATGCTTAAAATTCTACAAGGCAGGTTTAAGCAGTATGTGGACCGAGAACTCCCAGAAGTGCAAGGTGGATTTAGAAGAGGCAGAAGAACCAGAGACCAAATTGGAAACATGCACTGGATTATGGAGAAAGCTAGAGAGTTCCAGAAAAAACATCTACTTCTGCTTCATTGACTACGCAAAAGCATTTGACTGTGTCGACCACAGCAAACTATGGCAAGTTCTCAAAGAAATGGGAGTGCCTGATTACCTCATCCTGAGAAATCTTTATGTGGGGCAAGAAGCTACAGTTAGAACTGGATATGGAACAACTGATTGGTTCAATATTGGAAAAGGAGTACAACAAGGCTGTATATTGTCTCCCTGCTTATTTAACTTATATGCAGAATTTATCATGCGAAAGGCTGGACTGGATGAACCCCAAGCTGCAATTAAGATTGCTGGAAGAAATATTAACAACCTCAGATATGCAGATGATGCAACTTTGATGGCAGAAAGTGAGGAGGAATTAAAGAACCTTTTAATGAAGGTGAAAGAGGGGAGTGCAAAATATGGTCTGAAGCTCAACATTAAAAAAACTAAGATAATGGCCACTGGTCCCATCACCTCCTGGCAAATAAAAGGGGAAGAAATGGAGGCAGTGAGAGATTTTACTTTCTTGGGTTCCATGATCACTGCAGATGGTGACAGCAGTCATGAAATTAAAAGACTCCTGCTTCTTGGGAGAAAAGCAATGACAAACCTAGACAGCATCTTAAAAAGCAGAGTTACAGATAGGTAGCTGTGTTGGTCTGCTATAGTCAAAACAAAAAAATTCCTTCCAGTAGCACCTTAAAGACCAACTAAGTTAGTTCTTGGTATGAGCTTTCGTGTGCATGCACACTTCTTCAGATGTATCTGTGTATCTGAAGAAGTATGCATGCACACGAAAGCTCATACCAAGAACTAACTTAGTTGGTCTTTAAGGTGCTACTGGAAGGAATTTTTTTGTTTTAAAAAGCAGAGACATCCCTTTGCCGACAAAGGTCTGTATAGTTAAAGCTATGGTTTTCCCAGTAGTGATGTATGGAAGTGAGAGCAGGACCATAAAGAAGGCTGATTGCTGAAGAATTGATGCCTTTGAATTATGGTGCTGGAGGAGACTCTTGAGAGTCCCATGGACTGCAAGAAGATCAAACCTCTCCATTCTTAAGGAAATCAGCCCTGAGTGCTCACTGGAAGGACAGATCCTGAAGCTGAGGCTCCAATACTTTGGCTACTTCAATAGAAGAGAAGACTCCCTAGAAAAGACCCTGATGCTGGGAAAGATTGAGGGCACAAGGAGAAGGGAACAACAGAGGATGAGATGGTTGGACAGTGTTCTCAGAGCTACTAACATGAGTTTGACCAAACTGCGGGAGGCAGTGGAAGACAGAAGTGCCTGGCCTGCTCTGGTTCATGGGGTCATGAAGAGTCGGACACGACTAAATGACCAAACAATAATAAAATAATGTTATATGTCAGTATAATTTAACACTGGCAGTTAATTGTTCTTGGGTCTGTCTCTGCCCTTCCACTTTGCCTGATTTCTGTTCAGAGTTATAATGCTAGCTGCCATGGGTCTCCTGAAAACTGCTCTTATGAGGGTTCCCTCCCACCTTTTCTCACCAAAGGGGAGAATTCTATGTGAGTGTGCGTATTAAGTAATTTATAGCTTGCTGCAACCAACAGCCTTTAAGCCTCCATACTGAGTCAAGCTACCAGTTTGACTACAATCTCCTGTTTGATTGCAGACTCTTTTTGATACAGAAGGAAACCAGATTTTCTTTGCTTAATTGGTATATAATGCATAGCATCTCCTAACTTTATGTATATAGTGTAAATAATTGTCTTGTTACTTGAGGCAATAAAAACGCTTTATGCTGTATGTGCAAGCAGTTTTCTTCACCACCAATTCTGAAATGGTTGACAATGGTTAAGGATGAAGATTCTAAAGCACTGCTGCACAACTCTGCTGGTTACCAGGTATGATCTTACATCATTATCAGATCAGAGTTATCCTAATTTAAGAGTGCATCTCCAAAGAATCTCAGGCCTTAAACTGTTTAATTCACAATTCCACTATCTAGGTACTATTATTCCAAAAAATCTTTTGAAATTGAAATAATAAGCCAGTAATTATGGAATATAAAGCTAAAATGAAAACTTGGATGAATCTATCTATGTCTCTGTAGGGTTGGAGTCCAGCTGCTGAGATGATATTACTTTCAAAAAGTTAATTTCTTTTTCAAACGATCCCTATCCAAATTGAAGATTGGGTTCTTTAAAAATGGCAAAAACTTATTATGACCTTCATCCATCAAGGTAAAAGGTCCATACTCCACAACAGTGTATTATTTATGCTCACTGAGAGAGGTATGTAGGTATTCCTTGATTAAAATGGTATTACAATGCATTCCTCCTTAGGAGCATTCTTTATATAATACATGGGAACTGAACAAGGAAATCTAACCACTCTTAAAATACTGCCCCCCTCAGACTCTTAGTTAAATCTCCAACACTTTTGTACATCAGGACCTGGTTTTATGGAAACAATAGAGAAATATTTTGGCTGCTTCTTTGTCCCCCATGACTCAAATTTGGAGCATCCCTTGTTACAAGATCCTGAAAGAAACCATCACTTTAAACAGTATGGCACTGTGGGCTTCTTGATTATTAATGGTTCTTGGGTGTATGTGCCTCCTTTAACAGGTGCCCAAATTAATGTACAAGTAGCAAATCTCCCTACAAATTGGTTTCATATTCATCAAATTCTACATTTGCTTAACTTACTGGAAGTTTTTTTTAAAAAACAGACAAACTAAGCTACTAAATCATGAACCTATTTTGAATCTTTAATGTATAATCCTGAAATACTGGACTCAGACATATTTTCAAAATTTTATAAAATCTCTTGCACTGTTGTGGATTTTAACAGTAACTTTTAAAAATGCTAGGAAGAAGATTTTGAGACAGGGACAACATTTGGCTAAATAAGTCCCATGAAGCAATTTCAATGAAAAATTCCTTTAAACTGCTCCATAGATGGTATCTATATCCTCAGCATTTAGATAGGATTACTAAAAGGTGTGACAACCATTGTTGGAGAGGATGTAAGACAGTTGGAACATACTCCTACATGTAACAAGATAGTTGTGTTTTGGCAAAAGGTTTCCCAAACAATTTCACTAATAAAATGTGACATACCTGATCCTTTATGGAGTTAATACAACCCAATCCAGAACAGGCATATTAAGTCTGTTTATTTAACACAAATAGAGGTTGCCATCTCATTGGTGTTGCTACAAAGTTTTGATGAAAGGGAAAATTTAATGTTGTTTAGAAGGTTCCTGATTAGAATAATAATAATAATAATAATAATAATAATAATAATAATAATAATTTTTTATTTATACCCCGCCCTCCCCAGCCAAGGCCGGGCTCAGAGCGGCTTACAAGCAATAATAAAAACAAGATGAATGATTACAACTTAAAAACAAAACTATAAAATATTAAAATGTAGCCTCATCGCAGGAGGAGAAGGAAAAGAAAGGGGGGAAAAGAGAGGGAGGGAATCAAATTGGCTCTAAAGCCAAAGGCCAGGTGGAACAACTCTGTCTTACAAGCCCTGTGGAAAGAAATCAGATCCTGCAGGGCCCTGGTCTCATGAGGCAGAGCGTTCCACCAGGCCGGAGCCAGAGTTGAAAAGGCCCTGGCTCTGGTTGAAGCCAATCTAACTTCCTTAGGGCCTGGGACCACTAGGGTGTTGTTATTTATGGACCTTGAGGCTCTCCGTGGGGCATACCAGGAGAGGCGGTCCTGTAGGTACGAGGGTCCTAGGCCGTGAAGGGCATTAAAGGTCAAAAGCAGCACCTTAAATCTGACCCTGTACTCCACCGGGAACCAGTGCAGCTTGAAAAGCACTGGGTGAATATGCTCCCATGGCAGAGACCCCGTGAGGAGCCTCGCTGCAGCATTCTGTACCCGCTGGAGTTTCTGGGACAGCTTCAAGGGCAGCCCCGCATAGAGCGAATTACAGTAGTCAAGCCTGGAGATGACCGTCGCATGGATCACTGTGGCCAGGTCGGGGCGTGAAAGGTAAGGGACCAACTGCTTGATGCGGCGAAGGTGGAAAAATGTCGCCTTGGCTGTTGCTGTAACTTGCGCCTCCATGGAAAGGGAGGCGTCAAGGATTACACCCAAACTCTTAACGGAAGGCAATGACACTAATTGGGCCCCCGCAAGAGAAGGGAGTTGGTCCCTCATCCCCATGCCATCCCGACCTAGCCATAGGACCTCTGTCTTCGAAGGATTTAGTTTCAATCGGCTCCCACGAAACCATCCAGCCACAGCTTCCAAACATCTGGTCAGTGTGTTCGGGGCCGAGTCAGTGTGGCCATCCATCAGCAGATAGAGCTGAGTGTCATCAGCATATTGGTGACAGCCCAGCCCAAAGCTCCGGATAATCTGGGCAAGGGGGCGCATAAAGATGTTAAAAAGCATTGGGGAGAGAACTGCGCCCTGTGGCACTCCACACACCAAGGAGTGGCGCGACGACATTTCCCTCCCTAGTGCCACCCTCTGTCCCCGACCAAAGATAAAAGAGCACAACCAGTTACGGGCTATGCCCTGTATCCCCACGTCTGCGAGGCGGTGGTCCAGAAGATCATGATCGACCATGTCAAAGGCTGCTGACAAATCTAAAAGGATCAGCAGTCCTGACCCGCCTCGATCCAGTTGTCTGCGGAGATCATCTGTTAGGGCAACCAGAGCCGTCTCCGTCCCAAAACCAGGACGGAAACTGGACTGAAATGGATCTAATGCCGATGTTTCCTCCAGAAACCTACCAAGCTGTTCAGCAACCGCTCTCTCTATTACCTTACCCAGGTATGGAAGATTTGAAACTGGGCGGTAATTGGATAGGTCTAAGGGATCTAATGAAGTTTTTTTTAAGAGTGGACACACCACTGCTTCCTTCAGTTCCCCTGGGAATGTCCCCGTGTCAAGGGACAAATTGATAATTTCAACCAGGGGGGTCCGCGCAACATCTGGACACTCCCTGATCAGCCAAGACGGGCACGGATCAAGGAGGCAGGTGGTGGGCCTACCAACTTGGAGGAATCTATCCACATCAGTAGGGAGTATCCGATCGAAATGGTCCAACACTGGACCTGAAGTCAGTTGAGGGGCCTCCAGTTCAGTCACTGTATCTAAATTGGCAGGGAGGTCATGGCGGAGCAACAGAACTTTCTCCGCAAAAAAGCTCGTGAATGCCTCACAGCTGTGGGTCGAATTTGTGCTTAAATTTGGTTGTCCTCCTAAGGACGTTATTGACCTAATTATTTTAAAAAGTTGTGCCGGGTGAGAGCTAGCGGATGCAATGGAAGCTGCAAAGTAAGATTTCTTAGCAGCTTTCATAGCCATCTCATAGGCTTTCATAAGTGTCCTATAAGATGTTCTTGAGGCTCCGTCACGAGTCTGTCACCATACTCGCTCTAGCCGTCTGAGATCCTGCTTCATTTTCCGGAGCTCCTCAGTAAACCAAGGGGCCTGGTTTCGACGGGGTTGCAGAGGGCGCTTAGGCGCGATCTCATCAATGGCTGCCAAAAGCTGGTTATTCCAGTCCCCAACAAGGTCATCTAATGAGTCACCAGGAGGAGCAGGGTTCCGCAAGGCTTGTCGGAATCTATCAGGATCCATCAGTTTTCGCGGACAAGCCCAAATAGGTTCGCCACCCGAGCCGGGGAGGAGCGGGAAGTCTATCTTGGCTTTCAGAGCGTAGTGATCAGACCATGGCACTTCCACAGCAGGGAGCATGATCAAATCTATGCCAGCCCCAAAGATCAGATCCAGCGTGTGGCCTGCTTGATGAGTGGGGCCCAAAACAACCTGGGAGAGCCCTAGTGTTGCCATGGAAGTCACTAGATCCAGAGCCTGTGAGGAGGGAGCGGCATCGGCATGGACACTGAAGTCTCCCAAAACCAGTAGGTTTGGGAACTCCAAGGCCCAGCCCGCCACCACCTCCAGCAGGTCTGACAGGGTGGCTGCAGGTGCGCTGGGTGGTCGGTACACCAGCCAGACAGCCAAGCTCTCCTTGGTGCCCCACACGAGACCAACACATTCAATGCCGGAGATCGCCGGTGATGGCAGAGCTCTGAAAGAGCAATCCTCCCGGAATAACAACGCTACTCCTCCCCCCCGACCCACAGTCCGCGATTGATGGAGGACAGAGAAACCTGGGGGTGTTATCTCATGTAGGGAGACTACTTCGCCTTCCCGTACCCAGGTCTCCGTCACGCAAGCCAGGTCAATCCCCTGCGAGACAAAAAAGTCACGCATGGTGGCGGTTTTGTTGCCTATGGACCTGGCATTGCACAGCACCAATGACGGAGGTGTGTAATCCTTGCTCTTCCTACCCTCATCCCTTGGGATGGGGCGTAGATTGGAAGGGGTTCGAGGATCACTGCATCTCGAAACCCTTCGCCGGTAGAGATATCTAGCCCCACTGCCATTCCTCCCTAGCCCTTCAATTGTGGAAATCCCAGATCCCATACTAGCCTCCCCAATAGATGGGTAACATCCCCTCAATAACAAGTCATCCTTGGGCCAGGACTCATGGGTCAAAGTGGTATGGGAAAGAGGTAGAGGTCTGATAGGGTAAGTATCCCTAGAAGATAAAACCCAACCAACCGCACCCCAAGCGGGGGGGGGGGGGACAGTCCCATGGTGTTTCATTAACTGTCAGTCCCCCTCTCCCTCCTGGGTTAATTGGAGGATTGTTGGTTCGATCTGTGGCTGTGGAAGTATTAATGAGGTATGTGTTATAAAATGTGGATCACTGGCCAACAAAGAGCCAGATTCGAATTCGGAAGATCTATCCATCCTGTCTCGCCAGGAGTACAGTAGAGAAGGCTGCTCATTCTGGTAAGTTTTTGGAACATTAGGCAAAGGTCCAGATGTAGATTTGGTGCTGGATATCTCCAGATTGTCAGCAACATAGAAGGACATTTGAGGAGTTATGTGGGAAGCAGAAAGTGTTTCAATAGGGTAGGATTTCTATGGCAGCCAGGGTTCTCGATTATTATTATTTTATTTATAAAAAGAATTATAGACCATTTAACCAGAAAACTCTCTTAAGTAGTGTACATAAAAAGCAAGGTATAGATAACATCAGTGTTATCAGTAGTTAAGAACGTATACATAAAACATTCATCAGTAAAACACAGAAATCTGAAAGATATTTTAAAACAAATATAAGTAACTAAATGCTATATCTGTGCAGGTTTGCTGAGATAAAAAGTGTTCAGCAGGTGCCTGCATAATGACAATAGACAGGAAGTTCCAAAGCACAGATGCTGCCACACAAAATGAGAGATTCCTTGCAAATGCAGAACAAATAGCACATGACACTTATAAAAGTGCATGTTCTGCAGATCAAAGCAGTGGAACAGAGGTGTATGAAGAAAGGTAAATTGTCCAAAGACATTAAGGGCTTTCTATGCCAACAGTAAAGCCTTGAATTTGGTTGGGTAGCAAACTGAGAACCAGTGCAGATTTTTGAATGCAGATATAGCATGTTGTAAGGATTCCATTCCTGTCTTCAACCATGTTGCAGTATTTAATCATGAAATGCTGAATAAGTCTGAAGTGTGTAACGTGTAAGTGGTTAATGGTTTTAGCTTGGATTGGGGAAAACCAAGTCTATGTTCCCTGCTAAACATGAAGCTTGCTGATGGTTTCTGTTCAAGGAAGGAATAGCTCAGTCAATTCTCATGTTGGGTGAAAGATTCCTGTATTGCAGGGGTTTGGACTAGATGACCCTCACGGCCCCTTCTGACTCTGCAGATCTGTGATTCTGTGATTCTGAGTGACCTCAGAATGGTCAGTACCTCTCAGTCCAAGTTACCTCACAATGTTGTTGTGAGGATAAAATTGGGGAGTTGGGTCAACATGCATGCCACTCCGCATTTGTTAGAGGAAAAATGGGAGTGCTATCCATAAAAAAAATATATTTGGCTTTTTGTGGGATTTTATTTTAGCACCATAACAGCAAAAGTTGCTTTATTACATGCATAGTCAATATATTGCTCTTCGGATGTTGGACTACAACTCTCAGAATCCCTGGCTATTGGCCATGGTGGCTGGAGCTGAAGGGAGATGCCGTCCAACAAAATATGAAGGGTATCATATTGGCTAATCTCATATTATACTATAATGATCTGGTGCTTAATAGCACCAAGCTGTTCTCAACCTTTATTTGGGAAAGGAAATATTCCACCTAACAGAAACAGTGCCATAAATAAATACTGATCGTATGATACATTCTAGAGATCACAGGTAGCAACATTTGATTCCACACACCTCTGCTTTGCAGTAGGGAAATAGCAAATTTTTTGAAACAGAGCTCAATTTTGGTGAACTTAATTTGCCCAACATGGAACAGCAGCTAATTTTGCCTTAAATCTTGAAGGGAAAATGCTGACCATTCCCATAAATCTTCAGAATGAGGTTGCTTCTCCTATGATACCTTTTATAAACCCAAAGTCTTTAGATGTAATATAGTGCTCTGTTATCTCAGAATGCTTTTAGGATGAAAGAGAATTGAGCCTCGTGTAACTAAAGAGCATGCAGAAATATCACAGCAGCTTTCCACCCTTTTCTTTCTGAAGCCTGGAGATAATTTGGCAAAACTGCTTCTCCCCCTCCCAGCCCCAAAACAGAAACATCAAAGCAATAAATCTGTTATTCTCTCCTGTCCCTGAATGGAAGCCATGTGAGTGTTTTTCATCTCAGTCCCTGGGTGATGATGTGCACAGGTTCATGCTCATTCACAGGTATGTTAAGGCCCTAGAAGTTATGAGACACCTGGGGCTAGCCTTGTACCATCCATTTTCTAAGCAGAAAGCCCCACTGAAATCAGTGTGGAGTTGTGCCACAGAAATCGATGGTGCAATATAGCCCCAAGGGATCTCTAACTTTTTGTAGCCTCTCGAGGGTGAGACATGCACACACCATCTTCTCCAGGGCTAAGTATATGTTGATGGAAGGCCTGTGGGATACAACCAACCTAGCAAGACTTTTATCCTAGTAAAGCTTCTGTCATGGCTGACTTTAGAAGTTGACAGGGTTAGGTGGATGCATATTATTTCATATTAATAAGCACAGCATTTCATGTTATTTCCCTACGCTATTCTGGATACTGATGCAACTTAAGCTTGGCACTGAGGAGACTGAAATAAAACTTCCAGTTTTCAGAACTTCAGGCCTAATTATGAGATTGTGTAACATGCTGTGGTTAGACTGTTGGGGTGGAGGGGCAGACTACTAACAGAGATTAACTCTGGAACTGAAATACCTGCACATATGTTTTCAGGTCAAGTTCAAGGTATTTCCATCAATTTACAAGGCCCTTAACAACTTGGGTCCAGGATACCTTAAGGACTGCCTGATTCCTTAAGGACTGCCCGTTCACTGAGATCTTTTGAGGAAGACCATTTTATTTTAGTGGACATTTTAAGTAAGCTTTCAGTTTCTGTGATTGATTTTATCACTGCATTTCTTTTTAAATCTTAGCGTTCTTAAAAATGCCAGTGTTTTCTGTGGTATATAAGTAACTGAAATAAATAAGTGAAAAACAATAAATAATAGCATTTGAAATTGGAGCTTAGCTTATAAATAGTTGGTCCTAGCATCAGTGTCAGCAACCTTGCCACCTTCCCTTTCCCACACAGTAGGAGTAATAATTAGCAGGGCTGTTGCTGTGGCCTTCACTAGGTGGCAGCAGCTGACAAAACTGTGTGTCAAGGTCCTGGAAAGTGTTATATTTGTGACCATAAGGTTGCTCCTTGCTAATGAAGGCACCACCAATAAAGCTTTAATGAAAAGATGAAGCAAGCTGTGAAGCTTTCTGACCAGATTCCCATTCATGGATATGGTACGAGACTCTCAGCAATTACTTCCAAAAGCTGTGTTCTAGAATCCACTAAAATTCCCAGACATAGGCATCAGGTTACAAGGTGCACATATCAGTGGTTTAAGCAGAGCTCTAGAGTTCATGGCTAGGTGTAAGCTAAGACATTTTCCCATCATGCAACACACACCCTGAACTCTCCTTCTGAACAGCAGGGCAGGCACAGTCATTCATGTGGGTCCCATTCTGAGCCACAGGCTGGTGCAGTCAACTGAGCACTTCTCTAAGTAGGCTCAGTCAACAGTGTTCACTATTCAGCCTAGGCTCTGGCATCTCACCAGGTGAGGGAGTGCATTACAATTCCAAGTGTTGGTATTGGTCTTTAAAGACTTACTATCAGGGTCACATAGTTGCTCTCTTCACACACAAACAGAAGTGGCAACGTTGGCCATTTTTATAGCTTTCATTTATTGCTATTTACACAACTGGGCATGAGCCCACACAATTTCAGTCTGTATAGTTCTCGTCAGTTGGTTCCACTGATTTACGGCTTCTTTTCCAACAGTTAAAGCAGGGAATTTTTATGACCTTCCGCCTACGTTCACGAAATCTCCCAATGAGCCTTGCACAAGGGGACTCAGGTCTTTGCCCCCCCCCCCCCCCCGACTCAGAACGTAACCCTTGCACGGTCTGGGAACTTGCCTGTTCACTTTCCTGCATCTCTCCTCTTTGTGTTCCCTCCCCCTCCGTGGGCTGTAAATCCAAAAAATCCTGCTTGTACCTGGCTCTCTTTCATCTTCCGTAGCAGGGTTGCTATCTCTTCCTGCTGCTGCCAGTTCAGCCTCACTGGGGTATCGTATGTCAGGGGACTCAGAGCATTCTGAGGGCACCCTGACACAGCCCTACATGGCCCAGTATACCTGAAGGAGTGCCTCTACCCTATCATTCAGTCCAGGCACTGAGGCCAACTCTGAAGGCCTTCTGGCAGTTCCATCAGTGCGACAAATGATACTATAAGGAACCAAACAGAAGGTCTTTTGGGTAGTCACACCCATCCTGGGGAAAAGCCTCCCAGCAGATGTCAAAGAGTTAAAACAACTATAAGATTTTTCATAAAATTTCACCCATACACCAACACACCATTCCCAGTGCCTCCATTAAACAGATTTTTTTTTTTTTGTTTTATCTGCATGCATAAGAACATAAGCAGAGCTCTGCTGGATCAGGCCAGTGGCCCATCTAGTCCAGCATCCTGTTCTCACAGTGTCAGCCAGATGCTTATGGGAAGCCCTATATATGCATTCTCAACAATTATGTTAACAACCATTGTAAGATAATGCCCTCATACTCAATATAAGGACCAAGAGGTAAGGGCTTTAGGTGCCCAAGGTCACTTAGTAAATACATCACCGAGTTTTGAACCAAATCTAGGACTTCCTAGCTGATCACTCATGGGCTTCATAATTTTGCAGCCCAATACAGTTTCTCTTTGTCACTCTACTAGCAACCTCTACAGCCAAGCTGGTTCCAAATGTATTGCTCTGATTTCTGAGTCTTGTCATCTAGGCAGCCCAGGACTTCCATGCCCACTGACCAGGCTTGCACCCTAAAGAGGTCACTTTGGTGCTGCCAACACAGCGAAAACAATGTGGGAGGCAGCAGTTATGAATTACCAGTCTCTGAAGTTACAGCAGGCACTGTGATTCTCCAGTGGTTTGACTTCACTCATGGAGGCACAATCCATTGTCTCTTGAGAGAGACAGATGACAACAAGTGCAATGGTTGGAGGGGCTATGCAAGCCAGGTCTCTATTTTGCATCCTTGACCTGACCACAGATTGACCATTAACTTGCTGTAATCAAGGAACTGGCCAAATCTAGCTCTTCAGGCCAAAATCTAGTGTCCATTAAGACACTATCTTCCATATGGCAACCTTTTATGTTAGCTGTGATTTTATACTCAATTGCTGGAACTGTTATTACCAACTTAAGCATGATAATAAAGGTAGAACAATGAATACGATAGAATAGAACATCCTCCCCCCCCCCGAAATGCGTCCACCCAACAGTTAGAAAGCATCTAAGCATCTGAGGGTTTTTTAATATATACATTCCTTGTGGCAGGAATATATTCCTGCTATAATTTATGGTGTGTGTTTGCGTGTGAGACTAGAGGGGCTGTGTTTGTGAATGGATGAGGAGAAAGAGAAATAAAGAAAATGTGCATTCTTGCCTATGGATGGATTTCACAGAAATTATCCATCCCTGAGTGAACTCCTAGTACAGATAAGTAAAAAGCCTGATAATCTAGTGAGGATTTGTCCATGAGACCAGTTTCTCAGGTATTGCTGCGCCATAATCTTTGCTTAAACAGTAACAACCATTAAAAAGAAATATTGGAGAGCAGCAGCTCCACCAACCTCAATCTGCCCTAACTAGGCTGCACCTGCATGCCTTCTTACATACAACCAGGTTTGTCTTTGGGGTGGGATGGCATAACATGCCAGCTGCCTCCTTTTTAGCTTCAGTGTTGCCTTTCCAGAACTCATATGGAAAGAAGTTGAGGGAAAGCACTCAAATTAGTTGCCTCTGCCTGTCATTGGCTCTAGTTCCATCTACAAATTAGGCTTCCTGCTTTCCAACTTACTAGTCCTAATGGGAACCAGCCACCATAGCTGGAGGGAAAGTGTGTATGTGCATGATGATGATGGGGTTCATCCTGGACAAAAATAAAAGTGGTGCAAATATGCATGGGCATGGAAAAGCAGCAAAGGAAAAGGTAAACAAAGAAGATGCTCACATGCACACACAGAGAAAGTGTAAATATTATCTCCTGAGCACGGCTCATTTGCACAGCTGTGTACTTTGACTTGTTTGCTCATTTCAGCAAAGACAGGAAAATATTGTAGTAAAGAAAAGCAATGACAAGCTATGAATAAACTTGGTGGGCAATGCATGGCAGTCAGTTGGGACTATCCATGTATCTGATTTAGAAAGTCGATAAAGAAAAGTTTCTCCGTCACGACACTAGAACTTGTTGACATCCAGTGAGGCTGAATGTTGGAAGAGTCAGGACTGATAAAAAATACTTCTTCCTTCAGTTCATATAAGCTAGACTATGGAACTCACTCCCGCTGGGGGCAGTGATGGCCACTAACATGAATGGCTTCAAAAGAGGACAGTGAAATTCATGGAGGGTAAGCCTATCAAGGGCTATTAGCCATGCTAGCTATGTTCTACCTCCATGGTCAGAGGCAGTAATGATTCTGAAACTGGAGGATGGAAGAGTGCTCATGAGCTCAGGTCCTGCTTGCAGATTTCCCATAGGCATTTGATTGACCACTATGAGAGCAGGATAAAGGACTAGATGGGCCTTTAGCTGGATCCAGCTTGACTCTTTTTATAGCCTTATGTCAGTGGTGTCCAAACTTTTTTCAAAGACGGCCAGATTTGATGAAGTGAAGGGCCGTGGGGGCTGACCAAAGGGCCAACCCAAGTTGTTGACCGTTTTTAGGATTGAAGTTGTTGAACTTTTTTTAGGGTTGGAGTTGTTGAGCTTCTTTTAGGATTGAAGTTGTTGAGGTTTTTTTTTACGATTTTACCCCAGGAAATAAACTGCCACAGGGGCTGGATTAAACCAACTGGTGGGCCTTATGTTACCTCTCCTAAGTATGAAGCAAAGCAATATTGTTACCACCTTTAACAATAAGAACCACTGTGGTCCTGTGATTAGAGAAGAGCTGGGGACATGTGCTCCTCCACAGGATGTTGGTCTTTAGCCCCCATCATCCCTGGTCATTGACCATGCTAGATAGAACTGATAGGAGTTGAAGTCCAGCAGTACCTGGATGGCCTCAAAGTTCCCCAGCTTTGCGTTAGAATGTCAGTGTAGGTCTGTGAAGACCTGAGTTGAGATCTCTTAGCCTCAGATAAACTGTAGAGGAAGAATCATGGAAGCAATGCTCATCTACTTGGAAGATAAGTATGATAAAACAGAAAGAAAGAAAATAACCATTCATTTCAATGCAAAGGTAGCACAGCTTAAATGAGGGGGGAAAGTCACCAATTATGTATTATTTGTGGACTAAAAACAACAGCCACAGAGAATATCAAATGGCTTTCGCTGGATTGATTTCTGTTCTGAACATGGAACATATAATGGACAACAGCAATTTTCATTCCTATTTCTGTCAGAATTCTCTGACATCTCCAATGCCAGGTAAATGGTTAGCTGCTGAAATGATACTTTTAAAACTTTCACCCTCAACTGAATAAACTTTCCCTTAGTGATGTCATCACATTGCCAAATCTGATTGGCTAGGTGGTGTTGTAAAATTATCCTGATTATGTGAGATCACTCATGCAGTGAATCCAGAAAGCATTTTGTTTACTTTAACTTGCCTTCTTCTGCCCTTCATTTACCTTCCTGGCCACCTCTAGGAGGAAGGGCAGGATATAAAATAAAATAAACAAAATATTTTGCATCATTACTGTGGCTACTTAGTGGTGTCCTGATGTCCTGATGTCATTCACAATTGCCGCTTGGAGAAATTTTCCATCAGCGAATTTATACTTTTTCTAAACAAATGAATAACAAATCACCATGTGAACCCTGATTAGAAGGAATTACTTGTTTCTCTGATCCAGAAAGGTGAAAGTAGCAGCAAGTAACAGGGAAAATATAACTAAAATAGCAGCAACCAAGAGAATGCCAGAAGGGGACTAAGGCAAAATAAATATTCACACAACTGAAATGTTTTGTAGGAAATGTTTCAACTCTACTGAGATCACTATTTTTAGCCCCCTCCCCCCCAAAAAAAAACCTATGGGGGGAATGCAGCCCAGTTTTCTTTATTCCCCCAGTGTGAATATATATTGGATTACCCATGTTCATATTTCCCCTGCTATTTTCAAAGACAGAATAACATGCTAAGAAACTGCTGTTAGGGGCACACAGCAATTTCAGCCTTGCAGGTCACTAGAAGACCATGGACAGTTTTAGCTCAACTGGATTTTTTGACTCAGGATCTCTCTTTAAGCACCTTGCCAGCATTTATCTTGCCATTCTCCAGCCCAGGCCAACTTGACCTGGATTGCAAAGCAAGCTTTCAAAACCACCTTCAGCACTCAAATGTCTTGTGATGCATTGTCTGGCTTCCAAATGATAGGCCTTAATTTTTCAGAGTTGTTCTCTAATGCTTCCTTGATAATGGATGATGACAGCAAGGAATTCAGAATCTGTGCCAGCTGTGAGTGATATAGCTTGCCAGCAATAAAGAACCTTGCTCTTCTTTAACGAGAACTCCCCTTCCTTTTAATAGAAAGCATATTTTCAGTCTCCTCTAGGTAATGGCCTTCTCTCTGCCAATCACAAATTACATTGTGCAGTTGGCCAACCAGCAGCCAAACAAAAGGGTTTCTATGTAACTGTGTCCACTGCCCCTTCAATCTAGCATGCTACTACTTTTCTCATCTTCTTAACTATGTTAAGATAAGAATCCAACACCTTAAGCTGTGTACCTCTAAGCATATGCTAAATGCTTTTAAGGAGACCAGAAACAAGATTTTGTTTTGTACATTTGTTTTATTTAAAATATTTACATGCCAACCAGTAATGACAATTCTGTGGATGGTTTTCAGTAAGTATGAAAAACAATGTAAATTAAGGACATAAAGCTGTAGCACCTAATGCAGCATAAAAGCAGCAAAAGAAGTTAGCACCTGCACTCCAAAGCTCATGATTAATTTTAAAGACTGAAATAATAATGATGATGATGATGATGATGTTTCTCTTGCTACAAAAAAAATACCTCAACTACGGACTATTGAATCTGTCTATTTCAGTTTCACTCCATTTCTCATCTTCCCTTGTACTTATTTCAGCTTGCCACATTTCCACATCAGTTTGTGATTTATTGTTAAGCCCTCGTGAACTTTCACCAGTATTTCAGCATGCATTTCTCCTAATGCACATATTTTTGCTATGTGTCCTTGCAGACAATTTTCCCTAATAAAATCCTTGTTTGTATGTTACTTTCGTGGGACACAGGTGGCGCTGTGGGTTAAAGCCTCAGCGCCTAGGACTTGCTGATCGAAAGGTCGGCGGTTCGAATCCCTGCGGCGGGGTGCGCTCCCGCTGCTCGGTCCCAGCGCCTGCCAACCTAGCAGTTCGAAAGCACCTCCGGGTGCAAGTAGATAAATAGGGACCGCTTACCAGCGGGAAGGTAAACGGCGTTTCCGTGTGCGGCTCTGGCTCGCCAGATGCAGCTTTGTCACGCTGGCCACGTGACCCGGAAGTGTCTCCGGACAGCGCTGGCCCCTGGCCTCTTAAGTGAAATGGGCGCACAACCCCAGAGTCTGTCAAGACTGGCCCGTACGGGCAGGGGTACCTTTACCTTTACCTTATGTTACTTTCATTCATATGTGAATTTCATATACACTTTCCCCTAATATATACATTTATGTGCACATGTGCTATGGTTGGAGAACTCCATCATGAAAGGCAGCTGCTTTTTGATTCACCTATTGTTTCAGGAAGGTATGAATTAGGTAGGTGCACATTATCCAGGCAGGCACATTATGTGACCCATGAAAGCAGCAAAATAACTTGTACAATGGTGATGGGATAAAATCAAGCCAAATCTTTATTGAGAGCAGCAGACAGGGCAAGGGTTGGCATGGCATTGGGTCCCAGGATCAGTTCATCATCCCACAAGCCCTATGTTGATGGAATGGATCCGCTGGGTTTGGATCGCTCCAAACCTGCATGATGGGAGTCAGCCAATGTTGAACCTTGCCGTGGTGCAAGCCAAGCAAGCAAGGTCTCATTATGTTCTTCCACCTAACAAAGGAAAACCATAATTTCACTGAGGGGAAGGCAGAAGAAACTCTCAACCAAGTGCCAAACAGGTTGAGAGAGAAAATTCATTTTCTGCCCTGTCAACCAATGACCCAAAATTGCTTAGTAAAGGCTCTAACCCGACAGAGCGTGGGTGGGGAGCCATCAAAGCAAAATGGCTGTGAGATCCAGGGGAAGCAGCCTTATACAGTGGTACCTCAGGTTATGAACTTAATTTGTTCTGGAGGTCCGTTCTTAACTCTAAACCGTTCTTAACCTGAGGTGTGCTTTCGCTAAAGGGGCCTCCCACTGCTGCCGCACTGCTGGCAAAGTTCGCAACCCGAGATACTACTTCCGGGCTAGCGGAGTTTGTAACCTGAAGTGTTTGTAACCTGAGGTACCACTGCATAGGCTTCCCCCTCCCCTCTTCAGCAAGGGGCCATGGGACAGCTGTTGCCCATGAGCCCATCACACAGAGAAGATACTGGGCAGAACCATGCCCAGTATTTTGCTGCAATCTATGGGCCACCGCGCTGCTGGACAAAGGCACCCTGTGCTTATTGGGAAAAGAACAAGGCTTAAAATGAAAATGGAACTGAATGTATTTCCCACCCCTAACCACAACATAGATGCCTGGAACTGAAGATAATATTATTCTAGACTCAGATTGATCTGTTCTGGAAAGAGGTCAAGAGAAAGCAAGCCAATGGAATTCTGTCAGCTGGCTACTTTCCCCACTGGGCTTCCTTCACAGTTTGATTGTTCTGTCTCTGACTTTCTGCCCCTTCATTTTCTCCTTTGGAGGGTTTTGGCTCTGATCCTGTATCACCACACCCTTTTACTTGAAACATTTGTACTGGATCAGCTTTGAGATAGTTAATAAGTGAGATGCTGTGCTAGCATAAAATGAAATAAAATGAATATATATAAAAAACCTCCTTTTAAATCTTACAGGTCAAAGTGCCTTTCCTAGGAAGAAGTTCAGTAGCTGTACTGCAATTATTATGTTTATTTGCATGGCAGGGATGATGCACTGTTTAGTCTACATCTGGGAAGAGGAAAGCAGAGTGTTCTCTGCTGACCTATTTAGGAAGAGGTGATGGATCCATAAGGTCGGCAGAGCATTGCCTAGTTTTGTGTTAAAGGCATATGTGGCCGTTGGGAGCCATCAAGGGCTTAGCTTGGCATGGATTTTGTGAGCAATTTATTCAGGACCTTATTCTCATTCACAGAATGCTGCTCAACAGGACACCTTTGATTCCCTGAAATCAAAAGGTGAACAGAATGAGAACATCAAGCCCAGCCCTTTTGGCCAAGGCAGAAACCTAGGCAGTTCACAGGGTGGCAGGTTTGAAGATAAAAGACTTCTATTAGGATATTCATAGGCTTCATTTGATCATTTGTCCCTATGCATAATTAAGTGCAGTTTATTTCCACAACTCATAATCAAGACAAACATAATAGACTCTATATAGAATGATAGCAATCTGTCACACAGGACAAAGCATATAAGTAGGGCTGCCACACGTCCAGATTTTCCTGGACATTACTGGGAAAAAGGAGGAATTGACGTCGGGGGGGGGGGGATTTCCGAAAGGTGGCGCCTTGTCCTGGATCTTAGGCAAGTCGATTGAAAAACCACATTTGTTTGTTTTTTTTGGCATTTTTGTACAAAACACACAAAAACTCAACAACCTGGGGGTCTCTAGGTTTATACTTTTTGAAATATGGCAACCCTCATAGAAGGATTTGTATTTGTTTGATGGGAATGTGAGGGTGCATGTATATAAACTGAGAGTGGAAGAAATTTTGAGGAGGGGGGAATCTGTGAACAAGACAACTAAAACAGATGGTGGTGCAAGGATCTGTGTGGAGAGGGATTGTCAGCGCAAACATGTCTGCTTGAAAGTAAATGCCTTTGAGTTGAATCCAGACTTGCTGCAAGTGGAACCCCATTCATTGGACACTGTTGTTGGAGGATAGGGAAGAGTATTTTGGGGTGATGGGTTCTTTTTTGTTGTTTGTTCATTGAACTCACTGTACCCCTCCCTCTGAAAGCATGGTAGAGATAGTGGAGAAGTTCAGTTCAGTTCACATTTAGAAGTGAAGCCTCCTAATTTGAACTTTCTGAAACAGCACATGAACTGAAGCACAATGCAGTTTGTCAATGAAGTAATATGTACAAAAATGCATATAAAGTGTGCATAGGGAATCATATATTAGTTACAATGACAAACAAAAATACGTTATAGTAGGAAAACTGGCTTTGTAAAAATGCATACATTAAGTAAAATCTTTCATGAATGTTCATATTGGGAGAAATTTACAGTGGAATGCTGATGAATTTTCATGAGGAAATCAGTTCTTTTAAAAAGGATCACAAACTGATGCAGAAATGTGGAGGACTGAATTGAAAACTGAAAAAGTGAGAAGGTTAATGAAACAAAAATTGACACATTTGCCCACTTTTAGCTGGAACAATGTGTGAGGTTGTTGGGGAGCGCACTTTAAGGGAAAGGGGAATTGGGAAAAGTTATCTCCTTGCCCTTCTGAGATTACATCCACAAGCTCCTTTAGTACCCTTGGGTGTACCGCATCAGACCCTGGAGATTTGAATGCATTTAAAGTAGCTAGATGTTCCCCTTACCACCTCTTTTCCTATCTTGAGCTGCAGCTCCTTCGTTACATCATTTATCATGTTATCACCAGGTTGGGTATTGCTTTCATTTTGGGTGAAGACAGAGGCAAAATAGGTGTTGATAAATAACATGTGTGATAAATTATATTGATGATGAATGAATAAACAAATTATTGAACAACGTTAATGGTAGGAATATACAATTGTATACAGATGAGAAGTGTGGACGTACTGGAAATGTACCTTGCATCATTTTGTTTATCACTGGAAACCTGGATATCATAGGTGGTCCCACTTGGATAAAAAAAAAAAGCAGATACAGTGGTACCTCGGGTTACATACACTTCAGGTTACATACACTTCAGGTTACAGACTCCGCTAACCCAGAAATAGTACCTCGGGTTAAGAACTTTGCTTCAGGATGAGAACAGAAATCACGCAATGGCAGCACAGTGGCAGCAGGAGGCCCCATTCGCTAAAGTGGTGTTTCAGGTTAAGAACAGTTTCAGGTTAAGAACAGACCTCCAGAACGAATTAAATACTTAACCCGAGGTACCACTGTACCTTTGTCACACATGGAGCCCGCTTAATTTCGTTTTGTCTTAAAAATGGAGTACAAAATTATATAAAAGAAGGAAATTCTACTTTGTAGTCATCTTAGAAACCCTATGAATATATTTTGCTATACCTGGTTTGTTTGGCAGGTTGTGTTTCATGTAGATAGAAGACCTAGACAAGTAGCTATTTTTGTCTATCCAGAAATAGTCGTGCATGCACATTCTGCAGAGTTCTGTTATTTAAGCAGCCTTCTTTTGTGCTGCAGCTACCTCCAGTATGTTATGATTCAGATTTCTACCAGAGAAGAACCTTCACCCATTCTTGAATCCAATCTTATGTATGTCAACTACACTGGTTTGAACTATGGCTCAGTTCCAAATAAGTGCTGACTCAGACATTATTGCCCACCTCCTGAGTCAAACTGGACTTGCTCCCATGTAATGGTTCATACAATTACAGCCTTTGTGCATGAGGCTTAGCTCTGATTTCACTCTTGCTTCATACAATTCCTTTAGTGTGCCTGTGTGTGCGTGTGCGCGTGTGTGCGTGCATGCATGCATGCACATGCTCTCTCACACATGCAAACATAAAGAGCTAGCCAGAATTTATAGGACTGGCATGGGAGGTGGGACAGATAGGGAACTGAGTGTGTGGGCAAGAAGAGAAAACCAGTTCCAGCTGGTATGTTTTGATCTGTTTCTCCCTGCCAACTTTCTTTCACGTAGTTATTATATGATAGCTGCCTTTCATACATGATTGTTTTCTAGTTGTGATTAGAAGTTGTGGAAATGAGTGGTTGTTTGTGTGCCAGGTAAGGAGGGATAAAGAGTCATTTATTTGGAGTCACATAGTGACTTCATTTGCAAACTTCATCATTGACCTGGGACTTGAACCTTTAAGTGCCCTCTCTCTTTACTGCTGGAGCGTGCTTTAACTTCTCCCTCAGCCTATGTCAGGGGGCTCTTCTGCTGGCAGTTGAACAGGAACTTACCCCAAGAGGATCCTATCAAGGCATCCTACAAACTATTCCCCCTAAACTCTTGGAGTCTTCAGGGTTGGCTGTAGGGTCCATGCCTGCTCCCCCAAGTCTTCAGTCAGTGTGCAAAGTCTGGGTCATCAGTTGAGTCAGTTGTCTTTGATTGAGGGCAGATAACAACAGGTGCTAGAACACATTTTTTAAGCCTATGGATGGGAAACATTCTAGCTGCTCTTGAATTATAGCTCCCCCAGTTCCTGACCATTGACCATTCTAGTTGGGACTGATGAGAGTTGGACTCCAGCAACATCAGGTTAGCCACATGTTTCTCACCCCTGTTTTTGCCACTAGTTTTTTATGCTCCTTCCTTTGATCCTTCAAGATAAATTATAAATCAGAGGTGCATTTTCAATGTCCTTGCTCCAGCTGACCTTATTTATATATTTATAATATATATTACCTACCCTCCACCATAAGTTCCCAGGGCAGGTTACAACAGTATAAACAACAATTATATAATGGTGTTACAATGATAAAACAAATAAAACCATTCCAAATGAAACAGAGTTTAAGTTTAATAAATGAGGTGGGTCCTACAAAACGAAATTCTGATTTGTCAAAGGTCAAGGTTAAGGCTAAGGGGGTAAAGTCTTTAGCATATGATGAAAGCTGTATAATGAACATACTAGATACATCTCTGTAGGGAGGGAGCTCCACTAGCTAGATACTGCCATAGAGAACCCCTTTCTCAAGCTACCATTCCTCACACTTCTGAGGTGATGGAACTACCAAGAGCACCACCTCTGCAGATGTTAACATTCATGAAGGGTGGTACAGATGGAAATGGGTTTTCAGTTATTTGGGGCCTAAGTTATTTGCAGCTTTAAACACTAATGTGAGCACCTTGAATCGGTCCTGATTGGCAAGCAGTACAGCTGTTTTAATGCACAGAAGTTCTAAATGGAACCCCAGCTAAGCAAACTGGTCCCTGAATTTTGGACCAACTGAAGTTTCCAACTTGTGTTCAAAGGCAACCCCACATAGAAAGCATTGCAATAGTTCAACCTGGAGCTTATTAGAGCATGGGGAACAGTGGCCAAGTCAGCTCTGTCCAAGAGCAGCCATAGCTAACAAACCAGCAGGAGCTGGAATTAGGGACTCCTTAAGGCATTCTCATATAGGAAGCACCCCATCACCTAACTCATTATTTCCCTCTTCCATCATCAATGAGACAAGCAAGGGAAAGTGGAGAAATGACTTTGCCTTGTGCGACATTAATGCCATGCTTAGGACAACTCATCAGCTCTCTTTATAAAACTAATCAAACTTTGCTGCTCCCGGTGTTTAGCAATTGCATCACTCATTAGAGATGTTCTCTTTGGCAATTGTCTAATGAAATGAGGATGCAGCAGTATCGGTGGTTGGGACTAATGGAGGTTAGGAGAGAGGGGAAGTTTTTAACAGCGCTTGCAACTAACACTCTGTCATTCTGCATTATTCCTGGTGTCCAATGATAATAATGAAGTTTCTAACTACAGCCAGCCAGGCAGGAGTATCAACCAGCCATTTTTAGCTGCCTTGGTAAAATGAACAAAATTATCATTTCCCTTGTGGCTTTACTTATTAAGCACCCGGAAGGGCACAATTTGATTTGTCATTGGTCTTCTATGCTTTATGTAACAACTATGGCAAAATAATAAATTGCATTACTGTGGGTAATTTGCCTTTTCTTTTTTTTAAGAGTGGGAAAGATCTGGTCTTTCTGAAATATTCCCTTCTGGCATTCATAGCAATGGAAATTAACCAGAAAAGCTGATGGAAAATTGTATTGAGCACTGTATATTCTTAGCCACTGTGCAAAAGGATACAGAAGGAAATAAGAGGTAGAAGGGGGGGGGGTAGGACTAGAACCAATGGCTTCAAGTTGCAAGGAGATTCTCACTAAACACCAGGAAGAACTTTCCACTAATAAGAGCTATTCAGCAGTGGAATGGATTCCCTCGGAAGGTGGTGGACTCTCCCTCCTTGGAGGTTTTTAATCAGGTGTTGGATGACCATCTGTTACAGATGCTTTAGTTGAGATTCTTGCATTGCAGGAGGGAGAACTAGATGATGCTCAGCTCACACAGCTCTCTGATTCTCTGTGACTTCTCACCCAATGAGTGGACACTGGAGAATGAGGAGAGCCTGATTCCTTGGAAGAGCTTGTTTTCAGTGGATGTACCTTAGGGTGTTCTTATTTAGGGTTGCTGGGAGCTTTTTCAATATCAGGATATTAGGAGTGATATCAGGAACTAGATATTGCTGTTCTTCCACTGGAAGGTGGCATGGGTTTGACTGGTTCCTTCTCCTCTGTGCCCACATTCCGGCTGACATATGAGACTGGGGTAATGAGATTTCCAGAAAGATTCTGTAAAACATCTTGCCCAGCCTTCTTCATGCTGATGTGAGTTGACAACAACATTTACCCACTTTGGTACACCAGCCTAGACCTAAAGATGGCCCACTGGTCCACAAATAACTTTAGCTTTTGCATTATTTCCATGCTAGTAGTCAGCATCTAGATATATATTCTGGTATACCTGATTATTTATGGATCAGAGTTGAAGGCTATTATTTGTATGACACCATTCTGATTCTGTGTAATAGAATGCATATCCTCTAATATTTCATGGGTGAACATGGCGATATGTCTATGCATTAATGGGTCACACTAGGGGTAGAGACATTCAGAATACTGATTTATTTTTTGTGAGGGGTAGAGCTTTCCTCAGGAACAAGGCTCTGAAAAAACATGTAAGTCCCAGCTACAATGGCAATGCTGGAGGGCAAGTGAGTGGGATAATTTTTATAAATGAAAGCATGCTTCATGAAACATTGACCTCATTTGTGATGGGTGAAAACTTATGCTCCCTTTCCATACGGCACCTGAAAAATTGCCAAGGGAGTGGGCACACACAGACATGCACACACACTTTTTTCATGGTGATGACAATGAAAAGTGCCCCCACCATCTTGGCTCAGTCTGACTTTAAACACTGATTCCGTTCTTGTTGTTTACAGCATCAGAAGGCAGCTTTTCCATATGGTAAATGAAGGTCAGGTGTGTGCTCCTTCAAGCTGTGCTTTCTAACCACTAAGCATGTATTTTTTAAAAAATAATAATCATCGTTAACAAATGCTGCATTCCCCCTCCATATGACACTGTTATATATTTAGCAAATCTGACTTTAATTACACAGCAGCTCCAGAAATTACTGTCTAAAAGGGTTAGATTTGTTTGCACTTAATACCAAAGGTGAGAGGTGACCCCTGGCTCTGGAGCTCTGGTGACAGCCCACGTTTCTCATGTTCTATTTAAGACACAGCAACAAGCATTAAATGGGCATCTGTTGCTTCAGCAGCAATTGTGGTTTCCAGCCATTCTCCATTAAAATACCTGCATAAGATGAGCCACAATGGTGCAGAAAGGAGCAGAAATAGGCAGCCATGGGGTGTAGCAACAAGGCTGCTACAAGGCTGGAGCAGCTGCCTATTCAGGCAAAAGGAATAAAGTGCTAAGTTGTGGGTGAACATATCAGATGACACAACGATTCTTCAAACAGCTCTTGTTTATTCAGAGGCCAGAACAGAACTGAACTGAAGGGCTTAGTCAGCCTGCTTATATAGAGCTCCAGTACAACTTTACTTTAGCAACTTTCTAAAACTATCCAATCACTGAATGTCACTTTCGATCCTTCATTTGCATAACTATCTACAGTATCCCCCTGCTGGCCCAGGGTGAGAACTTCAGTACATAACCTAAAGAGTGTGGATTCTGAAAACAGTTCCAAGGGCCAGAAAGGCCTGGAGAGCTGGAGTTGCCCCCACCTTGGTTTCGGGTCCACAGTCCCTCTTTTTAAAGAACCTAAGAAGAGCCCCAACAGATCAGAACAAAGGATCTATCTCATCCAGTATTGTCTTTCCCATGGTGGCCAATTTAGATGCCTTTGGTGAGCCTACAAGCAAGTACAACCTGAATGCAATGGCTTTGCTGTTCCCCACCAACTGGTATTTATAAGCAAGAAAAATAAAGAACAGAAAGGAAAAGATAAAAATTATGTGGCTACTGACAACACCCCAGTGAAACATAACTGAATATCTGAACTGGCACCACCATTTCCAAATAGGATGGGAAATTTTGAGAGCTAGCTTTTGCTCAGTGCTTTAAAAAAAAAGTCCTCTCAGTCCACTTTCTCCATAATTTTACAAACCTCTATAACATCTTCCTTAGTTGTCTTAACTAAAAATAGCCACGAAACAGTTGATCTCTTCATAGGAAAAGTTCTCCAACCCTATGATGATTTTTCTTTGCTGCCTCTCAGTACCTTTTCCACCTCTGTGATGCTGTTCTTGAGAGGGGGCTTATTAAGAATAAAAAGGTATGACTCGGGAGAGCAGAACAGACCCATATGAAAGGATGGCATCGTGGAGTGCTGAGCTGCATTTGGAGTATCTTTTTAATGTGCATTTTAAAGATCTTTCCAGCTTATTTATCTGATCCTGGGAATAGCAGATGCTCACATTGACAATTGGCTTCAGCCTTGTGCTGCCAAATTAAAGAAGATCTGAAAATGGGACAGAGATAGATATTCCAGTCACTGCAGTGTGTAGGAAGGAGATCATATCATTAATAGAGCAAAGCCTTCTTGCTCTTTTATATATATTGTTGTCATTCATCTGTCTCGAGAGACAATGGACTGCACCTCCAGGGGTGAAGTCAAACCGCTGTAATAGCAGCACTTAAGTGATCTCCCCAGGATGCAAGCCTGGGCAGTGTGTGTGGAGGTCTGGGCTTCCCTGATGACAAGCCCCCTCTTGGCCTCACTGTTGTGGTCCAAAGGAAAGAAGAGCATTACATTTTGTACCAGCTTGACTACAGGAGTTGCCAGAATGAGGCATGCAAGATGCCATTCAACCACCTTAGGGACTCCACTTCAGATTTGTGTAGGATTTCCCAAAGATATTCAGCAAGGATGATATGAGAGTAGAAGCTCTCTGTTGGGAAGACTTGCAAGGATGACTTAACTCTTTCCTCTAGTTTCCCACCAAATCCTTCTCAGGGGCAATTCCCTTCTCTCTTTATGTAGTCCACCATACCATCTGATACTGTTGCATCCTGTTTCAACATTAATCTGCAAGGGTTGCAACCAAATAAGCTTTACTCAGAATAGACATAATAATAATAATAATAATAATAATAATAATAATAATAATAATTTATTATTTGTACCCACTCTGGGTGGCTTCCAACAAAGATTAAAAATACATTAAAACATCAGTCATTAAAAACTTCCCTAAACAGGGCTGCCTTCAGATGTCTTCTAAATGTCAGATAGTTGTTTATCTCTTTGACATCTGAAGGGAGGGCATTCCACAGGGCGGGCGCCTCTACTGAGAAGGTCCTCTGCCTGGTTCCCTGTAACTTGGCTTCTCGCAGTGAGGGAACCACTGGAAGGCCCTCGCAGTGGCGTAGCGTGGGGGTGCAGGGGGGCCGGCCGCACCGGGCGCAACATCTTGGGGGGGGCGCATGCTCGCACTCGCAGCTCTCTGCCCCTACTAAAATCTACGGGTTAGGGGGCACAAATTACTTGCCTTGCCCCAGGTGCTGACAACCCACGCTATGCCACTGGGCCCTCGGCACTGGATCTCAGTGTCCGGACAGAACGATGGGGGTGGAGATGCTCCTTCAGGTAAATCTAAGTTCATTAATTAATTTAAGTAGGTCTCTGCTGATCAGGACTAGTATTAGATAGAATCTCACATTTGTTATTTTTAAAATAAATACATATGCATGGAAATATATAGTTAAATAAGGGGAAACTCAGCCACTGTTTTTACAAGGCTGCTGCTTGGGGAGCACAATGTGACTTAAATGATGGGATACAAAGGACTGAGTTTAAGGATTTCATTCTTTCCTCCCTCTCTGCTTCTCATTATGTGAGCACTAAAGTGCTCACCTCCAAAGGACTAAGTCTCACCAAGTCTGCACTTTTCTTGGAAGACAGGCCCATTGAATACACATAAATTACTCCAGAGTAGATCTGCATAGATTTCAGATGATAATAGCCAAGGTCTATGGCAGCCTAAGAACTAATGCCTTCCAGCTTCCCCTCTGTGGTCTTGTTGCTGTCCAGAAAACAGGCAATACCATGTCACTCTGTTGTCACCTAGAAACATGTGTTCATTATGTTCTGGGCCACCAGCCTAAACTTTAAAGCAGTAAAGAAAATAATACAAAGGATTGCTTAAAAGATGCCTACTGCTCTGTTGTTACGAAGACAAATTCATTGCCAGAGCTCAGAAAGCATTCATCATGACTAAAGCTAGTAGTTGTGGGCACAGCTGCATGCAGTCCTGTCTTTTATTACAGCACCATCCCCCCTCCCTCTATCCATTCTCTGTTTATTAGCTGGTATAATAGAAAGGGCAGGGTGAGAACAGTGGCTCACACACTCCACATGTAACAAAGGCGCTAGTTAGAGGCAGCTGGTGCACAACAGAGGAAGCTGTATAGGCTCTTGCAGAAATGGAGAAACAAGCAAGATGGTTGAGTTGGTGGCATGGCAGAGCAATGCTTGTTGTACATGATAAGTTCCAGGAAGCCTGTGTGGGCTCATTCCTTTTGGAGATAAGAATACACATGAATTGGCTTACTATTTAACCAACTATTTATTTATAAATGTCCAAAGTATAGAAGGTATGCAAGGGTAAACATTTCAGTGGTGCCAATTCTGCAGCTCTGCCAGGGTAGAATGACACATTTTTGAGGCAAAGAAGTTCACATATGGGTGTTAGCTTCACAAGGGTGATGTGGGAGTGGAGGCTCTCTGTTGAGAGGACTTGGTAGGATGGCTTAACTCTTTCCTCTAGTTTTTCACCCAAATGCCTGTCATGGGGCGTGCTGACTGGGGTATGGGCATGGCCAGAGACACAAATGAAAAGCTTGGGAGAACACCTGTAGGGGGAAAGATTAAACATACTCTTTGCTGCTGACTGTACACTGCCAATGGCCCTGCATTATGGTTAAGTGGCAAAGATATGTTTGGAGAGGACATGTTTGCTAAGATGACTGTCCGCTTCTTTCCACCCCCACAGGGCCAGTGGACACCATCTGCCCTGTGAGGAGGAAGAAACATGTTAGAGAGGCAGGCACAGGCAATATCAAGGAATGCTCCAGCAGGACTATTGCCTCCCCCAAATTTGCATGTTAGATCATTTGCCTCAGTACCTTGAGTGCCTTGGCAGAAAGGCAGCATACAAATGCAGTGAATACACACACACACAAACCACACAAACACACAAACACAAATATATAGGTAGGTAGCCGTGTTGGTCTGCCGTAGTCGAAACAAAACAAATAAAATAAAATAATAAAATAAAAATTTTCCTTCCAGTAGCACCTTAGAGACTAACTAAGTTAGTTATTGGTATGAGCTTTCATGTGCAAGTTATTGGTATGAGCTTTCATGTGCTTGCACATGAATGCTCATACCAATAACTAACTTAGTTGGTCTCTAAGGTGCTACTGGAAGGAATTTTTTGTATTTTGTATTTTTTTATTAATATGTATATTAGTGAACATAACATATACATTGCTTTATATATGTTATATATATACGAAAGCATATATATATATATATATATATATATATATATATGCAGGTTTTGGTGTCCTCGGGTGTCTTCCCGTGTAAAAGTTGGGGTGTCTAGGCGACGTTTCGACGAGGTCTCACTCGTCATCTTCAGGCTGGTGCTTTCGGCTTCTTGTTACTTGTTACTGTTCCAGTAACAAGAAGCCGAAAGCACCAGCCTGAAGATGACGAGTGAGACCTCGTCGAAACGTCGCCTAGACACCCCAACTTTTACACGGGAAGACACCCGAGGACACCAAAACCTGCATTCCTGTACCCGTGAAAATCTACGAAAGCAAATATATATATATATATATATATATATATATATATATATATATATATATGGATAATTTAGTACTCAAATTGTGAAGACCTTTTGTGATTATTTTTTTAAAAGCAAACTGATGTGCAATTGTGGAGAACCAAACTTATGATGGGAGGCAGTATAGTGTATAGAATATCCCATGAATCAAATCCATGCCTATAATACAACAATAACCCAAAAATCTAGGACAGATTGTCTCTGTGGAGCGTCAATTGGTGGCAATATGGAAGCAGGCCATATCTGGCTGGTACTTGCCCTCTCTGGAATGCCCCCCTCTTATATGGGAGGCATTGGCTGTTGAGTGTCTCTGACACTCACCTGTCTGCGCAAGCTTTCCCTAGCCACTAGCACCATACTATATTTTTACATTATCTGTTTTAATCCATCTCTGTTTTTGTAGTTACAAATGGTATAAATACATATTTTATCTCTGTAATATACTTCAATATTCCATTATAATGGTAAATAGTATTTTTTTTTTAAATAGAAAGAAATATGTTTCTTAAGGTAAACGAAGATCTGCTTTGCATGCAGAAGAATCCAGATTCAATCCTTGACATCTCTAGTTATGGCTGGCAGAGATCCTTGTCTGAAATCCCTGGAAACTGTTGCCAGCCAGTGTAGGCAGTTTTAAGCTAGATAGACCAATGGTCTGCCTCACTATACTGTACAGTAGTTTCCTATGTCCCTAGATAGAGCCAGCAGGAGGAGTCAGCAACCTGTTTGAAAGTGGGATAAAGGGGAGACTATAGAAATGAACAAAGGAGGGAAAAGAAGTATGAGAAAGATCTCAATTAGGGTCTAGGGACAGAAGAGACTGGACTGTGATTAACTAGAAGGGGCTGGACAGGGAATGGATTTTTGGTGGACAAAAGTATAGAGCATATAAAGTTGTGTTATACCAAATGAGACCATTAGTCATCTGTTTAGCTCAGCACTCTGTACACTAGCAGAGTTTCTTTGAGGCTTTAGACAAAGGTCTTTCCCATCTCCTACCATCTCCTACTGTTAAGCTATGAACCTTCCCTGAGCTATGGGAATGGCAATAACCTACTGCTAGACCACCTGCCTTCCACACAGTTTCAGTCCCTGCCACCCCTAGGTTGGCTGGGTGGGCCAATGGTTTGACATAGTATAAGACAGCTTCCTGTCATCTGACCAGAGTGGAAAGAAATGGGCTAGACTGCAAATATTTGAACTCACCAGAACAATCAACTTGCCATATCAATACAAATTTGGTTATTGCTTTCCTGTTTATTTGTAGCACTTCTATTATTTCCTCTTGCTGGGAGAGGAGAGACTTTACATTTATTTAATATTGAACCTCTTTCCTTCTGTCACCTGTGGTATTTGCTGCTCTAATCTGCCCGGATCACTTTGCAGTTTTGGTTGTTTGCACTGTCCCCATGTGTCTGGTTTCAGCAGAAAATTTTCATCATGTTTGAATTTACATCAAAAGAGCACCTGACAATGGAAGTGATAAGGCAGTCATTCACCAGTTCCTTGTTGCTATATTTTCACTTCAGAGAGCAGGAGGGGAACAAAAGAGCTGCAGGAAGCCCAGAGATTATGGTGAGTTACTGTTACCGAACACTGTCATAATTTCAGGGCTAGGGAAATAAAAATAGCTCAGGAGACTGCTGTCAATGGTCTGTGGAACACCCAAATCCCAATACTACCGTAGGAGGGCTAGCCAGGTGTCCTCACTTAACGGCTTTCTTTGAAAAAGAACTTCGTTGGGGACCCTTCTGCACCTCTATGGAAAGAAGGAGAAGCTACAGCCTTTTGATCATACGCAACGGTTAAGTAACTCCCTGGCTTCAGCTACTGTGTGCTCAGCATGAGTTCCTGGACTCCCACCCTTTATTATTTTGCCCCCCGCTGTTCCATGCAGGCCTATTGCTATGCATTTAAAATCACTTTGGGAAGATGATCTCCAAAGGCACTTTCCTTGACAGTTCATAAGGAAGAAAGCTCAGACACCAGTGAGATGTCTTCTGTTTGTAGCACTCTCTCCTAGGAAACGTGTGACTCTGTCCATTTTGGTTTCTCTGTTTCTCTCCCCATCCCCTGTTCTTAAGCACAGTTCTCCACATTTCTACACTAGTTTGCAAGTCCAAATTAAAACTCACCAACATTTTAGTGTGGAATTCTCCTGATATACACATCAACCCCCCCCCCCAAAAAAAGCAATTTTCCCCAATAAAATGTTTTTTGTGGGTTTTTGTTTTGTTTTGTTTTTTGATATGTTATTTTCAGTGGTATTTTTTATTCTAGTAAATACATATTTGTACACGTTACTTAGCTGGAGTAATGTATTGCAAAATTCTGATAAGTGTGAATTTGAGAAGATGGCTACAGTTTGACTCTCATATTTACTTGGGATGCACAAATTAGGCAAGTCTCACCCAAGAGATTTGGGAAAGTGGAAGGTGTGTGAGAGACAGACACAATTAGATTATATTTGAAAGTTCTGCAATATTTGTAAACAACAGAGAGTTCTGAATCCAAGCCTTCACCCAGTGACAAGGATGCTGCATTTCAGCTAAGGCACTGTGGAGATTTAGTATACAGATAACGGGATTTTAAAATATGCACTTTAAACACTTTGTTCTAATCTCTTCAGGTGTGAGTTAGAAACTAATCAGGGAGAAATTGTTGCCAGGTTTCCAAATGCTGGCAGGAGAAGCTATGCGAAATAAGACACCTGTATTTGGTTCAGTGTTTCCTCTTCAATCTGCTCATTCAGAAATAAATCCTCTGTTGTGAGAAGAGCAACTCATTTGAAAATTCAGATGGATTTGTTTGCCGCAAAATTATTTACAACCATGCCCATGTCCTATTACATGGTTTAGAGACATTGTATCTAGGATACCTAGATACAAAAGAATATGTCTCTCTTTCTTGGAGTTGTATACACTAGGGATAAGGAACCTCCAGAAGTGCTGGAGTACAACTTTCATATTCCCTGATCATTGGCTAGGTTGGCTGGAGTTGTTGGAAGTTGGAGTACAACAATATCTGCAGATCCACAAGTTTGGTTAACACAGTAAAGCCTCTCCTCCTTCCAGAGGGGAGGGGTTGCGACCGGGAAACGATTCCCGCATCACGCAGGGGGCGTTCGGCCCCCTGCCCTCAGCTTCGGGTGAGGGTGCCACCGGGGAGGCTTTGTTTAGCTGCTCAAATGCGGCAACGCCAGCTCTCCCCGCCATTCGCTCCCAATCTACTGTGAGTCACCCACCCCTCCCTCTAGGGCATAGCTTCTCATGGTTGGTTGCCCTGGTGGCCCAGGGGGCCTGGTAGGAGTTTTTTTTTCCAATTGGCAAATTGGTACCGGCCTCTTGGTTTTTTTCACCTACCTTGTAGCACCTCATCACAACTTTCTTGGTATTTGGCGGTAGGCATTGGAATGTGTTGTTGGTGTATGGAAGGGCAAGGTGTGGCCATCGTCTACCCCTTCACTTTTGGGTATTCCGTTAAAGGAATCCGACGGTCGTGGATCCTGTCTGATGCCCGGTGTGGCAGGGGGCCATGGCACGACCCTCGGTGACATCAAGGGAGAGCATATAGTTGTATTAGCATCAACAGGCTCCCCCTACTGGTGATTAACCCCTCAGCAGACTCACCCCTCTCTGAGTGGGTGGAGTCAAATTGTCCGTGGTCCAATGCCTAAGCCAATATCTTCTCACATGCTGTAATCAATAAAGTTGTGGCCTTTTTCTTGCCCATTAACCTAATATACTGTGTCCACGTGTCTTCATTCCCCAAGCAGGGGTTGGGTCCTCGAATCACAACTGTCCAGGATTTCAGATAGGAATCATTCCTAACCCTAACTGGAGATGCCATAGATAAAACCTTGAACCCCCTGCATGCAGATCATTGCTCACAATGGCCAACCAGATGCCCACAAGCAGGGTCTGAGTACAAGAACTCTCTCCCCTCCTGCAGATTTCAAGTGCTGGTAGTCAGAAACAGTTGTCTCCAACAGTGAAGGTAGAGAATATCCATCACAGCTAATGAATAGCCCTATCTTTCATAAATGTGTCTAATCATATTTTAATGCCATCCAAGTTAGTCACCGTCACAACCTGCTGTGGGAGCAAATTGCATAGTATAGCCTTGTCCAGCATTCAGCCTCATTGAATGTCTGTATCCACTTTCTCTATGCCATACATAGTTTTATACACTTCTATCATGTCACCTCTTACCTTTTCTCTAAACTAAGAAGCACCCAAATATTGCAAACTATCTTCATAGAGGTGTTTTGGTTGAGCTTTTCTGAAGAATTTCCAACTCTACAATATCTTTTTTGAGGTGAGGCAATCAGAATGAGATGAAATGGAATGAAAACTCTTAAAACAGGCTGCAAATTGCCATTGGAACCACCACTTAAACTCTTTGGATCCATTAAGAAAAAAGTTTTAGCAGTAGATACTAAAAGGATGGTTCACCTATTAACCACAGCACATATAACAATTAATTAAAACTGGGGAAAGCAAATAATTCCTACAAGGAGATTGGATCTTAATGGATCTGGTTTGTATGGTTAAATGCATTTTTATATTATGATGAAGAGACAACTTATTTATTGAAAAATGAATTTTTTAATATATTGAATTAACAAAATCCAGGAGAGCATCCAATAATATATTACTAGGAACACTCTAAGAACGACAGCATTCTTTCATTTTGATTGTGTATGATGTGTGACATTCTGTTCTTTTAATCTTCTACAAATTCGCCAAACTGAATATTATTATAAGTGTGATTTGCAGCAACACTATAATGACTGCTCTTGAAAGTAAAAACTGAAAACATACCATTAATAGCCACTGTAGTGGACCCTGTAGGGAGCACAGCACAACCTTTTTCTCTAGTGCTACAGTCCTAACAAAAGTCTCTCTCACACACACTCCATGCACAGCTGCTATTAGCTCCCACTAGAAAATCAGATACAACTTCAAATGCTATGCATGTTGGATTGCTCTGCTCTAGTGATGGGGAACCTCTGGCATGCAGGCCTAAATAAGTCCAGTGGGTGTCCTAGTTTGGCCCATGTTTCTGTTTTCCTCAAATCATTCCTACCTGCCCCCCATCTGATATATGACCTCAGGTGTGGGGCAGATAAAGACATGGCTGAAAAAGTAGAAAGGGGTATTAAAGCACACTCCTAGTTGCTCTGTGACAAGGAGAGTCCATTGACAGTGCTGATTAGCTGATTCAAACCACACCTGCAAAAGGATATTTCTCCCCTGCAAAGTGGCTTGGAACACAGCATTGCAGTTTACAGGAACTGCTTGAATGCAAACCATGCCTGCAAATGGACAAAGCAAGGCTCGCTCTCAATGTTGATCAGCTGATTGGTGCTGACAGTGAGGCCCCTGTGAAGTAAGCTGACACCATAATGACATCAGGTGATTGACAGGTGGGCAGCCCCTTCACTTGTCAAAGATGCCTTGGGGAGGGTGGCCCGGTTTTTGGATAAGACATACAGGTTGAAAAATATTCCCCAACCCAGCTGTAATCAAATGTGTTTCAAAAATAACATCTCAGATCCTTAAGCAACACCTAAGGTGCAGCTATATGCTTTCCCATTCTATTCCCCCAACAACCTTCAGTTTAGAAATCACAACACTAGGCACATTATTCTTCAATCTGCAAATATAACCTTGGATTATTTATCCCAGTCACCATGAAATCCTGTCCTGCCTGCATGAACGTTCTGATCCAGCCACTGGAATGACTGCTGCTCCCCCCCCCCACTTTTTTTTTTTTTTTTTTTGTATCTGCTGCTTCTTGTTATGACCCAGATATTTTTGTATTCATGGTGGAGGAAAGGGACTGAAACAGCACAAAGAGTTAAAAGCACTCTGACTGGCTTACCCGGAGCTACATCTTAACGAGTTTACACAAAATCAGAGTCCAATTATACACTGTGTTTGTTATCAACTACAATGAGAAGATAAGAGGAAAAAGGATGGCCCAGAGGGCAAGGACTGCATATGCTATCGTGGTTGGTGGTAAGAACAACATCGATTACATTTGGAATTTTATTTTTAAATTTAAAGGAAAAAACTCAGTGTTTTGCTGATCTGCATGTGAATAAAAAGTTGCCTTCTGCTGGTGTTCCATGTTCTTGGAGCAGTTTGCTACTTGTTTCATTAATTGCAATGTTGTATAATACATCAGCATTTCAAAGGTCACCAAGCTGCTAATGCAATCAGCTCAGATTTCCCTCCCCTTTTTTTGCTGTGTCTGTGCATTAGAGGTGAAGGGCTTCCTGGTTCTTACCAGAGATGTACATCCCTAGATATTTCAAAAGCTGTATCTCACCAGTTCAGTGGGGCCAACATGAAAACTGGGACAGTGGTGAGAATGTACATACAGGCAGAGAAGTACTTCTTCACCTTTGTACGCCAAAGTTTAATGCATGTAGATCTCCACTGGCAGGATTTTGAGAACACTGAGGCAAGACATGTGGGGTGGGTCTGACAATCATGGAGGCAGAAATAGGGACGTCCTTCCAAAGTACAGACCATTGGGGGGAGTCTCACCAATGGGCATGCTTCACACTAGAGCAGGTATGGCCAAACTTCAGCTGTTTTGGGACTACAACTCCAGTCATCCCTAGCTAACAGGACCAGTGGCCAGGGATGATGGGAAATGTAGTCCCAAAATAGCTGGAGGGCCAAATTTGGCCATGCCTGCCCTATAGTGACTGTAGGTTCTCTAGGTGATGGAGACAGGATATGTAGTGAGTTGAGGATTGATGGCCCAGTTCTAATGGTGACAGGGGTTTGGTCATGGGGTCAATAAGGCATCTAGCCTGTGGATTAGAAAATGTCTCCCATCCCTGCTTTAGCAGATGAATCTTTGCTTTGATCCAACATTGCTGTTCTTTTTATTTGCCTTCAAGTGGCCTGTAAGTGTGCTTCTTGTAATTGTTTCGTTTAATCTGTGCAGCGTAGACAACTTTGGGTCTATAAAACTTGTGCTCTATATATGTTTGGAGGAACAAAATGCACACATACAAACTTAATAACATTCCCAGTTTCTGCTTCAACAGTCCCATTTCCTTCCCACACTGTTTCGAAGAACCAGCTCAGTCACGGTATCTTGAAGACACAATTGCACTCCAAAGGCTAGTCCCCCCCCCTTTCTACCTTTTGCTTCTTTTAGTTAAAAAACAACAACATCAAAAAACAACAACACCCTACCTCAGGTGAATAGTTCTGTAAAGTGTTGCCAAAACCGCTTATCAGAAGAAACACTCTGTTGAATGAAGCCCTCTGTATGTAACATATTATTGAGATAATGCTTTTTCGTTGTGCAATCTGCAACTAACCTCCTTCATTCTGGAAAACTGTGTGTGTGATCTCCCACCCCAAACTGTGGAAGTATGCTTGACAAAAATTGCAAGGCCTTAGCTTGTCTTTTCTCTTCTTAATTTTCTCTGCCAATCAGGAAGGAAATGTGGACAGCTATGTTCAGCTCCCAGTTTGGTACTAAATGATCACAAGGTCGAATATAATGTGAATCCTTGTTGTGTTTGGTCTCCGACAACAAAATTAATCACCAACAGAATGGGTATATTTATCCCTAGGTACTAAATAAAGAATTCCCTCGCTGGTGCCATCATTCTACTAACGGAACAGCCAAAAAATTACTTTTAATGGTGCCTCATGCAAGAAAACATAGATGATCATGTGCTGCCCTAGTATCTGTAGCTGGAAAGGATCCTCATTCCAAATATAACTTGGGGGGGGGGGGTGGATGATTATCCTAAGATAATGCCAAGAGATGGATGGATTTAGCAGCGCTAACAGTGATGTCAGGTGGGGGCTCTGTAACAAATTGCCAGGAATGGGGTGCGTAACAAAGGTTTTGGTTCACTAAATAAAACTCAGAGTAGACCTAATGAAATTAATGGTGGTATTAGCTGTGACTAACTTAAAATAATATGTTCAGGATCAAGGCTTCCACTCTTGATTATACTTATATCTCTATATTGTATTTTTTGGTTTTCAATTGTTTAAAAATTATTTTGTAATCTCTAGACTTCATGGATATAGCAGTGAAAAGTTTCTGCATCCAGTTTCACAGTGTGGCCACAGTGTGGCTGAAACGTAGAGGCTCCACCTGCTTATTTGTTCCAATCAACTGGTATCCAAAAGTGCAGAGTCTCTGAACTCAGTTCGATTTAGCTCAATTTGTTAAGAGTCAACAACCCAGTCTCCTTAAATTTGTCTTTATGTCATCTAAGGTGGTTATCACCAAACCTTGTAGTGGTGAATTGGATAAATTAATCAGGCCCATAAGAACATATGAAAAACCCTACTGGATCAGACTATGCCTTTGGTTGTGCTTCCCAAACTCCCCACCCCATAGCATTTGAAAAATTGAGTCTTGGCAGAGCACTTAATGATTATTATACCTGTTGTAGCAATCACAATATGTTGTTCTAGATCCTGGATGATGATGATGATGATGATTTCTGTGGGCACTCTGTGGACCACCTGAATAAAGTTTGGGAAATCCTGGCCTAAGGGAACCTGAAAACAGGTAATGAGTGCAACTGCTGTCTCCCCACTTGCAATTCCCAGCAACAACTATTCAGAGACACACTATTTCACAGTAGCAGATGGTGGGCCATTGATGTGGCTTACTGGGAGATGGGCTTGTGTGTTTCAAAGTGGTCATGAAGTTTGTGTGATACAAAGGTTCCACCAATCCAGCTATTCCATAGTGTGTTTGCTCTTTGTCAACCTCATGGTCGGATCACACCCTCTCTCTCCTGGTAAGTCACAGCAATGCCATTGACAGGAGATCAGGTAAGCACTGCTGCCAGGCATGCCAGCTCTTGGGAGCTGAGCCCTTTTAGGTCCCCCAGTATTTTGGGGTGGAGATGCCTCCCAATGTTGATTAAGCAATGAGGCAAAAGAGCAGAGCCAAGTGTGGCACAGCTGCAGTGGCCTACTCCTTCTCCTCCTGCTCCTGCCATGGAAGGGAAGAAGGGTGGAAGCAGCCTTTCCCCCAGTAGCATTGCCAGGAGGAGAAGGAGCTGCTAGCCATTGAAGCCACATGGCCATCGCAATTGGCTCTGCCCTGAGCTCTTCACTCATGTGATGTCAGGACATCACAAGTGTGACATTGCCACCCCACCAACCCAAACTCCCTAACAAGTTAGTGGCTCTGGCTATTGCCCTGCCCTGCCCTGCCAACTGTAACTGCTGCCTTTGGCATTGGAGGGAGAACTATCACATGCAGCATCCATTTATAGCCTTGCCCTCCATGAATTTGTCTAATCTAATCCTCTTCTAAAGCCATCCAAGTTGGTGGCAATCCCTATTTCTTGTGGGGATATAGCTTCCCACTTTTTCCAAACCTTGCATATAATTCTATATACCTCTATCATGTTCTTTCTTTGTTATCTTTTTTCTATAATAAAAACCTTTGAATGCTTTACCTTTTCGGCAACCCCTTAATCCATTGGTTTCACCCTTTATGCAATGTATCCAACCTCTACAATATTCACTTTGTGACGGAGCAATCTATTTCCAGTCCATTCTCATCATTTTGTTTCTACTGCCTCCTGACTTTGTTTCTCAACAGGCTCTTTTCCTTTAGTACTTCCTGAGGAGTGCATTGCAGTTGTAACTGTCTACATAAAATTCTCCCCTCCTTCCCACAATTTCCTGTTCAGGGCAATTACTGTTCTTCTTTCATCTTCTTTATCTTCATAATTGTTGCTTGGGCAACAGATTATGATCTTGGCCATTATAGTGATGTCATCACATTGCTAAAAGAAGAAGAGAGAAGTTGCTGATGCTGAAAGCTTTTATTTTGTACTACACCCCTGTGATAAACAAGGGGTGGGGAAGCTAGGGGAATAAATAATTAGGATTATATATTTGGCATGAGTTCCAATGTATGGGTACTGTTCCTAAAATATAATGTTTTGTTTATGGGGGTGTGGGAATGCTTGCTTTTTTAGAATGGAGGACACAACTTTAAAGAATGGAAAAACTTTATTGTTAGACCCTATATATTCAACAAACTTAAATAGGTTTAACAATACTTTCACTCCACGTAATTCTGGGGGCTGCAGCTCTGTGAGGAGGACAAGGGCTCTCCAAAACAGAATATTCAGCCTCCTCAACAATTTACAATTTACAAGACTCTTTGGCAGAACCCATGACAGATAGCGAAAGAAGGACAGGAAGTGAACAGCTTGTACTCCCTCAGTTATAATTGCACCATTTCGTGTATTTGTGGGTCACAACTGGTTCTAGCATTAAGGCTAAAGTTTTAGGAGCAAGCAGGAGAAAAAGAATTTCAATTTATTGAATCCTAATTTGTCAAATTTGGGCATAATTCATTGTTCTTTTTTATTCATAAAATGAACAAAATGAACATGAAAGTGAAAGTGAAATTTTAAAGTGCAGGTGAGTAGTTGCTATAAGAGAGAGAGAGAATGAGAGAGAGAGAGAGAGAGAGAGAGAGAGAGAGAGCACTTTGTGTACAAAGCAAGTGTGTGTGTGCACACGGGCAAGCTGCTGCATGCTAGCTTAGGAGGGAACCATGTGCACAGATGCGAAAGAGCAAACAGCCACACGAAGGCTTAGGGCAGATGATGAGAGATCTGCACACATTCCCAACTTTTGTTTTGTGCCTTGAAGTATGGCTTCTGAGAGAGAAAGGCAGGAGAAAAGGACAAGGACTCTTCCATCCTCCCTTGCCTAGCCCTTTCTGTGTGAGATAACTGCTTGCTTTTTTATTTTATTTTCAATACCTCTTCTTGGAGACAGGGATGGGACCTACTGCTCATGATTTTTATGACTGACTTAAGCAGAGAAGAAAGACATGCATTGCAGGGGGTGTATGGTTATGATTCCATAATTCATTCCGTCACTGAAAATGTATTGATATTTATTGTGGGTGGCAGAAGAAATCTGGACCATGGCTTGGCAGTGTTGTAGCCCACTTTGCCCATGAAATGATCCTCCACTTGAATCTCTCCCCTTGAAGTCTCAGTTGGTATAGCCCTGTCACAGATACATCCTGTGGGGCTTTGGTTCACCTGATTTAGCTTGAGAATGTCTTACTTCAAGACAGGGGTTAAGTATTAACGCTGACTGAGATCCTGTCTATGGTCTTCAGAATATTTCTGAGAAGGGTTTTTGTCTAATCACAGTGGCTAAAGTATGTTTTTAAAAACCAACCATAGCACATTATGCAGTGCAACTGTTTTAAATGCAACTCTTACCTGAGCAGTAAAAAGCAATTGCTGCTGCGGGCCCAGTATTCACAGAACAGCATTTTAATAGCTATCCATTTGGAAGTTCAAGGTGGCACTTAAGTGCCCACGTGTTCATTAGGCACACCTGAATGTGCAATTTCAGGATGTCCTATTAAAATGCCAACATCAGAAGGAAAACACACACACACCAAGAAACACTTTGTTTCCTCTCTTCTTTATCCTCCTCCTCCTAAGAAAACCTAAGCATAGAGAACAAAACAATTTCCTTCAATCTGCTTCTGAGCCAAAGTTTATTGGCTTTGGGGAAGACTCTTACGTAAGAACCCACACATTTCATTTATATTATTGACTTTGGGGAAGACTCTTATGTAAGAACCCACAAATTTATTTATATCTCATCTTTCCTCCGTGGACCTCAAGCTGGTGTGCATGCTTCCATACAAACATCCTAATATTTTATCTACATAACAACCCTATCAGTTGTTGAAAGGTTAAGCTGAGAGCAGGTGGTTGCTCTAAGGTGACCTAGGGAGCTTCTTGGCTGTGCGAGGAGTTGAATTTGTATTTCCCCACATTCTAAGCACTTAACAACACTGAGATAGGGTTGAAAGGAACCTACCCATTTCAGTTTCTCTTTGTCTCTCATCTTTCCAGTTTTAAACTCAGTTCATCCCATTTCTACATGTATTAATGAGTTTTTTAAAAAAGAAATCCTCATGAACATTTGTACATTTTTGTGTACATATATATCTGTGTATAAAGTACTCACTTCTCAATAGGACTCAAAGGTCTAGGTTAAGGGATAAGTCTTCATTAAATGGTGAAACTGCAGTATTGATGATGCCATCACACCTCCAGTACCTGGGAATTTTATAGAGAGGCCCAAAGAATCAAGATTGTCATTGCCTGAGATTCTCCAGGGTGCACCTAGAAGTGAGACCCCAGAACAAGTCCATTCCAAAGCTCTCAGTTGTCAGGCAGGCACAAACTCAATTTAAGCATTTGGTCCTCAGACTGTTTAGGATCTTGTAAATCAGCAGCAGTGAAAGCAACACAGGAAGTCGACTCACTGGTTTATCTAACTCAGTATTGTCTACTCTAACTGGCATCAGCCCTCTGTGGTTTTATGCAGGAGTCTCTTGACGTCCTAAATGGAGACACCAGGGATTGAACATGGGACATTCTGAATACAGTACAGATCTACCACTGAATTATGACCCTTCTGTGTTAGTGCATCTCACAGAAAATAGTTGTAGAATATTAGCAGCATGCCACTGAATGATGAAGCAGCCTCATTCTTCACCAGCTGAAGCAGACATGTACCTGTATACACAGAGATATATTTTCGTGTTCATCTTTAACCCGAATTTGTTAGTATTTTACAGTATGTGATTTTTTTTTAAAAAAAATCTAGTTATTGCTTTCCATACCACATTGTACCTTTAATCCAGGAGCCTCAAGGTCTAGACAGAAGACTCCTTGCAAAACAAATTGCAAGTGGAGATTTCAGACGAGGTAGCCTCGAGGTCAATTTCTGAGGATGGAGACAAGAAGGGATGGAGAACCACTGATAGGGACGCAACATCTTCTCCATGTCAAGGGAATGCAATTCCTGCTTACTACAAAATGTCACAGAAATTGCTCAGTGCTTCTTGGCTACTTTGCAAGCACCTACATTACATAATAGCAGCAATATATTCTGGAGAACTTGATATTAGTTAGTTATATACTGTTCGCTATGGCTTGGGCTAAAAACTGGCTTTAGTCAATGTTATACCCTATGTATCATAGAGTTATACTTAAGGTGTCATTATAGAGGAATGCATGAAATAAATGCAGAATGTGGTTTTGAGTGTCACATTAATATTATTAAATTAACATTTCTTTTCAAAAACAAAAACAAAACACCAACTCCTATTTACCTATACTTAAAAACAAGAGTTTACAAAAATCAAGGATGCCAGTGACCATGAAGCTGCTTTCATCTTTCTCTTATATGCAGAAGGGAACGCTCCTCTTCTCCAACACCACCTCAGAGCTTTGCCCAGTTCAGGCAGGGGTGCACACTTCTGGACAGTGGAATGAGATATGTACTAGCAGAATCCACATTGTGGACCCATGCACAGTGTACCCCAGGAGCCATGGAAAGGGAGACAGTGATTAATCCATTAAAAACCACCAGAATAATCAAATCACAGCTAGGATTGCCACCTTTCCCAAGAAAAATGAGATTGCCCCATATATATTTTTTGGACAAAAATGTCCCCTGTCCCTTTGAACTTCAAACCGGATGCCTTTATTTCCATATTCAGATGGTATGCCTTTATTTCCATATTTGAGCTTGGCCAGCCCAAAATGGTGGTTCCACTGCTGTGGTTGCAGCTTATGAGGAGCCTGGTCTGGTGCAAACAACAATAGAGAGAAGGAGGAAGAAGCAACATCCTCTTGCCTCCTGCTTCCTTCCCTCTCCACCTCCATTGCTGCCTGCAAAGCTAGGTGGTCTGCTTTGTTGGCTACTCTGCCCTGCTCTCCCTCAACCCCAACCCCCAGAAAAGAATTCTTGGTTCACCCTCAGCCACTTCTGCCTCCAGGACAGTGAAGGTGGAGGTTCATCAGGTGCAGGGAGGGCTGAGCATGGGACAAGAGCATAGCTGGGCTGAGGAGCAGCTGGGGTGGATCACGTTTGAGCCATGAGTAACAGAGCCCTAGGTGCATGGGAGTTCCACAGTGATGGGAAGGTGTGGAAAGGGGGTTATCCTGCTGGTGACCAGCCAGGAGAGGCAGGTGAGACATAGCACAAAGTGGGTGGGTGGGAAGAAGCCTTGCCCACATCCTTGATGGGGCCAGCTGGGGGGGGGGGCAAGGTGGTGAGGGAGGCAGGAAGAAGAAGAAGAGTTTGGATTTGACATCCCGCTTTATTACTACCCTAAGGAGTCTCAAAGCGTCTAACAATCTCCTTTCCCTCCCCCTCCCACAACAAACACTCTGTGAGGTGAGTGAGGCTGAGAGACTTCAGAGAAGTGTAACTAGCCCAAGGTCACCCAGCAGCTGCATGTGGAGGAGCAGGGAATTGAACCCCGTTCACCAGATTACGAGTCCACCACTCTTAACCACTACACCACACTGGCTGAATGTGAGGAATCCCCTTCCACAAAGTGGGGGGGAGGTTTGGTGTCATGAGTGTGTGTGTGTGCTCCCCAATCCCCACCCCATGACCTGTCCTTTATTTTGCTCGATCTGACCCATATTTTGCCTAACCAAAGGTGGCAACCCTAGTCACAGCACAATCTTAAACATGTCTACTCAGAAATAATTCCTACTTGAATTCAATGGGACTTACTCCCAGGTAGGTGGCTAGGATAACTTTAACTGAGTGACAGCACCCTAACGTAAATTTTCACTTCAAGCAGCTATGAAAAATTCAGTGTTTCTTCAGAGTTTGTTCACATGTGTATGGTTCAGCCCTCGGTGATAGCAATATCAAGAGATAGCTTGAATGTAGAAATGGACTATCACAAATCTGATGTCACAAATATAGATCTCAGAAGCTTAAATTTTGAAGCTTCTCCAAGCATGTCAATGTACTGGAGGCCAATCAAGGTTAGATACACAAGATCTTTAAGATTCCATCTCTCAGAAAATGTCATTACGTGTTGGATGGGAGAATTATTTGGGAAGGAGGCATAGCCTATATCCAAATATTCCGATGCAGCATTTTTAAATAAAGCACTTCACTGAACATGTATACTATTGTTGATTCAAAGGGGCAACAGTCTTATAAATGGTCAGTGAATCCTCATGGATAGATTTGCAATTCATAAGAAAACCACTTAGCAATTAAAGTCTAATGGCAGATTCTACCAACTTCATTCAGACACAGCAGCAAAATGGCAATAATAGCATGCATTAAATGTGTTGTTATCAGAAGATGGAGAGGTTGCCTTACTGATTTCATTGCAAAAAAAATAGAGTGGCAGTAATGGCTTGAGGCATGATGGTACATGGGGATATGCCATTAGAAATTGCAGAAGCTAATCCAGTTGGTGTTGTTGCCACTATTATTATTTCAATATATGAATTGCTTCCCACAAAAGTCTTGAAGCGACTTACAAAAATTAAACATCAACATAGAATACAATGGTTAGAAACTGACACAATGCAGATGACAAAATCATAAATCAAACCACATAAAGACTTGGCCACCAAACACCTTGTCCTGTAATATATTCAACTGCTGCTAAAAACTAACATTCAAATGTCTGGGAGAAGAGAAAGGTCTTCACCTGATGCCACAAGCATGTCAATGTCAGTGATAGGAAAGCTTCCCTGGGAAGGTTATTAAATAGATAGAGGCCACTACTGAAAAGTCCTATTCACATCTTTCATATAAGTGTTTTTTTCTATTGTGTTATACTGTGCATCCCAGAACATGGTCTGAAGGCCAAATACCACATAAAAACATAAGAAGTGCCTGCTATGTCAGAACAATACTCCACGAAGCCCAGCATCCTATTATCCCAGTGACCAATCAGATGCCTTTGGGAAGCTCACCTGGAGAGCATGAGCAGAACAGCCGCGTTGGTCTGACACAGTGAAAATAAATAATAATAATAATAATAATAATAATAATAATAATAATAATAATAATAATAATAATAATACATTGTCCAGTAGCACCTTAAAAACTATAGAGAGACCTGGTCTGAATAGAGATTGGATTCTTGTCTTATTACATATGCTAAAGCTATTTTTGGTCATCAGCATACTATCCCTTGCTTTTTCCTGTAGGACTAATTGCAGCCATTAACAGTTGTCAACAGGTCGGCGGTTCGAATCCCCACAACGGAGTGAGCTCCCATTGCTCAGCCCCTGCTCCTGCCAACCTAGCAGTTCAAAAGCACGTCAAAGTGCAAGTAGATAAATAGGTACAATTCCGGCACGAAGGTTAATGGTGTTTCCATACGCTGCTTTGGTTTCGCCAGAAACTGCTTACGGTAGTCATGCTGGCCACACCCGGAAAAACTGTCTGCAGACAAACACTGGCTTCCTCAGCCAGTAAAGCGAGATGAGCGCCGCAACCCCAGAGTTGTTTGTGACTGGACTTAACTGTCAGGTGTCCTTTACCTTTTTAAGGTGCTACTGGGCTTTTTTTTTTAACAGAGGAGGTAGAGCATATATGTATCCTAATATGTTTGTGCATATGTATGAATGAATGATAAATAAAGTCCTCAACAAGTGGCCAATTATGTCAGCTTCTTATACAAGCTCTGAGACTGAATTCCTACTCAGCCCTGAAGCCCTTAATGGCTTTGGTCTGGTCACTGAGTTATAATCAATGTTAGTCATACTCAGAGTAGACCCCTTGAAATTAATGGCCGTTCATTTTAATGGCTGAATTCTGAGTATAGCTTAGTTGGATCTAGCCCATTGTTCCTCAACCTCACTCACTTTCAGGCTTGTTGGAACAAGCTCTATCTACACCATCCTGAGATCCTTACAGGAAGGGTAAGTTAAGAAATGCAAACAAATAAATAAGAAATAGCACCTTAGTGAATTTGAGGATTTTTGCCCCTGGAGTTTTGGCAATGTACAACCTTGTGGAAAGGTTTCATAGTTCAATTTCGTGGCTTCCCTAGCAAGGAGCAAATTGCCACAAAAAAGATCTGAGAGGTCTTGTTAAAGCCTTTTTTTCTATTTCTGCATTCCACCCACTTGATTCCACACACACACAAAAAGGGTGTACAAGGCTCTTGGTGATGAGAGAGTGAGTGGCAACTTGACAAGTTCCCCAGGGCCTTGTTTTGTGACTGCTATGAAGGGCTGTGAAGCAGTGCTGAAATGATTTATTTGTTGGTGATTCTGACATTTGTCTTTCCTGATATTTGTTGGCTGAAGCTGGAAGACATCAACACACACAAGCATATGAGTAGGTTATTTTGTTGCATCATCATTTTACAATGCTGATTTGAAGTTAACCTAGACTATAGTTCTCAGATCACTGACTATGATGCATCCCCATGACTACCAAAGGGCCAAACAAATGTGCAAGTGAGTTAAGGATTGCAGGCGGAATCTTTAATGGGTTGCAGTGGTAGGGCAGATTCATATACACGCCTCCCTTCAGTTGTAAGGTTCTGCACCATTGGGGCAGGTGGCTTGGCTGCACCTATGGAGCACAATAAGTTGGACAAGAAATAGATATGCAGTAGTTAAAGATGGTTCAGGGACACAAGCATTCATGGGGAGTGAGGATAGGCAACCTGTGACCATCAAGGTGTGTGTGTTTTTTTAATACCCATCTTACCTGACCATTGACCATGCTGTTTTTGGCAAATAGGAGTTGAAGTCCAACAAGCCCACTCACCTTTCTGGGTGGGCAGTGTTGTGGCCAGGTATCCGAGCCCTTGCAATGATCTGGCGTGGGGGCAGGGAGTTGACGCCCACCTCATGCTGTCCTGGTCACATCACTGACACTGGGCAGGGCCACGCCCAGTGTGGACACACTGGCCAATTAGCGCCAGTAGGGGACATGGTCATGGGAAATTTAACCGGAGGCATGGCCAGGGGACTCTCCTCTCTTGCCCTTTCACCGGATCTTGCTTTGCTTCAGTGCTTGGATCTTAAAGGTAAAGGTAAAGGTACCCCTGCCCGTACGGGCCAGTCTTGACAGACTCTGGGGTTGTGCGCCCATCTCACTTAAGAGGCCAGGGGCCAGCGCTGTCCGGAGACACTTCCGGGTCACGTGGCCAGCGTGACATCGCTGCTCTGGCTTGCCAGAGCCGCACACGGAAACGCCGTTTACCTTCCCGCTGGTAAGCGGTCCCTATTTATCTACTTGCACCCGGAGGTGCTTTCGAACTGCTAGGTTGGCTTGGATCTTAGATCTCACCAATTCCTTTCCCTGGCCATATTGCTTAGCCACCGGTGGATTGTTGGGGACTTTCCCTTTGCAGCTGCTTGGGAGCCAGTTCAACTTGGTTAGGTACCTTTGGAAGGGCTTCACTTGGAGATTTGGGATACCAGTTTCCTCTCCCCCAACTCTAAGGATCTGCCAGATCAGCAATCCTTGTGTCCATGTGTTTATTAATCACTAGGGAACTGTGGGTCATGGGGCCTTGGCATGCGACATCTGGGGGGGGGGGGAGGCACAGATTCCTCATCCCTGCCTTGGAAACATATCTCCAGCTCTGGGATAAAGAAATGAGAGAGGGACCGATGGTGGGCGGGCTGCCAGTGGTAGCTCAGTCCGTGGTGTTTACTGGGAGGGATGGTGTTGTATGAGCAACAGGGGTGTTGATGCTGTGCTAATTTTCCAGTCAAGCTAATACTCCTGCCAGTGTGTTTGCGCAGCACTGAACTCCCCACTTCTTTGCCCCTCCTACTCTCCCTTTCAATGAGCAGCAGTGACTCTGACACAAGAAAATCAGGTACCCTATGTAACTGCACTACCCTGCCAACCACTACTAGTGGCTACTGATGAGATTTGCTGCTTCCCAGCCAAGTGAAAACCCAATCTCTGCTCTGATTTCTCACCATATGGAGAGCAGTGTGTTAGGGTCTCTCAGGTAGATGAATATTAGCTTCATCTTCAAAACAAAAACAAAACCATTCCTCTTTGCTGGGTGATAATATTAAAGAGGTCCCCAAATGTTCCATCAAAGAAAGCCTTCTTTCAGTGATAATGGAACTATCATTGTGTAGGTCAGGTGTATGGTACAGATACCATTTGACTTCATCTCCCACCAGCCCCAGCAAACATGGCCTATGATAAGAAATGATGGAAGCTGTAGTATAACAATATCTGCAGGGCTGCAGTTTTCCATCTCCTGGTCTAGGTAGTGAGTCTGGGTAACTATGGACTTTGTGGGTCTCTTTTCACTGAGTGACTTTCCATTCTTACTAAATCTTTATGGTCTCCTCTTCTGGTCCGCTGATTTCATTTTGCCAGTGCATGTTTAAAACAAAATAAAATCTACTCTGTGGAATAAATTGTAGCTAGAAAATTTCATTTAGCAATAAGCATTTGCTAATGTTATTTCCCAACTGCAGGAACAGTGCAGGCAGCCTGTCTGACTTGCAGTGACAATTTTCAAGACTGATGAAGTCAATTACAATGTCAGTCTAAAATGTATTTGAGATAAAGGTCTATAGATCCTATATGAAAATTTAGACGCATTGATTACCTTTTAGCATTGCTTTCTCTCTGAGTTCTCTCCCATTTTTCTTTTCTTTTTATGTAACTACTTTCTGTCTCAAGGTTTGCCTACACTACAGGATATCCTACCTCTGGGTTGTGCAATCTGAATTTGCAATGGTTACAGGATCCTACCCTTCTGCCTGGAGATCTTGTTCTTGTGCTTCCCTGTGAGGTAGTATGAAGAGTTTCTCAATAAGACCCGTGTTCCATTTTAAACAACCTCCTACAGAAAGTTGTGGGAATGAGGACAGGAAGGCAACCTTGTTATTTGAACCAAGGCTAACTGCAGATGACAGTAATGGGGATTTGCTCAGACCTCAAGATCAGCAAAGGGCCTACTACCCTACAAACACTAGTATTCTCATTGCACAAAATATTGTGAGAGAATTCTCCATTTGCATACTCCACCCCTTCCAGGTAAGAAACATCAACTGATGGTGTCATGCTAGTAAGATGCAGCTGGGACTACAATCTAGAATGGATGGCTCTTTGCTCCTGCACAGCAAACCTAGCCATTGGCTTTCCTCAACAAGAAGGGGCTATAAATTTAATTTCTCCTCATCACTCGACCTGATTCCTGGGTTGTTTTCTGGTCCTGATTGCATATTTGTCCTGGCTCCTGACTTGCTCCAGGCTGTCAACTACAGCTCAGTCCTGAAAGTACATTTCTCTGTGTTATGATTGATTTTATTTACATAATTTGAAACAACAACATGAACAGGACCTATGTGCATATGTTTTGTCATTTTCTATTCCTTAATAGCACAGATGTGGGCATTCTAAAACAGCCTTCCCTAACCAAGTGCTCTCCTAATGCTTTGGATCATCAACTCTAAAGAGCCCTGTTCATTGAACATGTCCCCCTGGGTTAGGGCAGGATGCTCTAGATAACGGGTCATAACTGGTGGGTTGGGAACCCCTAGCGGGTCATGGTCTGATCCAAGGTGGGTCACAACAGAAGCACTACCACCATGCAAATATATGTTTGACAAAATGGGTCCCCAAATGCATGTTTGGTTAAAAGTGGGTCCTAGGTCTGAAAAGGTTGAGGATACCTGCTATAGACTGTTCACTGCCAGTTCCTGTTGTTGGCCAGGACTTGTATGTGAATAGTGGGTTCTCTGTATCAGTCACCTTGGAAGATTTCAGATTGGGAAAGGGCTATTTTTCTTCACACATGAACATCTGGATTTTCCAACTCTGAGCTCCCTTTTGGAACCCCTAATAGATAGATTTAGGTAGCAAACATCGCCGTACTCTCTTTTTGACATAGTGCTTTCTGTGTATCACTGTACTTTTAGCTCAAGACAGGAGGTTCTGCTTTCCATTTTCATCAGCTGAAAGTCACTCTCTCAGTAACTTAAAAATTGGTCTCTCCTAAATGCAATTAACCTTGTGGAACGTATGATTTCAAAAGTGACTATAGTCTGACAACTCTGGATTAAAACAAGAAAACTGATACAACACAGATTAATTAGGCAAGTGAATAAGGGGGAAATTACCATATATATTTTAAACACACAGCAGTATACCAGGACACCACTGCTGTTTTTGTCTTGCAGTATAAGCAACATTATATAGGGGAACTCCAGCTGGCCCCAGCTGCAAGAAAAACTGGCACTGCTGTTGCCTGTTCTTACCTCCCCCATCCCATTTACTCAGCAGCTACCCTGGGAATGTAGCCAGTATGGCAGAAAGATACATGATGTTGGGCACCCACAGAACCATATTGTACCAAGCAACAAGGAAGATGAAAAGCTCTAATACGCAGGTGAGATCCACATTATACAAAGAGAAGCACTGCTTAGGGAGAAACAAAGCTGCCTTTTACTTCATCAGAAAATTGGGTCCCCAAGCCTGTGTTTATATATTGGCAGCAGCTCTCCAGTGTGCCAGGCAGAGAGTCTCTCCCAACCCTACTGGGAGATGCCTGGGATTGAAGCAGGGGCCTTCTTCATCCAAGACAGATGATCTAGCACTGAGCTGTGACCACTATGAAGAATTGGATGACATAGGAAAATGAATCTGCCTTATTCTACCAGGTGAGATTATTTGACCACCTAGTCCTATAGCTATCGAGGGTCTCTGCAAGGGCTATTTCACACCACTCACTTTCTGATCACCAAGGGTTGAATTTTGGAAGGTCTGTATGTGAAGAGTATATGTGAAGCACAGTTCCCAAAGCAACATGGGAACTGAAACATCTTTTGACGTTTACACTTTTTCAAAGTTTGCAGCTAAGAGTTTTTCAATGCAAAATATGTGTACAGAAAATTAACGCATTTGGTGTAAGTGGGCATACGCATGCACATACGTGCTTGTAAAAGCATGTACATACACGATAAAATGCGCGGGGGGATCATAAAGGCTTTTTTTTAATAGTGCAAACAGATGTGGAAATGTGACAAACAAAACTTAAGATTGGAAAAACGAGAAACCAAAATTGACAGATTTGTCCATCATTCTATCACAGAGCAACAGTCCACAGAACACTGACAACAACCATGTCAATAGTGTTGACACCTGCATTTTAGAACTTCAGTCATACAGCTATACTTTAGCTATACAGTGGTACCTCGGGTTAAGTACTTAATTCGTTCTGGAGGTCCGTTCTTAACCTGAAACTGTTCTTAACCTGAAGCACCATTTTGGATAATGGGGCCTCCTGCTGCCGCCGTACCACCGGAGCACAATTTCTGTTCTCATCCTGAAGCAAAGTTCTTAACCCGAAGTACTATTTCTGGGTTAGTGGAGTCTGTAACCTGAAGTGTATGTAACCTGAAGTGTATGCAACCCGAGGTACCACTGTAGTATGAATATGACCATATCCGAAAAGTCAGTGCAGTGTGGCTTGACTTCTCAAGAGCAGCAGGACAGAGATTTAAAAGGTTTAGTAGAGTGAAAAACCAAAGTGATTCAGTGCTGCCAAACCTCCTGCAGGCCCAGACAAGGAGCGGCTGACCTTGAGTCTTAAGGACTCATCCCACACATAGTCGTGTAATGTGCCATTAGTTATGATTATGGTATAAATGTGAATGGTGCCTGAGATCTTGCCTGCAACCTGTAATTCAAACAGAAGGACATGGCAGGATTCCCCACCCACCCCCGGAGAGACTTAAGCCGACGAGAATAAAAACTCCAAAGTGAGGGATAATCCTTCCACCAACCAGGCAGAGCAGCGTGCTGAAATTGAATGTAAACAGTAATTCTGAATGCTTATTACATAGCAAGAGTCCAATCCTGTGGCTCTCAGGGTGTGAAGTGGGTGTCCTATAAGGCAAGGGATCTTTCTTGAGCTTTCCCATAGCCTGATTTCAGCCTGGTTCCAATGTGACCCTTTCATACAACAGTGAAAGAAAGTTTCAAAAGATTTCCATGAAAGTCTGCTATGTGGCAAATGCAATACCAGCAGGGAAGCATTCTTTCAGCCCATGCACCTTTTATTTTTACTGTTTATAGGCAGATCCACACCACACATTTAAAGTACAGTGGTACCTCGGGTTACATACGCTTCAGGTTACAGACTCCACTAACCAAGAAATAGTAGCTCGGGTTAAGAACTTTGCTTCAGGATGAGAACAGAAATAGTACTCCAGCGGTACAGTGGCAGCAGGAGGCCCCATTAGCTAAAGTGGTGCTCCAGGTTAAGAACAGTTTCAGGTTAAGAACGGACCTCCGGAACGAATTAAGTACTTAACCCAAGGTACCACTGTACATGGCTTTCTCCAAAGAATCATGGAAAGTGTAGTTTATTAGGGTGCTCAGACCCTAATGGGCTAATAGCCGTAAATAAATTTGATTTGATTTGATTTGATTTGATAGGGTGCTCAGAAAGCTAGCTTTGTTAGGGGGAAGCTTCCATACATCCAATGAGACAATTTGCTACACTGCCTCTCCTGGTTTTCTGACAGGTTTCTCTCCCAGCCAAGAGATGCCAGTGAATGAACCTTTTGACCTTCTGCATGCAAAGCAGATTCTCTACCACTGACCAATAACCCTTCCTTACTTCCTGCTCCAGTCTCCAGCAATCTTAAACCATGCTTTCCTTCACTATTCAACTCTTCTAATCATTTCCCAGCATTGCACATATGAAAAATAAGAATATGTTTGAAACACCCTAACCTGGATGCCCATCCCCCCCCCAATAACTATCAGACTCTCCAAGCTGCATTAATTGGTTCTGGCTCTGGTTCAAATGTAAATCATATTTTGGATAAAGAATTGGTCAAAATATAGGGCAGATTCACTGCATATAAAGAACACCCAACAAACATTTAAAGCAAATGACTTCCCTCCCAAAATACCAGGAGTGTAGTTTGTTAAGGGTACTGGGAATTATAGGCCTTTGAGGGAGAACTACAGTTCCCATGATTCTTTTGGGGGAAGTTACATAATTTATATGTTCTTTGAATGCACCTAAAATGTATGTGATTTGAATGCCCTTTAAAAGGATAATTCCCTGGATTTCAAGATCCAGGTTTGGGGCAAGTACTCTTTGGAAAGAGAACCTCAACAGAGATTTAAAATCAAAAGATAAGCAGCAAAGTAAAGCATGGAAATTTAGGCTCAGACCTTTAAAATATGCCCTTCTGTTTTTCTTCCAAAGTTTCCCAGTTTGCCTAGCATATGAAAAGACCACACATTTGATAAGTTAAAAATGGTTTACTTACTCCTCAAAGGTTGGATTCACATGCTTTTCCATAAAGCATTCAGAAAAAGTTGCACAGACAGTAAAACTTGACTGAGTTACAATGGTGAAAGTTCCTAAATTATTGCTATAGGAACTCAAGAGAGGCTTGTAAGTGCCATGAGGTTTGAGCTGCAGCAACCTCCTCACACACTGAACTTCTGTGGTAGTCTGAAGGGAAACAAAGCCTTGCCACCTGCCATTTCTTTTGTTTAACAATGTGCCAATTCAACAAGTTATTGCATGGAACTTCTCGCTTTGAGATAATTTCAAATAGCTTTGGTCATCTTCTACAGGTTTCTGCCCACATAACCCAAAGTCCGCAGTTAGTTGGCCAGCCCTGACCAGTTCTCTGCATGCCTCAGTTATAGCTATGACTCTGGCCCAGGAAACAGGACTATTTCCAAACGAAAAGAGAAATCCACATGGTGATTTCTTAACCTTTGTGTCCTGGCCCAGTCAGCACTCTTTTAACAACAGTCCAGTCCTTCCCATGGGGAGAACTAACTTTCCTGCTTAGGATTCCCACTGTATTTGCTATGTCAGCTCTGGTTGTTGTGGTTAGGCACAGGAGCTTTTCTATGACTGACTGTTGGTCAAGATTTCAGACGCATTTTCACACTTTCAAAAGTCAGTCACCATTGGCATGGCTACTTCCTTGGCCTCTTTCAGCCCTAGGCTGCCAAGCAATTCAATAACCTTCTGCTTTAGAACCGGAGGTTAAGGTCCATCTTCCTAGTTCCTTGAATTCTACTTCCTAGGTATTCCACAGTTTCTGTGTAGTTTGGTTATTTTCAGTTGCAATTATTAAAACATTCAAAAATGCCAAATCATAAGAAAATTCATTTTTGCATTTGATGTACAAGCACTTTTCTGTGTGATGTTGTGTGTACCCCAACTTTATGAGCATTTGGTATAGCTTCTCCTTCCATGCTCTAGCATCTTGTTTTAATCCATAAAGCCCCTTCCGAAGTTTCCATTCTAGATGGGATTCCTTTGGGTAGTTCCGTATAAAGTGAGATTCAACTAGCAATTTAGTTGGCTTCTACATGTGAAACCGAAGGGGTACACACAACATCATACAGACAGTATCATGTCCTTCACCTCAGGCAATAAAAATGTCTTGTGCTAGCCCTGTAGCTGGCTTTGGCTTTCCTGGGCTGAACATTTCCTGGGCTGAAGTTAGGGAATGTTGGGTAATGAGTGGAAGAAACTACTGCCCCTCTTTCATATTTTCAGAACTGAAGAGGGGTACTTACTGGAGCTAAGACTGTGGACACTGTGGATATTTTTTCAAAATTCCTTTTATTAATAGAGTATTTTGTGATATCTAAAAATGGCAGCCACAAGGCCAAGGCATTGGAGCACTGAAAGAACCTGGTAAGTTCCATCTACCACTACCAAAAATTGCCACAAACCTTCAATCATAATTCTCTACTCCATGGTAAATTTAGTTTCTCTCCATTGCTTTTCCCCCACTCTTAAGTTCTGTTTGCCACAAAAAATCCCACAAACAAATAAATCCTCTTGAATATTCAGCAGCATCTTAGTTCTCTCAATCTTGCACCATACACTTTTAAAACACAATGTTTTCTAATATAATTAACTTGTGTGGCTTTCACTAATATAAGCATTAATCTGCACACTTTACACATTTCAAAATTCAGAGAAGTCTAAATTCCAAAGGATGATTGTGTTTCAGTTCAGATATGGTTTTGAAAGTGCAAATTAAGTAGTTTGACCTTTAAATGTGAACTGAATTTCTCCCCATCTTTAATTGTGTCCCACTGGCTGCTTTGCATCACCCATATTTTGCAGTCCCAGACAGGCAACTGAAACTAGAAGTTGAGCAGCCACTGGTAGACTGTCATAGATGGTTGTTGAGCTGCACTGTACTAGTATGCTTGGCTGAGCTTCAACAGGTTGTGTGGGTTGCATAAGAGCATGGGATTTTGTGAGAGATCAACATCTTCCTTTACAATATGAAATTCTGAAAGGACAAATAATCCCTGCACTACAAGTAAGAAACACTCCAAAATTGCTTGAAAAATGTACAGCCCATACCAAATGATCCTCTTCAAAGGAGAAACACAGCTCAGGGAGTGAAAATCCTGTGCAAAGAGGGGGGGGGGATCTATTAAAGCACACAAGGAAACAGGAAATGCTTTTGGATTCTCTGGGCAGCCTTCAGACCTACTTTGCAAAACTAGAACATTAAATTTGCCAAATATTTGTCTAACCACCAGAAAGGAACATCAGGAAATTTTGAACATCCTCTAAAAAATATTGTCATAACTTGAGAATTCTTCCTCATCTGGGGAATGTTCTATAGCCCTGGGGAAGCAGCACCTCCAAGGAAATATGCCCCATGCCTTCCATTGCCACATCTAGCAGAGGTAAACAAATAAAGAAAGAAAATGCACCAATGAATGCCTGATCAGCTGCATTCCAGAAATGATGCTTTCATTTCTGACCTAGATTCATCCCAGCACCAAGTCCTTCAGCATAACTCTTCTTCCAGGGGGTTCTTTCAGTGTAGTTGTCCAAGTGTTCAGAATGTCCAAGTCTCCTTTTTTCCAATTGAATGTCCTGATGAATAAGTCCAAAATTCCAGGGGCAGACAGCTCCTCCTAGGTGCCTCAGGATTTCAGTGGAGGCTCCCCCACCCCTCAACAAATAGAAGAGATGTATTCTTTCTCAATGCCCTAGGGAGCAGGAAGTATATAAGCAGAGGCTGTTGTTATCCCCTCTCAGGTCATGCCCAATGAGGCTTAGGGGAACAGCTTGAAGACCACCTCCAAGGGGGAAGCAAGGACCACATTTAGGCATCCTGCTTTCCCAGCTTGGTTTCTGCATTGACAATAGGTTCCCCCACTCACTGGGACTTTTCATAACTTCTCTATATTCCTACCCTTCATTCTGCCTAAGGCACAGAAGCTGGGCTCCTTCTCTGCCATCAGGTAGCTGATTGAGAATGTCTTGCCTTTCCTTCGCAGGTAGTGTCTCCAGACTATGCCCAAATGTGGTCTTCTTAAGGGCCATTGCCTGGTTGGTGGTGCAGATCATGGCCTACTTAAAGGGTGAGGTGCCAGCAAAGGACTGGTATATCCTGGCCTCCCATCACAAACAAGGCAAAAATCTGCTTAGAAAGCAGGTTTCAAGGGAAAGGAACTTCAGTCCCCTCACTATCTCCATCACACAGGTCACAGATAACCTCACTGCTCTGTTCCCATCTCTTTTGGATGCAATTCCCTGCCTTCTATTTTGCACAAATCCAGGGTTCCAATGTCCCAAGAGAAAAGGGGAGGAAAAGACAGAGTTCATCAGTTTCCTTCAGTTAAACCTCCCACTCAAATGAGGGCTGAAAGCTTCCTTTCGTCAACAGGTATCTTAGAGAAGACTAGAACAGCTGCAACTTTCAGGGAAGGGCTCTATTTCAGGGACAGAGTACATGCTTGGCACACAAAATATCTCAAATTCAGTCCTTAGGATCTCCAGGCTGTGCTGGGAAAAACTCCTGATTGAAACATTGTAGAGCTACAAGGAGAAGGGGACGGCAGAGGACGAGATGGTTGGATAGTGTTTTCGAGGTTACCAGCATGAGTTTGACCAAACTGCGGGAGGCAGTGGAGGACAGAGGTGCCTGGCGTTCTCTGGTCCATGGGGTCACGAAGAGTCGGACACGACTAAACGACTAAACAACAACAACAACAACAGAGCTACAGCCAGCCAGTGTTGGCAATTCAGAGCTAGATGGACCAATGGTCTGACTTGGGGCAAGCTTCCTATGTCCCTATAGTCTAAGCAGTAGCTTGGAGAAAAGACTAGTGATGTCATAATCCTGTCAGCCAATAGGGGGTGTTTTCAGTCTCTTTCCAGGACTGTGTTTTCACCGACTGAATAACTGTTGTCAATGCACTGAATCTCCATTTTTCCATCTAGACAGATTGAAAGCTCCATTCTATTTGTACTCAGCATCTGGTACACACTGATATATTGCCTTGGAACATGGAGTTCGTTTCAGCTATCATGGTGAACAGCCATTGATAGAGCTATCCGTTGTACATTTGTTTATTTAATCCTTTTATAAATCTGTCTAAGCTAATGGCCATCACTATCTCATGGTAATGAGCTACGCAAGTTAATTCTGTGCTGTGTGAAGAAGTGCTTGGTTATGTGTTGAGTTTACTACTGATCAATTTAACTGAATGCCCCCCACTGAAACACACACACACAACACCAAACAATTTCTCTCCATCTACATTTTCCAAGGGAACATGGGATTGCAGCTTTATAGTCCTGTTTTGTTTTCCTAAGCCTTTAAAACACAATTTCAATCCTGGTGATTCCTTTATGCTGCTTTTATGCCTTTTGTCTTTTAGAATGTGTGTGCATGTTTGTGTCAGGGGTTGTTGTTGTTGCCATCATTATTAGATTTCTGATACCCTACCCTTCCCCTCATTAGTGTTCAAGGTGGATAACAATAACAAGTACAAAATTAAAATAAAATTGAAACCACAATTATGTGAACTGAGCAGCATAACAACCACCCACTGTGCATGCCCACCATGCCTCCTGTAGAATATGTACATAACGAATAGGGAAATTTCACACATTTTATAATCAATATCTATCAGGACATGGGGAACGTACATATTGCAACCGTGTTTCATATATTGGGGGGGGGGCAATATACATATTATCCAGTCATCTTGCATACTATCCAAGAAACATGCCCATCATTTCTAAATACTGTTCATAGGTGGCACCAAATGGGTCACCAAATGGGTATTCAGCCCATAGACAACCTGGTGAATGTGTGCAATGGTTGCCTGTTATGCACATTATCTGTTTAGATATATACAGTATTAATCTTTTTGTAAACTGCCCTGGGAACATGATTGAAAGTGTTATGAAAATATTAATCAATAATTTATTTATAACAGGCTCCACACACACACACTCTTACGTTTAACTAGGTTTTCAAAAGCCAATTAACCATACTGTCAGGAGGGGGAGGAGATATTGCATTTCCTTCCCCACTTCCAACTGAGAGCATGGGATGCTGCTTTACATGCAGGGATACCTTTTCAAAGTGGAGCATCCTGCACTCTGCAGAATCGATGCCCCCAGTTGTTGCACAGAGGCATCAGTCATGAGACGTGCTACTTCAAGGACAGGGTGTCAGTAGGCCTGGGCAATATATCAACATATCGCCCAGGACCAGTATGAGGGGCAGACTGCGATGACAGCTTCACTCAGTGGTATATCCCTTTGCTACTAGCGCTCAGCACGCTGGGGGAGAAACAATCTGAGGGAGAAACACAGTCCTGGAGAGAGCCAATGCTGGAGGCAGAAGGACTCCAGAGCGGCAGCAGTTTCCCCAGTGATACACTGCTGTGTGAAACCACCATTGCAGTTTGTCCTTCACACCAGCAGAGGAAGAAACAAACTGCATTGGTGAGGAGCAATACAGCTTGTTTCTCTCTCCATTTCTTTACAATGCTTGGTTGAAGAGTGCGCCACTGCCCTTGCCTCAGCCAAGCAGCCAAGCCCTGACCCACCACCAGCTCACATGAGCCAACAATAGGGTGGGAGCTCCATTACACTTAAAGAGAGAGCCCTGATCCCACTCCTGCTTGCAAGCAAGCTGCTCAGCTGGGGAGGTGCAGCCTCAGTCACACTTCTCCATTGAATCTGTTTCAGGCCCAGCACTTGAAAGAAGGCTCAGGCAGCCCCATGCCACAGGGCACAGATAAGGTACCTTGCCATCTTTGCCTGGGAGGGTGGGCTGTGCCGTTTCTCCTGGTGTGAACGATGCACAATCGGCAGTGACATTGGGGCTGGGTCATTTGGGAGGGAACCCTCTTGCCCCCCCCAGCTGAACCTTGCAAAGTCACCCCAATGTCTCTGCTGCTTACCCACCACCAGCAGGGACATTGGGCCTCTCTCAGCTGGATGGGGAGCTTTTCCACCCCCCAGGTGAGCAGCAGGCTGGGGCTAGCTGATCTGGCCCCAGCCTGTGAGGTGCAATATCTTTTAGCTTATAGGATCCCACAGTGAGAGCTGAGGCAGTTTCACTCTATTTCTCGAGCTTTTTCCAACATCACAGTTTATCACCAAACCACCATGTTTGGCTGATGATAAATTGTGATGTTGAAAACCTAACATCACCCAACCCTAGGTGTTAGGAAGGATGGAGCATCAGGCAGCATTGGGAACCTACCTTCTTACAAGAAGACAGCCAGCGAGGTCTCAGCCTTTCTGTGGGGTTTTCCTGTCCAATGCCCGCCTCTCTTTCCTGCCTGATACCCTGGCCCTGACAGCTCCAGATTGTGCTGGGGCATCCAGCCTGACTTGCAGTAATCCATGTCTCTCAACCCAACTTGGCTGATGCCTGAATCCTTCTAAATAGGCCCAATTTTCCTCAGGACTTGGGCAAATCCAGTGCATATGTTTGGGTGGGCAGGCGTGAATGGTGCTGCCTTATGCCTGGATTGTCAAGATTAATCTAGTAGTGTATACTTCCATGAAATCTTCTAAAGAAATAACAAAGGTGCAGTAAATCCTTTGTGAACAAAGATACAAACTGTCCTGATTCTGAGATCAACACAAAGGGAAGTAAGGAACTGAAAGGTTTTTAGCCTTGGAAGTCTGCACAAATCTGACCCTTACAGAGTTTAGAAAGGCACAGGAAGGTTTCTTTCAAGTGGGACCTGCAACAAAATATTGCAGTGTAGAGTGATGCCCTTCAGTGCTGCAGCTACCCTCTTCCAGGGTAGTCCATTTCACTGGCCCCATCAGTTTTACCCTCCATGACATGGCCACTGAATATGGTCTGTTCTTGTGGAGTTCTTAGGGTAAGTGTTTGGTATTTTTTTCATATCTCTTGAGTTCTTCCAAACACATTGGTGTCATTTTCACTATATAAGGACTAACACTGAGTTTGCTGTTACTATATAGAATCATTGTTTTTCTCTCTGTCTCTTTCTCTCTCTTAACAAGCTTGCTGTCTACATGCAAACATTGCAGGCATAAAAAAAATATCTAACTAACCCTCTGGGAATACGACGCTTGATTCAGCTCCCTGTGACTGTAAAAGTCTAAAGGCAGATTAACATGATAGATTATAATTGCAGAAAAGGAACTCAGTGGGTCTGTTTGGAAATCAAAACCCTGCCATTAGCTAAAAATAAAAGCACAAGACCCATCAGTTGCATTAAAGCTGTGGCTGGAACAAGTAAAAGAAAATTAATATAAAAGGGGCTTGACAAATATTTCCATGGTTGAATGTGCTGTGCTCAGTTTGCTGTGATTCATAGCGCTGTCTTGCTCATTATTCACAAGCATGCAGGTAACGACTTGAGTGCGTTTGAAGCTTTTCATATACTTTAGCATCAATGAGTCATTCAAAACCACAAGGCAACTCAACTTGGTTAGAGCTCAACTCAGTAGTTACAGGACATTGGAGGGACTTTGTTTTTCGAATATGTATATCCATTTCCCCTATTCAGGAAGTCTGAGCTTAGATCTTTAAGGTAGCTGTTGCATCAGCAATGAGCAGGGGTGGATCTACTATGAAACTAATGAAACTTAAGCTTCAATGCCATTAATTCCAGAGGGGCCCCAGAGGCAACCTTTGTGCACATTGATTTTTAAAAAGAAAAGGGTCTACTACACACGATTTGAGTTGCATGTCTCAAATTGATTATTATTTTTTGTTGTTGTATATTTCAACAATCCCAAAGTTTGAGAGTCAGTAGCACAGATGTAAAGGTTGTTGTAAACAACTCCACTGAAAAAAATAACAGTAGTTCATTGCTGATTGCAAAGGGGCCCCATAACCGTTCAATTTTCAGGGTCCCCAAAATGTGAGTCCACCAAAGGCAGTGATGGGCAAAGGAAGCAGAAGGGGCTTCAGCTCTCCCAATATTTTTGGGCAAGGGGCAGCCCCCCCAATAGTGAGGGGGCACCCCCCACACACTGCTGGTGCCCTCTGAGTGACCTAGCTCCAGTCTCTGCTCAGCATCCCAGAAGCCAGGCAGCAGCTGAGACAAGCGCAGGAGATCTTTGCTTTGTTCTTCCTGGGTTGCTGGACGGCAGCTAGGACAAGAAAGCATGGAAATTGCACTCTGTGTGTCCCACCCCTGCCCAAACACATGCTGGGTGGCAACACGTGACATGGCATGTTACGTGACAGGTCACATGACTGTGCCCCCTCAATGGGCGGGTGGGTGGGCAAGTCAGCTTCCCTGGCATGGGGAGCTTGTATAGGAGCAGCAAGCTTTGCCATTTCATGACTCTCAACCTCCTGTGCCTCTAACCAGGCAATTTTCTAATACAGTGGTACATTGGTTTGCATACGTCTTGGTTCGTATACGTTTTGGATTACAAACATGTCAAACCCAGAAGTGTGTGACACGGTTTGCAACCTCTTTTTGGATTACAACCCATTTTTATTTTTTGGGGATTACGAACAAATTTCTTTTGGAGCCCCCATTGGCGAAAGTGTACCTTGGGTTACAACCTGTTTTGGTTTACAAATGGACCTCCGGAACAGATTATGGTTTAAACCAAGGTATCACTGTACCCCTAAATCTCCTGAGGGTGCTAAGGCTCTGCTGGAATCATGGGTAGCATACCTGAATACAGATCTCAAATGAGTGTTCTCCACTCCAGGGTCTTTAAGATCGGTTGCTGGAAGTGGTGGCTGGTGACCACTGGAACTGGTGGGGCAAAAATCAGAAGACCAGCTGGAGGTGAAGCCAGAACCAATGATAGGCAAAGCCAACTAATTCTACTTCTGTCTCTTCCTCGCTGCTGAGTTGTATAAGAGTAGCCATGAAATGAAAGAGGAGGAAGCATACAGTCCCCTTGGTCTAGGTGGTCTAAGTACACAGTCAGGTGGAGGCTGGCTGAAACACACTCAGTTTCCTGGGGCAGTGCCCCATTTTTCATAACAGATCAGCCTCGACTGGTTGCTCGAACTGGGTACTTAAGCTGTATGAAACTTGGATTGCAAGTCAGAAGCAGAACAAAGTCATGTTGGCAAATGGGTCGTTGACTAGGACCTAGTAGCTTGCCGCTTCATTCTTCCATAAACTTCATTAGCTTCCCTTTCTATTCCCTTTCTACTTCTTTATATGGATTGTTTGGAGATTGTAAATATGTTTGTTGTTACTGTAATCTTTACTCAGGATCTCTTATGGGTAGAAAGATGTGGTGTACATATAAATAATAAAAATACTATTATTATTATTAGGAAAGGCACATAAAATAAAGGTAGCATTTTTTAAATAAGACAAGTAAGAAATTGAGCAAATATCAAAATGAAGGTTCTGAACATTTCTAGAATGTTGCTGAAGCAAAATTCAAGGTGAATCTGAAGCTTCAGGTGAAACAGCTCCAGGAATTTTAAAGTGAATCAAAATAATTTTGATAGCATTAGCAAACATTTCAGGAATAAGGGAAAGCATAATGAAGCCACCCTGTTTCCAAAACGTGCTCTTTCTATTGAATTTGAGGTAGTCTTGTTCAAAATTAGGACTAAAACCTGCACAGCGATTTTCCCCCTGTTGCGCTTAATATACTATATGGAATTCAAAACAGTTGGTGGTTAGGTAATGAAACACATATGGTAAGTGAAATTGCTGCCCACTGGGACAAAACTCCCCTTTCTACACTTAGCAGGTGGGTTACAAAACCTTTTAAATAAGCGCTCCCTTTTTGTTAACTGATGTGAATGCATTTATGTAGGTGTGTGCACTGCCAATGCCTGTGAAGGTACAGCATTTCATTTCATTATTTGACCAGCAATTTGAAAGAAGTCCAGAGGAAAAATACAAGCAGGATGGTGTGAGTTTGATTAAACATCCCCTTTCTTGTTATATTATAATTACTTCAAATGGGTGACTTGATATACCGCATATTAGTTCAATTAGAATTCTCTCTCCCTCAGACACATACATGGTTTCTCTCTTTTTTACATAGTTAGGGATAATTCAGAACTGTTTATCTATTTGCTTGCCTTAGAACTTCTTCAAATAACCAGGCTATATGCATGAGCTGACATCATGTTGAAAATAAGCTGAGAAAATCCCATATCAGGCCAAGCTACCTTGCTGTTGAACCAGGAACTCACTGCTCCTGTAGGCAACTCAGTGCACCTATATGCCTTCCTCTATGTAAAACTGGGAATTCGGCTGCCCGTATACTTTTAGAAGCACATTTCTAGTTTCTCAAGTTCATGGTACCTGTGATCAATGAACATCTCACCTACAATTTGATAGGGTCTAGAAAGCCACTGGAAATGTTGGGGTGCTCCACCACATTTTTTATTCTTCTGTATCTGGTAAAATATACTGCCCTAATATGAGAAAGTTCATTCACACATAGTAGCAGCTTTTCTGCCTAGATTCCCTTGATTTATTAGAAACATGTAAGACACCAAGGAATCTCAAAGCATGAACTCTGTCAACAGAGCTCAAGTGAGCCTTCTCCAGATGTAACACTTGGCCTGTTGTGCTTCCATTCTGAAAGTACACAGGGTGATGAGAAAGTTCCCAGGGCTTTGGCTCTGTGCACAGCTATGCTCAGAGCTAATGGGTTGCAGCATCCACCTGGGCAATTAGGGCCTGAATTGGCAATACAGTGGAACCTCGACTTACAATACAGTGGAAACTCGACTTACATACGCCTCGTCTCACGGATGTTCCAAGTTGCATCCGAGGCAAACCCAGAAGTTAACACTGATTCACACATGCGTGGAAGTGGCTTCTGCCATCTGCACATATGCAGAAGTGGATGCCGCCATCTGTGCATGTGCAGACATGCGCTACCTCCAAATGTGCATGTGCACAAGATACCTCTTCTAGCAACCAGTTTCGACCAGTGGACGGACCTCTGGAACGGATTATGTCCGTAAGTAGAGGTTTCACAGTACACATCCAGGCTGACCATTCATTCTTCCTGGGTTTACAGTTTGAGCTTAGCTTTGTCTGAACAGCAACATTACCAGGAGTATGTTACCATGTATCCTTTGCTTGCTCTTCAGTCCTTCTTCTTTCCGACTCCAAGAGTATTCCCAAATACTCTTGCATTTCCACCAAATACAGGCCTATCTCCTAGCTGAGATAAGGTCTTGTACTGAATAAAAACACTTTTTTTCTTGTCTAGATTCAGTCTCAATGCATTAGCCTACATTCAATCTATCACTGTATCCATGTAGTTGGAGGATGTAAATCAAGGGTCGGGGCAGCACTGATTTTGTCTCAGAACATGGCTGTCGTTCTACCAGAAAGGCAGCACTGAACATTAAATATAATCCATTTAAATACCAAATAGATTAATTATATTCAATGACATTAACGCGAATATCTAATTAGCTACACACACAAAGAAAGATTCCTAAGCTTATGCTGTAGGTCATTCACATTTTTAAAAAACATCCAATCCCTATACTATTTATTACAATTAAATTCATATTCAAAGAAGTTTTAAGTAATGTGGCACTGGGTCATTAAGTTAACAATGTCATTGTGCTCCTGCTCTCACGTTTTGCTTAATTAGAGGGCATAGTCCCATCAATGATAGCAGCAAGTTGGAGTTGATATCCAGTATTAAATCATTCAAAATTTCAAGTAAAAGCCAGTTTTACATAAGAATTACTGTTTGTGGCATGCTTTTAGAAGCTGTGGATAAATATAGGCATGAATACGTTGCATTGAAATTGGTCTTCCCTTATGCAACCCTCCACCCAAATGAAAGATCTATGAGTAGAAGGCAGCTGGCATTACTATTAAGTGTTAAAAAAACCAGTGGAAACAAGAGCTCTTATTCTGCTCTTCACATAGCTGATCTATTTAGGGCCATAGTTCAGTGACTGAGCTTTGCATGCAGAAGGTCCCAGGTTCAATCTTTGGCATTTCTGGATAGAGCTGGGAATGTACCCTATCTGAAACCCCCTGAGCTGCTGCCAATCATTGTAGACAATACTGATCTGGATGATCCAACAGTGTGATCTAGTACAAGGCAGATCAATGATCTTTCAGCACTGTAAAGCACTAAGGGATCATCCATGAGTACAGGAGTTACTACTGGATAATAGGTAATGTGTTGAGGTTGGAAGAGTGGCAGTTGAAGGTAATGTTTGGGTCTGTTTGAAGAAATCATCATCATCATCATCATCATCATCATCATCACAGCATTCAGTACCAGTAAGCATGCAGACATGGAATTTATCTTTTCTTTCCCCCTTCTTCCAAGACTGGGGCCATTTGTCACCTATATACCAGAAGCATTAATAGTCAACCAAAAAACTCCCTCCTCAGCCAATCATAGGTTTCTGGTGGCCTTTGATGAGATGAACCAACATTAACAAATGGAATAAAACTTCCAAACTTCATAGAAGGAGTCAATTTCTGTTTGTCCTCCAGCAACCCATACTTGACCAGTCAAGGCAATGTTTCCTACCCGATTAAACCGCATTGTTAATGAAAGTCTGCCACGGCCCCTCCAGTGCTTTGTGATTTCAAGTTGGCTACTGGCTCGACTTTATTGGAAACCTATCTTTCTTGCTGAAGTTCAACCTTTTCCTTGGGACACAATCTCTTTTTTTTGAAAGCAAGTAAGGTGAAAATAAGGCTCAACATGATAGTTTTTCTATAGGACACTAAAACCCCATATGTGTTTGCCTACAAGTAAGGATGGAGGAGAAATCTGATTCAGTTCACCTTTAAAGGTAATCCTAATTTACAATTTCCTAAATAATATGTGAACGGATACTTGCCCATCTATCAAAATTCACATTTCTCTTAACTTTAGAATAGAGTTTTCCATCCAAGCAACATTAATAGAAATGCACATACTGGGGTAAAGTGAGTATAATAATGTACACATGAATGAAAATGACATGCAAATATTTATTATATTAGATAAAACTGATTTGGAAAAGTATATTGTGTAAAATTGCATACAAAATATGTATATTTGTAGATATTTACTCTAAAACAATGATCAATTTTCATAATGATGCTTTAAAATAAGAATACAAATTGATGTGGAAATGTGAAGTGAACTTAAGAATGAAAACGTTGGAAACTAAGGGAACTCAATATTTAGTTTTGTCCATCTCTACCAGCCAAGCTTAATTGGGTTTACTTCTGCATAGTCATACTCCCTGCACCACTAGATATGAAATCATTGATAATATGGCTATCAATACCTTCTGGTCATGATAGCTATTTCACCTCCAGTATCAGAGGAAGCATTCCAGTTCCTGTAGATGATGAGTGGATAATGCTACTGTACTCATGCCCTGATTTTATATTTCCTGCAGGCACCTGGTGGACCACTGTGAGAACAGGATGCTGTACTAAATACGCATTTGGTCTGATCCAGCAGGGCTTCTTATGTTCTTAAACCTTTGCTACAGGCCAGAAAGCTTATGATTCTCAAGCCATGTGACTTGTAGCCCAACCTATGTCATGTATCTTCAAAGCTTGTTTGTAGTCCCTCAGACTGGATGATGAAAGAAGTCACTCAGATGCTCCTCTGTGCCTCCAGAACATCCTTGTGATGTCTTTCTTGCCATTTGTTTCTCCCACACTTGCTTCCTGGTTGGTTACCTCATTTGCCACCTGTCTTGTCTAGCTCACTCTGCCTTCAACCATACAGATGTTGGCATTTGGCTTAAGGTTCTATTCCTGCTTCCTCCTTCTTTGACGCTCACTTCTACTCCAGTGGTTGGAATAACAGCACTGAGGTGAAGTGTCTTGAAGGGGATTCATCAGTTGAGAACTCTATGAAAATGTAATTATCTCTTTCACCTCATTCCTAGCTGAAGAGCACTGCTGTTCAACAGTTCTCACCAAAGCAACGATGAGGTAACGTGCTCCACAATGGAGCCAAAGCAGCAATTACAGATGTTTATGCAAATCAGCTTTCATTTTTATAGTCAGATCATAAATCATAATTGAGAACAGAGGGACCTGCTCAAAAAACCATTTCCCACTAATAAGCACATGTACAGCTGCTTTGAGCGAATGAATGAATGTGCCCCATTTTGTAATAACAGCGGTTGGGCCATGAGGGCAGATCTCTCCTTGAGTATCCTGTTAAATTAAGTTATGAAATTCACATGCAATCACTGGGATGTTCCCTTTAATTTTATTATGTGTGAGGGTGGCCAAGTCTTGACCCAAATAGGCCACATGGGCATTTAAAAGCTACAGGGGGAAAGAGTGGTGTTTAGCCGAGGCAAGTCCTTACATTGCAAACCTGCAATGAGGCTATGAGCTTAAAGTGATAATTGCTTCTGTGCCATAGGTACAGATGTCAAGAGATCGAGAACCAAGGAACTTATGAGGACAGAGAATGGAGACATAATTTATGGTTCAGGCCAGGGGGCCTGATTATATACGTACATATATATTTTTTAAAAAAATCTTGGTGTTTTTCTTTTTGTCAAATAGCTTTGAGATGTCTTTCCTAGGAAGGAATTCATAAATTGAATGATATAAATGAAGTTTTGGGGTTGTTTGTGTGAAAGTCATAGTGCTTTTGGGTAGGGAAGGATTTACTTATTTTTATTGAGGTGGCTCAGCTCAGCTGCCATTCTGTTTCAAAGTGTGGCAAGAATTCAGTACAGTCCTAAGGCATTATTTGGAGGGGGAGGATTTGATCCTTTTTCTAAGTCTTTATCACCCCCCCCTCAGACTTATGTTCAGTTTTCCAGCAGTTTGGACCCCCCCTTAAAAAAGGTTCTCATGAAAATTAATCAGCATTTTAGTGTAAATTTCTCCCAATATACACATTTTTGTATGCAATTTTGCCTAATATACATTTTCTCCTGCAAGCAATTGACTCTAATATATTGCAGTTTTGTATGCCCTCTCCAAAATACTCATTTTTTATGCACAATTTCCCCAACCACATATGTTTTTGTAAACATTGTTTGGTTGGGAAACTTCATCACAAAATTCAGATAAGTGCAAATTTTGAAGAATAACACAGTTCACATATTATTTTGAGAAGTCAAACTAGGCCTCTCGATTCACATTTTGAATGTGAACTGAATCAAATTTCTCCCTTACTGGCTTCATTGAGCCATAACGCTCCATGCTAGGAAACACTGCAACAATTTATTGTAGGTCGGAAATGACTGTCAGAATCTGAGACCAGGGATAAGAGACGGTGGAGGAAGATTGGAAGAAATTTAAAGACTATTTACAAAAGTATTGTAAGATCAATGAATGTTAGAATGATGTTGGAATGAATTTATGTGACTCTAGCAGAAATGTAACAAAGATTTAGGAAAAATAGACTGTTAATTGGTGAAAGGAAGGAAAGTAAACTTATATTAGTATCAAGAAAAATTCTCAGGACAAAAATTTGAAAAGAGGGAAAGGATTTGCTGAAATGGATAATTGACTTAGAATACAAGAAAGGGAGGTGTGAGGAGGTCAGGGAAATAAGCTAATGAAATGAAAGTAATGGGAAGATTTGTTGTATTGTTTCCTTTTTCTTTTTTTCCCTTCTTGATTCTTCTTTTTGCTTACTGATTTTTCTTTTTTCCTTTTTGTATTTTATTTTTTCTTGTTTAAAAGGATTTTTTTAAATTTCTCTTTTTGTACTTCTAAAACTTTAATAAATATCTTATAAAAAAACAACAATTTGTTGTAGGTCTTATGCTATATTTTGGCAGGGTTTCATTTGCCACCATGGTATAATTTCTGAATAGCAGATCTCATTTAATAGCTGTCATTTTTGCTTGTCTGAAAGCACTGCTACTACATGGACGAGAATGTCCAACTGATAATTGTACATAGGTGAACCATTTAACAAAAACACACCACCAAGCACAAGATTCACATGCTTGTTTCATTTCAACACAGAACTGTCATTTCATACCTGAGGCAATAAACCAAATAGTTAGTCACAATATATATCATGGGAAACAAAATGCCTACAGGAGTCTCTAAAGGAAATTTATCAGCGACACAGAAAATGGAGTGCTCTCTTCATAGTTTGCATCAATAACATGCAGGGCACCATGGATAATTGAAGGGCTCAACACTGATCTGTGCCAAAAACTTCTTTGCTAAGTTCCAGTTGTGGGTTGTGATCTGCAGGACCCATGCAAGACATCTTGGCACCTGAGGCAAACCACAAAGTGGTGCCTCCTTGCCTCACCAGAGAAGAAGGAACAAGAGGGAGGGAGAAAAATTGTCATTGAAATCTGCTGCCCCTGGGGATCCATATGCCTGAGGTGTTTGCTCACCTTGCATCATGGGTAGGCCAGGCCTGGTGATCTCCCTTCCACACAAGCCAACAGGGATTCTAAATATAACCATCAACTGAAACTTATGAACATGTGCTGTACTTGAAGCATCATCCATAAGTTGTTTCAAACATTCCTTTTTGACCATAGAAACAGATTATATTTCTATTTAAGTTAGTAACTATTTTTAAATATACATCTAAATATGCTGATTCTTTTTTTGGGGGGGATCTCTGTTATGCACAACTGGCCATTCTGCCTAAAAGGCTTTCATATGTATATGAAATCAAGGTTGTTACTTGGAAGTAACAGATTTGCCCTCAAAGCCCAGGTTTTTGTTTATTCCTTTGGTTTCTTATTCATTTGCTCTCATAATGATTAATATCCTGCTTTGGAGGCCACCCAACTAATATCACAGTATCATAAAAACAAAGTAGATAAAGCCAATCTAAAAATAATCAAAACTGACAAAGACAATAACATTTATAGTTATTTTTTAAAGGACAGTTAAAACAGGCAACAAAAAATAATGTACCAGCTACTAGAACTATACTGTGTAACATAGCTCTCTAGAACAACAACAACAAGGGTTTAGGAAAAGGCAGCTAAAAGCAGGGATGTTAAAATCAGCTTTAAAATTTACTTTGTAGGGTTTTGTTGCTTTCCAGTAGAAAACTTAAAACCAGGAATAAATTTAGACATAGCTAGGAGTGTGTCTAAGGTTTCATATAGGTGTGGAGAATATTGTGTTTGCTTTCCTAATTATAATGCTAGTGCTTCTGTCCCAATTTCCAATGTTCTTTTTACATTGCAGTAGCCATTGCATTATGGAACTGTGGTTTTTTTATTAATATACTGCCATGTTACACTCAATTTTAAATGGAAAGAAAGAACTGTACACTGGGATACCACCCCGAATTTCATCACATGAGCAACGGTGGCATGATCAACAAAACCACAGGGAAATCACAATGCAAAACTTCCACAATTTCCTGAGCTAATGGGATTGCAAACAGATTGTTTTCAGAAAGCAATAAACACAGAAATGAGTGATAAACTTCTGCTGGATTCCACTAGATTTCCAGAAGTGGCTTTTATGTTGTGCGAAAGATCACATAAAGCACAAAAAGTGACCTGTAAAGAAATGTTGGGAAGGTGAACAAAGTGAAGTCTGCACACATCTTAATTCTCTCCCTCATGAAGGCCAGGTAGGGACCAGTGTGTTACTGCTTGCTGCCTTTTTGAGCCAAGATCTTTTGTGGGCCTTCCCCCTTCCACACCACAAGGGAATTGACAGTAAATTTAAGACAAATGCAAAAGACAATTTTCAGCATTGATTTTCAGAACGCCTTGTTTCTTAAAATGGTACATCCCGCAGGTGCAACAAACTTAAAAGCTTGGGACTAGTGTGCGCAAAGGCATTGCTAGATTGGGCCCAAGGAGAATATTTTTCACTAGAAGTTAACATGGTTTATAGTTCCTGAGAGGAATGCTTGCTTAAATTAAACTCTTTCCCTATAAACCCTTTATTATAATAGCTGCAGCCCAGGAAAGGCGAGGCAAAGCAAAGCAAAGGGCCAGAAAGACAAATGGCAAGCCATTCCTTGGTATGCGGATAATTACACAATCATTAGATGTCATTAAAAACAAACAAATTTCCACTAGTATTTGCTTACCACAAAGCCACATGATTGTGTGTGTGTCAGGAAATATAATAATGAGTTCTGTTTAATTTAATAGCTCACAGCTGGTGAAAGTGCAATGAGTTGGGTTCAAGGAGGAAGAGATAATTTCTGACTCTTAGTTCCCATTTACACTATAGATTTAAGGCAATATAATATCAATTTAAACATACTGAGGTTTTTTTCTTTTTAAGGGTGCTGAGAGTTGTGCTGAGAGCCACTAAACTGTCAATTCTTCTTCCAAGGGAACTGTGGGAATAAGGGGTCTCCTAACAACTCTTAGCATACACTAGAAAACCTCAGCATATTTTTTTAAAAAAACTACATTTCCCAGAATGTTGGCTGTTTCAAATGGTGTTACACTGCTATAATTGTGCAGTGATTATTGAGATTGACATAGCTCATGTACTATCAACAGCTGGGTAGAAGAATGAAAGCCAACAGTGCAGCTTTATTGGGGTGTGGAACTGGTCCTATTAAAAACAGTATCCTTGTCTCACATCCCTTTGGTTGTCCCTTCCAAGCAAAAGCTTTCACTTTCATTCCAGAATTATGTTTTAGAAAACTTTTGATGGAAGCTCTCCCATTTTTCTCACCTCTGCCCAATCAGCGGAACCCTTCAAAATTCTGTTTTAGATCATCTACTAAAGCTAGCTTCTTCACAGCTGGCAGTCCTAATCTGACCTTTTACCTAAGCAAAAAATGATGAGGATCCAAAGTTGTTAGGTGTAATATTGTCAGTGGATGCAAGTGTGGGATCAATCTTTCCCTCCCCAGTGAGGGACCTCAAAAGTAGGGCTTTCTGTTCACAGAAAAAGCCTTAATCATTAACTCTTCCCATTTCATATTGATGTGAGTTATCACTATTATAAGGACATACCCACTAAGAGTACAGAACCTGGAGGACATCAGATGGTTGACTCAGTCTATGCAACTCCTTGAAGCATTGGCCAATGGAAGGCTGCTTAACAAGGTTGTTAACCTGTCTTGCATGTTGAAAGTCCCTTTAAAAGCTTTCAGGTCAGGCTATCAAATTCATTTGTACCTAGGGCTATGTAAGGCCTGCTGTTTCACAGGAGCAAAACCCTGGGTCGTGAATTCAGCCAGAGGTGTACTGTAGAAGTGTAACTGGAAGAGCAAAACAATATTATTCCTTAGGCAGATAGACTCCAGTGTGAGTTTGACAGTCCAAATGAAAGGCTGATTATGTGTTGGGAGGGTTGGTTCATGGGAGTCATTACCCCTCAAAACTATGCAGCAAGACAATATAATCTGGACCTTTACATTATATTGAGGATCACCTGCCCCAGTTCACTCAATATATTATCTGTGTTGTTCTGCAGATTCGGTTCACACAGTTGCTGGTTGAATGTTTTAACCTAGCTAAGTTTGGCCCTCTGCACTTGTGTCCTCTTACAACTTTTACTGCCTGGCCTGGCCTGTGCTGGTCCATTTTTCTTCCTTGCCCTCTCCCAGTGTGGAGCTACTTTTGGCCCAGGGAGGTGTGAACAGATAGCAACTGCTAGTCTCTTTTTCTTTCTCGATATTGTTGACTTCAGTGATTTCCAGCAGCATCCAGGCTGAAAATAGGATGTTCCTCCAATTACTTCTCATTCAATTGCATCAGTCAGGTGAGGCACAGGATCAGATCCTGCAAGAATTTAGCATCTGGGTGATAACAGAGAAGGGGTAAATATTCACATTGACATTTATTATTTATTATTTATTATTTTTTAATTAAGCTTATATTCTGTCCTTCCTCCCAAGGGAGGCCAAGGCAGCAAGGAACATTGGCATCTGTAATACTTTATTAATTTTGGGGAGAAATATAAAAACATTACTGTTTCACCCAGGCATTTGATGACTGAAAGATAGTGTTCCTGGTAAGCTTATAATAATCACCTCTGAGCATATGCAATTGTTTTTAATTGTTTTAAAATTGTTCTAAATGGTTTTTTAATTTTATGTTTAATTGTATTATTTTATCACTGATGTGTTTGCTGCCTTGGGCTCCTTTGGGATGAAGGGCAGGATATATATGTAATAAATAATAGAAATAATAATAAAATTAGATCCTGCAATCATATCCAACTGAACTGTTCAAGAGAAAGGGTGAGACTTCATATTAACTTCAACATCCACTAGCAGCAGGGATGCCAGAGATTTTATTTTTTTATTTAAAGGACATAGGAGCAGAAATTGCTTATCCATCCTGTCTGGAATGGAAATCAGTAGTCACTGTTGCTGCTGCTTTCAGTCCACAAATGATACATAACTGATTATGCAATTTCCCCAATTTTCATTGTGTTTACTTCACAATGAAATATGTGTTGTGTTGAATAATGTAATAATGTAATTTACACAATTAATTATGTAATTGAGTTTCTTTATTTCATCACAGTGGACAGCAGCATGATAATGTAGTTTTTGGCAGAGGACAAACTGCAGCAGAGTGGAAACAGTGCTGTGTGTGTTGTTTGACCCAATGAAACATGTAACTTTATATTTCAGAAGTGGGGGACTTGTGACTCTTCAAACTCTCACTAATCCCAGCTAATGGTCAGAGTAGTTGTAGCCCTACTGTTTCCCCACACTTGTTAGATTCCTTGTGCCAGATTCTTGATGAGGACTTATACTGTTTGAGACAAGCGCGTGAAATTGCTTTAAAATGGAAGATGGATTTGTGTTTATGCCTGTTTAAGCTTCCTTTTTTTATATTCCAAGCATAATGAAGAAGAGCAACAAATGTGACTCCACATACCTATGGAGAACCGCGAGCTGTAGAAGTAGGTTTAGTGTTATTAAAAGTCTGCAGCTATTGTGTATGACGATGACATATCACTGTCATTTTTCAATTGCTGGCATCTCAAACTAGAAGAAGATTAGATTACAAACTCGATGACCCTTGGTTAGGAAAATGAGATTAGAAAGAAGTTCTGCCAACTCCCTTATGGAGTAAATTATGTTATATGCCTGGTGCAATCAGAAAACCCAAGAAGGGCTCTGCCTGTGCCGATTCAAGTTTATTCCTCTCTTGGCATAGCTCAGTGAGGGCATAAATAAACTTTACATGCGGTTAACTAAGCACCACTTCCCATTTTCTGTAAAGGAAAAGACAGATTTAGGAGGAGGTGCTTAACTTTTCCCATGTCCATCACTTCGCACTATTTCACACCTCTGTGTGTGTGTGTTTGGGGTAAGCGGACAGCAGCTTGGGTATTTTGGGGGCGAGTAGTGTTGGATGTGGAAAGCAAGATACATTGGCACATACGAATCTGCTTTACCATTCAGATTGCATTCTAGGTCAGTTTTGTCTGCAGTACTGGTAATGGCTCCCCAGGTTTTCAGGCAGCATTCTTTCTACTGCCCTGCCTGGTGGTGCCAGGGATCGAACTTTCTGCATGCTGAGCATGTGCACTACAACTGAACTGTGTTCCTTCTACCTACATAAATGATGTCCAGTCCTTTCGGTTCTGAATAGAAAAAAAGAACTGGTTTAAATATGATGATAGGAAACTGACGTAGGTCCATCTGGCTCAGTATTAAGTCATACTTTAGACAGCCCTGCCTAGAGAGGTGGGAGATTGAACCTGGGATATTCTGCATGCAAAGCAGGTGCTTCACCAGTGAGCCAGTCCTTTCCAGTGTATCCACTCCCTAATGGTGTTTCTGTTTCTAAATTTTCTCCCATTGAAGCTACGTTCTTTCTTTTTCAAAGTATTAAGGAGGTTTAATCTACATTGTGATTGATTGTCCACATTTACACACCACCTTTCCATGAAGGTCCCTCAGGTAATTTACATTTAAAAGCAAAGCAAAGCAAATAAATGGTATACCATGTAGGGCAAAGGAGTCATTTCAGGCAAAGGTGGCTGGTGCCCACTGGGGCTGGTAGGGTGGAAGGCAGAGGGGCCAAAAGGACGTGGAACCAGAGCCAATGGCAGGCAGACCCAACTAATTTTAGCTCTGCCCACACCTCCTTCCAGCTCAGTTCAGGAAGAGCAAAACTGAACTGAGAAGAAAAAACTGGTAGGCAGCTAAGTCAGTATCAAGTAAGAAGGGAGGCATGTTGAAGGCTGGTTGAGGTTGGTGGGGCAGAGTCCCATTTACCTAACAGATCTAATGGGGAACAGCAGCAGCATTCTGAGCAATGTTAGGAGGTTTTCTTCCACAATGTCTACATTTTAGTATTGCTATGTTGGAAATTTAAATGGCATCTCACTCTCTTCTGCACCCTGATGGAATGGCTGCCTATATTCAAACATATACAGACAAATACACATATACATATATATTCATTATTTAAATAAATATTTTATTTACTGTACAAATTCTTAGATTTGCATCAAACATTATATAGCTTTATTTAAGAGCTATTAAAGGTGCTTTTCAAAATATAAATATCTTTATGGTGCAAAAATATAACAGCGACAACAATGGCGATGACTGCATTTCAAAACAAACATCTGGATTCGCAGTTAAAATGCTAAAGCAGAAAAAAGCAGTATAATCCTTTCATTTCAATCCAGCTGCCCTATCAGAAGATCTAAAAACCCTAAGCCGCAACCCGGATATCTACTTGCCTTGTGACAGCATATTTCGGCTTCCCCTTCCCTTCAGCTCCTTCATCAGCAGGAGCAAGAAGTTGAAAGCACATTAAACAAACTGTTTGTGTCAATGCTGCTTGACCCTTCCATGCGCCAGGGCCTCACCGAGGCCAGAAGTGGGCGTAGCTGACTGTAGACTTGAAGCATTTGTCCACCAGCTTGAGGTCTCCGGGGTCAGCATTCAGAGGTGGAAGAGGCCACAACAAGAAATTGCTGCCAGGGCAGAAGCTGAGCCCTGAAGAATGGCAATGCCAGTGCTCACATGTACAGGATTTTTAAAAAGCATCCACCAAAAGAAAAGAAAAAGTCCAAACAGGAACAGCAATTTAACAGAATGGGGCTAATTTGAATATGTGCAGCAATCTGCTGTACAAGATATAGGCCCAAAATATCATCAACAGGGAGTGGGGGAAAGAAATTTGATTCAGGTCACACCTCTAGACAACTTTCTGGTATCCACATGCCAGTGGATGACATGGCCAGAGCAAAAGTAGGCAGAGACATGAATATGAATGGGTGCCTTTGTTTCAACACACATTTGCACAGGCCTCTCCTCCATCAACCCAGGCAAGTAAGAAGCAATTATCCAGAGGGTATAACCCAGAGAGCATAGGAGCCAACTCCTAGGGGCCGAGGGGGTTTCAGCCCCCCAATAAAATATTTGAAGGAGCCAGTCCCCCCCCCCAAGTTGATGGGCATTGCCATTCAAATGGGGTGTGTGCACCGAGTCATGTGATCAATTATGTGGGGCGGAGCTTACCTGCCCCCTCATATTTTATCCACGTTGGCACCCCTGCCAGAGAGGCATAAGCACTCAATGAGGGTACAAACAGGGTTGGCAAGGGGTGTGGCCTACGGAGAGTCCTGAGAGCCGGATAAAGAGCCTTGGATGGCTGCATTGTGGCCCCCACCCCTTCCCTAAAGTGTTGCCCTACTTCACTGTTGGCATGCATCATTTAGATTAGGATCACAGTTGTGCCCACTAGCTGTCTCTCCTATAATCAGGCTGTCTGGAGGAAGAGTTTTATTGTGATAACAGGACTTGTTTTAGAGGTGTAATATATATATGCTCAGGCAGCATGCCATGGGATGTATATGGGCTTAAAATTCACCATGCCCCATGGGCAAGCAGATACAGAATAGTGCAAAACAATATATCATAGTATTGTGGTCTTTATGACATTACTCTGGTAACCAGCAGTAACAGTGGTAATAACCGACTCATTAATCTTTTAGCTTGCCCCCCATAGTCGAGCTCCTGTTATTGTGATTTAGGAAAATGAAATGTGGGCCAGAAAAGCACAGCTGTGCCATTAACATTCTGAAATAATCTTTCTCTTATTCCCTTCCTTCATACCTTCATTATAGATATTGTGTTTGATTCATTCTGCAAAGTGAAAATCTAGGCCCAAAGTGCACAATGTTCTAAAACCTCGGTAAATATTTTATACTTCCTTCTCCACGTTGTACACAGGATAAAGGGCTTGCAGCCCATCAGAGCTGTAAAAGTGAGACAAAAGGATGAAGAAACCCTGCATTTTCAGTTGCGGTACCAGTCTTCATGGATTCTTTCCCAAAAGGACCACAGGACCCTTCATATGTTGCAAGCAAATGAGCTGGCCTGTATGACATCCTATGACAAACCTTAGCATGGTCACACCGCGTAAACATTTATTTCTTTTATTTAGGAGTTTTTATACACTATCTACTAACCAAAGTTCACAAGGTAGCTTACAATATATTTAAAATGCAATGAAATAGACAATGTTACAATGGTCACTGTAGCAGGGGAAATGTGTATATAAGTCCATCCTCCCATTGTTCTCCAGTGTTCCAATAAATTCCATTCTGCAGCTGACCTCAAACTGATGGCCTCATTTCTTGGCCTCAGACTGATGGTTGAAGCAGTTACATGTTAGCCGTACACAGGTGAGGACCTCCTCACTTGGTGGCTGATGCTGATCTTTCTCAGAGCCCCACCCCTGCTGGCAGATGCAGGAGGTGTTGGAGGGAGCAACTATGTTACATGCCCCCCTCCCAGTTCTTAGATGTTCCAATGGCCACTTTGCTAAATAATTTCTGGGACACAGCAAAGGTGTTGTGGAACTGTGGTTTTTTGGTCCAGCATACTGGTATGTTGCACTAAATTTCACTCACGCCAGTGGCGTGACATTACAATGAACATTATTGGACAACATTCCCTTACCCTTTCTGCACATCTGTGCTTCTGTTCCTCTATGATTCCCCACCCCAAATGAAAACAGAAAAGAACAGTATGGCAATATAATGCCTCAAACATAATCACTTTACTCCCATGATTTTCCAAGTTAAAGCGGGCTGCAAATGTATTTTCTGGACTCAGACAATGTGGAAATGAGTGCTAATTATGTGCTGCATTCCACTAGATTTCTGGAAGTGGCTCTTAAGCTGAACCAAAGTTCAGATATAATGCAGAAATCAGCAGCTAGGGAAGTCTCAGAGAGGTAAACTGCTGGTTGAATGAAGCCCATGCCAGCTAGGAAATAATCACAGCCCAGGCATAAAGTGTTAGTCCCACATAAGACAGGACTTCCTCATTTGCTGGCTGTTGCTGTCTCACACCACCTTTGCCCTGTTGGCAGATGCAGAAGGTGTAGCCACTTGGTTTGCTAGACTTCAAAATTAGGAGGTACTAAGCATCAACATTTTTAACTTATAACATTTTAAAGCCTGCTGTCATTTCTCTAGAGCAGGGGTGGTCAACTCCGAAGAGACTGTGATCTACTTACAGAATAAAAAAACTGGCAGTGATCTACCCCCGTTTTGGGGGGTTCAAGTCAAGGTTGTTGACCTTTTTTGGGAAGGAAAGCCCCGTTTTTAAGGGTTTTGGGGGGGAAAGAGGAATAGCCGCTCACCAACAAATTACTTGGGAAACAAACAACCTCAATGAGTAAACTCTGTCTTCCATTCTGCAGATCGTGCAACAATGGAGAGCGGGGCCGGTTTCAATTTTACCAATGCTAATGAAAGGGAGCCAGCAATTGACCATGATCTTCCAAAACCTCCCGAGATTAACCTGTTGGACATCCCTGCTCTAGAGCAACAGTAGGATCTGCATCACAGTACACAAGCATACTATCTTCTTCCATCCAGCTTCAGGCTTGAAGAGGAGCTCTTGAACTTTGTTGCCCCTCCCCAGTCCTTTTTGCTGCCATACCATGCAAAGCAAGGTCAATGTCTGACTTAGTATAACATCTGAACTGGAACTCTTTCCTCACTAACTACCAGCTTTTAGCAAGGTATCTTATTGACCTTGCAGGTACAAGGGCCCATTCTAGATTGCTACCTTGGTGGGAGGGGTTTAAACACTTTGGCTTCACTCCAGTCGTCACCCAGATTTGGAATCTGTGAGTGGAGACTGGAGAAGTTGATGCTATGGCACCAAGACCTGCAGAGCTAACTCAAAATAATCTCAACCTTCAATGTTGGGTTCTCAGAGTGAGAGTGAATTATAGGTGGGTGTGGTTATCACCATCTCACTTCTGGGAGTGCAATAGAGATGGATGAAAATGCCAATTTTAGTTTATCTCAATTATTTTCATTCGTACAATTTTAAGTTTACTTCACATTTCTGCATCAGTTTGCAAATTGCAATTTGTTCCTTAAAAACTCATCATGAAAAATTCAGCAGTATTTTCTCCTAATATACACCTTTTTGTGTATTCATTTATCTGTGTGTCTTTTACCCAATATACAGCTTTTGGCGAGCAGTTACCCTATTAAAGAACACTTTGGCATGTTATTTTGTAATAATATATATAATAATAATTTATTATTTATACCCCGCCCATCTGGCCGGGTTTCCCCAGCCACTCTGGGTGGCTCCCAATCGAATATTAAAAACACAGTACTAATACCTGGAAACTTATAGACACTTTCTCCTAATATGTACCCTGTACATTTGTGTACATGTAATTTGGTTGGACAACTGCATTCCAAATTCTAGGGTAGTCTAAATTTTGAAGCATAGCTGTGTCTCAGTTTATGTGTTGTTTCAGGAAGTGTGAATATCCATGTTAAAATATGAACCGAACTAAATTTCTTCCCCTTCCCCAGTGGACAGGTTCCACAGAACAGGGAAGGGAGAGACATGACCTGGCTGCTCAGTTGTTCTTGTTGCACACTCGCTAATATTTTGACTATTATACTTTTGCAGGCATGCTTATTTGCAATTATTAAATTTGTTGTAGCTGATGGGGTGTTCTTGAATTAGTATTTGATGACATTTTGTTGGAATTATCTTAATATACTGTTCATAGAATTGTTCCATAAGTGTCATTAATTTTTGTTTTTAAAAGGATATTTAGAGTAGTTATAGGAAGGTGATAGTGCAATTTTTATTGTGTAGTTTGTTGTTTCTAAGGCTATAACCAGCTTTGAGTTCTGCAATGTAAGGCGGTATACAATTCATAAATGAAACTGAATCCAGATCAGCCCTCCTGCACCTGTTATTTATTTACTTTCTATTTTTTATAATAATTTTTATTAAATTTTTAAACAATAAACAACATACATAAAAACATATTATTTTCCAATAACCACATTTCATTCTCATCTTTGGACTTCCTCTCATCTCTTGTTGTTGCACTCTGAAACGCATAATTTTTTTCTAGCAAATTATTTACTTAGTTCAATTTATATTATGTAATTGTCCAGTATTAAATCTCAAATTTTAGAATTTAAATCCCACTTATTCTTTAAAATTTAATTCTAGCATATTATTTATCCAAAATTTGTCTTTTCTTTCAGTTACCTTTAAATTTAATCCCTTATTGCTAATTTGTTGGAGCCATATAATTACAAGCCTTACATCTTTCTTAACATTCGTACAATTTACAATGTTTTTGTAAATAATCCTTAAATTTCTTCCAATCCTCCTCCACCAGTTCCTCTCTGAGGTCTCGGATTCTGCCAGTCATCTCTGCCAGTTCCATATAGTCCATCAGTTGCATCTGCCATTCTTCCAATGTGGGCAAATCTTGAGTTTTCCAGCCTTTAGCGATAAGTATCCTTGCTGCTGTTGTGCCATACATAAAAAAAGTTCGATCCTTCTTTTGCACACTCTGGCCGACAATGCCCAAAAGGAAGGCCTCTGGTTTCTTAGGGAAGGTATACTTAAATACCTTTTTCAGCTCATTATATATCATTTCCCAGAAGGCCTTCACCCTAGGACAGGACCAACAGAGGTGAAAGAATGTTCCTTCAGCTTCTTTACACTTCCAACATTTGTTATCAGGCAAATGGTATATCTTTGCGAGCTTGACTGGGGTGATGTACCACCTGTACATCATTTTCATAATGTTTTCTTTCAGGGCATTACATGCCGTAAACTTCATTTTTTTTTTTTTAATAAAATTTTTATTAGGGTTTTTTACAGAATAAAGTACAAAGACAATAAACAACCTTACTTTTATCTCAACAAAGTTTCATAAGTTCTTTGGACTTCCTCGCATCTCCCACTGCCATTTTCATCATCATAAATTTTTCCAAGCAATTTATCATCTAGTTTGCAAATTTTATAACTGCTTATTTAAATATAGTCCTCTGAAAATTTGTTTCTCTTAACCTCGCTTTACATCCCATTCCAATCCGTTTTTGTGATGGCCAATTATTTATGATCAAACATCCTACTTAACTTTCCACCAAATCACAATATTTTTGTAAATAAGTCTTAAATTTCCTCCAATCTTCTTCAACCCTCTCTTCTCCCAGGTCTCGAATTCTGCCAGTCATCTCTGCCAGTTGCATATAGTCCATCAGCTGCATCTGCCATTCTTCCAGCGTGGGTAGATCTTGAGTTTTCCACTTCTTAGCGATAAGTATCCTTGCTGCTGCTGTTGCGTACAAAAAGAATGTTCGATCCTTCTTTGGCACCATCTGGCCGACAATGCCCAAGAGGAAGGCCTCTGGTTTCTTAAGGAAGGTATACTTAAATACCTTTTTCAGCTCATTATATATCATTTCCCAGAAGGCCTTCACCCTGGGACAAGTCCACCAGAGGTGAAAGAATGTTCCTTCATTTTCCTTACATTTCCAACATTTATTGTCTGGCACATGGCATATTTTGGCAAGTTTAACTGGGGTCATGTACCACCTATATATCATTTTCATTACATTTTCCTTCAGAGCATTACATGCCGTGAAGTTCATCCCCGTGGTCCACAACCTTTCCCAATCCTCGAACATAATATTATGCCCAATATCCTGTGCCCACTTTATCATGGCCGACTTAACCATTTCATCTTGTGTATTCCATTTCAACAGCAAGTTATACATTTTTGAGAGTACTTTAGTCTTAGGTTCTAACAATTCTGTTTCCAACTTCGATTTCTCCACCTGGAATCCTAACTTTTTATCATTTCTAAAAATTTCTTGGATCTGAGCGTAGTGTAACCAGTCTCGCACTTTATCTTTCATTTTTTCCAAACTCTGCAATTTCCAATTATTGCCCTCTTTCTCTATTATTTCCCAATATTTCGGCCATTTGGCCTCCATATTGGGTCTTTTCCGGGCCTTGGCCTCCAGAGGTGATAGCCATCTTGGAGTTTTATTTTCCAATAGGTCTTTGTATTTTGTCCAGACATTAAACACTGCTTTCCTGACAATATGATTCTTAAAGGCCTTATTGATCTTAACTTTATCATACCATAAATATGCATGCCAACCAAATGCATTGTTAAAACCTTCTAAATCTAAGACATCAGTGTCTTCTAGAAGTAGCCAGTCTTTTAGCCAGCAGAAAGCTGCGGCTTCATAGTACAACCTTAAGTCTGGCAGGGCAAAGCCCCCTCTTTCTTTCGCGTCAGTTAGTATCTTGAACTTAATTCTGGGCTTTTTGCCCTGCCAGACAAATTTAGAAATATCTCTCTGCCACTTCCGGAAACACTCCGTTTTGTCTACAATCTGCAATGTTTGAAACAAAAACAACATCTTTGGCAATACATTCATCTTGATAGCAGCAATTCGGCCTAACAAAGAGAGCTTCAAATTTGTCCAGCTGTCCAAGTCTCTCTTAATTTCAGACCAACATTTATCATAGTTATCCTTAAAGAGACATAAATTTTTTGCTGTTATATTTACCCCTAGGTACTTCACCCTTTTTACCAAATTTAATTCTGTTTCTCTCTGAAACCGTTCCAACTCTGTATCTGTCAAGTTTTTTCCCAACACCTTAGTTTTCTGTTTATTTAGTTTGAAACCCGCCACCCGACCAAAGTCCTGAATCAATTGTAACACTCTTTTTGTGCTAGATTCTGGCTCTTGCAATGTCAAGACAAGGTCATCTGCGAAAGCTTTAAGCTTATATTGTTTCGCTCCGATCTGAATCCCTTGCACCAACCGGTCCCCTCTAATCAAGTTCAAGAGCACCTCCAGGACAGAAATAAACAGCAAGGGGGAAATCGGGCAGCCTTGTCGTGTCCCTTTTTCAATACATGCCGTAAACTTCATACCGGTGGTCCATAACTTTTCCCAGTCAGCGAACATAATGTTATACCCTATGTCCTGTGCCCATTTTATCATAGCTGTTTTAACCGTTTCATCCTGTGTATTCCATTTTAGCAGCAAATTATACATTCTTGAAAGTATCTTAGAGCTGGGTTCTAACAGTTCTGTTTCTAACTTTGATTTCTCCACTTGGAATCCTATCTTTTTGTCTGACTTAAAAACTTCTTTAATCTGAGCGTAATGTAGCCAATCTCGCACTTTATCTTTTATTTTCTCCATACTCTGCAACCTCCAGTTATCTCCATCTTTTTCTAGTATTTCCCAATATTTCGGCCATTTGGCCTCCATACTGAGTCTTTTCGGGGCCTTAGCCTCCATTGGTGATAGCCACCTTGGGGTCTTGTTTTCCAGTAAGTCTTTATATTTTATCCAGACATTAAACACTGCTTTTCTGACAACATGGTTCTTAAAGGCCTTGTGTATTTTAACATTGTCATACCACAAATATGCATGCCATCCAAAAGTATTGTTAAATCCTTCCAGATCTAAAACATCTGTGTTTTCAAGAAGCAGCCAGTCCTTCAACCAGCAGAAAGCTGCTGATTCATAGTACAGCTTTAAGTCTGGCAGGGCAAAGCCCCCTCTTTCTTTGGCATCAGTTAATATCTTAAACTTGATTCTGGGCTTTTTGCCCTGCCAGACAAATTTAGAGATATCTCTCTGCCACTTCTCAAAACACCCCATTTTGTCCACAATCTGTAGAGTTTGAAACAAAAACAACATTTTTGGCAATACATTCATCTTAATAGCAGCAATACGTCCTGACAAGGAAAGTTTCAATCTTGACCAAACTTCTAGGTACCTCTTAATTTCAGACCAACATTTTTCATAATTATCTTTGAATAAATTCATGTTCTTCGCTGTTATGTTTACCCCTAGGTATTTTACTTTTTTAACCACAATTAATTCTGTCTCTTTCTGAAACCTTTCTGATTCTGAAGAAGTCAAATTTTCCCCCCAAAACCTTGGTTTTTTGCTTATTAAGTTTAAATCCCGCCACCCGACCAAACTCATAGATCAGTTGTAAAACCCTTTTGGTACTGGGCTCTGGCTCCTGTAAGGTCTATTTATTTATTTTCTAAAAGCCATCTACGCAACTGCTAAATGTGTGAGTGGCATCTGCATTGGCCCTTAGCCCAGTAGCAATCAACATACAAAACAGTTAAGATTTCATTTAAAAAATGAAACTTCCCCTCCCATCCTTAGGGGTCCCCATAACATTATCACATCATCCTATTAAACTGTCTTTAATTTGCACTAAAGAGGCAGCCCATACATTGTCTCTGTGTGTGCACTGGGATTGGTTCAGTCTATGGGATTGGATCAGTCTATTTCAAATATGTGTCAATTTTGCATGTGTCATTCAAAGTCACCTTAAATAATCTAATTAAATACATGTATTTTAAACATGAATTTCCAGTGTCCTAAAATACACATTTTTATGCATTTTGGTGCTTAGAGTTATGAATGAATCACAACATGTGAAGAGATGTGCAATCTGAAGGATAATAGCACTTTTAGATCAGGAGGTACAACTTAGGTTGGTTGCCTTCAAAATGCAGATGAAATGAAAATTCTCCTCCAGTTTTCGTGTACACAGTGTTTTTGCTCTTCATGAGGGAAATATCAAGGACATGGCTTAACTAAAACTGATGGTGAAATCACCAAGGGAAGGAAACAGAGGCACTTAACTTGTAGTTTGGGGGCTTTGCTCACACTGCCAGATCTTGTTGTCTTTGAGCTTCTGTTTGTTCCCAGGCAGTCTCTGGGGGAGAGGGGGAGAGAGAGAGAGAGGAGGGGGTGGGGAGAGAGGAAAACACTCAAGGCAAAGGAATGACACTATCAGCTGGCTCTCCTGAGCACAGTTTTTCAGTGTCTTGAGTGGCCCCTTGTCTGACAGCTGCTTGAATTTCCCACTGGACACTCTGCTAGACTATCTTCTACGAGTCTTGTGGCAGTTCAGATTTATAAGCAGCAAGAGAACTAGGTGAACTTACAGGAACATAGGAAACTGCCTCATACCATCTGAGACTGTTTTCTTCATCTAGTCTGGTGTCAGCTGCTTCAGGGGTGGGGAATGCTTTTCATCCCAAGGCAGTGGCAGACTCTGGGCTTTAAAATTTCAGTGGTGTCCTGAGCAATGCCAAAATTCGGTGCTTCCCACCCTGCCTCTTACCTTGTGTTGTTTGTCATCATTGCAGTGGTCCCTGTGGCACCTTCCTGGCTTGGCACCCAGTGCAGGCAAACTGGTTGTGCTCCCCTAAATCCACCTCTGCCCAAGGGCCACATTCCCATCTGGGAAACTTTCTGGGGGCCACATGCCAGTGGAGGGAGGGGCCAAAGGTAAAAGTGTAATGTATTATTATTATAATGCTAATTTTGTGCACATCCCCTTCTATAGTCTCTGCTGAGGCAAGCAAGAGGCAGTATCAGAATTCAAGGACTCAATCCAGCAAGCAAAAACCACTCAAACAAAGGGTGAAGCAGGGACAAATTGTGTCCTCCAAATCATGGAGAGCCACGTGTTGCAGTGAGATCACAAAACTGCCTTCTTGTTACTGGGGTGGGCCCATTTGGATGACCTTTGCACCTCATTGGTTGCCCCTTGGTTGCTGGGGGAAATTTTCTGTTAGTTGGGGTTTGATTGGCAACTAATGGGCTATTTAAGGGGCTGCACGAAGTGAAGTACTTTCTCTTTCGCATCGTGCAGCAGATCTCCCGTCCTCCCTTCCTCTCATTTAAGGTTCTGTTTTTGACCTTGCTATGCCTTTCTAGGGGTCATCTGTTTTTGGAGCAGGGGCCCCGTAGGAATTTTGCCACTTGGCTTATTGGTTGGTGCCATTTGGTTTTTGCCTACTGTGTAGTAAATTGTCACAACTTTGTAAGGTTGGTGGTTAGGCATTGGTTCATTCTTTGGTGGAGGGGATTATGGATTGGCTGTGCCTGCCCTCATATTTGTTGCTTTTGCTAGGGAATTCCGTTAAAGGAATCCAGGGGCTCAATTTGCTCTGTCCAATCCCCTCTCAGGGGTAGGGCCAGGCCAGAGTTCCTGGGAGCATCTGGGGTGAACTAAGAGGCGGAAATCCACCTCTGTGCTCCCCCAGTATGTTTTCCCTTACTGACCTCTGGAGGTTCCAGTTGTCAGTCCTGTTCCTGCCATTGCAGGTTCAGGTAGTCCGAACCAATGCCTAAGCAACCACTCACATGCTGTAATCAATAATGTTGTGGCCAAATTAATGCCAAAAATATTAAACAAATATTCTGTGTCCTTTGTGATTTATTTTGGAGGGGGTTTGGGAGTCTTCACATGCAGGATGATTTGGGAGTGAGTATGGTCTGGGGAGGATCCTGAAGATCAAACAGAGAGCCCTGGAAGTTCTCACAAGACCCTGAAGGCCTGAGTTTCCCATATCTGAACTACCTTGATTGGCACCAGCTTTCCAGAATCTCAGATAGAGGTATTTTCCACCACCTGATCCTTTCAACTGGAGATGGCAGTGATGGAACCTGGGACAACCGGACTACAAACCATCTCAAGGAAAGGGCAAAATGGAATGCATCTTTAGCTGGTCATATTAAATTGACTATGTAGCATTATGAAGTCAACCTACTCACTGTTTGTCTCTCATTTGCTAAGAGAATGCCATTTGGGGAATGTAAGTTGCAGAAACGAGTAGCCATGGGCAGAAAATTCTGCCTAAAGATCAAGTACAATTGTACATGGAAGGATGTATGCACTGGGGGAATTTTCTGTAGTCTTCTGAGTCTAAGGAATCCAAATTATTCATGAATGCATTAAACTTGAAGACAGAGAGTGCTTACTTGTTTTACACAGTAATTTTTCTCCTTGAAAGAAAGGAGCCACTCAAAGTGGCTTTACATAATATTTAAAGAAGCATAAGAATATTAATCTATGCTTAGAGGTTACCCAAGGCCAAAATGCCCCACTGCTGATGTGATGGTGGGGTGGGGCAAACTTCATAAGGACTTTCCCTTGCTGGGTCAAGGTGTGTATTACTTTCTGGATCACCACCCAGTGGCAAAGATGGGCAGTGGAATCCCTCCCCTCTGGCTGACTCAGCAGGAGGGGAGACGTTCTGCAGAGTTTTGCCCTTGATCCCTCTCTGCCCATAGAGTCCAGGGAGACCAGCAGCAAAGCTAGATGGTGATACATGGGTGATGTTCCTTGTGGGGTGCCACCTGAGGCAGCTGGCTCACCCCACCTCATGGGTGGGCCAGCTTTGTCTATGCTTCAAATATAAGCACTAATTACTAAACCACAAGCAGCATCAAAAAGTAAGGACATAAAGATAACAAATGATCAGCAAATTAATTTAAGCAAGAATGGAATCCAAAGGGAAATGCCATCAATCAATACTGGAATGTTGTGTGGAAGATAACCTAACCTTTTGGGACAGGGAGTTCCATGCATCCACAGTGTCCATATTAACACTGTTCATGTTTACTTCTATATAGGATGCAAAGCCCTGCCCACCTTATTGTGTCTTCTTCCTGCAACAACAGGGGAGCCAACTTGAGCCCCAGGTTATGGGTTCCCAGTGCACGTGGCATCATGGCATCATGTTGTGACACGCACGCCTTGGAACTTGACTTCTGGTGAAAGCTTCTCCAAGGTCTTGCGAGGCCTCAGATGTGACTTCCAGTGCTTCACAAGGCACCAGAAGTTGTATCGTGGGCCCAGTGGTATGGGTGCTGAGCACCCTCAACAATTTTTTGTGGGTGTTCTAGCTCCCTATAGTTGGCACCCCTGGTGTTATGTCTGCAAGAAATTCAAGCACTCAGGTGAAGCAGCTCTACACATTAGACACACCTGAGCAACTGGGTGTCCCATTCATGCAGAGCCCCTACTGGCAAGTAGATACATATGCATTTGAATTTCTCCACAGGCAACCACATTAATTGTGTGGTTGTTGTAGGAAGACAAACCCAACAGCTAAAAGCTGGGTGAAAAGTACACCCTTGTTCCACTGCCAATATAGATATGCCTATTATTATTATTATTATTATTCCCCAGCCATTCTGGGCAGCTTCCAACAAAATATTAAAAATATAAAAAATAGAATAAAACATCAAACATTAAAAACTTCCCTAAACAGGGCTGCCTTCAGATGTCTTCTAAAAGTCAGATAGTTGTTTACTTCCTTGACATCTGATTGGAGGATGTTCCACAGGGTGGGCGCCACTACAGATGAGAATTTCTCTGTTAGTTAGATGATCTATATGCCACACTTTGCAAGAACAACAAAACAAAAAAACAAAACCCCATCAAACTGAGTAACACTGAGTAATAATACATAAATAAAAATGTGAAAATATTAAAACAAAATTTCGCTAATAAATCAACATAAATCAATATGTTTGGGTCAGAGGGCCCAGCACTCAAAGGCATAGAGGAAGAGGATGGCTTTCAGCCGGCCCAAAAGATGGACAAGGACTGTGCCAAATGGACCTTTGTTCCAGAACTAGAGTCCCATTACAGTGGTACCTCGGGTTACAGACGCTTCAGGTCTCTGCTAACCCAGAAATAGTACCTCGGGTTAAGAACTTTGCTTCAGGTTGAGAATAGAAATAATGCAGCAGCGGTGCGGCGGTGGCAGGAGGCCCCATTAGCTAAAGTGGTGCTTCAGGTTAAGAACAGTTTCAGGTTAAGAACGGACCTCCGGGACAAATTAAGTTCTTAACCTGAGGTACCACTGTACTGACTATTGAGCAAATAGAACTGTTGGCTGGGCCCAACTTCTCCACCCATGATGATAGGGAGGCAGGGGAGTGAATGGCAGATGCCCCAAATAATATCAATCAGATGCTGCAGTTTGGCTCGTCTGCTTGGAAACCACAGCCTTTCAAAACCTAGTTTTCTGTGCTTCTGCAGTGGAAGGGACTCTCAGTAAATGCAATGATAGAAAGCTTGCTATCTTATTCCCATTAAGACTCAGCATACTGATTCATGCTTAATGTGCACACTGGAAAGCCTGTGTCCGCCTTCTCTCTGTCTTCATCTTGTAATCCACATCAAAGATTACCTTAATCGCCAAGAAGGTAACAAGGAGACCTGTGCATTTGGAACAGCTCTATTTATTGATAAGCCGTGGAGCAGCAGACAATCTGTGCCTATCACTGGAGCATATCACGGCAGCCAGGAAGGTATTTTTCATCTTTTGGATTCTATAGGAGTCTCTTGTGTAGAGCAAAATGCCCTGAAGCCCTCAGACTTCTTTCAGCGATTCATTCGCTTTGTTGTTCGTTTCTGAAGAATCAACCAGCAATCATTACTGCAGACGTTCTTTACAAAGAAACAAGATTCCCCCCCCCCCATCCTGCTATGGGAAGAGAGCAGAAAAGGAGAAGGAAACTAAATTAGCAGTATGGAGGATTTTCCCCCTATATTGGATATTTAGCTCGTTTGTTCCATCAGTTTGTAAGAGAAGGCAGAGCAATTACCTTTGAATTAGGAAGACAGTAAGACTGTGAATGGTCAGCAATCAACTATAAACATTATTCCCCCCTCCCAGAAAAATGTCATGGCATGCTTGTAATATTTCCTAGAGTACAGCCTGACTTACTCAGAAGCAAGTCTAGCTGAATTCAATGAGTTTTTATATCCAAGTAAGTATTTGAGGGCAAAGTGTCATTGCTTCCATGAGCTGGGATCAGTGCAGGGCAGCTGTGGAGAACCTCTGGCCCTCTGACTATTGATGCCAACTCCCATCAGCCACAACCAGCATGGCCAGTGGTCAGGGGTGATGGGACGTATCATCCAGAAACATCTGAAGGTTTAATTATGTGTCCTCTTGTCTTATCCAGCCTTCCAGATAATTCTTGGTGTGTATGCACCACAGTGTGCTGGCAACTATATAGAAGAGGAAACCATGGACACACATCCTTTCCGCCTTCTTCTCCATAGGCTTCCAGCTTAGAATATTAGTGATCCACAAAGTGGAATGTTCAGGAGGAGGTAGCTATCTGGATGTTTATGTGGGGTCACTTGTTCCTTCTTCATCAGGATTAAGTCCACAGATGAGCAAGAGAATATGGTTTTACTCATGTCCAGCTTTCAAATTTCCCACATGCATCTGGCTAGCCACTGTTAAAACAGGATGCTGGGCTAAATGGGCCTTTGACCTAATCCAGCAGACTGGTCTTATGTTCTTATTTTGCCTGTTCTCTGTCAATGCTTGCTGCAGCACACTGACATGAAAAGGGAGACTCCCTTGCATGCATGCATGCAGCCATTACTCCCTCTGCAAACAGATCTCTTGTTCAGAATGTGAGTAATATGGGACTGCAGCATTAGCAGTTGGCAGAGATCAGTATGGGTTGACAGATAAATCAGTATGTGTTCAGGTGAAATAATAGAGACCGCTTCCTTCCCTCCCTGTTGCAGCTGGTCCTTAGTGTGCATGTACTACAACACATTTGCCAGTACATGGAATGATACTAGAGAAAAGAGAAAGAATCAAAGCTAAGTTGTTCTTAGAAAACAGTTCTTTTATTTTTTTAAAAAAATGACACACATGAAATTGAGAGGGGGGAAGAAACAAGGGCTTTGGAGATTTCACAATGCATCCTGATTATATGCAATTTTCTGGGATTTACTAGAAGAAAATAGCTCTTCTCTAATTCTCTGTTTGAATTTTGTTTGTGGCTGCATGTGAGGGTTTAAGACTATGACTTTAGAAGCTAAAAAGTCCCCTGCAAACATTAATGTCCCTTGCAGATTCACAATGCTTTTACATTATTCATTTATTTATTGGATCTATTTGAAAGGGGGAGGGGATAAATTCACTCCATGAAGTTGAAATCAGATTTGGTGGTGTATTGTGTATGTACCATACTGCTGTTCCTAACGGAGAAGTTAAGCTGTTGGGCTCAGCTGGCAACAGCTCAATCTGTGCCTGGTAATCCTTGCAATAATCCATTGTGCTTGTCTGGAAGATTTTATTCTAGAGCTAAAATAACCAGTGGGGAAGGATGGTTTCAAATTTGCTAGGGAGGAAAAAGCTTCAGAAGGAATGGTTTTTGAAAGAGAACAGCATGCCTTTAAATTAATCAAGATATTAGTACTGAATGCATCCAGATTCATAACTGGAAAATTTACAAGGGAGGACTCAAGACTTCCACTTGAGCCTATAACTCCACTAATGTTTTGAGGCCAGCTCTTAATGGGTTCACTGTGGTGTCAGCATTCCACCTCGCCATACAGCCCTTCTTGCTGCTAGTCCCATCTTTCTCCAAGCATCCGCTTGTGCAGAAGGGTGGCAGTCGCAGGAAAGGCTCATGATGTTAATCAAAGTGTCAGCTCTATATGTGGCTATTGCTTCTGGGGAGCACGAGACAAGGATTTCCCAATGCCAATCATCCAGGGAAGGGGAAGAAAATATGTTTGGAATGTGAACTAGTTGTTCCACGCATTCCAAAGGAAAATGCAACCAAGAAACACCTCTCTTCTGAAATTTGCACTTTTCTGAATTTTGTGCTGTAATAGTGTTGCAACTGTATTAGTCTTTTTTTTTTTTTTTAAAAAAAGCTTTTATTTTCAATGCAAAATCGTAACAAAAATTACAAACATTGAATCCAAAATAGTACTATACAGACAAAAATCCCCGGCACATAAAAAACAGAACAAAACAAACAAACAAACAAAAGAAAAAAAAACAGAAAAAGAAAAAAAAGGGGGGCAAAGGAAACAAGACTAAACAAAAACGAAAAAACACACATCTACAAAGCAAAACCATATCATAACATACATAAACACAAATTGACTTCCTTCCTTTGTTCTAAGACCTCCAAAAATATTTACTCTTACTGTATTGTTGTGTCTAATTAGATTACTTCCATCTTTATGCTTTTTTACATCATTTTTCTTGTTCTTTAACCCTGTAAAGCATCATTCATTACATACCAATATACTGACTCCAGAACAATGTTTTTTCATATACTCTTTAGCACAACCCCATTCTTTTAATAGTTTCTGGTCCGATTGTCCCCTTATGTAAGCTGTAAGTCTTGCCAGATTTATGTATTCACAAAATTTAATTTGCCAATCTTTCACTGATGGAATTTTTCTGCTTTTCCAGTTTTTAGCTATAAGCATCCTGGCAGCTGTTGTTGCATAAAGGAATATTTTCCTTTGATTTTCGGGGATATCATTTGTAATTAAACCTAAAAGGAATGCCTCCGGTTTTTTACTAAAAGATATTTTAAACATCCTTTTGAGTTCTTCATAGATTTCATTCCAGAATTGTTTAATGGGTCGGCATTCCCACCACATGTGGAACATTGTTCCTATTTCTTTTTTACATCTCCAACAGGTATTCGATTTTAATTTGTAAATTTTAGCCAATTTTACTGGAGTTAAGTACCATTGGTACACCATTTTCATAAAATTTTCTCTTATTGTATAACATGCCGTGAATTTGATGTCATATTTCCATAATTTCTCCCATTGATCCAGCCGAATTACATATCCTATATCACATGCCCATTTGATCATAACTTCTTTTATTTCTTCATCCTTTAATTCCCATTCCAATAATAAATTATACATTCTGGATATATATTTTTTTGAGTTTTGTAATAATACTTTTTGTAATTTTGATTCTTCTTTTTCAAATCCTATTACTTTATCCTGGTTGAATATTTGTGTAATTTGGTGATATTGAAACCATGTGGTACAGTATTGGGTCACCTCGTCATATGGTCTTAGTTTTAATTGGCCCTGTTCTTCCTTTAGGAGCTGCTGGTAAGTTGCCATTCTTCCTGTAGTATTTTTCTTTTTAACTGATATTACTTCTAGCGGTGAGACCCACCATGGAGTTTTTGGTTCTAACAACCTTCTATGTCTCACCCAGACCTTGTATAATGCATTTCTAATTACATGGCTTAGAAATTCTTTATGGACTGCCACTTTGTTATAAATTAGATAGGCATGCCAACCAAATCTGTTGTTCCATCCCTCCAAATCCAAAATGTCGCTGTTACCCAATTTGATCCAATCCTTGATCCAAGTAAAGCATGCTGCATCGTAATATAGTCTCAGGTCTGGGAGTCCAAAACCTCCCCGCTCTTTTATGTCAGTTAATAATTTATATTTGATCCGTGGCTTTTTGCCTTGCCATATAAATTTTGTTAAGTCCATTTTCCATTTCTTAAAACAATCATCTTTACCTATTATGGGAATCATTTGAAAAAGGAACAGAAGTTTTGGTAAGATATTCATTTTAATAGCCGAAATTCTACCCCAGAGTGTTAATTTCAGTCTTGTCCAAGTTTCCATTTCTCTTTTTGTTTCTTCCCAAATTTTTTTATAATTATCTTCAAACAAATTTATATTTTTCATTGTTATTTGTATGCCTAAATATTTCACTTTTTTTACAATTTGTAATCCAAATTTTTCTACCAGTTCCTTTTTCTCTTGATCTCCCATATTTTTTACCATTAGTTTCGTTTTTTCTTTATTCAAAGCAAAACCTGATACCCATCCAAAGTTTTCCATTTTTTCTAGAGCCTTTGCTATGCTTTCCTTTGGATTTTCCACCATTAAAACTAAATCATCCGCAAATGCCCTTATTTTATATATTTTCTCTCCTAGGGATATTCCATTTATTTCTTGATCCAATCTGATTTCTTGATTTAATATTTCCAAAACCAAAATGAATAGCAAAGGTGAAAGTGGGCACCCTTGCCTGGTGCCCTTCTGTATTTTAAAATAATCAGTTGTGTCATTATTTATTATTATATTTGCTTCTTGTTGTTCATAAATTGCTTTTAACCCTCTTGTGATTTGGTCTCCCATGTCCATCTGGTCTAGTAATATTTTTAGAAATTTCGATGATACTTTGTCAAACGCCTTTTCCGCGTCCACAAAAACAAAGGCTACCTTCTTACTTGGTTTCATGTCTAAATACTCGATCATATCAATCACTGTTCTTATATTGTCACTCATTTTCCTGCCCGGCAAGAACCCTGCCTGCTCTTTATTTATACAATCCTGCAAAACTGTCTTTAATCTTGTTGCCAATATTTGTGCATAGATCTTGTAATCATTGTTTAGTAATGATATTGGTCTATAATTGGTTATAAACTCTTTGTTTCGTCCTTGTTTTGGGATTACTACTATGTGCGCCTGTTTCCAGGTGGTGGGAATCTTCCCGTCTTCTAATATTCTGTTTAAGAGTGTCTTCATAGGTGATAATAATGGTTCCTCTAATTTTTTGTAGTGTATTGCGGTAAGACCATCTGGTCCTGGGGATTTTCCCAGTTTCATCTTAATTATCGCTTGATGAAGCTCTGTCGTGGTTATTGGGGAGTTTAGCTCTTGGATCTTTTCTTTCTTAATTATAGGTATATCCTTTCCACATAAATACTCTTTTATTTCAACCTCTGTCTCGTTTCCTGCTTTATATAACTTATTATAATATTTTGTAAAACACTTTTTAATTTCCTCAGGGTTGTCTAAAGTTCTCCCCTCTTCCACTATTTTATCAATCAATTTTTCCTTTTGTCTTTTTTTCAGTTGCCAGGCTAGCATCTTTCCGGGTTTATTTGCAAATTCGAACGACCTTTGTTTCATCCATTTAATGTTATCCTCAATTTCACTATTTAATATTGCTGAAGCCTGAGTTTGTAATATTTTTAATTTTTGGTTTATTGATTCATTTTTTGGTTGTTTTGCTAATAATTTTTCATTTATTCCTATTTCCTTCCTTATTTGTTCCAGTTTTTGCTCTCTGTTTCTTTTCCTTATTGCGCTTTGTTGTATGTAAAAGCCTCTTATGAAAGCTTTACTTGCATCCCATATTATCCTGAGGTCTGTATCCTGTTCTTTATTTAATTCAAAAAATTCTTTCAATAGTTCTTGCGCTTTTTTTACAATCTTTTCGTCATTTAATAATCTTTCATTAAGTCTCCATCTTTTATTAATTTTCTTGTATTCCTTTAATTCTAATGTGACTGGGTTATGATCTGTAATAATTTTGGTCTGTATTTCTGCTTTTTTAATTTTAGTTGTTAAATTGTTTGATACCCATATGCTGTCAATTCTGCCCGCTGATTTTTTAACTTCCGAAAAATGTGTATACTGTCTTTCTCCTGGATTTTTATATCTCCATGTATCAATCAAATTTAAGTTTTCTACCATCTGAAAGAAGGTGTCTGGGAGTCTGCCTTTTTTAGATTTTCTTTCTCTCTCTGTCCTGTCTAATTCTATTGATGTGACACCATTTAGGTCTCCCATCAAAATAATTTCCTCTTCTATAAATTCCAGTAAATTAGCTTCTACTTTTCTGAAAAATTCTGTTTGGTTACCATTCGGTGCGTAAACTCCTACTATAATTAAATGCTCTTTACCTTTTGTTATTTTTACCCCTAGTATTCTACCCTCATCATCCTTAAAGATTTTTTTTGCATCTAGTTTGGGGTTCACATAGATCACAATTCCCCTTTTCTTTTTTACATCTGAGGATATAAATTCTTGACCCAATCTCTTATTTTCTAAAACCCTTCTATGGTTTCTAGTCACATGGGTCTCCTGCAAGCATATAATATCCCATTGTCCTTTCCTCAGTACATGTTCTATTTTATTTCTCTTCCTTTTATCATTTAGACCGTTAACATTCCAAGATATAATTTTTAAATTCATTAATTTTTATTTGTTATCTACAGTAGTTTCGTTGAGTAGGTAAAAAAAGAAAAAGAAAAAAAAGAGAAAAAATTCAGAAATTTTAGGATTTTGATAATCTGCTTCACCAATCTCCCCCCCCCCCTCCTTAATACGCGCTTATCTCTCTATGCTTCTTGTGATGTCTGCGTTGTTTCCTCTCGCTCCAATGTTGGCTCTCCAGTTAATTCTTTTTTGTACTTCCTCCAGAATTTTCCCAGCTCATCTACTGATCTAAGAGTTTTTCTTCTGTCCTTATATGTGAAAGTGATACCCTCAGGAAATTCCCACCGGAATCTAATCGAATTCTTCCTGAGTGCTTCTGTTACCGTCTTATAGTTCTGCCTTTTCTTCAGAATTCTTTTTGGAATTTCCTTGAATATTTTGATAGGCCTATCGTCTATTACTAACTTCACTTGTCCTTTTTGATGTAATATTTTGTCCTTTAAAAGTCTTGAGTTGAAAAAAATTAAGCAATCTCCTGGCCCTTTATAAGTGTCCGATCTTTCTGATTTGATCCTGAAAATTTTATCAATATCCAATAGCATCTCTTCTACCTCTACTCCCAACCAGTTTGCGATCTCCTGTGATAGTTTCTCTTGAATTTGTTCATCATGAGTTTGTGGGACACCTCGGAAACGAAGGACCGTCTCCTTCTGACGCATCTCCATCAATGATATATCATCTAGCAGCTCTTCATGGGCTCTCTTTAGGTCGTTTATTTCTTCCTTCGTTGAGTCTTGTGATTTTTTAATGTCCTTATTTTCCATTTGCAGTTTCTTTGTCATTTCCTCTTGTTTGGTAGATTTACTCTTAAGTTCTTGTACAGATTTATCCAGTTCTTTATTTTTCAGTGAGAGGTCACTTATTTGTGTTGTTAGGTCTATTATTAGCTTTGAGTTTTGTTGGATGTTGCCAGTTAGTATGTCCAACTTATCATTCAGGCTCTTTTCCATCCCCATTATAAGGTCTTTTATGTCAGCATTGGGGTCTGTTTCAGCTGTTGATTGTCTTCTCACTTGTAAACCTGACCCTGATGTCAGTGTGGTTTGGTATTTTTTAGAGCCCATATTTGTCATTCTTCCTTTTGGTTCTGATCTAGATATCTTTATTTCAAACCAAGAATGTATATATTCCTAAACTTTGAAAATGCTCTGTTTATAGTCTATAATTTGGTCCTTTTACCTGATGGGATTGAGAGTCAGTTAAGATTCTGCTGGATTTGCCCTATGTTGTTCTCAGTTCATCTCAAATATTTAATTTTTTTTTTTTAAAAAAAAAGAAAAGTCAAAAAAAAAATTCAAGTTTTAGTAAAAAATATTTAAGTATTTTTAATTACTTTGGCAATGATCAGAGAGAAGAAAAAAACAAAAACAAAAAAAACCTTCGCAGTACTTAACATCTGTCATAAAAACTTATTTTCTAGAAGCTGAACTTGGTATTTCAAATGTCCTTTCTTGTATAGCTAGTTTTTTTTGTGGTTGTACTTCAAGCCTGTGTCTTAGCAGCGTTTTTTTTTAAATTATGGGAGTAATTTTATTTTCCGCCACTAGGTGGCGCAATTTTCGAATTTACTTGTGAGGTGGTCCTTCTTGTTTTGCTTCTCTAGCCTCTCTTTGTTGCAGTGACTGTTTCCTCCACTATTCTTCTTCCGGCTTTTTCCCTTCTGAGGGCGATGACTCATTCTTCCCCTCCCAGCGCCATTTTCGCCAGCTGCTTTCTTCCCTGTATTAGTCTTTTAGTATTTAGTCTTTTAAAGTCTGAATCTGTGAAGAAGATCAATGTTATAAAATGAGAGCCAGTGTGCTGTTGTGGTTAGAATTTTCAACTAGGACCAGTGAGATCTGGGTTAGAATCTCCACTCAGTGCAACAACTCATTGGGTAATACTGGGCCTGTCATAATCTCTCAGCCCAACCTAACTCACAAAGTCCTTTAGAGCATAAAAGGGAGGAGGACCATGGAGGTCATTTTGATCAATTCTGGCACTGTACATTTTGCTGCCTGAGACAAAGGACGTGATGGCACCCTCTGTAATAATTTCATGTACTGAAGCTGACAAGATTGGCAGTAGACTATTATTTCAATGCTGCTAGACTCCACTGTGCCTGAAAGCAACAAGCCTGCTTAGGTTATGCAGGGAAGGTTATGTGGCACACACAGTTCTGTTCTCCAACATTTACCACCATTGTCTGTCCCCCACCCAAACATCTCCTGCCAGAAGAGCATGAGTTACTCTGCCTAATGATAGGGCTGGCCTTAAAGCTTTTCTCAAAGGGAGGGTGGTATAAAAATAAGATAAAAGTGAGGAATTTGTTGCACACTGCTGACTATCTTTCTATTGCTATATACAATTTGTCCTTCTAACACATATAGAGAATTATCCTTTGAAGGAAAAAAACCACATTTTTATTTCTTTGCTTCACTGAAGATTTTATTTGAAACACATTTTATTTGAAACATATTACATTTGGTTTGCAAGAATAAATAAGCCTTTGAATTTTGCACCAGCTTGAGTTTTGCTTCTCACGTGCCCTTCATTTTTTTAATGATTCCCTCCTTTTCTGTGCATATTACATACCACCCCACACAGTGACTCCAAGTCATAGTCATTGTGCCTCCTATTATCCCATAATATCTACAGAATGCTAAACTTGTCTTCTTTTCACAATACCCAAAAGGTAGGGCTGCCCACCACACAGTCAGGAAGACAACATTGCAGATATAAAAACCTTGATGATACAATAATGTGGAGAAGTCATGCCAGAAGGGTGGTAAGATGAAGGAACTGTTCCTCAGTGGTTAAGAGGAAATGCCTAAAGGTGATGGAGCTTTGCTCAGCAGAGCCAGTAATATATGAAGGTACAAAGGGAGGGGTGGGGAGAAACTCTCTTGGGAGAGGCTGCTGGGAGAGAAAATAAGAGATTCTGCTTCACATGTTAGAGAAGGGCAATGGCCATGTGTTCTGAAAGGCATCTGATGTCAAAGGTGTGCACACCCATCAAGGGAGGGAAGATAAGTTGGAATTCCTTCTTGCATCTACTCATCATTTTGGGGTGTGGGGTGTGCTAGCTCAGGTTGTTGTTGTTGTTTAGTCATTTAGTTGTGTCCAACTCTTCGTGACCCCATGGACCAGAGCACGCCAGGCACTTCTGTCTTCCACAATTTGGTCAGACTCATGTTTGTAGCTTCAAGAACACTGTCCCACCATCTCATCCTCCGTCGTCCCCTTCTCCTTGTGCCCTCCATCTTTCCCAACATCAGGGTCTTTTCCAGGGAGTCTTCTCTTCTCATGAGGTGGCCAAAGTATTGGAGCCTCAGCTTCAGGATTTGTCCTTCCAGTGAGCACTCATGGCTGATTTCCTTCAGAATGGATAGGTTTGATCTTCTTGCAGTCCATGGGACTCTCAAGAGTCTCCTCCAGCACCAGAATTCAAAAGCATCAGTTCTTCGCTGGCTTCAGGTAGGGACAGACAAATAAGTCTTTTTCCAATGGCCCATCTGGCTCAGCATCCTGTTCTCACAGTGGCCACCCAGATTCCTGTGGGAACCCCTCAATCAGTACCCAAGCATAAGCACACTCCCCCCCCCCCAATGGGTCAGTCTCCAGCAACTGGTATTCAGAAGCACTGCAGCGTCCAACAGTGTAAGCAGAACATAGCCATCAACATGACTATGTTGATAGCTTTCTCCTCCATAAAGCTGCCAAATCCTCTTTTGCAGCCATTAAAGTTGTGTCATGTGTTCATTAAGGCTGCCAACCCTGTTCATTCACAACTTTTTCTGAATCTATCTGCTTTTTAAAAATAATAAATAAATAAATAAATAAATATGCATGAAGAGTTACGTGAGAGTTCATATTTTAAAATGTATTTTCTCACCTCCATGAAAAAGCAATAATAATAATATATATATATATGTTGGAGTGTTAGCAGAAAAGTGCACCACCAAATTTGTAAAAGTGCTAATTTAGGAGGATGATTAGCTATATTCCAATATGCACATTATTCGAAGTGCTGTAGATCATTAGCAGTTCAAATGGTAATTGGGGGGGGGGGGGAGCAGACACAGAAAACCAAATTTCTCCAGTATCCAGGTTTTGAAGGGATCATTGCCAAGACACTGTCGGTGGGCTTCCTTACCTCATTGTACTGTGCATGCTGGCAGCTGTTTCTGTGTCCATGCTTGCTTACGAGAGAGAGAGAGAGAGAGAAGATATATATATATAGAGAGAGAGAGTGCCTGGGTGAACAAATGAAGACAGTTGGTATTCTTTGTCATCACCTTTCAGTCACTCCCCCAGTTGTGGCTGGTGCCCATTAGGCTGGTGACGTGGAAGGTGGGGAGGCCAGCAGTAGGTGAAGCCAGAACCAATGAGAAACAAAGCTGCTACCTGGCTAACTGTATGTAAGACAGGCAGGTGGGAGACTGACCCATTCAGCCCAATGGACCAGCCTCTACTGCTCTCCACATTTAGGCTATTGGTTCAGAAAAGGCCTATAAGTAGGGTCAGTTCATGTATGAGTTGCTAGGGATTGTGTGAAGTAGGAGTGAGAAACTGTAGACATGTGGGAGAGGAGACAGCCCACCCGGCCTTACTGTTGGCCTTTGCAACTCTCCACAGGCCTCATCTGTTCTTTCCAGGCCCACATCTGCTCCCCCTTGTGGCTCTTGGATGTTTGCCTATCCTCAAACAAACTGACTTTTCACTTCCTACTGTGCATCAGAAGGGGGTGTGAATCTGCCATTGCTGACAGCTTTGTCCTAAGCATTCATGTATGTGCATGAACATCCATAGGAAAGTAGAACATTTGCAACATCTAGGGATATGGAATAAATTCAGTTCACATTTAAAGATGAACCAAACTATTTTGTTCTTTCTAAAATAGTATGTGACATGGAAAATAACCATCCTTCAGATTTACAAGTTTCTACATGCAGTGTGGTTATCCAGTCAAGTAATGTACATAGAAATGGCATATACTAGGGTTAAGTGTGCATATAAATGAATATAATCATGACAATAACATTAGGCAATAATAATATCAGGCAAAATCCATACTAAATAAATTTCACAGGGTCTTTTAATATATATTTTTTTAAAAATTGCAAAGTGATGTGAAAATGTGGCTAACTGAACATAAAACTGGAAAAATGAAAAACCAAGAGAAATTGAAATTGACAGGTTCATTCGTCCCCAGATGCATCCCATGAAAACATGATGATGTAAACAGAGAAGCCACTCAGAACTTTCTAGACCCCAAGCAAATCCAAACTACTTTACAAGCAAGTGTCATTGTTATTTTTAAAATTTAATTTATATGCAAATCAGACTTACTTCTCCATAGGATAAAAAAGACAACACTGGATGTTACATGATTTGGCTAATTCCTTAATAGCACATGATCCTATTGGGCAGTGTAGGCACCATAAAGCATTGTCATCTCTACTATTCAGCCCTGGGCTTCAGACTATCCTTTAAGGAAGGAATGAGGAAGCTGGGGCCCTCCAGCTGTTATTGAACTACCATCTTCCTGAATTATTTGCCATGCTGGCTGGCACAGTTGGGAGTTGGAGACCAAGAACATCAGCTTCCCTATCCTGCACTAAGAGATGAGAAGCATACTTCTTGTTGTAACTAAGGCTGGAATCCTATTAATATTTTCCAGTTGGTTGGGACCTGCTAATAAATCATAAATTAATACACATCTATACACACTGTACTCCATAGGTGTAGTATACAAGTAAACATGTTTCAGATATTGCACAGTATATGAAGAAAGTAGCATGATCTTTATTGTGGCTACCCCATCTTGCAGGAGGTGAGCACACACCTGCAAACTGCTACCAAAGTTCCCCCAACTTTCATGCCACCTCATCCCCGTGCTACTGCCCTTCTGGCCCCTCATGTGGCACTGCTATTCTATACCATCAGCTATTGGAAGTACTCCAAGAAATAAAACTATACTGGAGCAAATTATATTGTATTGTATTGTGGTTTATTGAGTTACTGCAGGGCACAGGTTCAATGGTAAGATTGTTGGACTACGGCTTGGGAGAACTGGCTTCAAAACCTCACTCAGTTATGAAGCTCACTGTATGACACTGGGGTAATTACTATAATTTTATTTTGGTGAAGGATATATGGTGAAGAAATTATGCTGCCTGCAATCCTCTGTCTGTTGCATCCTCCTTTAATACTCACAAGGGATGAGGATGGGACCTTAGGCATTGCCCATCTGACCTCTAGGCCTAGGCCCCAGCAACCCCCACTAGGTTGAACCAAAATGTGAATATTCTTTCCATGAAAAGAAGTACACACTCCAGTTTGGAGAGGCTCTTTTTGCACTTTTTAAGCAATGCAGAAAGAATGCACCCTCCTGGTATACATTCAAGCTACCCCCTTCAGGTAGTTCACACACTCATTCATATCCAACATACAAGAATCAGCCCCTCTGTGAGTCTCTTTGCAGCCCTGATGACCTGTCACTTTAGCATATCCCCCCCCCCCCCACTTTGCCTTCTCCTTCTTCATAGCAACAATGCCTCACAATGTGGATAATGAGTTGCGGCTGTGGGAGAACAACAATGCAGGCAAACAAAACTAATTCATCCTCCTCCTCCTCATTTTTTTATTTGTATGCCACCTTTCCACAGTTAAAAAAAACAATGCTCAAGGCGGCTTACAGCATAACAAGATTTACTAAATTACAAAAAAAAAAATTTACTAAAGCGTGTTCTCCTTCAGGGAGAGCACGTGTTGCGGTGGGGTCTACTGAGCCACCCCTTTGTTGCTGGGTAAGTTCTCCAAGATGGCTAGGGGGCATTGATTGGATTGCCGAGTTGCTGGGGCAAAAGTTATGTTGCAATTTTGGTGGGAGGGGTAAAAGGTTTAAATACTCTGCACGCAGCCTTGTACTTTCTCTTTTGCTGCGTGCAACGGATCACCCGCCCACCCGCCCTAGAATAAGGGGTTGTTGCATTGACCTTGCTATGCCTGTCATGGGGTCGTCTGCCTTTGAGCAGGGGCCTGGTAGGAATTTTTCCACCTGGCAAATTGGCTGGCTGGGTGGTTTTTGCCTACTGCGTAGCAAATCGTCACAACTTGTAAGGTTGTGGTTAGGCATTGGTTATAAATCTGGTGGAGGAGGGGTTTAGGATAGGCTGGGCCTACCCCTCCATGGAGGGGTTCAGGATAGGCTGGGCCTGCCCCTCCATGGTTGCTGCGGAAAGGGAATTCCGTTAAAGGAATCCTGGGGCTTGCCATCTTTTCGTCCAATCCCTGGAATGGGACTAGGGCCGGCAAGCCTTCGGGGAGCAGGCGGGTGAGAGTTGAGGGTCTGTGTCTCAGCTCCAATTCTTCCCCGACTTGCTTTCCCCCGCACTGTCTTTCGGTGGTGCCCGGAAGTCAGTTCTGTCCCCAGGCGGGGGGACAGATAGTCTTAACCAATGCCTAAACAACCACTCACAGTTTGTATTTTAATAAAGTTGTGGCCAAAATCATGCCAAAAATCTTAAACAAAAATTACGTGTCCGTTGTGAGTTATTTTGAGGGGTGGATTGGGGACCTCAACACGCAAATTACAAAAGTCATAAACAATAAATAAACCACATCAAAAAATACACAACCAAATTGGAAACAATTTCCACATAAATCAAAATCTAAAACTAAGAAAACAGCATTAATATCACAGTTTAAAATGACATAGGTAAAAAATAACAGCAATTTAAACAAAAACAAAACAAAACGGAGCCCTCTCTGCCCAGCAGCAGCAGCAGCAGCAGCCGTCCTTTACAGAGCCCATCAGGCCCCGCCCTGGGCCAGGGGTTGAGTGGCAGTATTGGGGCCCTCAGGCGCTGAGCAGGGGAGTCCTCAATATGAGGACAATGTTTCCTGACTAATCATTCCCTTCACTCTGAGTGGGCTTCATTGTGTTGCGACATAGTTAAATTTTCTTTGGTCTGTGATATCATTATCCTTGGAAGAATAATTATTATTTCCAATCTTTGTGTGTGTCTCTCTCCTCTCTCTGTCTCTTTCTCTCTCTCAAACACAGCTGCCAGTAGGGAGTGTGAACACCAGCAATCAGGTGAAACAGCTACCATTTGTAGGTCCTTTGGGAAAGCTTTGAATTCCCCTTTAAAAACTGATGCCCCCCACCCCTGCCTGCCAGCAAATGTTCATTGGAAAACATTTGTCTCAGCCCTAATCATAAATGTACATTTTATTTAATCAGACACTCCTTGTTCCCAATAAAGAAGACCTCAGTAGTCAGCGAGAGCCAGATATGTGTTGTGACATATGAATAGCTAGTTGAGAAGAAAGGTTGCTGTACTCTCTGTGCCTATGGCGCCTTATCATTATATTTCAGTCAGGGAAAAGAATGCCCAGGAGATAGTCATTAATAACCAACATTATGAGTTTGAGCAGACATGGAGCAGGGAATATGCAGTCTCCATTCCATTGCGTCTTTGGGGTGCTCAAAGGCTCTCCCAGAATATTTCTGGGAGTGATTAGCATTCAGCTGTGTAAAAGCACATGAAAGGAGATGCAGAGCTTGGTGCAGGATCAAAGTGAAGGTCAGTCCCTTTTAAAGCCCTCCTGGGCCCTCGCTTGCAGGGCAGTGAAGAATGTGATCTGGCAACATTGCAAGGGCAGCTAGGGGTTTATTTAAAGGGACGGAAAACTGACAATCTCTAGGAATGGTTGGGTGGCTGTGTGATACCCCCACCTCCCAATGCTCACATTCACACCCGTTTCTCCAAGTGGCGAGAAATTCCAGGGATATGGTTACCTGTATTTGTGTTAATTCAGAGGAGACAGCACTGAAGAGGAATTCCACTCACTAAAGCAAGACTTGCTTCCGAGCAAACAAGTATAGGCATATACTGCATATGTGCCTTTGTCATTTTTGCTTTATTTCTAAATATAGAAGTGGAACACATCTAGTCCCTACCACTGGCCATGGGGAAGTTTCCAAGAAGAGCATCACCACAAGAAGAAAACCAGCCTGGTCCCATCCATTGGGTAAAGAAAGAACAGCTGTTTGGAGCTTGCTTTGCCAATCCCTGAAAGAAATAACACTCTGCCCAGAACTACCAGTTGCGCTGGGACCGTGTAACTAAAAAAAACATGCTCTGATGCCATTCATCAGCCAGAGAACTGAGGACTGCTAGTGTGTGTGTGTTACTTCTGAAAGGTTATGTTTGTTACATGTTGCCCTGAGAATCATCTGTTCAACATATACAAAAATCCATCTCCCGCAAGGCAGAAGCTCTACTACCCTGCATCAGATCTCCAGAGAGTGACATCAGCTAACTTACAACTTTCTTTGCCTGAGTCTGTTCCAAACAGCAAGCTGTTGTATGCATGCACAAGTACTCACATGATATTGACTCCCCCTGTACAGTAGGAACAGAATGTCACCTTCTCCAAGTTCTGAATGTCTTTCTTGTTGGAAAAGTTACAAGTAGATAATGCATATGAAGCACAGTGCATACTTGTAGATGCAACAGAAGTTTTAAACATTTCCACGGTATCCTGAGGCAGGGATAGCCAACACGGTGCCCTCCATATGTTGCTGGACTACAACTCTCATTATCCTTAATTTGGCTAGGCTTGCTGAGGCTGAGAGTTGGCATGCAGCAACATCTGGAGGGCACCAGGTTGGATTCCCCTGCTCTAAGGTTACCTAACCACACTGATACTACAACAATAAGTGATTGTATTCTTACAACCATCCCTTTAGTAGGGAGATTGCTTGCTGCTATTACTACCCCAGAATGTTACATGATGACTATTCACCATGGGAGCCATGTAAGGCACTCACCTCATCAGAGCACTGGCACTGACAACAGGTTTGAACAAGACTTGGTCCCACATTAATTTCAGTCATACATTTATTTTCAGCATGGCTAAAAGAACAATTCTAAAACTATTCAGAAGTGAGTCCTATTTAATTAAATGGGTCTTACCTCCACATAAGTGGACTCTGGATTGCAGTTTTACATTAGATCCACTCCTATGTCATAATGCAGTGTCCAAACTGATGCACTTCAATTTTTAAAATTTAACATTTTGGTTCTTACTACATTGGCTCTTCAATTTTGAAAAATGTCTACCTCTGTATATATGGGGAAAAGTCAGGCATTAACTGTTCAGCCTTTGGCCTTCAGAATCTGTGAAAGGTATAAAGAAGGTCAAGTTTCAGAACAGGGTTAATTGTGAGAACCTCTTAGTGCTGGAGGATTGACTTCTAAAATGGGATTAGTAAAGTTTAAGTTGATAGATTGTGTCACCTCATTCCAAAGTAATCTTAGCTTTTGACACTGTCTATGATCACTTGCAGTTTGGGCAAAATGGAGCGGGCAGATCTGGGGAATTACAGAGAAAACTAGAACCTTGTAGTCAGAGATTTGTCTGGTTAATTCAAGTCAATATGTGAAATTGCCTCGGTTCCCTGTCTCTGCTGCTCCCTTCTTTAGACTTCCTCCTTCTTCACCTAACCTTCACCCATGTTTCTGTATCTCAGTCCTTCACTACTCTGCACCCTTACTTCTGCCACGTTACATCTGAGGTCCTTGACCTTTTCCTCAAGGGACTTATTTTCAGACTTATTTTAACAAGCACTTAAAAGCTCCTTCCTTCCTTCCTTCCTTCCTTCCTTCAGACTTGTCTGAGGTTTGCATTCTCTTACAGAATCTGAACTGCAAACCTCCTAACTTTGTTTGCTAAGAATGTTTGTTAACTTTTTGTGTCATCACACCTTCTCATCGTGTCAGTGGATGAGAATGAAGTCAAATGTCTCAGTTAGTTCTATTTTCATTTGTTCCAAATGCCCTACATGTTCAGCATCACTATAGGTACACATAACTCAAGAGGATCGAGGATTCATGTGTAGGAATAGCAGCTGGTATAGAATGGCAACAATGAGTCCTATATAGTGGCCAGGTTGTAGTGGCAAAGTAACATTGTACAAAAATGGCCTTTTGAAACTCTCCACTGTGTGCGTGGACAAAGATGTTGAAGGGACCATTTTACCAAATTTATGCAGAAGCATGGAAAATTCTCCAGACATTAATTAGGATTGTGGCTCACCATTAGCAATGACAAATATATATATATTTCTTTAGGGGGGTTGGGGGGTGTTATTCAGCAACAGCAACAACTGCATCGGCATCCCAGTTGCCATTTTGCACCACTTATAAAGCATTGTGGGAGGAAAAATGGTATATGCCACAAAAAAGTGGCAGAGAAAACTGAGAGAAAATTCTGGGGCAGTGGTGGTGAAAAAAGAAAGAAAAATCTCAGAAATTTTCTTAGAAAAATGCCCTTTGGTCCTCTGTTCCAAAGATCTTGAAGTCTGATTCTTGTTAGTTTGAGTGAAATTTCCCTTTTTCAACCCAACATCTTCAACCCATCCTGAAACGACTGCAGAGGGGCCCCCTTTATAAAAAAGAATATTGTAGTCACGGCAGAAACTTTGTACCAGGATTGTACGAGCTTGACTTGTGAAACTAATTAGACAAAGAACCTGCTCAAGAGTTTGCGGCAAGTCTGAAGGATGTGTCATATCAGGCTGAAATGTCGAATGATGTGGGATCCCTCCCCCTTGTGTGGCTGCTTTTGCTGAGAGAGTGCGAACTGCCAATCTAGCTCAAGCTTGTGGGCTGAGAGATGGGAGGATGTAGCAAAGTGTCAAAAGCGCAAAAGGCCAGCCATGTACTACTGCACTATGAAAGAAGTTGTTAGCCTAATGAGTTTGCCAAAGTGCCTAACACTTGGGGGAATTGTCAGCATTTCCATCAATGCTGAATTTAACCTGAAGGCTTCGATCCAGCAGATGAGCGATCTTGTTGGCATCAGCAAATAGACAGAGAGCCCCACGGCAGCTTAGTGGATAACTAGTCTGTTGTTTCATGAGCTTTGGTAGGCAAAAGCCTACTTCATTAGAGGCACAGAGTGGGCTGGAAGGTGTTAGCTATACATATTGTAGAACTAACAATATGCAGTGAATTAGTTCTAATGGGGAAGATATACTATGTTACTTAAATATAATTCCCATTTGCTAGAATAGGTAGATTACTATTTCTGTATCCACATTTGGCTATATGTCCACATTTGGGCAATGCCCACACTCAGGCAATTATGGGTTGGAACAGCTGTGACCCTCTAGATGTTTCTGAGCTACAACTTGCAGTATCCCTCTCTAGGAATGGACAAAAGTGCCAGTTTTGTTTTACTGTTTCTCTCTTATTATTTCCAACTTTAAATGTCAGCTGAAAGCTTTTTTAAAATTATTTTTTATTAATTTTTCATTAATAACAATCCAATGGAGGCCACATTCATACTATGCCAAATCATGCCAAATCACAATACAATCAAAAGAGCCAATTAAACAGTTCTGAATTAAACATTTTTGGATGACTTCCCATGTTCCAGCTATCATGAGTTCATATTATTCCTTGATCCTGCACCAATTCTCCTAATTAGTCCAAGTTCCACAATTCTGATCTTAATCCTTTGTTCTAGCAGCCACAGATGTGATGACTTTCAATCGTGTTCAATAAATCCAAATCCATTAACTTGCAGATGGAATTTATATCCTGTAGCTGTGTGGAATATTTGTTTACTTTCTTCTTTTCCTTCATGTTGTAATCAGTCAATTTTCTTCAACATTGCTCCTCCTTCGAAAACTCATGTGTAGGTAAACCACAGCTCCATTTTGCCTCTCTGAAACCAAAAGCAATCCAGCATCTGGCCACGACTTCTGATTAACTTCCAGTGTTTATCTCCTTGCTTCTTCAAACGAGCTGGCGTCTCACAAAAACCATAATAAAGCAGAACTAGAGCTCTCTTTTGTTGGCAATGTTACAAATCATCCCAGTATTTCACACAGTCTATTCTTTTAAGCACTCCGTAAAGAGAATTATAAGTTCTTGTTAAATCTCTCTTGCATTCCATATATAGTTGTAATCCATTAGTAATATCATTCCATTAATAATTGATTCTTTTTCAGTGAAGGCTTGCCGATTCATAGCACAGCAAAAATAATGTAAAAAAAAAAGAAGAACAAACGCTCCCCTTCACTTATTCCAATTACGATGACGAGGGTCCTCTCCAGATCAAAACCTTGGCACTCAGTGGCTGATTCATTTCACAGGTTATCTTTTTCCTTCTTCCAAAACACGTGTGTTTCTTAAGTCCAAATTCAGATACATCTTAAAAGAAACAGAATTACCTCCGCTCATGGCGACTGCATTGGGGAGTTTCCAATACGTGCAGTGCTGTGCACTCTGCTCCCCTGCCCCCACACTCCATTGGAGCGAGAACCAGTTATTGGATGATCCACAAGAGAAAGCTCTTCCCCCCAATCCTGGGAGGGGGCTTGCAAGGATAATTACTCCCAAATTATCCTTAATAATCTGCACGGCTGGCATCCGCTACCATGGGATTGGCAGGTTGCCATGGCGGCTGTGCCAGAAGTCAAAAACTTTTCTATTCCGCCAGAACTTTGCAGGCATCTTTAAGAGTGTATCATTCTACAATAGTAAATTGATGTCTGGTTTTAATAATTATCTTTTATGGTTTTTATTGTATGTGTTTATGTATTATTTAAAAAGCTTTTATTTTTGCGTGTGTGTGCGCACTCTCTCTCTCTCACACACACATATTCTAAATAGATAAATAAACTTTTAAATCCTCATGAAAATTCCTCCACAATTTAGGGTGAATTTATTCAAAAATACATGTGTTTGCCTGTAGTTTTTACTGTTATATAGATTTTTGGATGGCATTTTCACTAATGTATGTATTTTATGCACACTTTCCGCCACTGGGCTTCATTTTCCCATGCATTGTATGGTTGGGCAATTGTACTGCAATATTTGGATTCAAATTTCAAAATAGAATTGTATTTTGTTTTGCATATTGGTTGGAGACATGTAAATTGGGTAGTTTCTCATTAAATGCAAACAATATCAGTTCCCCTCACCTCTATCCTTATTTCTGAGAATTGGGTGCAATGGCTGGAGCTGAAGGTCGCTGCAGTGCAACAACATCTAGATTACCATAAGCCTACCCACCGAATTTATTTGGAACAACTAACGTATTGCAAAATTGGGAGCTGGCTTTCAAGATTGAGGGAATTAAAAAAGTAAAATTGCCCCTCTTAATTTTTTTAGGATCTTACACTATTTGTTTATTTATTTAGTTCACAAAATGTACACGCTGCTTAATACCAAAACAAAAGATTCAAAACAATTCACGGAAGATAAAGCAGTAAAACCATGAAAAATTCAAAACCACACTTTAAAAAACATAAATGTTAAAATACTAAAACACATTAGAATTGCCTCAACTTTCTAAGCAATGTTTTTAGCAGGTGCTGAAAAGAGTGCACTGAAGTCACCTCCTTGATCTCAAAAGGAATGATGTTCCAAAGTACAGGTGCTGCCACATTAATCAATAATGTTCTTGGCAAGTGTGGTATTATGCGGTAATTGGTAGTAAAATCTGACATTTGAAGCACTTGGGTGGGCACTTGTGGGGTAAGGTGATCTTGTGGGTAAACTGGCCCCAAGTTGTTAAGGGCTTTCTATGCTAGGGTTGCCATATTTTTTTTAAAAAAGTGCAAGTGAAATGCAGGAGGATGTCCTGTTGCTAGTGTTGAAGTAAGATTCAACTGCCAGTGGGCCTCAACCAACAAAATGTCTCCTGCTTAGTTCCCAGAGTTCTATTTTATACAAATAAACTATACAATTAGATCAGGCTACCTGCTGTAGATATTTGCCCTTTTTGTGGAGACAGATGAGGAGGTAATTATGGATGGATGGATGTGGCGATTTCTCTCAATTTCTCATTTTTCCATTTTTAGTTCTCCACTTTCCCACACCAGTTTGCAATTTTAAAAAAGGTCCTCATGGAAATTCACCCACATTCTAGTGGAGATTTCTCCTGGTATGAACATTTTTGCGTGTAATTTTGCCTAATGTACACATTTGTGCAAAGCTATGTTTTGTAATATACTGCTTTTTTGAGTGGTTTCTCCCGCCCCCCACTAAAATGTGCATATTTATTCATACTGCACCTCCTTATATGCATGTTTCTACATGTTACTTTGCTGAAGAAGTGCATCGAGAAATTTCGAGAAGTGAGAGTTTTGAAGGGTTGCAACTTCTGGGTTTGTGTGTTGTTTTGGAAAGTGCAAATTAGGTAAACTCAGGTTTAGAGGCAAACTATATTCTCCATCCCAAATGGTGATTGGGGAAGAGCTAGTGTGCTCAATACTCTGTGTGTTGATTTAAGCCAGAAAATGAAAATCAAGGAAAGTTCTCCAGTTCCAAGGAATGGAAATATTTTCATAAACATTCCTCTGAGAATTTGCATCCAAGAGGAAATTAATTAGAAAGATGATGGTGATCACGGTTTTTACTGAACCACAAAATTGCCCCAGCACTTGTTCTCCTCCTTTCCCCCCTAGCATTAGCTCTTTATGTTTGGCATCTCCTAATTAATTGTGTAACAAATGAGTAGCTGTATGGCTTCAACAATGTCCAGAGAGCTGTGCTTTGTTTCATTGTAGATCAAAAATAACTGCCCCTTATCAATAACTGTGTTTGCCAGATTATTCGGAGCTCTGTTCTGCTTCTTATGAATTCATTTCCTTTCCTTTCCCCTGATTACTTATTTCAGTTTCATTATTGTACCAAAATTATTTAATTGTTACACTGCAACCAGCAGATGGGTTACCTCTATCATTCACAGTCACTCTGCTTTTTCACATTGTCCATTTTGGGGGATGATGAAAAATTCAGGCAGAGGAACAGCCCTTCAAGTGCTGCAAACCTCATTATCATCACACAATACCCCTTCTAACATTTCTGAAGTGTCAGTTATCCATGCTGCATCTCCCGTCCAAGTTTCCTATTAGGTCTTTGAGTTTTTCTCATTCTGTGCATGTTTCCTTCCTATATGTTAAACTTGAAGCCTTGCTTAGCCTAGCAGACCTTCTCTGGGTGAAAAGGGAAATAACATTTCAAAAAAAGCTGTAGTAGGTTTCTTAATTTATGGCATCAGACTGGTTTCTTTCAGCATTTTTGCAATTTGTGTGAAAGATGCACATTCCATTAAGTCAAACACTGGGTGAGCCATATATCTTGCCCTCCTACCACTCCTCCTCCTCTTGCATTGCAAGGACAAGTGGGTGCCACCACTTATTAGCAGGTGACCTACCTTTCCAAAGGTTTTGAAGGATCCATGTATGTCCATCTCTTTAAATAAGGCAGGGGCTGAGTATGACTCTCTAGAGATAATTTACGTTTTTCTGCTGACTGTTTTGTGGATCTACTTACAGTAGAAAGATATCATGTCCACTGCTCTGCTCACTTCCTCAGCCTCACCTACTACTGGGATGTGGCCCCCAGAAGATTATCCATGAGGGAATGTGGCCCTTTTGCAAAAAAAAAAGTTCCCCATCCCTGCTTTAGATCTTTGCCCTTCACTGTTTGTTTTTTAAAAATTATTATTCAGAAGTATTGCAAGCCCCTGCGTAAATCCCCTCCGCCACACAGCTATTAAAAGTGTCAGAGCTCTGCCTTCTTTTACATCAGGCCACCCTCATCTGAACACTTGAGAGAGGTATCAGTGATATTATGGGTATTAGCTTCCCATCTGAAGAGCTGGGAAAATGCCCCCCCCCAATTTATCTATTTCTGAAGGGGTGGAATGTACATTTGCATTAAACATGATGACCCTTGTCTTCTACCATTAGGCAGAATGAGGCATCTACCCCGGGTGGCAGATGCTGATGGGCAGGTGGTGGCAGTGAGGTGCTGAAGGACAAATCTGTGTGGGCCATGTGGTCTGCTCTGTGCCTACTTAAGCTATCCTGCTTCTCTCACTTTCAATGGAGAAATATGGTTTACTGTCAGTGTTGAAATAAGATTCAACTTCCAGTGCAGCTGGCTTCTGCATGTGAAATAAGGGGAGAGGGAACCATGTTGCCCTTTGCTTCAGGTAGCAAACTGTATTGAGCCAGCTCTAGCCTTATTACTTCTCCTGCTACTGCTACTGCCATTCATGTTGAAGGTGGTGGCAGAAGGAACAGCTGCAATGCACTCCTCCAAGTGAGTACTGTAGTTGGAGCAGGTTGCAGTGGGGCAAGGACAAGCAAAGTGTGTGAGAGAGAGGGAGAGGGGAAGAGGGAGAGGGAGAAAGTGAGGGAGAGGGAGAGGGAAAGGGAAAGGGAGGGAGGGAGAGAGAGAGAGATTCAATGCTTGCAACTGGTTTGGCCCTCTAGGCAATATAGCTGCTGACCAGGGTTTGAGGGTCACATTGCAGACAACTCAGACTTCCAGATATGCAAAAGACCAAATTGAAAGTTTGGGTTTAGATGCTCAGTCTCCCAGCCATTCACATTCATCAGACTGGCAATTTATAAATATTTAAGGTGCACATTTTTAGGCTTGTTGAACTTCATGGCTACACATTTACAGTCTGTGAAAAATCAATATCTTAACATTTGCATTTCAAATGTGTGAGATCTGAGAATTACTGGGCTGGCACCCCTGACCTTTACGTTGGGCTGGGAAAGTAGCTAAGCATGTTTAGGCCTATCTTAGGACGGTGGTGGTGATTTGTGTGTAAAACTTGCATTGAAAGTAGCAAAGGCTTCTTTTCTAACCTTCCCCATTCCTCTAAAATCTGACACAAACTATTATGAACCCATGAATCTGCCTTCATGTAGGAATGGGAAAGCTGTGGCTTTCTATATGTTCTTGAACCAGAACTCCCAAGAGCCCCCACTTTGGCCATACTCCCTAAGGCTGATAGGAGTTGGAGTCCAATAACAGGTGGAGTGTTAAAGGTTCTCCACCCATGATCTAGAACACTGTCTATTGTGACAGAGTCCTGTGTCTGCTTTCTCTCCAGGGTCTCAAGCACACGTCCTACCTCTTGAACTGGACATTCAAATTATTGGGCCATGAAAAGCATATGCCTTATAAGTGAGCTGCAGCTCATCCCAGAATACTGCTGGGATTAATTTTCATTGTGTTATCAAATGCTTCATTATGGCATTTGAAGGTGTTTCTAGTCGCTTTCTCCAAAATGACTTCTGAGTGGTGGCTTCTGAAGTAGATGCGTAAGTCAGCTGTCAGTAATGGCTTTCTTTTTCTTTTCTTTTTCAGTATCAGAGTGTATTTAATCTCACAATGGAGCTGGTTATACTTGCACAGTAGCTGTAATTCAAATGCATTAAGAAGCATTTATTCTGTGTATAAGCAATTATGTTGGGATGGAAGGGAAGCTAATAGATTCTAGTGAGCATGTGAAGCTAGCTTTGGAAAGAATGGGGCTCCTGTAATAGGGTATGTTGAATTTTTGGCATTACCTGAAATTTTTCAGAAGGTAAAATTAAAATTCTTTGGTTTTCTGAAAGCAGATAAGTGCCTCTTCATCAAATGCTAAATGTTATCCAGTCATGAAAAATAATAGCAGATTTGAATTCTTCATTTGAAGTGAAGGCCCAAGACAGGTGTTGAACATGATGTGAGCTGCGCACAGGTGGTCTGAAGCAAGCAAGCGAGCTACCACCATTCCTGTGGAGCCTCCTTTTATTGAGACAAACATGCAAGCTAGGCAAATACATTTTTGGGCTGTGACCTTTACACATCTTCCGTCCCGAAATTGTGGGGTGGTAAAAGGCTATTTTGGCACCTGTCCCACCGCGTCATTTTCCCCTTGCACAATGTATGACGTAGGAGACAAAAGTCTCATGGAAAAGGATTACAGATTACACTGCTGACTTCTGAGACCGCAAAAGGTCAGACATGGGTGGAACGATGTACAGACAGTTGTGGCTTGTCGGGGGGGGGTGTTCCCTGCACCCCAAGGTCACGCGTGCAGGCAGACGTGGCTGCCTGCTGGTGGGGAAGTGTGCTCCCTCTGGACCCCACTCCCCACTCCGCGATATCCCTACATTCATTTCCAAAACCCTATTTTTAAGAACCCTTACTGAAGAAATTTGCAAAAAAGAAAAGAAAAAGAAGTTTTGTTGCCTAAAATGTCCCTCTTATTCATGTAGGTTTAATAACTGTGTAGAAGAGGACATTTCAATAGGTATAACATAACAACCTGCTGAAATCCTCTCAAATAGGCAAAGCTACTGAAGGTGCAAATGTAGGAGATCTGTTCACTTCTGCATCTGGGGATCTCATATGAAGCTGCCTTGGTGTCACAATCTTCCCTAACCAGGACCCTGAGGAGACGTCCTTTTTCTTTGAAGAAAAGATGAGGGCCTGTTGCCCAGAAAACTGTGGACAACAAAGAACCTGCTGTAGCCCTAAAACAGACTTATGCTTATCTTGCCTGTGGTCATCCCTCCATCTAAATCCCAAACTTTTCCTCACTTGCTGATTCTCCCACCTAATCACCTCTATCTCAAGAATGAAGCCACAGTGGAGCCTATGGAAGGCCCAGAACTGGCATAAGAGTGTTTATTCCTTTCCCAGGATGTTTTATGGGCAGGAGTCTCCTTGGGAGGAAGGGTCTCCTCAGGAGGAGGAGAAGCCCAGAGACAATCCATCTGTTAACAATGACATAGGAGATTATTTATTTATTTGTTTATTTATTTAATTTGTATACCACTCTTCATCAGTACCAGATCTTAGGGTGGTTCACAACATAAGAATACAAGATGAAAAATACAAAATACATAATAAAAACAAGAACAACAAAAACAAATAACGCTTCCCCTCAAGCCTGGGGATTCAGATCAACTGAGATTCAAGGGCTTCACAGATCATGAGAGGGTCCCCCCCCCCCCAGTTGTGGGCCCCCAAATGTGGACCTCCCTCCCCAGAGTAACTGTCTCTTTTCAGCTCCCATCAGTTGCTGAAGATGGATGTCTTTACCCAGGCCTTTGAGAGCTACAAAACTGATTTTGATATCCTTGAAATACGTTGTCTGGGGTGATATTTATGGGTGGGATTGCTGTTTAGTGCTGCTTTAATTGCTTAGTGTTTTATATACTGTAATCCACCCTGGGACATTCTAATGAAGGGTGGGTAAGAAATATAATAGGAAGTAAAAACATTGCATGCTACAGATTTTGTAAACATTTTATTATTGATTCTCTATAGTTTTATAATGTATTGTGACCTGCCCTGAGATCATTCTGACAATGAAGGGCAATGTATAAATTCTGAAATAAATTGAATAAACAAATACAAAGGGATCCATGCATCCTTAAAGAGTTATTCTTCATCAACTCCATTTCAGTGTCCTGTTCAACAAAGCTGTAACAATTTGGTCCTCAATAAACTGCCATCTTCTACGGCAAGAGATTTATGGACATATGTATATATTTTTTGGCAAAATGAATATATAAATATTCATTTAATTAAAATGAATGAGGTAAAACTGATTCACAAAACAGTTCCTTATAATGAAATTTCAGGCTGTGTAGTGCAGTTTGATTGATGACTTACGGCCAGAAAAGTAGTAATTTAATCCACCTTTCTTTTCATTAATTCATTATATCCATGAGATTCATTAGTGGGCCCATTAAATGAAGTACCAAAAAAGAAAGAAAGGAAAAACAAGCATCAGCTGAAGTATTTTTAACCTGTTCTTCTTAGGAAAACGGCAAATATGGAATGTTTATTGCTCAATACTGAAATGGTAGGGCAAGGGATCTTAGTCACCTGCAGATATTCAAAAGAACATATGAGGGCTCAAACTAGACAGGGTGCATGGAAGCACATGTGCAAGCCCCACCCTCAGTGTCCCCCTATATATCAGCCCTGCCCTTTCTTCCACTGTCCTTTGCATTTTGAGTGCGAAAGAAAATTACAGTTGTACCTTGGAAGTCAAACGGAATCCGTTCCGAAAGTCCGTTCATCTTCCAAAACATTCAAAAACCAAATTGCAGCTTCTGATTGGATGCAGGAAGCTCTTGCAGCCAATCAGAAGCTGTGGAAGCCCCATCAGATGTTCGGGTTCCAAAAGAAAGAATGTTTGCAAACCGGAACAATCACTTCCACCAGATATTACAGTGGTACCTCAGGTTAAGTATTTAATTCGTTCCAGAGGTCCGTTCTTAACCTGAAACTGTTCTTGACCTGAAGCACCACTTTAGCTAATGGGGCCTTCTGCTGCTGCCGCACCACTGGAGCACGATTTCTGTTCTCAACCTGAAGCAAAGTTCTTAACCGGAGGTAATATTTCTGGGTTAGCGAAGTCTGCAACCTGAAGCGTATGTAACCTGAAGCATATGTAACCCAAGGTATCACTGTATTCATCTCTTGGATTAGGACCCACCACACTTTTGTTTTGGCACAGAGATGTGCCAGATTGAACAAACCCTGAATGGAAGGACACACCGTCTTCAGTTGAGGTGAAGGCATATGAGAGCAATGGAGGGAAAATATGACAAAGAGAGTTGGGGCAAGAATACAGCCCTGTTTCACACCACTCTTTACGGGAAGGCATCTGATTAGCCATCATACTGGATAGTGCCACACAGGTTCTCGCAGAAGGACACAATAATTTTGTGAAGCTTAGGTGGGCATCCTATCTTGTTGAGCAAAAAAATCCTTTTTTGGCTTAGAAGTTCAAAGACCTTGTCAGGTCTATGAAGGCAATGTACAGAGGGCATCTTTGCTCAGCATTTCTCCTGCAGCTGGTGCACTGAGAAAATCATGTCGACTGTTGACCTCTGATTGCTAAAGCTGCATTTATGATTCAGGACAGTCCCTGTCAATGGTAATCTGTTGGGAACTATACGGGTTTGTTTTTCTAGAGGGTCACAATGCTGGAGTCACACAAGTGTTGTGGCACAGATCCTTGTTCCCAACAATGCAAGGGGAGGTCATGGAGGCCTTAACGCCTTCCACATGAGCTGCGTCAGTAGGATTTCAACATCGCATGGCAGGACAGAGTCTAAAACAAAGATGTGTTCTCCCATGCCCACATTTTCAGCATGTTCACACTCCTATCTCAGCAACGTCTATGTTGGCTTGGTCATGTGCAGAGAATGGAAGATGGCAGGATCCCCAAGGACATGATATACGGGGAGCGGGCTTCAGGCACCAGGCTCATTGGCAGACCAACTCTGTGTTACAAAGAGGTCTGCAAATGAAGGCTGGCAATATGAACCCCACCATGCAGAAATCCCTTTCAGAAGACCGCAGTGCCCGGAGACAGGCAGTCATGTCATGCATCCACAGCAGTGTCCAGAAGAACAATGTGCTAGGAAGAAGCACAGAGAGAAGAAATGTCATTGTGCATCTAGAGCAGCACATCTGGATGCCTTCATTTGCCCCAGCTGCAACAAAACATGTCTCTCCCATATCAGTCTCTACAGCCACAGCAGGGACTATAATCTTCCAGCAGGTTGAGTTTGGCTCCAACCCCAAAGGTGAACTCCTGCATTGTCTCCTGAAACAGACAGGTGGCAACAAGTATTATTATTTGTTTTTTGTTTTTCAAATTTCATTTTATTTTACTGACTTTATTTTTATTCTTCCCACCTTCATTTTCTCTGTTAAGTTTGCAAGCAATGATGAAAACAGCAACAACAATTCTTTTTAAAAAGTATCTGGAGGGTACTAGGGGGTGTAATCTAGGGTGTGTACAATGCAAAAATGTAATGAAGAGTTTGTTTTAGAACAATTTTATTTTAGTTCTGGTCATAAATTGTGAAGTGTGTGAAATAGCAAAACTGGTTTGATGTTCCAGGGGGTGGGGGTCTGTGTCTGCCTATGGTAGTGGCTTGTTTCTCTCAAATATCCTTTGCGTTATTTTATCAACTTCCAATCACAGTTGGGTGAGATTGCAGCTCTTGTGTCTCTGCATGGCAGGTCAGACGAATGGTTCCCTCTGAAGCCCCTGACAATGAGACAAACAGGAATACATTGCAGTTGGAACGGCAAGGCCCCAGGAGCCAGAGTGTCATTGCTGTGACGGCCTCCAATGGCTGGAGACTTGGGAACTCTGGCTCTTTCTTGAACTGGGGTCACTTGACTGGCATGTCTGCCGGTCTCCTGGGTGGCCCTGAGCTGGCTTTCTGCAGCAGGATGAAAGTGTCAGCAGAATTTTTTAAAAGCACCCTGAATCACATTTCGAGGAAAGGAGGGCAGAACATCTCTTGCTTGAATTTGCTTTCTGTTTAATATTTCTGCAGTGATGACTTTGGGAGGATCTTTGTTTCCAGCAGGTAGGTGGTATTAAATGGCATAAGCACCACGTGCCAAAAGAGGTATGAGCTCCCAGATGCTTCATGCTCTTGGTTGTGACTTAAGCAAATCTGTGGCCAATTACTACATTAGGGAAGAGTCAGTGGTATGGCAACTGATTTGCGTACAGAAGATCCCAGGTTCATTCCTCGGCTTTCCCAGGTAAGGCTGGTATCAGTCAATGTTGACAATACTGAGTTGGGCCAAAGCTCTGACCTAGGTTCCTATATGAGCCTTTCCCAACACTTCATTTTACAAGGCATGCACCTTAGAAGCCATACACTGCACAAAATGGAATCAAATAACTTAAAGTAAATTGTAATTAATTCACACTCCCACATTGATTTAATGATGCTTTTCCAGCTGCTTTGAAACAATCATAATGAACTGAAATAAACTGCCATGAATTTAATTGAAAATAAAATGAATTTATAATTAGGCAATCCATGTCACACCCACAGCGACATTTACATGAATGGAGTTGCTCATCAAGATTTAATATTGCCCTTTAAGGTAGCGTTTATAATGTTGATCTGATGTTGGATGAGCGTTTCAAGCTGTCAGGGCAAAGGGAGCAGTGAAGGGTTATGTGGGAGGAACATTGTTTCTGATTTGCCTCAAGGGATTGTGATGATCCTCAAATATCCCACAAGTGCTGTGGAAGTCTCTGGTGGAGATTCCCAACTGTTCTGGAAATGCCCCAGTGAGGATTCCCAAGCACTCACAGAGACAGAAGTGGCAGTTTTCCCATGACTCGGCATAATCTGTGTCTTTTAAAAAACTTTTAGTGATGCTGCCACTGCTGCTGTACCTCCACTGCGTTTGATACCACTGGTAGCACTGGTAGCAACAACACCAGCCATACCACTCCTTATAATACTATTACTGTGAGCCTGCTATCACACCCAATAACACTCTATGAGTTTGTGTGTGTGTGTGTTTAGTGTTAATGCCTCCACAGCTGCCACTGCCACAAAGTTTTGTATGTGGCTGGTGGGCCAGAAAAAATAATGATTGGTTGGAAAATTATAACACATGGGTCAGCAGTTCCCAGTCTCTGGTGTTAAGCGCAAGTATTGGGAAAGCGTTCACTCGCAATTACATGAGGTTAACAAAAGATGAGTGTTTATTTGCTGAATGATGAAAACAAATTCTCAGTAAATTGAAGTCTGAGTTGAACACAATTAGAGCCAGAAATCAGTAAAACCAGTTTGCACCCAATTAATCTCTTCTACTGTCTCCCTCTTCTGGCAACTGGTCATCATCCTGACTGTCATTTCTGCTTACTTTAACATTCTATACTTTATGCAGCCTCACCCCACACCTGCTCCAAACAGAAAACCCCAAAATGGCCCATGAGATTATATGGTTCATTCCATCTGCAAAGGCTAGTTGCAATAAGCAAGGCCTTGTTCCATGTGCAGATATAACAGCCATCACATTGCCCATCTCCTGCTTCATAAAAGTCACCTAACATTGACTGAGGCTTCTATAAGGTTGATAAATGGTGGTGGGTGGTGGTGGATGCAGTTATGGCCCCTCTCTGCCAGCCTGTACTAGCAAGCTGGAGCATCAGTGATGGCAGAGGCTTCATCACATCCCAAGATGTGAGAAATTACTATTCGTAGTCGTCTTGTTTGGCAGCAGCAGGCTTGGGGGTTCCAAGACAGGGCATTCTGGGAGAGAGGCAGGGATGGAGCTAGACCTGCAGGGCTTCAGGTAAATATAATTCTGTGACTCTGATCATCTCCACCCCTTATTAGGATTGTTCAGCCCATCTACATCACCAGCCTTGCAAAATACAGAAATCGATCATCTCTTTGTGGGTTTGTATCAACCCTGCATACCACCTCTCTGCCTGCTCAGATGGAATGTTTGAGTCTGGATTGACTTCTTTTTCTTAGTTGTTGGTGTTTGTTTGTTTAATAAAATTATATAAAAACCTTTGAGAAAATAAATCAGTGCATCAAGCAGTTTTGCTGGAATTTACAGGAGACTCCCAAGGCATGATTGGCTGCTTCAAGATGAAACGTGTTTCCAGTATCCCATAGGTGGAAATCTGTCAACAGCTATTTACATCCTGAAACATTTCTAATATGATCTTCATACTATTTATGCTTCACATCAAGTGCCTAAGTAATTGGAACAGTCTGCAATAAAGCAATTGTCAGTTTGCTTTTTCCTCTTCCCACCTCAAAAGTGCAGACCCAACAAATGATAATGCAAGAATAGAAAAGACTGTGGATTAAATTACTTGCTTATATAAATAGTTAAAGTTAAAGCTCTTCCAAAACAACTCCTGCCTTTTACTTTGGGATTTTTGAATAGGCGAGTGTAGTTGGAGTTGTTTTTTGTTTTAAAAAGAATAACTCTTTCCCTTTCTTTTGAAATATTTAGCTACCAACACTTGGTTGTCTAGATTTGTCAATCCCTACCCTCAACTGCCAATCTGATTAATATCTGTATGTGGAATATGGGGCACCATATTTCCCTTCACCTCAGACAACCAAATGTCTTCTACCAATATTGCCTGAGGCTAAGATTAAAATCCTCTTGTTTTCCTGGGAGCAAGACCATTTGAACTTAATAGGATGTACTCCTGAGCCAACACAAAAGAATCTGGATGAATGTTGTTTGCAGAATTGGCTCTTTTCTTTTTCTTCTTTACTTCTTTATCTTAATTGGTACCTATCTGTTTCATGAGTTGTTGCTGTTGTTTTAAATTGCTGATAAAAGTACCACTCCCAAGCAACCCATCACAGATTAATTTATCTCCCATCCCTTTACTATTGCTCTATATTTGCAAAACCCTGTGAGCAGCATTCAAAACTTCTTAAAATCACCTTAATTAAATATTTCACAGCAATACAGAAAAATCACTCTAGAGGTGCTGCTTTTATGTTGCATTACTGCTGAATGTTAACAACAATATATAAGCTTGATAGGGTTTCACAAGTTGCACTGAAGCACCTGCAGAATACTGTGGGAGTTGCCTGCAGGTATGGATGGTGCCAAGGGAAAGAAGAGGGTTGCACAGAAAGGACAAAACACACCCCTGGGGTTGGCAGATACCTTTGTGCCACTTGTTACATTTTTGAAACAGAAATAAGATGATATTTTACCATCAATGCTCCTGTCCTAAATATATTTTACTGCATCTTAAATAAAATATATTTAATTTAATGGTTAGCAAATGTTGATTAGGACATATTGACTGACGAAGAAGAAGAAGAAGAAGAAGAAGAAGAAGAAGAAGAAACAACTTTTCTACAGGGGCCTTGTGTTGGAGAGGTGATTCAAAGGTGAGCAATGAATGGGGAGGTATAAGAATTTAGGCAACTGCCTTAAACTGCTTCAGGTCTACCTAGCTCAGTATGTCTTCATCGACTTACTGTCTGTGGCTTTCCAGGGTTTCCAACAGGGCAAATTCTCAATTCTACATGAAGAATCCAGAGATTGAACATGAGAACTTCCATACGCAAAGCAGATGCTGTACTATGGAGCTATGACCTTTCCCCATCCCTGTGAGCAATTTTTGGAGCTCCATTTCCCTTCCACAAAGGAACCACTGAAGTGTGAGATTTCAAGGCTGATTAACGTTCCCTCTGTTTTAAAACCAACTAGGTTTTGTCAACCAGTGGCAAAGAGGCCTGTTCACTTATTCACCACAGGGCATATGGGCAATAGATTACATCTCCAAAGCTTCAAAGTTGAAAGAAATCTGTAGTCTGCTGATAGCTCCACCAAGATGGTGGCTATTCTTTTTTTAAAACAAGCAACCCAAAACAATCCTATTGTATCTTAAAAATACTCCTGATCCAAGCTGGAATGATGCTAACTTTCTCTTTACAAGGAATGGGTTTTAACACTTAAGGGATATCATCTGTTTATTTTTAAGATCAATATATAGCCACAATGGCACAGATAAAAGTGAGGTTGACATTCCTTCCTGACTCCAGACAAAGGTTGCAAACCATGTCTCAGAAGGTACAAATTGCTAAAGTGTTGACTGTCTGAGCTCTTATTGCTTTTAGCACCTGTGGTAGTTAATCTCACCTTTTCCCCTCACACCTTGGGAACAGCAGGCTGGCCTGACCATACACATGGATGCACAATGAAATGGCTATTAGGATGGCTGCTAATATGATCCCCAGACAATACATTTGCCACTGATTTTTGCCTAAAGCCAGAGGCAGACCAAGACATTTTTGTGCCTGAGGCAAAACAAAAGAAAACACACACATAAAAATTATTGAAGGGCACCCCTCATGGGGGTAAAAATAAAATAAAATAAAAATGACAAACTACATAGTTAGGAAATTTGCTGTCCATTTAACGGCACCCTGAATTCTGCCACCTGAGGCAATCCACCACAATGTGCCTAATGTAAGGATTAATCCTGTCCAAAATAGAATGTTGAGCTGAAACAGGACATATCTATTGAGAGGAAATATTACTGTTAAATATTTTAAATATGTATAAGGTCATCTCAACATAAAAAAGCTTCTAAGGTTGCACACAAATCTGAAACCAATGAAAAAAATTAAGAGTGTTCTTTAAATAACTCTGGTTTTGATATTATATTCTCAAAGCTTCACTAAAAAAGAAAAAAAGATGGGATTATAGAAGATCCAATTCTCTTTCTATTTTCTTTTGCCACAATCCTGCCGCTGTTTTGAAAACAGTCTTATGGCCAAATTTCCAATTGCTACCAGAATCTGAACATGACAAAAAGTGAAAAACAAAAACCAACCAAAATAATGGAAAGTTGAATTAAGTAAACTAGTACATGCAATTTGAAGGGGTTGTGGATGCTGACTGAAGCTGGCTGTAATTCTTTGGTGTATTCAATGTGTACCCTGGAGTGGAGAAATCCAAGGGCCACATTGCCCTCTGAACAGTCTTCCAAGGGCCACATGCCAGTGATGTGTATGGCCATAAGCAAAAGTAGATAAAGCAAACTAATGTAAACCTTTGTACAATAGGTTAGTTTTTGCACACACTCCTTTCTATCCTCCTTCCAGACAAGCAAGAGTTGATATCAGAGTTCAAGGACACATTCTAGCTAGGCAAAAACATTCAGGGTGTGAAGCAGGGCCAGTGAGGGGATTGGCCTGGGTGGAATTTTGAGGGCCAGACAGATGAACACTTTTGCTCCCCACTCCCCATGTTTCTCCACCTGGTCTACCCCAACAAAATTCTGAATGCCAAAATCATTTGGGGAATGAATGCCCAATTAACTCCAATCACAGTAGTTTCCAGCCTTCCCATCTTTCTTTTGGTTGAAATAAAAAGACACATAATAAGATCTGCTCCATTTGTGCCACCAGTTGGACTGGTATTTGTGATTTGTCAATCAAAAAATTTTAGGCATTATGGATCTGTATAGTCGTGGTGGTCTCTATGCACTGGCTGGAAGGAAGGAGGGAAGGAAGGAAGGAAGGAAGGAAGGAAGGAAGGAAGGAAGGAAGGAAGGAAGGAAAAGGGAGTTAGACAAAAGTTGTTTTGGTGGCCTTAACAGAGGATTGAGCAAATTCATGGAGGATAAGGCCACAACTGTCAGAGGCAGTATAGTTATTGGGAATCCTGTTTGACCGCGTTGAGAACAGGATGCTGGACTAGATTGGCCTTTGGCTTGATCCACGAAATTCTTCTTATTTTTCTGCATTTCTTCTGGATAACAGGATAAGAACCCTTCATGCACAGGAACTGAGTGCAAGGGCTTTCGGCCCTAATGGAAATGAATGCTATGTCGACAAGTTAAATGAATAATATTGCATTCCTCTGAGAAATGTTGGCATCTAGAGTGGACACCATAAGGCCCCTGCTTCAACAGTGGGGATGCTGCCAATCCCTGGAGCCTCTGTGTCCTGCTCCTCCTCCTATCTGCTGCTGCTACTGCTGCTTATACACTCACCTTCTCTAAGAAAGCAATAAAGAAAAGGGGGGGGAGCAATAACTTCCCTGCGGAGAGGTGTGAATTGGACCCAGAAGGAGAGGAAAATGACTAGGCAATGGTAGCAATGGTGCTGATGAAGGAAGAGGAGGATGAAATATTAATAGAATAGACTTATTGAGAACACCTTGTTGACCTACTCCTCCTCCTCCCCCCCACAAAGCAAACCCACCCTGGAACTGATTCTTTAACTAGTTGTGCGAATCTGAGCTATGTTTTCTGTCCAGCACTTGGAAGAAAAAGAAGCAAATAAAATATGTCCTGGTGTGGTCCTGGTGAGTCTGTTCAGTGCCTGGATAAGTGACTGCCTAGCAACCAAATGTCCACCATCTTGGGTTCCATGGTGGAGAATCATATGAAGTTAATGTAAGGAAATAAATAAACACAATATTTTCATGCCATTTCATAACCCTTGAATACAAGGCATGGAAACAGAAAACTGCTCAGTTCTAGGGCTGTCTGAGCAATAACAGCCTCCAAAATTTCACTGTCCTATTTATGAATTGCAACACTGAAGGAGAGTGGGTTTGAGAGTGGGCAGGAGAAATTTCTCAGAAATTTCTTTCTTTAGGAATTTCAGCTCAGCTTATACTGTATGATCCTATTCTTAGTATATTCTGAAGGATGCAGGACAAAATAGGCTATAGGGGGAAGGAGTAGGGACTATGGACACTAATTCTGTCAGCAATATTTAAATATAAACACTGTTATTCCTGAAATTCTCCATGCTATCCACAGATTATTATATTTGGGGGAGGTATATTTTCTATTATTTTTGAGGAATCCCCCCCCCAAAAAATTCTCATAAAAATCCTTTTCTGAAACATTTTGTCTTAGCCTTTGTAAATTTATCTATTTACTATTTATCTATTTATTATTATTATTATTATTATTATTATTATTATTATTATTATTTACACCCCACCAATCTGGCAGGGTTTCCCCAGCCACTCTGAAATCATCTTGTAGAGGTGGGTTATGTCCCCAGCCCTCTCAAATCAATTCCTAGCTGAAGTTATACAAAACACTTACTATCTTCATAGTCACGAAGCTTCTAAGGACATTTTGTTAAGAAGACTTTTCCTGAAGTGTGGCCTAGCCACTCTATGGATTACCAACCATGCAATTACAATTGTAGAATTTGTTTTTAGCTTCTTGCATCTGTATCTTTCTATCTTGTCTTATTTTATCTGATTGTGCAATGTTTCAGTAGCTTGTTACTGCAAAGCTGTTTATAAATCTATAAAGTAAATAAAATTTAAAACAATAAAATAATGGGTGCTAGTCCCTTGCATTTCCAAGTCTTTGTAGAAGGACAGACAGGTATCTTGGCTTAAGTTTTTGCTTTCTTTCAGCACTAACACAGAGATGAGTTGAATAGAGCAAAGGAAAGCTTTATCGTTATTTTTTAAGACTGATCTGTTCCCAGGGGCAGCCATTCTCTGCCACTTGACACATTTGACATGTCACTGGCAGAATGAAATCTTCAAACATGGAAAACCTGTCAGGGTCACTGCTCAAAAGTGTATGCAAGTTGGCGGGAGGAGGGAGAGTTCTCTTTTCTGTCTCAGGACAAAATTGAGAAGTAGTTATTTATCCTTTCCCCAGGTAGAAACATGATGTTATTTTGGCACATTGGTCAATTGCTTGAAAAATAATGGGAAGAGCTATGTATCCACTGGACCTTTGGCCCTACATTGAGAGTTGTACTCCAACAGGAGAGAGGTAGATTTATTTAATTGCCATTTTAATTCCATGAGGTGTGCTGCCCAGGGACACTTTTTTTAAGAGCAGACTACAAATACCTCAAATAAATAAATAAGCATGCAACTCTCTGGACTATACATGGTGACAGCCCTTGAGGTATTTGCCATATCTCATCTCTGCCTCCTCTAATCCAGACAAAATATGATCAACTCCCTCAGTCATTCCTCATAAGGGTTGTCTTCCAGGCCCTTTAACATCTTGTTCACCTTCCTCTTCACACGTTCCAGCTTGTCAATATCCTTCTTAAATTGTGGTGCCCAGAACTGGACACAGTATTGCAGGTCGGATCTGACCAAGACAGAATAGAGCTGGACTATGACTTTATTGGGACACTATCCTTTGATAATTTGGAATCCATAATGCCTAACTGCAAATGACATAAAAGGTGCTTACATAGTTAAGCACTAAAAAACCCCTTGCGGTCACACATTTCTATGGCCGCTACTGCTTGAAGCAAATATCCTATGATCTAGCAGCATCATAAAGTATTTCAATGACAAGTCATAGTAATATGATTGAAATAGTCATGAACTCCTGTATTATTCCCATCAACATAGACTTCAACCTATGCCAAGCCCACAAGTGCAACAACACTTCCCTGATCCTGATTTCCAGCAACTAGTATTCAGAGACATACCAGGTCTGATAATTAAAAGTAACATAGCCATCACCCATAGGATTATCCTGTATGAATTTGCCTAACTCCCTTTTAATGATGCTTAAATTGGCAGCCATCACTACGTATTGCCATAGTGAATTCCACAGTTAAACTATGCACTGTATGAAGAAGTTTATTTCCCCACATCAAGTATTTCCCCACATCAAGTTTCATTGGAAGACCTGCATTAAGCAAGAAGTTCTTTCTATGCAGTTTCTGCCTTTTTGCAAATCTGTTTATTGATCTGATTGGTTCATTCCTCCTGCCTTCTTTGATGCAATTCCTTCCTGATGTTTTAGACTTCAATTTTCATGATGTCCTGCCAGTAAGACCAAAGGTCAGGAAAGATGGGAGTTGTAGTCCAACAATAACTCCAATCTTCCCTGACCTTTGTTCATGCTGGAAGGGCATCATGAGAGGTGAAGTCCAAAACATGTGGAGGGCACCAGGTTGGGAAATGCTGGTCTACTCAGACTGACATCAGGTTTATAGGGCATTTCCCATTTTCTATTACCTGCTAGTTGATCCTATTTATTTCAACTGGAGATGTCAGGAATTGAACTTAGGACCTCCTACAAGGGAAACCTATGCTCTGTGAATGAGTTATGGCTCTCTCCCTGTTTCCATTTGTTTACCCTGGCACATCTTTCTCTGCTCCTTCATAGCTCATTTTCATAACTGTAGTCCCTGAAGAATAGATAGCTTTGTAGCCCAGGCTTGCCTGAACAGACAATACATAGTTAGAATTCAGGATGGCAAGAGGAATTTTGGCAGTTGGAAGAGAAATGTTGAATAGTTCTCTCTCTATTCAGAACACCTACCAGCTCAGCCAGCTGACAGTAACAGAAAAGTGTGCACCTTCGAACGGACTTTAACACTAATTTCTCAGTGTGAGTGATTTAGGCAATATGTCCAGCATGGACACATTGTGTGGCCTTTCAGGAGTCTGTACAATGGGAGGGATAACTGTTAGCCTTTGGGAGGGAAAAATATGAAGTGGGCTGCATGTATTTTCTAGGCTGAGATTGCTATATGTGCAATCAATAATAAAAAGGACGCTTCAAGTTCTAGGTTTTGTTTAAGGAGTCTTTCTATTTCCATAAGCATCTTATTGGCATTGGCTACAGCATCCTTGAATGTCAAGTCTGCACTCTTTGTGTTCACCATATATAAGACCATTTAGCATTTCACGTGTGTGTGTGTGTATTACAGAGGGGAAATTTCAAAGTGGATCACCTACACTGTGTCAACCCAGGTCAAGAGCAGGAGTATATAATGATCTTGGGAAGCTGGCCAGTATCTCACAATAATGGGTTCAGGTGACCCTCCTCCACATTGAAATTTTGTGTGAGGGGGTGCATGGTTAAACCTTGGCCCCTCCCAACACAATCTGTGTGTTCACATTCTCTTGTGAACGTTCAGATACTCTATATATTATATATAACTTACAGTCAATGATGCGGACTGAGTATGGAGGTGTGGGAAAGCACATGAGATGATAGCATCATTGAATAGATCTCAACTGCCATTTCTTTTATGGTAGACCCATCTCCATTAAAGCATCTATTTCCACCCCTACAAGTGGTACAATTGAGCCAATCATTTTCCTTTCTTTCCTTCTCCCTACACCTGCTATGTCTCCCTTTAGCAACCTACAAACCCAAAATGTGAGTTTTTCTGCTACATGTGGGAAGTTTCAGTGTTTCAAAAGTTCAGAACTAATTGCATTTGCATCCAAAGTGTGCTGTAAAGCGGAGCGGGTAGCTGTGGATTAAACGCTTTAATGTGCCTGCTGACTCTACCAAAAGTTGCCCCTGTCTGAAGTAGCAATGTCAACATTATCACTCAAGTGTGACTTTGTTCTTTTTCCTCTCGCATTGACATCCCTCTTTCATCTTGTGCCAGATTAGCTGGCTGTCAACAACTGTGACACTGTGTGTTTCAGATAGGAAACAAACTAAACTCCAACCAAGTCAACCCTATAGTCTGAAGTGTGAATAATGTGGGGAATAGTTGTGGGTATGGAAGGGGGGGAGTGTTTTTGTTAGTCATGGTTGCAATTCTCTTATTGCTCATTGTCTCTCTAGGATGCAGAATGCCAAAAACTTTGAAACCAGGAAGAAACTAGCTCAATTCCAGGAGAAATAGTGGCATGGAGCCAGCTTGTGTTAAAACAGAGAACACAAATTTTACTCACCTTTTGAATGCATAATTTCAAATAAGTTAAGGCTGGTAAAGAAAATGAGCTGATGCAAGTGAGTTTTGCATACTGGCACAATGTATATTGGTGGCATGAGTGTATACCATAAACCAGGCTTTTCTCCAGTTGATCAATTTTGACCTCTTGGAGCCAGTGGGGACTTTACAGGGCAGAATAAGGTCCTTGGGATGCCGGGGAACAGAATCATTTTTAGTATACATTTTTAAGTGAACTGACCTAATTTGCATATATGCAGACTAATACTCAGATTGTAATGCAATTATCATTTGGATTTTACACTTATGAGTTTTGCAATCTATGTCTCAGCTCAGTAGGTGTACCAAAATGTGTGAAATAATACACACTGAAGGATAAGATATGCTAAGAGACGTGTACATTGTGATTAAATACGTATTTAAATTCACATTTTCATATACATTTTTATTTTAAGCATAATCAAAGGAGAAGGGGTTGGGCTGTAAGATGCATCAACACCTAGATTACCTATTTCTTTAATTTATCCACGCAGCGGACACTTCTCTTGCAAAAAAAAGAAAGAAAGGACATTTTTGAGGTTCTTTTGTGGAAGATGGAGAAGGTATTGACTTGAAATCCAGGAAGCTCACATAAATTTAAAAGAACTAATTTTTCTAGTGGCAAGGATTTGTAAGCTGCAGTATAAATCTGGACATGCACATGCATGATTCTTTGTCATCCTTCTCGTACAGGAGTGAGCAGGATGGTGGTGGCAGAAGTAGTTGCAAGTATTGCTTTTAGATGACTTCAGAATATAAGACAATTAAAAGTACTTGCTTGATTCATCATGGTGGTGTGTGGGTTCCAAGTTCAAGGATTTAATGAGCCATTTGGTGGGTTTATTGGCCCAAATGTTGTGGCTGAGAACAGGGAAGAGAAAGAGGAGTAGTCCATAGGACAGCAAGAACAACTCCCTTAGAAGGGAAAATTCTATGGCAATGATTTATTTCAGTAAGAGACTTCATTCAATGCATATAATAGCAGAGCAGGTAGCTCTCTAGAGCAGGGATGGACATTTTGAAGGCCTCCAGATGTTGCTGAACTCCCATAACCCATTAAGCATGATATGATGGGATTAGCTGCCCCAGGCTCACCTAGTAACCTTCATGACCAGTTAAGGATTCAAGCCTAGCGTCAAGCCAAATTCATCATTCTAGCCACTATCATCATCATCATTATTATTATCTTCATCATCATCATCATTATAATCTCTATACCACCCTTCATCTGAGGATCACAAGGCAGTTTCCAATATAAAACCACAATTATTTATTGAATTTATATACCACCCTATTCCTGGAGGTCTCAGGGTGGCTCACAGAACAAAACCTGAACACAACACCACAAAATATATAATAAAAATAAAAACAACAACCCAATAATCCCCCCCAAAACCCCCCACATTTTAAAAGGGCATAGGATGGAATACATAACACGGTTATATACAACAACAAACAATTAGCAAAACTAATAATACTTGTATGTCAATAGTTGCTGGTGTACAACTTTGGAGCACTCTGACAGATAAAGTGATGGGAGCAAGTGCTTTGGTGGTCCAAATTCACCCCACAACCAGAATGCCTTCATTGGCATCCTGGACCAGCGTTGCATCAAGCTGTGCACTAAAATGATTGTAGCATTTCCCAGTCCAGGACACCTGCAATCACTCAGCAGCAGGCAAACTCCTAAAAGACAAGCAAATCCATTCATTGTGTGAAATCTTTCACTTTCACTGTCACTCTTTGCTTCCCGCCTTCATTTCCCCCCTGGATGATCAGTGGCTGCAGCTGCTTTGCACTAATTTGCCGAATAATTTGATTAAGCTTAAAAGAGAGATTTAATTAAGAAGAGGGAGCCAGATAAAGGGAGAGGGGATGAGAAAGTACAGCAGTTTGTTGACTTACTGGACTATCATTATTGCAATGGTGGTTTGCGTCCATTGGGACTGGTAGGATAGAAGGCACAGCAACCAACAGCAGGTGGAGACAGCCAATGGCAGACACAAAACCAACTCAATTTAATTTTGTCTCCACCTTCTTTCCTGCTGATTACTACAACAACACTGAAACTAACAACAAGGAGAAAATGATCAGGCAGTACCCTCCCCTAGACTGGTTGTAAGTTGGAAGGTAGGTATGGATGATATTGACTACCCATAGAATGATATGCATGGGATGGTGCCCCATTTACCCTAATGGACAACCTTCCACTGTATTGTTGGATACATACATAGACATTTGTTTATTGCTGTCAATGTTTGTAGTCATAGCCTACTTATGGGCTTTCCAGAGATGTTTGCTATGCCACTGCAAGAAGCAGGATGGGGCACTAGAAAGATACCTCAGGTTAAGAACTTAATTCGTTTCGGAGGTCTGTTCTTAACCTGAAACTGTTCTTAACCTGAAGCATCACTTTAGCTAATGGGGCTCCCGCTGCCGCCGCACGATTTCTGTTCTCATCCGGAAGCAAAGTTCTTAACCTGAGGTACTATTTCTGGGTTAGCGGAGTCTGTAACCTGAAGCGTCTGTAACCTGAAGCATCTGTAGCACAAGGTAGCACTGTATTGTCTTGTCTCATTCTTATGTGGTTCCATGGTGTGGTCTGAAGGTACATGAAACCAACATCTTCCTGAAGCTAAGCTCCTGGTCAGTGCCTGGGACAGGAACCACATGCATACCGCCTTGAGTTATCTGATAGAAAAAGAAGTGGAATATATATTTTTAAAAATGTAAGGTATATTCACCAGTTCTGATTTTATAGCTCAAGTAGTCACAATGTAAAGATGTAACAGTATTACCTAAGAGGAAGCACACCCAGGAGAGTGACTCACACATGGGTAGTTCTTACACACTCTAAAAGCAAACTTTTGTGGGTGCAACAGTGAAGCATGCTTCAATTTGTAATTGGGGGCAGAGGGCAATGCTTTAGCTGTGATGCAATGTTCAATCTATCAGAATAGAACTAGGAAGACTTGCTCAGCTATGGCTGATCTTAAGACGCTTGCCAGCTCTCCATCTAACTTACATCACAGTTAAATTACAGGAGTGGAAATGCCATACATGCTGCCCTGAACTACTTGGAAGAAGAGCAGCATAAATATGTAGTTGATAATTTAAGGAAACACTGTTTTTTAAAAAGCCATATTTAAAATGCTTAATCTTTCAATAAACTTTTCTTTGTGTTGCAAAATGTGCATGCATTAGGAATCTGAATATGCCCAATATATTTTGTTGACAGAATGGTTTCAATCACTAGGGAATCAAATTGGAGATTCAACCAAATTAACTTTGTTTTGTATCTATGCTGGGCTTGACAGGAGGTGTTCAAAGAAGATGAAGAGAAGTCTGGATAGGGAAATATGTCAATTAGGTGGCAAGTGAATGAAATCTCTGCAACAAAACTTTTCACAAAAGGGAGAGAACTGGATTTCCTTTCATGGTAGGTTTATTAAAAAGTAACTTTTGGGTGTGATAAAAATAACTGCCTCCTTCTCCTGCTTAAAACTGAAAAATGTTGGTGACAGACATGTAAATTCTATAGATGCTTCTCTGAGCTCTTTTAAGGGTCATACATAGTAATTGGCTAACTCCTCTCAGCTTTTATTTGGAAATGGGTCACCAGTTCCTAAAAGGCCTACACTGATATTCAACTGACTTAAAATCTCATCTATTTTTGTCTGTGTTCTGATCACTTGCTCAAATTAAGCTATATATCACACCCACTCACATGCATACTCACCAGCTCTAGCTAAATCCAGCGAGACTTCTGAAACTGTGCCGCTCCATAAAGTGTCTGACCAAAACATGCTCTGGCAAGCCAGAGGTTTTCATTATGGACTGTGCTAGCTGCTCCCCATTTGACAACATCCCCCCAGATCCTTCATCAGCCTTTCCATCTCACCTTCAAGAAGAGTTAGAATCTGCATATTGTCCAGCTGCCAATGTGAGGAGATGCCCCCTCCTTCCATTGACTAAAGTATCTGGTACTGTTGGTCTTGCATTCCTAAATGGCAAAGAACTGGAGTGGTTCTCCCCACCCATGATGGACTCTATGGAACATTTGAGGAGCTGCCCTTGAAATAATCACACCACAACAATCACCACCAGCAGCTAGAGCCTGGGGACATGGCATTTTACATTGCTGTTCTGCAGAGCCTTCATGTATCATCATTGGTTTTTTTTAAAAGGGAACTCATTTTCACTTATTGTCAGCTGCTTTGGAGACCCATTGCCAGGTGGAATGACAGGATAGAAAGACTAGAAAGGATAGAAAGACTTTCACAACATCTTTAGCCTTTAGTGGGACATTACAGATGTACAAGGTACACTTTCACACAGCTTGTAGCTAAACTAGAAAATGCACTACAACAACATGTTGTGAGTGTCATCAACTTGGATGAACCTCAAAGGCAATTAGAGAAATTAATAGACTAATGGCTATTAGTCATGATGGCTACTTGCCTCTGAATACCAGTTGTGGGAGAGGGGCAACATTGGTAAAGAACCATTGCCCTGCCTGTGGGGTCCTAATCTGGTCACTTATTGTGGGGAACAGGATGTTGGGTTAGATAGGCCTTTTGATTGGTTAAGATGGATTCTTCTTATGTTCTTACGACTTCCTCCCAGATGTCCCCAATTCAGCACAAATGTAATGTGATATGCAGTAGAAATGTGAAACTCGGTGCTATCAGTAATAGAGCAGAATCCATTCACATCCAAGAGGCTTGGAGATTTGTGATTATTATGGTTCTAAAATTATAGTTCTAAGAAGTTCATTCCCATGAGACAGAATGTTCAGAGCTCACTATCAGTGCTGAGTTCTGTCCTTGGTGCTGGACTAGCAAATATCTTCCTTGCTATTTTACTCAGTAATTTATTCATTTCCAGAGAATGACGTAGTTAACAGAAGAACTACCTTCATCCATGTCTCTGGACTGTCAACTCTGCAATGGCTATTGTACCCTTATAAAAAGGACAGGAGTTTTCCCTTCTCAGTCATGTAACAATGTTTTAGCTTGTAAACCCCACAAAGGATGGTCCAAAGCTGTTTTGTCACGAGCTACTCTAGAATGTAAGATTTCCCTAGAAAGCCATAGAAGAGATGCACCGCATGCTTGCATTCACAAGTTTGATAGAATTCATTATGACTGTTTCCAAAGTTTGCCATTACTTATTGCAGAGAATGAATCCATCCAGATCACAATGCTTAGGCACACAACCAATCAATTATCTTGTCCCTGTTTTCCCCCACCCGACTCCAACATTTCTCTGAGAAAGCTCATAAACCATCAGCCGGTTTCAAATCAATTGGAGGAGTCCCATTACAATTGACATCAAAAAGCTTTGTAAATAGATATGGGTACCTCCCTCTACACATATCAGGAACATATTGTCCTGACTTAAAAATAAATAATCAGTGCCTCAAATAGAGTATCACTCCAATGATACTAATGTTAGCTCTATCAGACTCAAGCCAATCCTGCTTTCTTTTAAGTGAAATTCTTGACTTGCTTTGATTAATTATTTAAGAGCCATGCAGTTTATTTTTAGATGCTATAGTAACTACACAAAAGGGTTTTGTTGTGTAGCATTTCTATTGCAGCTTTGAAAATTCTTCCCCCTAGAAATCATTTTCCAAAATGGTATCAGAAATCAGGAGGGGAAAATGTATTACATAGCATTCCAAATCAATTCATTTCCTTATAGGATTTATTTTCTGTAAACTATATGGACATGTCTGCCTGGCTGTTCATTTGCAGTGTAGTTAACTTCATCCATACCATCCTGCCTTAAAATTACATAATCAGGAAACCCTAATCATGTGGTTGCATTTGTGAGTAGTTAGGTTGACAGGAATTGAGTAAAGGCCTTTTATTAGGTGGCTCCACATTTCTGCAATGCATTGCTGCTTATGGTGTTGGTGGATGCCATTCAACCTCTTCTCTGAAAGTATTCAAGAGGGCCTTAAAAACCTATCTGCTTTCAATGACCTTCACTTGAGATTAGGCTTTTTCTGTGAGGTTGCTGATGAATTTTAGTTTACACTTGAAGGAATTAGTTTTGGGACTGATTAATTTTAGTTTGAATTTGGATGTATTTAGCATTAGGATTATATGTATTAGTTTATATTTAGTCTTGCGAATGGCTGGTGTTAGGTCCCAGATAAATGCACTTATTAGTGGTTTTTTTAATCCAACTTTCAATGTGAATTTTCAAAGCAATGTTATATATAGAACTGTAACAATAAATTAATGCAACAGTATAACAATGAAAGGCAATAAAACTTCAGAAAGTATAGGTGAGAAGGAAGCACTTAACATGCTTCTGCAATGAAGATTGAAAAAGACACACTTGGACATCTTTAGGAGAGCATTCTAATAACTGTGGTGCCAAAATCTATTCTCCAGTTTCTCAAAAAAAAAAAAAAAAATCCCTTTACAGAAGTGGCTATTTTTCTGTCTCATTCTTGGGGTACTTGAGCATTTCCTTAGAATTTTGAAAAGGGCAAAATTTTATTTTAGCTTCCCATTTTTAACTTTTGCAGCACTCTGACCCTTTGTGGCTATTCTGATATGAAAAAGTCCCATGAAAGGAGTTAGCTCATTATGTCATTTTCTGGGCTCTGGTTGATGCATGAACACCCAGGAAGGCTGCAGAATCCAGGCTGGTGAGATGATCAGCAGAATGAAACACACAATAACCTCAAAACCAAGACAAATGCACAAAACCCCACATCTCACTCATGAAAATTTGTGCAAAAAAGAAAGAAACCCATTTGATAACTTTGGGGTGCATTTTATGTTCTCATTAGTTGATGGAGAATGATGATAAAAGAAATGTGCAGGATTTTTTTTCAGCACAGCACTCATTCTACTATTCTTGGGCAACATCAGAAAAGCCTGCCTGGTGCCTAGGGGCACTGTCTACCCAACCTCAGGTTGTCCTCCTGCCTTCCCCATCTCACTGCCTTCTTACCTAACATTGACCCAGGAGATGGCTTTACCTGCCAGGTTCTTCCTCCTTAGTCTCAATGTTGCCTTTGTAGAACTCAACAGGAAGCGCAATGAAGACAAAACTAGTATCAGTTGGCACTGCCTGCTCTGGCTCTACCTACTGTTGGCTTCCATCCCTTCCACTCTACCAGCCCCAGTGGGCAGCAGGCACCAAAGCTGAGGACACCATTGCACATGGAAACATAGGTAGGACAAGACATGCCTGAAGATATCCTGGACTCCATTGGTTACCCTTCTAATTACAGTTTTGTTTGAAAACCACTTTGCATCATAGAGCAATTACCAATATCTGTGAAAGCTAGTGCATTGCTTCTTGACAGTACAATGGGTAGATACCAGCATCTTCTTTAACAACACAATCCAATTCACAGCCAAAGAAGTATAGCTCTAAGAAAGACAACTGAGACTCCCACTAAGTCAGGAAAATTAAAAGGCAAACAGAACTGAAGCTTATACAACATCCCAAGAAAAGGTGTAATTTGTTTGGCCTCTGTTTACATAATGAATGTTATATCTTGTGCTCACTTGCTGTGGAAGCAAATGAACATTCCAGGCATTCTGGCATTAAAGTGCATCAATGTTTTGTTGTAGCGTTTTTATTGGCTTTGCCATTTATGTCCAAGGCATTTAATATATGTTGCAGAGTGATGGATGGGTGCTGTCTAGCAATGGCGCCTTACAAATTAATTTTTCTGAACAAAATGTTTCACTCTGCTGGTTCTGGAAATGAGTAGGTGTTTTTTGCATCAGTGATCACCAAGTTGTGTCTTAAGCAATAGAGGGTGTCAGAATCCCTATCCATGTGGGCATGTGCTAGTCTCACACACTGGACGAATCCTAGTGTGTAACTATATATGGTTGAAATATTAGTGCAAGTGGCCTGTTACCTTGAATTTTGAGGTTGGATACATTTGGTAGTTCCAGGCAACCATTGATTTTTCAAGTGAGAAACTTTTTTGTGTGTTTTTTTTGCCACCAGTATATGGGAACAACTTGTCTGATGTGATCAAATGAATGATAGATTCTGGTCACCACAGTTTTTACTTTGCTTTACCTTTTTAAACAGTCCTAGCTTGTTCAGACACACATGGTGATGTGGCCATACTGGAAACTAAAAGTTTTACTTGATTCCCAACATTTTTGGTAAATGCATTTGGAAAATTCTCCATTATTAAGTCCTGATAAAACCATGTGTCAGAGCTGGCACTCGAGTCTGCCCCAAATGGAAATGAAATGGGACAGACACAAATGAGCAAATGCAAAACTGGCATGGATTGGAAACAGAATGGAAAAAATGAGATGAAAGTATCCATATACTGATAAAAGTGCCATGGGCAACAAAGAAAGTGGTGATGGTTCTCTGTACTACTGAGTAACATCACAAAAAGCACTGGAATGATCCATCTATCCCATCTTCCCACTAGGAGAAGGCCAAAGACAGGGATGGAGAGCCTGTGGTCCTCCAGGTCTTGCTGAGCTACAGTGCCCATCAGGCCTTAGATACCATAGCCAATAGTCACAGTGTTGTAGTGAAGGAAATTCTGAGTCCCAATGCCTGGCCAAGGAGAAGCAATTTCAGGGAACAACAAAACAAAAAACAAAAAAAGGGGGGAACAGGAGAAGCGTTCAGACTCCCTCTACCAGCTTTTAAGTCACCCTGCCTATTCTAATAAGGATTTGGAAGTCACACAATTTCTGGTGCATTGTTTCTTCTTTGGCCCTCACAAAAGAAGAAAAGCTGAAATGTACAGATGTTTGTGACTAGAACTGCATGGCAAGGAGGATCTAAACTGCAAAGAAATAGCTACTTTTGGGTTCAATGGAGAAAATAGTCATTCAGGAGGGATTAACTACTGATGAAATCCAAAGTGATACAGAGGAAATAGAGGTTAAAAAAAAGATCCCTGCGGAAGGGATTATCTCAAATAAGTTCACATCATTTAGTCATATGGCATTTCTGCAGCCCCATTATTATGTGAACAGTTTGGATTGTGCTACATAAGCTGTAATTGAGGTGAAAGAAGGCTTGAGAGGAAATGTCCCATGACAAAATATCACCTTTGCACAAATGATGGGAGCTGATAAAGTGGGGGCTTTTTTTTGGAATTGCTACGATTCAGCACCAGAGTGGGTTCATCAAAAAGATCCAGTCTGTTAAGAATTAGATTGCACTGAGCAAATGTATGAAAAAAGTGAGGCTGAATTTCTTCCATTTTCCTCTCCTTTGTGGAAAAGTGGACCCAGCAACTTTAGAATATTTTTAATTGAGTTTGTGAAATACAGAAAAAAGAATAAAGAGCATATTATAAAAGTAAAGTAGAAAGGTTACAAATTTTCTTGTTCTTTTTTCCAAGTCTACTGGACTTCCCCACGTCCTCCCAACCCTGCATTCTCTGTGATACATAACATCAGCAATTTGTTAACTTATTTCAATACTTGTTGTATCCTTCGTTTTATCATGTTACCCAATTTCAAATGTGTTATAACCCAAATCATGTACATTTTCATTTAAACCCAATAAAGTTGTTTCATTATTCTATCTCTGACTACTTGTGCCTTAATTTCCATTTCTTTAGCTTAACATTACTGAAGCTAGAATTTCCTAAAAGGTGCATTTTTTAACTGGACCCAGCAACTTTAGCAACCACTTAATGAAAAATGCTGATAGTAGTAGTAGTGATAATAAAAATAATAATTATGATAATGACAACAGCAGCAACAGCGACTAGTTTTTTATGAACATCTTTGGCAGTCTTTAACAAGATATCCCTTGCAAAATTTCAATTTTAGTGCTAGGCCCAAAACTAGCCACACATTTTCTTGTCTCTGTTCATTCCCTGTGATAATTGTGGGGCCATTTCCTAGCTGCTTCCATGGAAGTGTGGCAGAATTTTTGTGGGGGGAGGGAGTAGGGCGTTTGTCATATCACTTACATAACAACTGTAAGAGGTGGCCAATTTTACTGCTGTGGTTTTCTTTAGTGAGTTGTCTAGTTAATCTTTCTTTCTAGTCTTTAGAAAACCTGTCTTGCACCACCCACAAGGAACAGCAGTTTCACTCCTGTCAGCCACGCTATGTTACATCATGACTTCCTCCTGCTTTCTACATAGAATTGTAGAATAGCAGAGCTGGAAGGGATCCAAGAGTCATCTAACCAAACCTCCCGCAATGCAGGGAGTGTGCTAGTGTGGTGTAGTGGTTAAGAGCGGTGGACTCATAATCTGGTGAACCAGGTTCGCTTCCCCGCTCCTCCACATGCAGCTGCTGGGTGACCTTGGGCCAGTCACACTTCTCTGAAGTCTCTCAGCCTCACTCACCTCAAAGAGTGTTTGTTGTAGGGGAGGAAGGGAAAGGAGATTGCTAGCCACTTTGAGACTCCTTGGGGTAGTGATAAAGCGGGATATCAAATCCAAATCCAAACTCTTCTAGCTGGGATCAGAGCGGGCTGAAAATATTTTAAAAAGAAAAAGAAATGCAGTGCACTCTAGCACTTCATAAGAAAAATGAGAAACTGACTTATACTGAGTTGGATCATTGGTGAATTCAGCTCTGTATGGTCTGTGCTGACTGACAGTGGCTCTCCAGGCAGGAGCCATTCCTAGCCCTGCCTGGAGATGCTGGGAACCTAACCATGAAACTCATCTTCAGCCAGTCACCAGTGTAACTCTCAGTGTAACCCAGCTTACAAGGCCATTGTCAGGATGAACATTGTCAGGTAGAACCACGTGCACTACCTTGAGATCCTTGGAGGAAATATAAATATAATGATATATAAATAAAATGAAAATAACATTATTCTGTGGCCATTCTGAGAAGGGTTACTGTTGGACAGAGGCTACAAAGTCTGATAGCTCAGTTAATTAGACTGTGGTGCTCATAATGTCAAGGTTGCAGGTTTGATCCCTTGTATGGGACAGATGCATATTCCTGCATTGCAGCGGGTCAGACTAAATGACCCTCAGAGTACCTTCCAACTATACAAGTTTATTATTCTAAGGAGGTTTAACTGCAGGTATGTGCCAGGTGCTTTAAAGACCGAAAGGATGACACCTGTTGCAGTTACTATTGGTCATAGGATAATAAAAAGACAAAAAAAGTTTGTTTTTAATGTAAGTGATTTTGCATTGGGGTGATTCTAACCCATCCTAATCTTTCTGCTTGTACTGAAGGTAGAACAAATGCTTTGCAGGCCAACTGTATCAGCTATATTTAGCTAAAGGGTTAGATAGTGAATGGTGACTGACACATCTGATTCAGGCTTTAAAGAGGCCCCTCCAGTCAAAGTAGACAAGATGATCCTAGATGGATCAATGATTTGATTACTACAAGGCAGTGCCAAATCTCAACCCAAAACAGTAAACACCTTGTGCCTTTTTAATTGAGTTTTCTAAGTTTAGCTTACAGCTAGTAAGAGAACAAAGACAGCAATCTTAACTAGGAATACTCAGAAGTAAGTCAATGGAGCTCATTTCCAGGTAAGTGGAGTTAGCACTGTAGGGGCCTAACCCGCTGGTTGGTTTAATCCAGCCCCTGTGACAGTTTATTTCCTGGGGTAAATTCCTTAAAAAAGCTCAACAACTTCCATCCTAAAAAAAGGTTAACAGCTTTGGTTGGCCCTTTGGTTGGCCCTCACAGCCCTTCACTTCATCAAATCTGGCCCTCTTTGAAAAAAGTTTGGATACCACTGAAGGGTTAAAGTCAAAGAGTTCAAGAGAAGCAGAGAAGGGGGTGATGGATATCAGCAGTTTCATTTTCTCCTGTGCTGCAAAGTGTGACTACTGGATCACATGCTCTCTGTGTTGACATTCTATTCTTTGGAAGTGAGAGAACGGAAGGAACTGTGCACCACTTCTGTCCATTTGTTCTTTGTTCTGTTCTGTTGTTGTTCTCTCTTGAAGGACCCCCCCCCATTGCTGCTTCTGTTGGAAAAGGAGCGATGTTTAAGCAGCCCGATTGCCACACCCCTTCCCATTGTGTCCTGCCCCTTTCCCTGCAAGGGTTCAGGTGAGTGCAAAATGCCTTGGAGCGCAGCAAGCTTTGGGGGGGGCTGGGGGGAGGATGCAATGCCAGTGGGATGATGGAAGGGGAGATAGCAGGCAGGGAAGCTGCTGGGCAGGTGGGGGAGGGAAAGAGACCCTCCCCCCAAAAAAGAAGGGAGGTGGATGTGCAGCTGAAGTCCCCCTCCCATTGCGAGTATTCTGAATAGCAATATGGATACTATAAACAAATGCAGAAAGACAAACGTATTTTACCATTCCACTTCCCATGTTAATCACAACACTATACAACACAACACAATGCAAATACCTTTATTGGCATTTCAAGTTAAGACATTTCAAAATGGCATGAGATACAAAGTCTTTCTTCTTCCTGTTTCCTGTTTCCGAGAGATTTGAATGGGGAAATCTTTTAGGTTTTTCTTTAATAAGAGGCAGTGGGGTGAGGGAGGCCAGGGCCACATCCACGTCATTTAACGTGCTATGAAGCCGCTTTAAACACTCCATGGCTTCTTCTCCCAAAGAATCTGGGAGCTATAGTTGGAAAAGGGTGCCAAGAGTTGTTAGGAGACCCCCTGTTCCCTGCCAAGAAGTGGCAAGGCGAAAAAATAATAATTGTCAGGATCTATGCACCAAATGGAAATAAGACTGATTTTTACAAAAATTTGGAAGAAAAACTGTTTGATTATATGGACCAAAAAATTATAATAATGGGAGATATGAACGGAGTAGTGTCAATGGATATGGACAGATTGAGAGCATCAGGGTTGAGTAAAGAGGGGAAACTACCAAAAACCTTTTTTTCAATGATAAAGAAGTGTAATTTAATAGATATATGGAGACTAAGACATCTACTTGACAAACAGTTTACGTTCCATTCGGAATCAAATCAGTCAATGTCGAGAATCGATCAGATATGGGTATCTAACGAATTGACTCCAAGAATCATAAAAGCTGAAATTCAACCAAGAGTAATTTCAGATCACAATCCAATCAAATGTGAAATAAGAGGTTATGAAGAAAGAACTTTCAGGTGGCGAATTAACGAAAATTTTTAGAGGAAGCACGAAAGAAGTTGGTGGAGTACTTTTTGAACAATTGTAATAAGGGTACAAAAATGAATGTAGTGTGGGACGCCAGCAAGGCGGTGATGAGAGGATTTTTTATACAACAGAACTCAATTAAAAATAAAAGCAGAGAAAAAGGCATGAAGGAAATCTTAAAACAAATAATGGACAATGAACAAAAATTAATCAAGAAACCAGATAATTTAAAAATAAAACAGACCATAAAAGCTCTGCAAACACAATTTGCGATGATAATAAACAAAGAGGTGGAATGGAATAAAAAAAAGCTGCGACAAAGAAACTTCGAGTTTGCAAACAAATCAGGAAAATGGCTGGCGTGGCAAATTAAGAAAAGAAAGGAGCAGAATACAATAAATAAAATCACTATGGAAGGTGAAGAGATAGTCAATCCAAAGGGTATTAGGAAAGGATTCTTGGACTTTTACAGTTATTTATACAATAACAAAGAGAAAAATAATATGAGGAAAATAGAAAGATCCTTAAAAGAAAGATCCCGACAGAAAAGAAAGAAAGGCTGAACGCCCCTATAGAAATGGAAGAGGTTAAAGAAGTCATAAAAGAGTTGAAAAAAGGGAAAGCTCCAGGACCAGATGGATTTACAGCAAGTTATTATAAGGAAATGAGACATATCCTGTCTACACCATTGAGAGAAGTTATGAGTAATATTCTTAAGGACAGAGAAATGCCGGAGACGTGGAAAGAAGCTTTTATTACACTTATTCCAAAACAAGACTTGGATTTGACTCAAGTTAAAAATTATAGGCCTATTTCATTGTTAAATACGGACTATAAAATCTTTGCAAGTATCTTAGGAAAGAGGTTGAAAAAGGTGTTACAAGAAGTTATACATAAAGATCAAGCGGGTTTCCTTCCTGGCAGACAGATGAAGGATAATATAAGGAATATAGTCAATCTGTTAGAATATCTGACAGCCAGGAATGAGAAACAAGCAGTGTTAATATTTGTGGGTGCAGAAAAGGCCTTTGATAATATATCTTGGGACTTTATGTTAAAAAATTTAGAACACATGGAGGTGGGGAATGAATTTTTTAATGGAATAAAAGTGATATACACTGAACAAAGAGCTAAGCTGATTGTAAACAATATGACTACGGAAGAATTAAAAATATCAAAAGGTACGAGACAAGGATGTCCTCTTTCACCACTGTTATTCATTATGGTTCTGGAGATTTTCCTAAATTCAATAAGGAGAAATGAAGCAATAAAAGGTGTGTCAGTAGGCCGTAATGAATATAAAGTAAAAGCCTTTGCTGATAATCTGGTAATAACAGTGGAAGAACCGCCGGAAAGTTCAAAAGTTGTTTTGGAGGAAGTTGAACAATTTGGTCAAGTGGCAGGGTTTATATTGAATAAGAAAAAAAACTAAAATGTTAGCAAAAAATATGGATCAAGGTATGATAGAAACAATGCAACAACAAAGAGGGATAGAAGTGGTGAAAAAAGTTAAATACCTGGGAATCTGGTTAACCCCCAAGAGTACTGATTTGTTTCAGAATAATAATGTGCCAGTGTGGAAGGAAATAAAAAAAGGTCTAGAGGTGTGGGGCCGAATGAAGTTATCCTTTTGGGGGAGAATTTCAACAATTAAGATGAGTGTGCTGCCAAAGATGTTATTCTTATTTCAGACAATTCCAATAATTAAGGGGACAGCGATAAAGAGTGGCAAAGAGCAATTTCAAGATATATCTGACAGGGTAAGAAGCCAAGAATTATGTATAAGTTATTAACGGATGCGAAAGAAAGAGGCGGCTTCGCCTTGCCAGACTTGAAATTATATTATGAAGCTTCATGTCTCTGCTGGTTGAAAGAATGGATAAAGTTAAAAAATACTGAGTTATTGGACTTAGAAGGTTTTGATAACAGATTTGGCTGGCACGCATATCTATGGTGTGAGAAAAGAAAGATCCATAAAGGTTTCGAAAACCACATCTTTAGAAGATCTCTCATAGAAATATGGGAGAGATACAGAAGTTTATTAGAATCAAGAAGTTATGAGTCTTAAGAAAGTCAATATGAGGGGGAACTGGATTACATATAAAGAATTGATTATAAAGGAAGGAGGAAAATGGAAAATGAAATCCTATGAAGAAGTGAAAGAGTATGTGTATGATTGGTTGCATTATTATCAGGTTAACAAAATGTTTAAAAAGGACTTAAAAGAAAGAGGTTATGAGGTAAAAGAATCGAAATTTCAAATAGAAATAATAAACAATGAAAATAAAATTTTGTCCAAGATGTATAAAATCTTGCTAGAATGGTATACAAAAGATGAAGTTAAATCAGTTATGATACACTGGGCCAGAGATTTGGGTTATAATATACAGCTTAATGATTGGATAAAACTGTGGAATGAAAATATAAAATTTACAGCATGTACTGCGTTAAAGGAAAATGTTATGAAAATGATTTATAGATGGTACATCACACCTGTGAAACTGGCAAAAATGTATAAAACATGTAATAAGTGTTGGAAATGTAAAGAAAAAGAAGGAACATTTTATGTGGTGGGATTGTAAGAAGGTGAAGGGCTTCTGGGAAATGATATATAATGAGATGAAAAAGATGTTGAAATATATGTTTGTTAAGAAACCAGAGGCTTTTCTTCTAGGAATAGTAGGAAATGAAATAAATAGAATGGACTGTAAACTTTTCCAATATGCAGTAACAGCAGCGAGAATATTATTGGCCCAAAAATGGAAACAGGAACAACTGCCAACGCTTGAAGAATGGAGAATGAAACTGATGGAGTATGCTGAACTGGACAAACTAACAGGAAAGATCAGATATATACGAAATCAAAAGTTCATTGAAGACTGGGGGAAATTTTCAGACTATCTGAAATGTGTATGTGATGAGCAAATAATGCTAGTGGGATTTCAAGAAGTTCTGTAAATGATAGAGGACTATTGTATTGATGAAAACTAAGGGTGTGAAGGTTTATAAAATGCAATATAAAATTAGGAAATGCGTATTTAAAAATTTGAATAATGGATGATTGTCAGAGAGGTTGAAGGAAGTCTAAAAGAGAAAATATGTGATAAATTTAGATTGGATACTATAAATGTATGTTGGAAAATTTAATATTTTTTTTTTAAAAAAAAGATGAAGAAAAACATACAGCAGGTATATCCAAAGTCCGTTTCAGGGGCCTAATCAGGCCCACCGGTTGGTTCAATCCATCACCATGCCAGTTTATTTCCTGGGGTAAAATCCTAAACAAACTTCAACAACGTCAATCCTAAAAAAAGGTTAACAACTTGGGTTGGCCGTTTGGTCAGCCCTCATGGCCCTTCACTTCATCAAATCTAGTCCTTTGAAGAAAGTTTGGGCACCACTAATCTAGTGGTTGCACCTTCTGAATTGCATTTCTATCCCTGGCTTCCCTCATTTTTATCAATTGTGCTAAATACGATCTAACAGATGGCTTTGGCAGTTTCACCTGTGCCTCTGACCAGCCATAATTAACCTTTCCATCTGACAGATGATATGCTATACCTGGATCCATTTCCCCCCCAAAAAACATGTCAGCTTGGTTAATTATGTAAATCTTCATTTTGGGAGCTGCTTAAGAGGAAATATTGCACATTTCTCTACGTCAAGGATGAAAAGACAGACAGCTGAACACTGCGCCGCTTTAGTGGTCCCCCCACCACCTTAATCTGCACTCATTGTTAACTAACTCTGCTGTGTTAATTATAAACTGCCATTGTTCCTTCTCTGTGTTGATGGACCTTCTTAGATTTCTGGGTGCAGAATGAAATAATGACATCGCTACAAGGACTAGTGATAATTATACTGGCCAAGGATTAAATGGTGTTGCAAGTAAGACAAGGGACAGCATCATTATAATTTTGGTCATTTATACCTATTGGTTGTTTTCCTGAAATTACCTCTGGTTCAGAGTTGAACTACCATCTATCGTGTCTGGATGCCTCTGTGCATGATAATGAGATGACTTTCATTCTTACAAGGAAATGGGAGCATAACAAATGAAGTATTTTGATGTGGTGATGTTTAGTAGCACAGCAAACATTAATTTCAAATTTCTCCTAATACCTGTATTACTTTTAATCTCAAACTCAGTGGTTAAGTGCTGATTGATGATGTTTGTGCAGGAGCCTTAATGAGAATATTAAAAAAAGAAGAAAAGAAAAATATCAGATATTTATATCGTGTTCCTGCTATTATTTTTCTCCAGAGAACAATGCAGCTAGATGTTTAATCTTTTGGCCCCAAATGACCTTAGTGAACAGCTAGATTTATAAGTGATAATCTGCAAGCTCTCCTCATTAGCATTTAATACATAAGGCATGAGGGTTAAAAAAATGCAGTAGTTATCACACCTTAAACTACTGCCATAGGTTATGAGGGGAAAGAGAAAGAAGGAAAAACCCCATGGTGCCAGAATGCACAAAACAGATGCCGGAACTCAGTTCCAATGATTTCTAGTTGAAAAAGGCGCTTCCTCTAGATCTGCCCATGCATTAAGATCTTCATATTTGCAATGATTACTATGTAGTCACTTCTGGGTAGCCGCGCTATGGCAGACGAGTGGCAGGTCTGACAGCTCTGTCAGGCCCAACTTCACAGAGCTTCGGGGAGTAGCGCTAGGATGAAGCGCTCCCCCCAAAAAGCCTCAGAGGGTGTCCAAGGTCCCGAGGGGTCCTGTGATCCACAAACAGCAGCTCTTAAAAACCCAATAATGCCCCAGTGCCAAAAGGCGCCGGGAGTGGGCGGGGGAGGAAACCGACAGATTAGGCAACAACATGGAAGTGAAGTCTCTGAACTGGCCATACAGTTGTCTACTTTTCCAAAAGATTCCAGCCAATTGTAAAGGTGAGGAATGATTAATTTGGCTAATGCAACAAAAAACAACAACGGGAGTTCTAAAAGGAAGTCTGCTCCTGTTCTCGGTGCTATAAGCATGAAATCCATACAAGAGAAGTGTTAATGAAGCTCATTTTGGGAGCTAAGTTAACTAATGAACAATAAGGACTAAAGATTTCACATAGCTTTTGTTCATACCAATCTCAAGATTTTTAAAAAAGAACGAACTTGATGTGAATTTAATTTGAACTTGATCTTATCTTATGGCGTGATTGAACTTGACTTAAAATGGAGGATAAATCTGATAAGGATTACAATGTTATTTAATGGAAGAATACTATAATTTTCTTCTCTGGAAGAAAGACAGGATTTCTTTTTACTTTTGAGAAAGAGTTTTGGGGTCTTTCAGAGCGTTGAAGACATCTAATCTAATGGAGTTATAATTGTGGACTTTTTCTATTAAAATGCATCAGCTGGTTAAAAATCAAGACTAAAAGAAGAGGAGTATAATATTCATTGCTAATATTGGATTAAATCAGATTCAAAATAAATATTAATATTAAATATTTATTTATATTGGATATTAAAATTATTTTGATGTAAATGGATGTAAAGATTTGAATATATAACTGCAAAAAATTGTAAAAATTATATTTGTGAGTAACACGGGAGGGGGGAGGGAATAGGTTGGAAGTACTGGTTTTCTCTACTGAGTCTAGTGAAATGGCCTTAACAATGTACCAATAAAGCTAAAAATAGCCCATTCCTTGGTGGGAAAGGACTTTTTGTTTTGAAATCAAATTTTATAGAAGAAGCTGAGAAATGGGGAAAGAACTGGCCTCCCTCATTCCAAATTAGAAATGGCAGAAGAAGAAAAATCTCATTGTTAGAACAAACCAGCCAGGCCATAATAGAAGAGAACATAAAATTTGAATTATATGATTTGCTTTTAGAATTTTAAAGAGAACTGTTTGATCAGATAAAGGTAAATGTCGATAAGGCAGCTTCTCAAATTCAGAAAAACACCAATTTACTTTCAGAGGCTGTGGGACAATTCAAAGAGGTGAATGTGGGGAAGGTAGAGGTGCGAGGTTTGAGGGAAATGCAAAGGAACGTAAGGGTGGTCCAAGATAAAAACAGCACCTCATGTGAGTCAATTTGGAGGCTTTGACTGTGATAGAGATGAAACAGGAAGGAAGGGCAATGTAAAAGGCCTGGGAAATGGCATATAAAGATTTGAAGAGAATGTTGAAGCTATGATATTGAGATGTACAGGACTTGATGGACTTATAGAGTGAAAGACTTTGTCCCTGCATTTGAGAATGGATGCCAGGCCAAGCCCAGCCCAGCCCCACAGAAGGAAGAAGCCACCGCCAAAGAAGATAAAGAAGATTGGTAAAATAAATTAGTGAACTACGTAGGACAAATTAGATAATTTGAAACCCAAGAAAGAAAGAGGAACTGGATTTTTTTTTTAAAGGGAAATGTTTAATGCATATTTTTTTAAGCTTTGTGTATAGATTTATAGATTAGTTGAACTTTTAAAAGTCACTTGTATTAAGATGAATAAGGTTTTAAAATTGGACTGTCAAGAATATAAGGCTTCTTGGATGTGCATGAATAAGCACAAAACAATGGAACCAAGAGGGAGAGTGAAGGGAAGTCAGGGGTATGGTGATGTTATGGTTTGCATATACAGATGGGCCAAAAATTATGGCTTAAAATTTTGTTTATGTTTTTTTTTTGTTATTATAAAAGTAATAAATTGCATTAAAAAAATAAAAAGATCTTCATATTGGCCCTTTTCCAGTTTCTGTCACTTGGCAAAGTGGCTAATGCTTGTATGAAGGTGAGGCCCTCTTCACTGGTGCCAACTGACTTGGGAATAGCGGTTTGGCTGAAATCAGCATTACAATATTCTCAGTGCCAGTTGAAGATTCTTTGCCCAAGCATTTTTAAAAGAATACATTTGTCGGCAGTTTGCTTTTTCTTTTGTTCTTAGGTGTTTGTTTGTTTTAGTTTCAGTTGTTATGGCTGTGTTTTTAAAACATAGTTTTATTATTGCTGTTATTGTTTGGCAACCTGGCTGAAGGGTTGTTTATTGGTTTATTTGATGTAAAAATATGTAAAAAGTTCCCTGTTGCTTGGATTATGGATGCTTTAGGCATTTTTGTTGTCATTCTTCAGATTCATATACAGTATTCAATATTCAATAAGCATATATATATATATATATATATGCTTTCGTAGATTTTCACGGGTACAGGAATGCAGGTTTTGGTGTCCTCGGGTGTCTTCCCGTGTAAAAGTTGGGGTGTCTAGGCGACGTTTCGACGAGGTCTCACTCGTCATCTTCAGGCTGGTGCTTTCGGCTTCTTGTTACTGGAACAGAGCGGGATCTCAATGTTTGAGTTCCTATAAATACTGTAGAGGGGGTGTGGTGTCTAGCCTCCAATGTTCTGGGCAGAGAGGAAGTTCCCAGGCTAGTGTGCCTTTTCTTCTTTTGTTCCTTAATTACTTGAGAGATACCTTGAGTGATTTCTTGAGTGATATCCTGAGTACCACTTAGGTGGGTCATTAGGTGTGGATTAGTTGCTAAAGTCTTTGTGTCTTGACCTCTTGAACTTTGTGAAGAGTTTTCCTGAGAAGATGGCTGTATTGCACTTAGTTGTGCTTTGGCTTGGCTTCGTGTATAGGGGCGAGCTGTGGTTTTGTGGCTTGTGTCAGCCAGATCTGTGTAGGGATTGCAGGGGGGTGCAGCATCCGGAGGTGCCACCATGGATTGGCTACTGGATGGTGTCAGTAATTCATCTGTGGAGAGGGTCTGGGTTTGGGTCTGGTGTGGTTGATTGGTGTTGGCGTTCTGTGTGCCTCTGGATCTGGTGTCAGTTTTTGTGGGGAGGGCTAATTTCCAGATGTCTGGCAAGCGGGATGTGTCGTCACGCTTGTTCATGTTGTGAGGGTGTTTCTCTATCTCGATGGCTTCCATGATTATTCTCTTGTGGTGATGTTCCGTGTTAAAGAGCAATTTGGAATCTGCAAAATTAATTTCGTGTCCTGTTTCTTTCATGTGTTGGAAAAGAGAGGAAGTTTTTTCTTCTTTTTTGACGGCATTCTTGTGTTCTGCGATACGTGCATTTATTCGTCTGTTTGTTTGTCCAATGTACGTGGCTGGGCAGACTTTGCAGGGTATTTCATAGATCCCTTGGTTTTCCAACTGGATTTTATCCTTGGGGTTTCTGAGGATATTGGCTATTTTTTGGTTGGTGCAAAAGGCTGTTTTGATATTGTGTTTATGGAGGATTTTGCTAATTTTATCTGTAGTGCCCTTGATATAAGGAAGGAGGGCCATGCCATTGTTTTCTTCTGTGTCTTGGTTTTTGGGGGGTGTTTCCTTTTGGATTAGCTTCGTAATCCTGTTTTGCTGGTATCCATTGGCAATTAACACATTTGAGAGATTCTGTAACTCAGTTGTCAAGTGGTCTTTGTCAGCCAGGCGTTTGGTTCTGGAGATGAGAGTCTTGGCTACGGAGTTTATTTGTGCAGGGTGGTGGTGTGATTGTGCATGTAAGTAGCGGTTGGTGTGTGTTTTTTTCTGGTAGATAGTGTGTCCTAGGGAGCCATCAGGTTTTTTGTAGATTAGGACGTCAAGGAAGGGAAGTTGGTTGTTGGCTTCTATTTCCATAGTGAATTGTATTTTGGGGTGTAAGTTGTTGAGATGTGTGAGGAAGCTATCCAGTTTTTCCTTCCCGTGTGGCCAAATTACAAAGGTGTCGTCAACATATCTGAGCCAAAGTTTGGGTTTGTGTTCTGACTTGTCTAAAGCATTGGTTTCAAAGTGTTCCATGTACAGGTTTGCGATGACCGGTGAGAGGGGTGATCCCATAGGTGCTCCTTCTATCTGTTTGTATCTTTGTCCATTGTGGATGAAGTACGTGTTGGTTAGGCAGTGGTTGGTCAGGTCCAAGATGTATTCGGGGGGATTGTATTTGTTTTGAATAGCTGTCAAGGCTTCATTAATGGGCACTTGTGTGAAGAGAGATACAACATCGAAGCTCACAAGTAGGTCATTAGGATGTAGGTTTTGCTTCTTTATTGTTTCTATGAACTGGAAGGAGTTTGGTACGTGTGAAGAGATGGATTCTGCATAGGGCTGAAGTTGCTTGGCGAGAAATTTAGCGAGATTTTGTAGAGGTGAGCCTATGGAGCTGACTATTGGTCTGAGTGGTGTTCCTTCTTTGTGTATCTACAAAATCTCGCTAAATTTCTCGCCAAGCAACTTCAGCCCTATGCAGAATCCATCTCTTCACACGTACCAGGTGCAGGTTTTGATGGCAAAACATCCAGTCTTGCAAGTGTAAAAGCACGTCTGTATTTTGGGACAATAAGTTTGTGCAGATATGGGGCCAGAGAATCAAAGTGGAAAGGTGGGAAATGGACATACCAAGGGCAGAATTTCCTTATAGTGGCCAGATTGTTCTGATGCTCAATATCTTTCAGACGTTGACCAATTAGACAGCGCTAGACCACATTACAACAGCTTCAACCACTTGCGACTCACTTGCAATTACCTATCCTACTCAAACTAAGGAGAGCCTCTTTATAGCTGGTCAACATCTATATTTATATATACAACATCTACAATTAAGGCCACTTGAGCAGATTTAGAGTCCTATATAGAGCCTCTTGAATCCATCCATCCTGCTGCTCCGCTCATTATTGGTGGAGATTTCAACGCACGCATGGGTACTAATGATGACAGTTTATACACCCGCTACAAACAGTTTCTGGACACTGACAGCCATTTATATACAGGCACTGCCCGCCTTTCTAAAGATCTTAGATGCAACTACCCAGGGCTTTGCTTAGCTCAGGCCACAAAGCAGAGGGACCTGCTGATATTAAATAGCAATATAGAGGGGGATTGCCCTGGGGAATACACCCACTTCACAAAGTTTGGCGGTAGTGCCATAGATTATATCCTAATCTCAAGATTTGCATACAAGTTTGTCATGGAGTTCCAAGTAGGCTATAACACTGAAAGCGACCACTTACCCTTAACTCTGGCTTTTGCAGGTCTGCTCCTCAACAATTCTATCGTAAAACCGCAATATCTTGTATAATGCAAATATTGGCATACCTGCAGCTAAAAGAATCAAATGGTCCCTCCTACTTAATGCAGCCCTGACTCACCTTCTTCAAACAGCTGAGCTAAAGGACACCCATACTGCTATTATATCGGCTAACTCCACTGCTGAGGCCATGAAACTATTCAAGACACTGACAGAAAGGCTGAAACCATACTTAACAACCGTGATCCAAAACACTGCCACAAAAAGGTCAACGGAATTTGCCACCTGGTTTGACTCTGAGTGCAAACAGGCAAAAGGACACCTGATGAGAGCTTACCATAAATATAGGACCTCCAGGTCACCTCTCTTATTTACTGCATACGTCTCTCTTAGACGGAAGTATAAACAACTAATAAAATGGAGAAGACGGAGAGGTGAAAGAAATGCCTGGTATAGCTTAATAAAGGCCTTACATGATAAGGACACATCCTGTTTCTAGTGTACCATATCAGGCCTTCTGGAGCATGAGCGTAGTGGGCAAATTTGTACTGTCGAACCCCAAGAATTGACGCAGTACTACCGCTCACTTTACCAAGCCAAGGATGCTCAGCATAATTAAAGAGTATCTCCAGAAAATTTACCAGCTTGGCCCCCAGTGTCCATGACTGAGATAAAAGACCTAATTACGCAGCTAAAAAACAATAAAGCCCCAGGCATTGATCATTTGCCCCCAGAACTTTTGAAGTCCAATACTGACTGGTGGGCACCTCTGCTTGTGGCAATATTATCTCACATTGATTCATCTGGTTTCATGAGCAGGCCCACAGTGGATGACACTTCCTCAGGTTGCTCACAGCTGTGTTCAATTCAGCTGCACTCTTCACACTCAGTTCCAGGTGTAGCACTGCAGCAGGGGGTGCAGTTTCCCATGGGATTCACAGGATGGGAAGAGGACCCCCTGCACTCATAGCTCTTTCTTCATTGTCTGTCCTCTCCTCCTCTTCCAGCTTTTCAGTAGACAAGTATAGGATTGCTCTGTAATTTTTTTTTTTTAAATGCTATGTCTTCTTTGTCCACCAAGTTTCTTGTTTACCTTACTATGACAGCGAGAGAGAGAGTTTTGATGCTGGCCTTGCGCCATCTGGTTACAAAAGTTGGATGCACAACTGCTACTATGTGCAACCTTTCCTATCTGTCTTTTGTCCATTATTGAGTGTGATCATTGAACAAGGTATATGCATTAGGGAATCAATAGTGTCGCAGTGGATGGAGCCCAGTGCACTGGTCTGACATCTGTGACAAAAAAAATATGTGTTTAGATCGGGGTCATCTATTGCTGTGATAGAAAGAAATTTACTACTGAATCATTTACACCACTTCTTAGGCTGGATAAGGGCCTTAATTTTATCTTTGTGGTAAGGTGGAGGGGAAAGAATGGGAAAATACAGTATGTATATGTCCCTGCCTGCCCCCTCCACACCAATCTACAGTAAAGACAGAACCACATACTTACAATAAAGATGTGATGAAATAACAATTTGTCATTAATATACAGGCCATGCAGAAATGTGCCTCTAACTCTAATCCACTGGCATTGACCACTGTTTAGCTTATTTTGACAGTGAGTGACCGTGTTCTAATATTCTGCCCATAGAGAGCAAACCAGTAGATTGTTCTTCATTGCTTCTGCTTTCTTTAATGTGTGTGTGTGCTTGTATGTCCTGAGAACATGATAGACCCTGTATGTCAATTAGCCAAGGAGGAACTGGCAAGGAAGACAATCGCTCAGAATTAAATGCATTCCAGTAGTGGCTGGTGCCCATTCGGATTGGTAGGGCAGTGACAGGAGGAGCCGTCAAGCTTTGTTCCCATTTCTCTTCCTGCTGAAAGAAGACACCCTCTGAGCTGTTTGCAAGTTCAAAGGGAGTGGGAGGGGGAAGGCTGGGTGAGAGCAAACTGAGGCTGGTGGGACCATGCCCTATTCACCCTAATGGACTAGCCTCCACTGATGTATGTGTCTTCGAACTGTAAGGGTGGATTGCATAGTACAGTGGTACCTCGGGTTAAGTACTTAATTTGTTCCGGAGGTCCGTACTTAACCTGAAACTGTTCTTAACCTGAAGCACCACTTTAGCTAATGGGGCCTCCTGCTGTGCTGCTGCGCCGCCGGAGCACGATTTCTGTTCTCATCCTGAAGCAAAGTTCTTAACCTGAAGCACTATTTATGGGTTAGTGGAGTCTGTAACCTGAAGCATATGTAACCTGAAGCGTATGTAACCCAAGGTACCACTGTAGTGACTTTTTTCAAAGAAACAGAAACAGTCGAGTTTATTAATCCAAGCCAAGAAACATCCGATAAATCAAATGAGGTGGTGGAGGTTACCCCTTTTCTCCTACAAACCAACCCAGTAACTTTTAGGCCTCTTCCTTCTCACACTATCATTCAGCTACTAGACTTGCACCCACCAATGATTTTAACAAACTTATTCACCAGGTATGTATATTTTACCTGACACCCTGTTGAGTAGTTTCGGCTTTGATCTACACTGGGCACCTATGCCTGTTTCTTGCCTGCAGTTTGGGGCTTGTTGGCCTGTTGTTGTGTGCTGCAAGACACATGTGTCAAAGAGTTCTGCAGCACTCATATGCAGCTACTCTTGGGAAGGCTAATTCTCACAGTCACAACTGCAATGGCTCAACTCCAATAGCTGAAGTTGCGCTGACTCTGTTTCCCCTGACATTATTCAAAATTGCAACATGGATAACTCATTAAGGGAAAGGAGGAAGCCATTTTTCTTTTCTAAACACATAGCAACAACATGTTATTTAATAAAATGTATTAAGCCAATTGCTTTTCTCTATAGCATATGCAGTAATAATAATAAACAGGATAAAGACATATGGAGAACAAAGCCGTTAATAATGATATCTAATTAGAATTTGTGTTAAAAACCAACTACATTAGTTTTAATGGGGGGAAATGTAATAGAACGCTGAATTTTTCCTGTTAAGTTAACATTCTAGACTTTAATGGATATCTTAATTAGGCTCCATTATTGATGCACACATTTTGGAAATAAAATTCAGTTGCATTCAGCCCTCTTACACCCAGATCTATTCAAAGAGACAGCATTATGATGATGACTGAAGGACAAATTGAAGAGTTGTGGGGAGGGGGGGATGACAAAAACCTGGCTCTTGAATGACTTATGGCAAAGGATGCTTATTCAAAAGTGATAAAAGCATATGTGAATAGAAAAGAGTTGTCCTAATGGATATTGCACAGAATCAACTATGAATATGAAATATATCTGCACACAAAAGGGGTTGTTGTTGCTGTATCATTAACTTCCTGGTTATCTTTTTTTCCTGGAATGTACTTTTCCAAATACTAGTTCATATATACAACATAGCTTTCTTCATCTTCTGTTAGGAGTGGATGTCTTCAAGTTAGTACATGTCCATAATCACAAGTGAATGCAGACCATCCCAGGCAAACTTTGTAAATATGACATATACCTTTGGCTGTCGACAGTCATCTAAATGTGATGTTCAGAATTTGCTTGGTATCACTCTAAAAGATGGGCCTGTGTTTGTCATTTTTGAGGCATTCAGCAGCATTCACATGTAAACATTGGCAGTCAACAAAATTCTAGAAAATTCAAGCTGCGTAGCTAGCCATATGCCTGCTGTGCTGCAGCTTCCCATTGGGGCAAGACAGCACCCATACAGAGCAAAGTCACTACAAAAAGATGGTGTGCAGTATCATCCTAGGAGACAGACTTGCACCAGAAAGGACTTGACACCTGGTAGAAGGATCAGATGTGTGAACTGGAGGTGACACCTGAAGCTTGATACAGTTGGAAAAGACACAGATTAGGTTCATGGAATAGATAAAACAAAGTTCTTTAAAAAATGTCTTTTCAGTAAACTAATCTACAACAACCTTGCGGCTTGCAACAAAATGTTGCAAACTCAGCGAGTGTGCTCTTGTTTAAGATCCCAGCCAGTCATGCCTCCCTCCCTCCCTGGTGTTATAAAGTTAAGTGAACTCTAAAAGGTCATTCTCCTCACTGCTCCATTCTGCTTTTCTTCATCTCCGTCCCCTAACCCAGTGTTCCCAAACCTTGGGCCTCCAGTATGCAACAACAGCAGCAAGAATACTCATCGTGAAGTATTGGAAGACACAAGATTTACCCACCCAGGAAGAATGGCAGATGAAGTTGATGGACTACATGGAAATGGCGGAAATGACTGGCAGAATCCGAGACCAGGGAGAAGAGTCGGTGGAAGAAGATTGGAAAAAAATTAAAGATTATTTACAGAAATACTGTAAAATTAATGAATGTTAGAAAGATGCTGGAATGAAGTTATATGGCTTTAGCAGAAAGGTTACAAAGAATTAAGTACAAATAGATTGTTAATGGATTAAAGGGAAAAATAAGGTTAGAATGTGTTAAGATAAATTACAGGACAGAAAACTGAGGAAGATGGAAAGGATTTGCTGAGACGGTTGATTGAAGTGGAATACCAAAAAGGGAGGTGCAAGGAGGTCGCTGAAACAAGTGAATGAAAGATAAGATATTGAAATTATTGGATGTGTTTTTAATTGTCTTTGTTTTGTTTTGTTAAGGTTAGTGTATATGTAGTGTTTTTGTTTCTGTATTATATTGTATTGTATTGTTTAATTCTTTTTCTTTTTTGTAATCTTTAAACTCTTAATACATATTATTTTTTTTAAAAAAAAAAACCTTGGGCCTCCAGCTGTTTTTGGACTACAATTCCCATCATCCTTGACCACTGGTCTTGCTAGCGAGGGATGATGGGAGTTGTAGTCCAAAAACAGCTGGAGGCCCAAGGTTGGGGAACACTGCCCTAACCTACATGCTTCTTTCCAAGAATCTTGGGAAACTTTACACATGCTCAGCAGCTGATTGGGACTGGTAGAGTGAAAGGCAGGGACACCAACAGTAGGTGGAGCAACAACCAATGAAAGTTGGAGTCAATTAATTCTAGTTTTGTCCTTTGCTTTCCCCCTTGCTGACTTGCGCAAGGGGAAACACAGAGGAAGCTGATAGGAAGTACTATCCACTGGTTGTAAGCAAAAAGCAGTCAGATGGGAGCTGACTGAGGGCAGTTGGAGGCTGATGGGGCACTTCTGCATTTGACCAAATGGAACAACTTTCACAGACGATCAATATTATCTGAGCTAGGTAGGGTTAAAGAGATTTGTTCCCTATTTATTTACTTATTTTTGTTCAAATCAGGATCCATCCTAGCATGCTTATGATTCCATCTTGTTTCATAGTGGCCCTATTTTAGATGCAGTCCTCACAAACATGGAACATTGTGTTCACTATTGGAAGGAATGATGGAGATTTGCAGAGTCCCTGGGAATGAATATGGGCCACGGACATTTTTGTTCTTGCTGAGTCACCTCTCCAGGCCTAACTTCCTCTTGCTTTGTAGGACAGATTTTATTCCTCCAATTTTAAATTATAATCCAACTGTCCCTTCACTTGTAGTGCTTCTTCTTTGTTGGTTAAGTGCAGGCAATTTTGCTAATTTGGCAGCCAGCACCATATACATCATGCTTTATCGGTCATCACGAGCACACATGCTGCAATGTGTTTTATTACAATTATGAATATTGCAACATCTGTACATTTGATTAGGGGCTAACTGTGTTGAATGCCTCTGGTTTGCATGACATGAAGCACCCTTCGTTTGCATACCGTGGTCACAGTGAGGGGACTAAAACACATGAATATCTGCCAGTGCTCGTGCTAACTTTTAATTGCCTTGCTGCCAAACAAATGAAGGTTTTTTGGCTCTTCCTTTCCCTGCCTGTGAACACAATGCAAATGGTTCTGATCGGAGTCTGTACCAAAAGGAAAAAACAAAACAACACCCCCCAAAAAAGACATCCTCTTCTGTTCCATGAGGATTGTTTCATGAAAAGTGGTCCCTGCTTCACACATACTGAAAGCAAGCCACAGAGCAAGCAAGCAAGCAAGCAAACAAACAAACAAACAAACAAACACTGCGCTTCTTCTCATTTCTTCTGCAGCAAAAAAAAATATTCTCAAAGCCTGATTCTGGAGTACACGCTTTGAAACAAGAGCAGTCAAACACCCTGGAATCTATATGTCACTTAGGTAAAGGTAAAGGGACCCCTGACCATTAGGTCCAGTCATGACCGACTCTGGGGTTGCGACACTCATCTCGCTTTATTGGCCGAGGGAGCCGGCGTACAGCTTCCGTGTCATGTGGCCAGCATGACTAAGCTGCTTCTGGCGAACCAGAGCTGCACACAGAAGCGCCGTTTACCTTCCTGCTGGAGCGGTACCTATTTATCTACTTGCACTTTGACGTGCTTTCGAACTGCTAGGTTGGCAGGAGCTGGGACTGAGCAATGGGAGCTCACCCCGTCGCGGGGATTCAAACCACCGACCTTCTGATCAGCAAGTCTTAGGCTCTGTGGTTTAACCCACAGCGCCACCTGCGTCCCCTATATGTCACTTAGAAGTAACCAAAACTGCTTCCCCATTCAATTCCACATTCGAGTGGGGATGAACTTGTCATGTTCCCGCTTCCCCTGGAAAGTCCATTATGGGCTTTGGTTGCTGGTTAGAAATTTGGAGGTGGGCCCTGCTTGGCCTCAGCACTCCTCTTTTTGCCTGCTTTATGGTGTTGAGAGTCATGTGCTGAAGTGATGGTGTGTTTTGATTGGCTGTTATTCCAGGCAGGAAAGTCCAGTCAAGAAATGGTGGGCTAAATAACAGAGGAGGTATTCGGTTAAGGCGGTAGTCCTCAAACTCTCCCCCTCCCCCTTTCTGGGTCACACTTTCAGAATAAAAATGTGCTCACACCACACCATTTTTTTAAAGGATAAGAAATATATTGGAAAACAAAATGTAACAACTCCTAGCATATATTTTAAGAGGTATTCAAATGCACAGTAAACAAACCATTTCTCATAATATGTGTTCGATTTTGAGGCCCATTGGTAAAAAGATGGACTATACATTTTAAAAATAAAATAAAATAAAATAAAATAAAATGATTGGGTTGCTTCCCCCTTGAGATCAGGGGTCACCCTGGAACTAGATGGTGAGTACTGTGGTGTGGGATGGGCCAGTAGGCCTCTGGCTGCCTCTCACTGCTGTAAGTTATACTTAGACTCAAGAGGATATGCCCTTCCTCAAGAACACACCTTTCTTGAGGTTTTCACCAACAGGAAGCTCAGTCTGTAGAAAACTCTAAAAATAGCACTCCTGCTTACCCAGCCTTCTAATTAACCCAACCACAGCACTAAATGTGGTTGTTTTTACCTTCACCAGCCAACACAAACCACATTATTAAAGGTGAAATCATTGTCTTGGTATTCAACATTTGTATAAGGTTGCATGCTGCCTTCCGGTATCCAGAATGTTAATACCTTTTCAGTTAGTTAGTTCCTCATTTACATGAGTGATGCCTCATATTTAAACCAGTAATCACATGTTATTTTAAGTTCAAAATAACTTTTTATGTTCCGTTATGGAGCTCAAGTTCTCGCTCTGTCTACTAATGCAGAATAATGGAAAATAATTAACTTGAAATTAAGTGTTCAGTTTTATTATGTTACAGTAGAGTTCTAATGTGAATTTCAAAAGATATTTTAAAGTGCATGCATAAATCAATTATATACAAAGAATAAATTATAACTACTTCAGAAAGTAATATATTTACTGGATAAAAGGCTGGTTCATAAAACTGAGCCCCATTACGATCTAATACATACGCAACACTTTCTGTTGAAATGTAGAGAATTTTCCTTCCTGTGATAAGAAATGATTCCAGTTCTCTCTCTCTCCCCCCACGCGCCCCATATTGGTGAGTACATTTCTATAAACATGAATTGCTAATTGCCTCACTTTCAAGCACATGAATTTGTCAATGATCTATTCCATTCTTGCTCTGCTTTCTGTACTGCTGTTTCATGGGTGATGTCTGGGGTGTTTTGATGGAGAGAGAGAAAAATGTAATGAAGACACCAAGATTGTGAACAAAGAATATTGCTGGCAGGAACTGTTTCTCAGTACTACCTCTCTTTGCAATGCAAGCTCATGTTAGGCCTCCCTGCTTTCTTTGTTTCCAAACTCTCAGCAGTCCTTGTAAAATAAAGTAGAAAGAGGTTGGTAGCCATTTGTCATTAGCTTAATTTTACATTCCACCTTTCTGCATATAGCACTGAAGGCAACTAACAGTAATAACAATAGAAACATATATTTGCTATTATTTATTATATCAATGACAATGACATTAGGACCTGTCTTATACTGAGTCAGACCATTTCTCCATATAGCTTGACAAGGAGTTGCTTTTAGTGACTTCAGATAGGACGCATTCCCAGCTATACCTAGACATGCCAGGTATTCTGTGTTTCTTGGATTCTGAGGTGCTGGGACCTTCAGCATGCAAAGCAGATGCTCCGTCCCTTAGCTTCAACCCTCCTTAAACATCTTTTTAAACACCTAAAACTGTGTGGAACAATTTCCAGTACTTCATAGAAATTATACTGAGTCAGGTGATTTATCCATCTATAGCGTACACTGCCTGGTTGTAGTTGCATGTCAAGGTCCCCAAGCCATCCTCAAATAACTCACAACTCACACATAATTTTTGTTTAAGGTTTTTGGCATAATTCTGGCCACAACTTTATTAAAATACATAAATGTGAGTGGTTGCTTAGGCATTGGTTAAGACTATCTGTCCCCTTGCCTGGGGACAGAACTAACTTCCGGACTCCAGCAAAGGGAAAACAGTATTGGGGATAAATGGAGCTGAGCTACAGGCCCTCACCTCTCCCCACATGCTCGCCGGGGCTTGCCGGCCCTAGATCCATTCCAGGGATTCAGATGAAAAGATGGCAAGCCCCTGGATTCCTTTTACAGAATTCCCTTTCCACAGCAACCTTGGAGGGGCAGGCCCAGCCAATCCTAACCCCTCCTCCAACCAATTGATAACCAATGCCTATCCGCAACCTTACAAGTTGTGACGATTTGCTACGCAGTAGGCAAAAACCAAATGGCACCAGCCAATCAGCCAGATGGACAAAATTCCTACCAGGCCCCTGCCCCAAAGGCAGATGACCCCATGACAGGCATAGCAAGGTCAACCCAAAACCCCTAAAATTAGGGCGAGTGGGCGGGTGATCCGATGCACACAGCGAAAGAGAAAGCTCAAAGCTGTGTGCACAGAATTTAAAATGTTCAACCCCTCCCACCAAATTGCAACATGGAATTTACCCCAGCAACCCAGCCATCCCATTGTTGCCACAGGCTTCCTTAGTAATCCTGCCTGGCAACAGAGGGGTGGCCTGGCAGACCCCACCGCAACACGTGCTCTCTGGGAGGGAGAACACACTTTCTCTAGTATGTCAGAGCTGAAGATGCTGGGATTGAACCCGGGGCCATTCACTTGCAAAGTGTGTCCTCTGAGCTGTGGCTAACTCCATAGCGCTGCCTCCCTGTGCATGCATGGCTATCCTTCTTTTTCTCTGTCTTAGCTAATTTCCTACTAATAATATCTGTCTGCTTCTGCTTTATGTGGAATTACAGCTCAGGTTTCCTCAGAAGATCTGAAGGCTCAGGTACATCTATACTTAAAAGTATATTGAAGAAATACACGTTTTCTTGCATTTGTATTCACTGTTCTTCCATGTGGAATCCAATACAGTGTACATGTGATTCTCAAGTTCTCATCGCTCCACTTCAGAATTTGTGGCCTCAAATGCCTTCAGACCACACTTTGGGCCTATCCCCATTCTACACAGTTTCTCATCCTTCCTCATACAATTAAAGGTCTCTTCCAATTTCACAGAATTATCATTCTTGTTCCCAAACCCCTCTTCTCCTTCCCCAGCTTTCTCCAGTTTTATACATCCTTTGTAGACCCTAACCTTGTAAACATAATCAAATATGCAAGAAAAGAATACCTCTGTGCAGATGTCTTTATCATATTGATGAAGAGCTGTTTTTTTGTTTTCTCACTGTACCCTCAGCCCTAATTCACTCAAACCATCTAACACAAAAGACATATATAATTATACAGCAGGAGTGTGATTTGTGTAAGTAGTCATGTTCAAAAGAGTGGGACTTTAGTACCATCCTAATTGTTTCACATGCAGAGAGAATTGAATAGGAACATTCCTTTAATAAATAGGAGCAGAGTCCTAAACAATAGCCAGATGCCAAGGTTACTGCTTTCATGTATTCCTTTTCAAAAGCAAGCAGAACAAAACCCAAAGGTCAGATTTTCTGAACTTGGACTCTCTGTATGTCTCTATTCTCTCCCCCCAACACACACACTTTCTTGCTCCCATTGTGACACTGCGTGATGGTACAGGAAGGGCAGGACTGACAAATGGCATAGCTGCAAACCTAGCTCTGAAGTATGTAAGCACAGAGTGAAAATGGCTCCCTGAGATTCTCTATTTACGGGTTATGAGACGTGTGTTTGTCAGTGTTTGTTTGTGTCAATATAGCTTCTTATTCCTCTTCAATGTTTTTATTTTTGCTGTTATAATTGGCACCATTAAAGCTCTGGCTTGACCACCATTCTTAGATCCTCTTCATAATGACATTCTGGGAGAATACCAGTCACTTTGAAGGGCAGTAGGGAAGAATGCTGTTGTGCTCAGGTTCTGCTTATGGGCTTTCCATGGGCATCAAGTCGACCACTGTGAGAAAAGGATACTGGACTAGGTGGACCTCTGTCCCGATCCATCTTAGATTCCTGTGGAGAGCCTTAGGTAGGACAGTTGGAAGCCCTCCCCTGCACACATCAAGCTCTCCTCCACCATGAGCTTCCTGTGACTTAGTCCCTACTGAAATAGTGAATTGCTGGATGCATTGAAGTTGTTTCCAGCACAAGCTGGTGTCTCATCCTGCTAGAGCAAGTGTGGGGAAATTTATTTCACCTGATACATTCATACCTCGGGTTAAAGTTGCTTCAGATTGAGCGTTTTTGGGTTGCGCTCCGCAGCAACCTGGAAGTAACGGAATGTGTTACTTCCAGGTTTCGTCGCTCGCGCATGCGCAGATGCTCAAAATGACGTCACACACATGCACGGAAGCGGCAAATCGCGACCCGCGCACCTGCGCAGACGCAGGTTGCATTCGCTTCAGGATGTGAATGGGGCTCTGGTACAGATCCTGTTCGCATCCAGAGGTACAACTGTATTAGGCAACTTTCATGGTGACACATTCCTGTGATGGGCAGGGCCAGTAGCAAAAGTGAGTGGATGTGACTCTCACCTTTGTCCAATGCTACCTTCCAGCTATGCAAAAGTTAGGGGAAAGGGGGTCACCTAACAACTCAAAGCACCCTTGCTGAAATTACAGTTCCCATTATTTTGGGGGAGAAAGCCATGACTGTTCAAAGTGGTGTCATAGTGCTTTAAATATATCCTCTCTATCCAGCAGAGGAAGGCAAGATTTGAAGTGGCTCTTGTTCCTGCTGCCTTTTGTCACTCAACAGAGCAGTACAGAGGGTGGATGTGATAGACAGTAGCATGGTGGTGGCTGATGGGAAGACACAAAATCTCATGACAATTGTCAGGAGCTACCCGGGTTAGAAATAGGAAACTCCCCATGTTCTTACAGGACCGTTTTGTCTAGGATGTGCAGACTGACCAGTCCAGAGGCTTTAAAATACTTAGGTGCCAAGAAAGCAACCACAGTTCTGTGGTTCATCAGAGGAGGCAGATGTACAGCAGTAGCTCAGTAGTTGCCACACTGATGGCCAGTGGCTCTCCAGGGATCTTTCTTGGAGATGCAGATGCCATGGATAGAATGAGTTTCAACTTCAGCATTAGTGGGACCTTTGGCAAAGACACCCCTAGAGGACACCCCTTCTTTTATAATCCTCTCCACCTTGCTGCTTCCACCACTGCCCTTTGAGAAAGGGCAAAGCTCTTCTCACTGCTTGCATATTCCGACAGGACAGGTGAACCAGCAATAATAGGAAGGAGGAGGAGGAGGAGGAACAAGGTGAGGCACCTCTTCAGTTGGGCAGTGGGTCCTCTAATAGAACACGGCGTCTCAGTAAGTGCCAAACAATGCTAATTCCTGATACTGGCCTTGGATTGAACCTGGAGCTCTTTGTATTCAAAACCATTGTTCAAAGCCTTCAAGCTACTGCCTTTTTGTCAAATAGAATGGTAAACAGTTGTATGGGTCCCCTGCCCTATTTGAATTCCCTCCCTAATGAGAACAGAAAATACCTTACAAAAGATGTACTTCTTTCAAAGAACAAATTGTCACATTTTTACTGCTTCTTTTTTAAAGCACTAGCTAAGTACTCAAATATCAAAACTGCTGTGGATTTAAGGTTTGGACTAATCATTGCACTGGATTCTAGCACATCGCTGTTGGGGTTGCCATAGTGAGTGCCTATGTGTCACACTGAACTTATTCATGTTTAGCATTAAATTGGAACATTGGGTACTGAGGATTTTAAGACATTTACATTAAAAAAACCACACACCCATATTTTGACTGGAACCTGAGTTACACCTTATTCATTCCAGCAGGCTCTAAATTTCTATGCATGAGTCATGCTGAAGTTACCATGATCACCGTCAGGCAGTGTAATTTTGTGCAAACAGAAAACACTCATATTAATCGAGACACCTTTTGTTCAGCAAAAGGCACAAACATGAAAACTAAAAATTCAGTGGTATTCTTCATGGAACAAGATTATTTTAGGGCAACTTTTTGGTTGCCCATTTCAAGATGTCCTTTCTGCAAATCTCTCCCCTTTATGAAGATGATTGCAATGTGGCATTAATGGGGTCATGGCACAATACATGTCCTAGGCATAGAGAACTGAGTCACATGCAGCAAGGTCTCAATAGCAACTCTGCAAATCATAGGTTTTTCTCTCTAAGCTGCTTGTATGCATTGTTATGTTCCTCATTTGTTCAAATACGTAAATATAAGGCGTGCAGGCAAACAACACAAGGTCAGATCCAAAAGATAGAAAACAGCTTTGCAAGGTTCATGAACCATGTATAGAGGATACTTGAGTGAAATATGGGACTCAGGTATTTAAATTAAACAAGAAGCATCAAGAAAAATCACAACATATGAAACAATAACGTTTGTAAATAATAGAATATGCATACATTTGAATATGGTCTGAAAAAGCAATTTCTGACTCGTCACAAACATTCTCATAGTGCCTTAATTCTGGTAAGGTTTGAATGGTTGCAGAAAAATCCAGAAATGGGCACCTTCAACCTGAAGAGGTCCTGGACCATGCTTAGATTGACTCACACTCCTGGAAGATTAGTGCAGTAATGAAGGTAATGGTTACATTGTCCACCTCAGCATACCACATGCCTTGAATATAGTGTACCACAATAGCTACATTAGTAATTACTACACTTTACATGACCTAAGTAGAGTTTATATTACCTAAGTACTTGAAGCATTAGAAGTAATGGTGAGACAAGGAGGAAGGGCGGGAGGGGGGATCCTTGCCTTTGTGTCACTGTGCAAGAAGAACAGGAAGCTTCTTCCATGTTTGATCTCACTGCGACAGCACCGTCACATTCCATAGTTTTCATCTCCTGGAGTCATTTCTCCAACCGCTCAGCTTCCAGCTCTTGTCTAAACTCGCTACCTTAAACAGATAACTGCAGACAAATTTCTGGGGTGATTTTTGTGTCACTCCCCCACCCCTCGCCTGTATCAAACTATTATCGAGATTTTGCAACTGGAAGAATGTAAGAGAAGGAGAGAAGAGGCGACTACTAAGACATCTTTAGGCCTTATTCAGACTTGTTTGAGTAGAGGTTAGCCTGACCCAGTAGGAACCTAGGATTGCAATCTTCATTTCAACATCTGAAGTACAATGCTGTATCTGTTTCTGACCTTACAAGAGTCTTGGATGACCTGAATGGAGTTGAGATAGAAAATAAATGCTGCGCAATCATAGTTTCTTTATATTTCCTGAGTGAATTCCTCCCACCTTTACATCTTTTTAAAAGTTTCTGCTGTCTTTGTTCTACAAGGGAGAAAATTGGTTTTTTTAAAAGCTATATCATGTTTGCATGTGCTAACTCATAAATCAGTTCTAACTCGTTGCTACAACCATGTATGTGTGTGTATATGTGTGTGTGTGTGTGCATGGAAATTCACACTTAAATAGTGTTTCTGAAGCACATCTGTGTTAGGGTTGTGCATACCACCTTGATCTGAGTCAGAACCTGATCCAGTTCTTTGGAGCAGCCCTGATCCAACCTGGGATGATCCGTAGCAGAACCAACCCAGATCCAGGTCACAAACAGATTGTATAGTCAGGCAGTTGGGAGGCGAGGAAAACGAGATGCATGTCTCCTTCTCCTGTCTCCCACATATGTTTAATCAGGCTTTATAAATTGCATGACTTGTTACTAAAGATAGAACTATTTAAATATACATTTCAAATGTATTTTGATTTGGGAAGTGTGAAAGCCAGGTGATAACTAAGGCTGTAGTCCAAACTCCTACTCCCTGACCCTATCACCAGGGCATTGTGGAGTGGTATAGTCACTGCTGCATCCACAGCCTGGAAGGTCAAACTGGTAGGTGGGGGTGTGGAGGACAATCAGGCCTGATCCTTGCACCAGCTTCAGACTGGCCTTCAGACTATACCCTCCAACATTTATCCAGTGGAAACAAGGGTGTTCTATTCCATAACAACAATAATTCTATTATTTATACCTTGCCTGGCTGGGTTGCCTCTGGGCAGCTTCCAACATATATAAAGGTATAATAAAACATTAAACTCCCCCCCCCCCAACTTCCCTATACAGGGTTGCCTTCAGATGTCTTCTAAAGGATGTATAGTTCCTTATCTCCTTAACTTGGGGTTGGCATAACTCCATACCCTCCAACATTTCTCTGATGAAAATAGGGATGTCCTAAGGAAAAGCAGGGCATTCCTGAATTAACTCAGAAAACTGGGGTGGCTTTTGTAAATCTGGGAATCTCCATAGAAAATAGATACACTTGGAGGGTCTGTCAGACCCAGATTCATGATGATGGTTGGACCAGCTGAGGTTCCCATGGATTCCACACTGATTTAGACTTTCAGGAGTTTCTGCTGGGTGCTGCTGGAGTGGATACCACTGATGGACCTCCTTCCCACCAAAATGTTCCAGTGGCCAGCAGGAAGCAATCTCAGCCAGCAGTGCTGAGTGGAGTGATATCTCTAGCTTAATCCGCTACCCCTCTTACACACACCCCAGTGGAAGGGAGATTTGGATTGTTCTGTTAACATGGATTGCATTGGTTCATAAGGGAATCTGCAAATATTAAATTCCTCAAGTATCCCTAGGAGAAAGAAATCAAAGCAGTTTCATTGATGAAAACTTGAGGAGTTTGTAATCCAATTAACACAGGGTCACTTTACACTGTTTAGTTTGCAGCAGCTAAAGGACAGCTTGTTGCTCCAAGGTCTGGTTCACACATGTACATATTGTTGTAGATTTATGTATATTTTGTTACTTTACCCATGATGGCAGCCAGCTGAATGTGTGGATTTACTCTACTAGAAAGCAGCATAGTATCTGAGGTATTGTGAAAAGAGGTAAATGATGCAAACAGGGATAGGTGGATCTCTCTATTTCGATTTCTCTCAGTTTCTCACCTTTTCAACTTTAATCCCAACTCTCTGCATTTCCACATCAGTTTGTATTTTATAAAAAATAAAAAGGTCCTCAAGAAAATGCATCTGCATTTTAGGGTGAATTTCTTGTAATATATAATATTTGTACGTGTTTTTACAAAACACATTTCCTCAATATCATGCATTTTAATATTAATTTCACCTCTATATACAGTTTTATGAACCCTTTACTCTCATGTGTGCCTGTGTGTGTGTACATTTCTGTACACAATGGCTGGAGAACTGCATTGCAAAACTGGGTAGGTTTGTCTTCAGATGTGAACTGAAACTTATTTTTTCAGCATCCCTGTGTATCAGTAATACTGGTTACTTAGCAATTCTTGTTGTGGAAGATGTTCTCCATTTATTAGCCAAACTGCACTGATGTTGCAACTGTTCTCTCAAGCTTTCCCATTTCGGAGGGAGGTTTATTCTGCAGAACTGGGACAGGAGACTGTTGCATCTCCTGAATGCTATTAATATTAAAGGTTAAAATTATGGGAATTTGGAAATCTGATGCCATCTCAGTGCAGGATGGCAAATCAATTGTTGTCAGCAATTTTAGATCAGCTTGCATTATTATATAATCATTAAACAGCATTATTCCTTAATTGGTTTCCAAATGAAGAAATCAGTGTTATCACAAGTTGCTGCCAAATGGAAGGAAGAACAGACTCTTGGGACTGATCTCATCACGGGCATCATCCTTGCTCAGATTGCACATAGGGCACATTCCCTGAATGAAAAAGGATTGTACCTGCTGGCCCTATCCTGGCATGGACCCTTTCAGCAGAAGAACTGGTGAAAGTGTGCTCAGGTTCCACAACTCACCTGATTTCTCCAGGCATAACCATGAAACCCAATGAAGTGGGACCTCTGCTGATAAGAGTTTGGATCAGTGTATCCATTCAGATTAGTTCACCATTGTATACAATGTCATGCTAAGAGAGCTGCAGTAATGGTTGGAGCATTTCCATTTTGTCCATCATGTGATCGTGCCTTTTAGGGTTTTCCTATTGTGTTTTTGTGAGGCCTAATTGGGGCATCAGGCTGCCCCACCATATACTTCAGGTTACATCAATGAAAATGCATGTGGGAATCTGGCAGGAATTTCTAGATAATTATAAAGACATGTCTTTTTAGATGGATGACCTAAGAATCAATATTGGACTCCAGGGAAGGTCAGAAACAGCTGGGATTCATAGCTTCCAGTGTACAGAGCCAGGGAAATAGGAGGGTGTACATCTGTCCAGATACAACACCATTGTGACTGTCAATTCTGCTCTGTTGCATGGAATACAATGACAGCAATGTAGCATAAGTGACAATAACCCATTTTTTTATTGTATGTGGCATGCATTGTGGAATGCCAGGTATTCCGGTAATGGAATTGTTTTGTGTAGGGAACTGTGCCACTTTCTGACACCTTTGATCGTTCCACCCCCCTTGAAGTCTCTATTTCTGAAATCTTTGAGCTCAAGAACATGGACAGCTAATGTAAAAAAATAAAGAGGCAATGTGTCCCTACCTTATCCCAGTCTGAGCTCTCTTTCTCTCTCCCCCATCCCCAAACATTCCTCCAGCCCCTTTGAATCACAAGAAGACAGAAACCCTCAAAGGAAGAACAAAGAAGAAAATAGAATGAAATAATAATAATAAAGAAATGGCAGACGGATAGTATGGCTACAGATAAGTATGTAGTACTTGGCAGCAAATTAAATTCATGATCAGTTGTTAAGGCAAAAAGGAAGAGAGAAGCATTAATACTGTTTGAAAAGGAAAAGTGAGTGAGCTCCCCCTTGCTAGCTGTGCTTTGTTCTGTTTCCCAGGTCCGCTCCACGCATTGTAATATCACCATCAGAGAAAGTCATTCGCTATTGCACAGATGTGACAATCTCTAACATGACAAAATGCCATTAGAGCTACCGCACACATGATAACAGGGGAGGGGGAACACTCTGTATTCTTTCTCCCTTTCTCATTCTCTCTTTCACTCTCTGAAACAAGGCTGCCCTCTACAGAATAGAACACTATTCACTCACAAGAAAAGTGACGGGCTGTTCTTGTGTGCCTTTTGTAGTGAACATTGCTGCCAATGTGAGGAATGTCTGTGGACATGAGCTGGAGTTTTGCACATATATGGAGTTTGCGTGTGTGCATTCACATGTGCGTCCATGTTAGAATCTGTATGAGTGAGAAAGCAGAACAGAAGAAAGGAATTTAGATGGAAGAGAATATGAGTTGGGTTGCATTTTACAGATTAACAGACCAGAGGAAAAATCTTCAAATGGACACATAGGCTATTCTAAGAGTTAGTAAAAAGCTGGGGTAGAATGCACCCATGAGATTACACAGCAGACTGTCTTGTTAAAAGAAAAAAAGGGGGGAGTATGTACAGTATTCTTTAATGTATGAAATCGTACTACTTCAGTCTTTATGCAAAATCACATAATGCAGGTACAACTTCACTTGGATTTGCTTTCCATTTTGCCTAGGTTTTTTTTTTTTTTTTTTTTTTTTTGAAACCTATTGAAAAGAGGGGTAGGGTTTTTGGTGAGGCAGGGGGTCACCTGAGTTTTGATGTGTTGTCACTTTCACCCCTCATATGGAAACTTCTGCACTTATTGTTCTATCCCTGTGTTCCTTGCATTTTAGGGCAATTTGCTCATAAGCTTCAGAAATCCAGCTCTAACAGCTGAAATGTCCACTAACCCCTCCATCCAGCTCTAGTGGTGATTTTGTTTAAAGACATGGGCAAAGGTTCTCAGCCTCTCGCAATAATTACAGTGGGCAGTTGGGTTGTGGGAGGATGAAGTGAGGAGTTCTTGAGTGCAGCAAGTACCCTTGGGGACTTCATTATATCTCTGTAAGCTGCATACAGATCCAGGTGCTCTTGGAGGAACACCAAGGCTGCATCTAGACACATCAAATAAGCGTTTCAATCAAACACATTGTAAATTTAAACACGGAAAACAGGTAGAGAAAAACAGGACTCCACAGCGCCGTCTGGTGCCACAATGTTATATCACATATACAACACATATAAACCACCTTTTCTTTACCAGTCTAGCTGAGTCCCAAGATTCAGATCTAGTTTAGGCCCAGTTTTGACACAGAAACTGGTTTGGTAGCCCAGTATGATTACCTCTGTTCAGAAAGAGACAGGAGAAATGTGTCTTTGTTGATTCTCATATACCTCTAAACAGCTTTTGATGCAATCAGCCATGGTATCCTTTTGGAGTGGCTGTCCAAGATGTGGGTGGGTAGTACTGCTTTGTGGTGGTTCTGATCCTACTCGGATGGCTGTTTCCAGAGGGGGAGGTATGAAGAGTGCTATTTGGCCCCATGGAACCTTCAATGTGGGGTTCTTCAGGATTCAATTTTATCTCCCATGCTGTTTAATATCTACATGAAACTGCTGAGTGAGGTCATGCAGAGTTTTGGAGTATGTTGTCAGTGATATGCAGATGACAAACAGCTCTACTTCTCATTTACCTCTTCAGGTGTGGCAGTGGATGTGCTGGACTGTTGTCTTGTCTTGGTAGTGGACTGGATGAGAGCCAAGAAACTGAAGCTCAATCCAGATAAGACTGAGGCATTACTAGTGAATGGTTCTCTAGATCAGTTGGAAGGAGCAGGTATGTAGCTTGCGGGTACTTCTGGATCGACTGCTGCTGCTTGAGGCTCAGGTGGCCACAGTGGCACACCAGCTTCAGCTGATAGCTCAACTGCACCCCTATCAGGACACGGATAGCCTAATCTGTTCCCTACATTTCTAACCTTTAGGCATTACAGCAATGCATTATATGGGGGGCAGCCTCTGGAACTGGCCTGAAAGCTTCAGCTGATGCAAAATTCAGTGGCCAAGTGGCTCATGAGTCCTGAAGTAACTGCACTGGCTGCCAAAAGGTTTCCAAACCCAATTCAAGGTGCCTTAAATGACTCAGGACTGCAATACCTCAATTAAAACCTCTACCCATATGAACTAACCCAGACACTACATGATAATCATCTGAGGCCTTTTTGTGTGTGCCCCCTCCACGAGCCATTTGAGGTCATAGGCAGAAACTAGGTTGAATGTCTTTCTAACAACAGTCCCTAATGCAACATTGTCTTTCCTCATTTGACTGAATTTTACCCACTTGTTTGGGAGAATCATAGGAACGTAAGACAATACCACACAAAGACCAATGCTCCATTTAGCTTAGTATTGTCTAAACCGAGAGGGACTAGCAATGACTCTCCAGAGTTTTCAGGCAGGAGTCCTTCCCAACCCTACCTGGAAGTACCAAGGATTGAACCTGAAGCCTTCTTCGTTCAAAACAAGTGGCCTTCTGCTGAGCTATACCCTACCCAAATATAAAGGAAAGGCATCATTTGAAGACACCAAAAAGGAGCACGTGGAATACAGTCCTGGAGGTTACAATGAGCTTGGCATTTGAGAAATCAACCAGTAGTTACCTGCATAACTCTCATGCTGGGATCTGTTACTTAGCCAAAACCAGGGGTAGCCCACCCCATTTTGCCACCTGAGGCTAAATGGGAAGCTGCAACCTCCAACCACTGCCGTGTTCTGCCCTGCAGGATTCTGCTGCCCAAGCCCACCTCATGGATGGACTGTGGACCTGACCTTGGTAGATGCCGAATTATTTGGCACAGGTTTGGTTACTGTACTTCTTACAAGCTCCATTTTAGTGGGATGAAAAGGGGAAAAAAATACACAACTTTATATTTTTCTGCACAAACCAAGATTGGGCATTATGTATTTTGCACCAGTTTATTGATGTGGAGGCATATCACAGTTCAAAGTGAGTGAAGGCTGAACCTTGCTGTTTCAGGAATTTTGCAGGGGGTGGAGGGATAGTAGTGATGTGTTTGAGAAATGAGCTTTCAACAACATCCTCATTATGTCTGCATGACACTTGCTGAGAAAATCAAAGGGAGGGGGAAATGCATCTCATAAAAAACACAATATGACCACAGAATTATAGATGAATTTTTGTGAAGCTTGTTTCCCAAGGGCCTATTTGCAAGTGGTCCACTTTCAAGGAGAAAGGGGAGACAGAGAGAAGGGAGTGCACCAGAGGTGAGGAAGAACTGTATTATTTACAAGATGTTCCTTCCACTGATGAATAGCTCCGGCTAGAAACAGAAAAACAGCTTTCACTTCACACAGAGTTCTAAGCAGAAACTTCAGAGCCTGACCATTCTGAAATGCTGTTATGCATCTCAACAAACTGCAGTTTACCAAGAAAAAAATAATAATCCTGGAAACAAAGAAAGCAAGTTGAAGAAGGGAGGGAGGGAAGGAGGCATCCACTGCTAGCTTTTTGGAACTGTCTGTAGTCTCCAGGTGTGGTTTGATTATGTGAGTGGACAAGGAATGGAGGAAGGCAGAAATTTCTGTTCCTAGCTGTCTTAGGCTGCATCAAGACAGCACTTTATTCCATTTCCCTGATATTTCCTTAACAAAAAAAATAAAATAAAAAAAAATTCTGCACTTTATGTGATCTTCACAGGACATTAAATAATCTAGTGGACATCTTGAGTTCATTTTTATGTTAATTGTTTCCCCCCAAAAAATCCATTTGCAACCCATTAGCCCAGAAAATTGTAGAAGTTTTGCATTGTAATGTCCCAGTGGTTTTCATGGATGACATTTGGTATACAGTTCTTTCCCATCCTTTTCATGGCTGAATCATAGGGAAAAAAGAAACAAGAGTGGTTACATGTCCAATAACATCCACTGTTGTGTCAGACCACACCCACTGATGTGAATGAAATTTAGCATGAATAAAAAAGCTACAGTTCTATAATGCAAGAAATAGTGCAGCGTAAAAGGAATATTGGAAACTGAAACATAAGTCCTAGCATGATAACTGGAAAAATGAACGCAGGACAACCCACAACTGAATGTGCCCTTATAATTGTTTGGTTGTTGTTTTTTTATCTGGTGCAGTTCATTTACTGACAAATTCAATGTTCTTTGTCTTACTGTCTGCTATTTAACACACTTTGCAGACTTATTTTCACAATTCACAAATTTGACATAATTACTCACATAATTCTTTCCACACCATTAATTTCAATGTAAAGACCACACAAAGGCAAAACAATTTAAATGGGAGCAGGGAGTCACCAATTACTTATTGTTTGTGGGGTGAAAATAACAGCAGGGAACATGGATTGCTATTTGCTAGATCGATTGCCATTCTGGACATGGGATGAATAAATGAACATTGGCAATTTCTGCTTTTGTTTCCATTTTGGTCAGAATTCTATGATGTCCTTAGACATTAAAGTCACTTTTAAAAACTCATTGTCACCCTTCAGAAAATGTAATGCTGTTTCTTGGCTCTGTTGAGAACAGAGGATTGTCATGGCATCAGCAGTGACAGTAAAATATGTAAAAAAAGGGGTGCATCCATAGCTATGCAGACATTAGGCTCTGGCCCCACCCGCAAATGGCATGTGGCCCCTAAAAAGCTGCTTTTCAGGGAATGGGGCTAAAGTACTACGTTCCAGCTATGGAACTGTGTAAAGAAAGCTGGATGTGCAGGTATATTTTATCCCTTCAGACTCCACAGTCTAGATCGCATCAGGAGACTCATTGGCTAGTCAGAGTATGTTGTAAGGTTGGCATCTGACAGCTATGACATGTGCAACAGAAAGGAAGTCCTTATCCAGCCATTCCAGGAACTCCAAATTCAAGACCAGCTCTGCATATCATTCCTGACAAATAAGCTGGATGAAGAGGGCTTTTGTTCTGGACTCAGCTGCAACAGACAGGTAGCAAAACAGCCTTTGGGGGATATGTGATCCCTTAGCAAAGTTTCTTCTAGTTCTACCCCCTCCCCACAACCCAGAGAGCCCAAAGGCTTTGCAAACACAGCGGTATTTCTTCACAAAAGAATAATGGAATTTCAATCATCCTGCTTCTCCAAACACATAACCACTTTGTTTAATTTCCTCTCTCCCCTTTTGATTGCTCTTGTTCAGGCCCACAGATTCTTTGGTCTGATGAAATGAATAATAAAAGGCACTTTCTCCTGCAAAAAGATTTAACAACAATGATAAGAATTTCCAATTATATATATATATATATATATATATATATATATATGCACACACCAAACACAAAAAATGGGTAGAAAGAACCCCCACACATCACAAACATTCCAGAGTGTTTCCCTAAGGGAAAATGTACAGGTGGAGGAAATTTTCCTTTTTTCTTTTTATTGTACTCTCTCCTTAAATAAATGAATCCCACATGCTTCTTGCTATTCAAGGCTTATATTGAACTAATGCTTGGTGTTGTTGTCGTTTTATGTGGATTGGTTCTAGAACCCAATCCCACATATGTGTCCTCTGATGAGTAATAGGGAAACGGAGCGGACTATGATACCAGATTGGACCACTGCCACAGATCCTTCAGAATACCAATGGCTGGATGAACTCACATCTTCAGAAACAAAGCTTTGCCTCTAAAACTAACCACTGCAAAGTTACCCAATGATCCTAAAAGAAATAGTGTGGTTTTTTGTTGTTGTTGTTTTCCTAAAAGGAATAGTGTTGATAGTCCTGAATGTGTTCTGCATTCATGACCAGAACCTAACTAAAAGTTGGTTTCTTCTTACTTTTAAGCTGACCTAAGTAATGCCAGGAGTTCTGGCTTCTGGGATAGCTGTGCAGCCTGCATGCGCTCCATAGGACACACACACATTTCCCCTTACTTTTTAGGAGGGAAAAAGTGAGTCTTATAGAGCAAAAAATACAGTAGTTTTCTCTACCATCTGCGGAGTTGGGTTGGGTGAATCCAGATTGGGAGGGTTTGGAATAGGTAGGTTAGTTTTGGGAGGGTGTTCATTTTGTTCATGGCTATTTTGTCTGAGAGAGTGAAATTCATGTTGTTCCATGTTTTTAGGTCTTTGTAAATTTGTTGCCACAGGGGCTTGTAGTTGTGGAGGTACAATTTATTGAGGTTTCTGGTTATTTTTACCCCTAGGTATCTGAACTTGGTGTGGCAAAGTTTTATTTTGGTGACATTAGTGCGTTCTTTTTGGGTGTGAGGAGGGGTGTTGAAGCACATAGCTTCTGACTTTGCAAAATTTACCTGTAGGCCCGACATCATTGCAAATGAGTTCTCTGATTAGGGAGGTTGCTGTGCTTATGGGGTCTGGTGTTGTGACCATTAGGTCATCTGCAAACAGCCCCAATTTATAGGTTCTTCCTTTTATTTCCACTCCCTTGATGTCTGTGGCTGCTCAGATTCGGATTGCTAAGGGTTCCAGAGCCAGGATAAATAAGAAGGGAGACAGTTGGCATCCTTGTTTCAATCCTCTTTGGATTGCTATAGTATTCTGCATTTTGCTGAGGCTTGGGAGTATATTTGTTTGAGGATTTGTAGGAAGTTGGGGCCAAATTTCATGTTAGTTAGTTTTTTAAGGGGGGGGGGCAGGAATCCTCAGCATGGGTTTCTTGTTGGATAGCTTCCAGCTGGTCAAGTAGTCAAGCCTGTCCACCAATCGACCCCCTAGCCTTGATTTCTTCCTTCACAGCTCCAGGGAGGGCCTCCTTTGGATTACATGGTATCTCAAAGCATTAGTTCAGACCATGGTTGAAAAATGGAGCATTCTTTGTTTGCCTCAATATATTGAGGCGTATCCTTCTCAGTTGAACCAATAGCATCTCTCTTTACTGAGTAATAGGATCCGAGATTTCCCCTCTTTGTTGCATATGAGCCAATCAGGTTTGCTGACATTGTTCTAGATGTACATTTTCTCTGGATAACATTGGGATATCTGATGCATTGTTCTGGAGAATGATTTGTTCTGTCAGGCTCTGACAAAAGGCCTTAAACCATGGTGTGTGGAATTGATATATTTCGTTCATGACACATTCTAGAGGTCCTGGAGTTGTTCTTTGTTGCTTGGCATTATGAGAGATCCAAAAAATGATCCCTTTTGCTAATTCCATGGCATATTCCAGTTGTCTTGACGCCAAAATATACTGCCAAGCTTTGCATCATTGTTGAATTTGGCAACAACGCTGACCCTTATCTCATCTCTTTATGCAATGCTTCCCTGGTGAATTACTTTGCATTCCTCCTGCCCCTTTGTGTTTGTTTAGTACTTGTTTACACTGCATATCCAGTTCTTATAAGGCATATCCGATGGTTCCCCCATCCAGCTTGCTGACCAGTTCAATACCCATAAAGCTTTGGTAAAGCTGTGGCCCCTATTATCATCAGGTTGTTCACTCGACCCTCCCTCTTCATGTCTGCTTGTAAGCAGATTTGAATCCATTTGTGTTAAAGTAATATATGCATAATGGTACCTGCCACTGATTTAAAGTGATGATAGTGATGCTGCTGGCAAGATCAAGATCAGGTTTGGCTCGTACCTCACTCCACATGGCTTCCCTTTGTATGAGAATACTACACATCTAGTTTCCAAAGCATATTTCTTCTGTCAAGTTGAGGACAAGACTAATGACAGTCTGTAGCTGGCATAAAGAGCAGCAAGATCAGAGTCCCCTATTTTACATGCTAGCAAACAAGCCTGTCCTGAAAGCTTCTGTAGTGGACCAGGGAACCACAATGTGAACCATTTTACCAGTTTATGAAAGCAGATTTTCTTGGCTGTTATGGATGATCCCTAGATTCTTGGACAAATCGCTGTCTAACACATCCAGGTAGAAAGCCAATCATGGGCATGAGTCCTGACAGTTATGATGTATGTGAGAGTGAAAGTGCATGTAGGTGTGGGCATGCATGTATATATGCATCCTGATGATTCAAATTTAAATCTAGAAATGCAGACAGCAGTGAATAATGAGGAGCAGGGGCAGATTGTTAGTTCATATTTATTTTAGTAATGATTTAAACTCTACATGTCTTGGCCTAATGGACTGTCTTCTTTCTCCTGCTGCACTTTCAACAAATAGAGGCACTTGACATTGGAGTCACCTTCATTTAATAAAGAAGAAATGGTGGCTATATTTTCAGCGAAGGGTCTTTAACTGCACAGTGCATTTCTGTCATAGTAAGCAATAATGGATTGTTGACTTTCAGATCATGCTGGACGGCAAGCTCTTTTGCTTGGACATTGGCAGAAGATATATTGGAGCTGAAGTGATTGTTTATGGAGTATGAAATTTTGATGGGTAATATATACTGTGGTCTGGATTGAGTTTAAATTGTGGTTTTACAGAAGCTTTTTTTTTTTTAAAAAAAGAAAAGCTTGCTACTTTGGTATGTGTCTTTCCCCCAGTTCTATTGCTGTTTTCATCAACTTAAAAGGGTGTCCAAAAGCTTCAGATGAATGAATTTTATGCAATGTACACCAGGAGTACAAAATAAAAACAAATGCATACATAAAGATGACATCTTGTAGAGAAAATATTCCATTTAGGCCCTAATAAATATTTCTTCCAGGGTTGAGTGCAAAAGAAATGCACTCTGATTAATGTGTTCAAAACATTTAAGTGGGGAAGAGTAGATGGTACAAAATAAACAAGTTTGAGACCCCTCTAAATACTGGAAATAGATCTTTAGACTTGCAAAGCAGAGTGCAAACAGCCCAGCTTCCCCACCTCCCTGCCCTTTAAGTCATGAAGTAGTCAGGAGCTGGAGCAACAGAATTTCCATTCTGTTCTGTACTCAGCTGAATTTATTCATTATATAAAATACTTAGTTAAAAATGTTGTGTTGTATAAAATACTTAGTTAAAAATGTTGTGTATGTAATCTCATTGTTGTTGTTGTTGAAAAATGGAGGCAACAGAATGCCTCTGAAGCTTAAGAGTTTTCTTATCTACCTTGAGGTGCCTTGTTAATGGCACAATCTGACTTGGCAATGTGAACTCATGACCTGAATCTCCATGATTTGTCTCATTATTCACAGTATACACAGAGCTGATGTACAGACCTAATAGACACACAAACACCCAGCCAGGCACTCAGAACTGAACCTGCTTAAGTGATCAGGGCAGAGTCAGTGAAAAACCTGTTTCCTAAAGCCAAGCTAGTTAGCATTTCTTCAAGGACCAAATGCAAACAGCTAATACTACAGAGGTACCATAAGGCAAGTAATTTGCACCCCCTAACCCGTGGATTTGCGTCCCCTATCCCGTGGATTTGCGCCCCCTAATCCTAACCCTCAGATGTTGCACCCGGTGCGGCCGCCGCCCCCCTGCACCCCCCACGCTACGCCACTGAAAAAGAGATCCCTTTGGAGGCAGTGGAGGCTTAAAACACTCTGCCTGTTGATTCCAAGGCAGTTCCGCCCATGAGGCAAAGTTAGGCAACTGCCTCTGATGGCAGGATTCACTGGAGCAGCAGATCCCAATATAGATCTTTCCTGCTCCCCTGTTCCCCATATAGATATTCCCTCACCCTTTCTTCCTTAGCAGGGAGGGGAGAACCGTTTTGAGGTCCGCTTCAGCTGCCAAAATGGCTTTAGCTGGTCCTGACCCCCAACCCTTTCTACATGTGCCAGAGCATTCCCTACTCATTCCTTACTCATATCTGGCAGTAGATGTAAAGGCCCCTCCCAAAATAATCATTTTGGGCCAAGTTGTTGGAATGAGCCTCTGTTTGCTTTGCTGCGATTAGCACAACTACCTGTCTAAAATTAGTTACAAAGTAGTATGTCATAACATTGCCAGATTCCCCAATGATTTGTACGTAGATATGAATGGATATTCAGCCTCTGCTTTAGTTTGAACAAAGTTTTCAAAATTGGGGGGAAGCATTAGGTTTCCTTTTTGCAGACTCATTAAGTGATTTTTATAGCTGGCAGATAACAGATAGATCAGACCAACCCCAAAGTCATACAGTTAGTTTTTAAGTTATTGCTGAAGATTGAGGTTAATTTACCTAAGAGAGTCTCTGTTCGTTTTGATATATATCTGGAAAGCACTTAGCCTTATCTGAGGTTGCAATAAAAGCCAATAAATTTAAAGACCATTTATGATTTTTAGACGTAGAATAGTGGTGAGAGCTAAAATCAGAGCATAGGAAGAGCTCAGCTGGATCTGAGCGAGGGAACTTCTAGCCTATCCTTTGACAACCTAGTGCCCTCCAGATGTTTTGGACTACATCTCCCATCAGCTCCAAAAGTAGCAGGCATTGATTCCCCCCCCCTCTTTTGGAGGCAACGGGGAAGGCCCTCCGGGGAAGGGAACCGAAAGCAAAGCAGAGCCCTCCATCCGCTGCCCTATGTAGCAGGCATTGATGATGGCCCCTCTAATCCATTATCACACCAACAGTGCTCACGCAATATTTCAGCAGTGGTCAGCCAGATGTTTCTGGGAAGTGTACAGGCAGAGCATGAAGTCACCAGCCCTCCCCTGCTTTATGTTTCCACCATTATATATATCAACTCTGCACATGTTGATTCCATGCAGATATTGGGACTAGTTGTGGTATACCTGTCCACCATACATTCATTTAATTTAAAACAACCAAACATATACATCCAACATAGTGGCCTATGTACCACATCCTATAGCAGAGTTTTCCCGACATTCACATTTTCTATTGTCAGTTTCATCCTACTGCTGATCAGCTTCTTTGGGTCATTCAGTTTCTTTGAGTTCTATTATAGGACAAAGAGAGAAAAATCAATTTCTATTGTATCTTTCCATACCATTAATAAAGCTCCAATATATCTTAGGGTCCATCCACACTTTCATTTGTCCCATGAATTCAAGTCACTAGTACAAGAGGTGCGGGGAAAATCTGCTGTCTACTGCTGAATTGACATTTATTCCGATTCAGCAGTAAAAAGTGGGTTTTTCTGGGGGAAATGGCAGGGCCAAAGAAAAACCATGTTACAAACAGAAGTGTGGATGGACTCTTAGTCATTCCCTCCCCACAAAGAAGCATAAAATGGTTTAGATTTTTCATAAGACAAGAGTTTTGGCTCAAAATAATTTTAGTTGCTTTTGTACAAGGTATTTTGAGCAGTTACCAAAACTTTCTATAGTGTTCCAAATGTGGAATTATGAAAAGAGATAGATGAATGTGTCAATTTCAGTTTGCCTTGGCTTCTCAATATTCCAACTCTAAATTCATTTATTTATAATTTGGCAGGGTTTGTAATTTTAATTTTTTTAAAAATCCCCATGAAAATATGTCAGAATTTTAGTTCAAATTCTCACAATATACATTTTTGCAAGCAATTCTCCCTATGACAATGGACATTTTTATTTATTTTCACAAATATAGCACATTTTTATGCACACTTTCCTGGTAATATATGTATTTTTTTTCTGGATGAACACATAATCAGATGGTGAATCACTTCAGTAGGATCTCTCTAGACAAGCTGGAACACATAACAAGATTAAAAATGAGATTCAATGTGTGTGTCAGGTGTGGGGCAGGAAGAAAGGGGGTACGAAGCACAAGGAGTCTTGTTTAAAAAACAACAGCAACAACACTTTGTGCATCCACATCTAATACTGCCCCTTTCTAAAAATTATTTATTGGTGTGCCCTTTTCTTTTTGTAAATAAATAATAATAAAACCGGCCCTAAGGAGGCACTCACCCTTCTTATAGGAAATCGGGGGTCGGGGGGTCAAGTTGGGGGAGAGTGAGAAATGACCTATTTTAATCTGAGGAATGTTGGAGGATATGGAAATCACCATCCATCAGTTGATGGGCAGTGATTTCAAACATGTGGGTCGGTGGCACTTCAAAGCACCTGTAGAAATCTTTACAAACACTGTGTGGTGTGTTGAAGTCCCAAGGATCATCACCTGGTGCCATTGCGCTGTGGGATTGGCACAACCTACTTCCCAAATGCAGCCCAGAGGGATAGGAGAGATAGCAATGTCGCCCACTGGCTAGAGCAGTTTCCCCACTCTTCACCTAAATAAATAATGGTTTAAGAATAGCTTAACTTGGAATTTGAGCCAAGCCATTGTCTTAATCACCTGCTTGCATGCTTCTTAGGGCATCTTACTGTCCAGAGTTGAAGATAGACTATTGGATGAGATGGATCCTTGGTTTGATGCAGCAGAACTTTTCTTATGATGTTTTAGTTTGTTTTGTGTTCACAAACACTCTGATTTCTGAAACTCTTTATATTAACCAGCATATTAATAGCTTTACTAGAACTCTCATGCGCCACATTTATCACATTTGAGGCATGATCTTAAAAATTCCTCAGGTTGAAATATGATTTGTTCTTTGTTGCCTGCACTTTTTGCTAACCTCTCATTATTTATAAAATACTACAGGGTCTCTCTCTCCCTCCCTCCCTCCCTCCCTCCCTCCCTCCCTCTCTCTTTGTATTGATCTATCATTTGAAAATGTCAGAATATGATGCATGATCTGAGACAAATATATCACCAAATACCCTTGTGTTACCACCAAACCTCTCTAATTTATCAGGTGTATGGACTATAGAACATAGGGGAAGAGGAAAAATCATATCTATTCTGTTGTTGTTTTTTAAATCATTTTTCTGTTTTTCTTTTTTTCATATTGGTTCACACACACACACACACACACACACATAAAGGGAGAGTGAATGCCCCATCACACGTATTGTCTGTCAGCTTTGCTCAGCTGGATTGGACTAGGGTTTGCAGTTAGATGTCCTGGAGAGTTAATCACATGACAAACATATAATCTCATCCTGGGGTGCATTCCGATGAGGGGAATATTGTGCTAGCTTTCCTGATTATAATACTAGTGCTGTCCTGTTTTCGCTAATGTTCCTTTCACTCTTCAATACCTGTAGTGCTATGGAACTGAGGCTTTTTGACCAATATACTAGCATGTCACATTGCATTTCTTTCATGTTTATTGTTATTATATATAGATAGTAGAATATCCCACAGTGAATGGATGACATTGTGATGCTTGGTTGCAGGGTGACATCACTGAGGGCAATTGAGGGTGAGGGCAATTTAAATAAACAAGCAAGCCATTTTCAATGATTACCCTAAAAATTAAGAAAAGAAGGGGAGGTGTGTCTGGCATTGCTAAAAAAGACTTGCAGAACACATTGCAGCTTCAGTTTAGCTGTAATGAAAATATTATCTATACAGTGTAATTATCTTAATTGTTTTTGCATTCTTGGGAAGAAACAATACATTAAAATCCAGACATCTTAACACTGCAGCACAGCAGTGTTAGTAAACTTCGGTGTACACATTTTATATTTTCATCCCTCCTCCACCCAGTGCAACTGGATTAACTTCTCTTTTTCTAACTTCATATTTGGTTTTTCAATAAGCTGCCAAATCGGGCTAAATTGGCAGTAGTTATTGCTAATTCTCTCTCTTAAATCCCTCGACATCATCCCTTACTCACTTTAATAAAAGTTGTGATACATGAGCTGTAAATTTTGTGTCAGAATCTCATATTTGAAATTAACCGCCTTTGGGCAAATAGCAGAAGTAAAATGATATTTTGCAATGTTGTATATTAAATAAACTCGCTTTTGGTTCTACGGGAAGGAGCGCTTTTGGAGAAATTTGCTGCCAAAGATGCTTACGATTGATAAAATAGGATGTGCTTTGATGTAGTGAGCAGCTTCCAAACATGAAAAAGTGTTGTAAGAATGTGTGTGTGTGTGTTTAGGTATTTCCTGCCTTAATAATAGTCAGTGTAAAGAACAAGGACTCCAAGTTAAGTTTTTGTTGAGAAAAAAGAGCTATTGGATTAATTTATTTTTATGATTGTGTGCAAGGTATTACTTCAGGCATGCCCAAGGGCTCCTAATAGCCCAAAAGCTTTTAAGCACCCTGTGGGATTTTTGACTCTCTCTTTGAAGTGGGTGAAAGATGGGAATGAGTGTGCAGAAGCCTCCAACTTTTGTGTGGCTGAAATGTACAAAGGAAAGTAGCACATCTGTTGTCAGGCCTCTGGAGACATGTTGACAGACTGGTGAGAGGGTCAGGAGGAATGGGAAGACAGTGTAGTGCCTGATCTTGGGAGGGATCTCCAGGGAGAGGCTAAGCAGGAAGAAAACCCTGCTTCAGTACCATTGGACATCTTGAGCCTCAAGGAAGTGTTGCCTGACTTAGACTCTGCTCTGCCTCCTGCCAGTGAAGTGATTCCCATCCTCAGAGAGGCACAGGAGCCTGAACCGGATATTATACAGACACTGTTGACCCTGCCTCTGTCTCCAGGGATAGGATGTGACTTCGGTCAGATAAGCAGACCCAGCCCACCTGTAGAAGTTCTTACTTGCTTGCCTAGGCCTCTCGTTTTGGGACAAAACCCACACAAATAAGTGTGCCTGCCCGGCTTTTCAAAAAGGGGAGCTCAGAGTGAGTGTCAAGTGTTGGGGCAATGACTTAGCTTATGCCTAGCCAAGAACTTTAGAGCTCTGTTTTAACCACTGGTGTGTGTACCTTATAACCCGATCTGTGTTTGTGTGTTGTGGTGAATTCTGAAAGAAAGCTTTTGCAAATAATATTGCCGAGAGTCTAAATACTGTTTCCATGATGGAGCCAGGGCAACAATTATTGGACTGCCCACTTTTGTCTTTGACCACATCCATTTTTCCTCCAGTTACACTGATCAGTAGTATGTTGTCTTCAGGAGATTCCTCATGAGGGAATGTGGGTTCCATACCCCTACCTGTTTCCCTTCCCAATTCTCAGCTTCTTAGTCTTGCTCACCTTCTTTCTTTCTTAAACACAACTTTGGTCACATCCACACCATATATTTGAAGCACATGAAATGACCATTTAAAACACATGACTTCTCTCTATCTTCAAGCCTCATCCTCTCCAGATTAGGGCTGCGGAAGACTGGGGAAAATTAAATATGTAAATTATGTATGTTACAAAAGAAATAATGTAGTTTTTGTTGGAAGAGAAACTATAGTAAAATGGAAACAGTGCTGCATGTGATGAGAACAGAGTAGAATGGAAAACTATACCTTCTTACACCCCTACTGACCTACACTGGTTCCAATTTATGGGGAAAGACAGCTGGAAGAGTAGTGGCAGCATATCCAAGGAATAGTTCCATTTTTATCATTGCCACAGTGTAGGAGGCAATATAGCAGATTTCAGGGATTTCAGCAGGCACTTCCTTTCTAGGTAAAATAACTCAGTGGTGAGCCACGAAAATCAGCAACCCAGAACTGGCACTCCACAGAGTGAGGGAGAATATAAAGAAACAGTGGAAATGAAAGTCGTGCAGGAATTAGATATGCAGAAATGAGAGCCGAAGAATCAGCAGAGTCCTGGCCCTCCTAATATAGGAGCAAGAGATTCATCAATCCTCCTTTGTTGTAAGAAGTAGGATTGGGGCTTTCAAGGTACTCAGGCTTTGACTGCTCCTTCCTTCCTTTGGGCCAAAGAAGAGGGAGATCTTTATATGTGCATTCATAGGTCTATGTGTGCAATTAGATACCCTGCTTTTTGCAGTGGTTCCAATCATGGAGAGAGAGGCTATGCATGTATCACTTGTATTTGTATAGATTCTACTGATATTTATGGAAGAACATGTAGTTGGGACAATGTTTGTAGTCTTGATTCTCCTCCCCTCCACCCCTAGATGTGGTCCCTTAACATCTAAAAAAGGATCACTGGAAATGTGAACTCAATCCTTTGACAAAACTGTGTTTGGGGTGAGATGAAAGTTCTGTCATACATCTGACTTGCCATACAAACATTGAGGTCCACCACTTGATGTTGCAGCCAATGAGTGGTGAACATACCTGTCCCTGACCCCAACTATTACTTCTGTCTGCCAAATAACTTTTCTTACAACTGTTCATCTGTACAGTATGTTATCCTGTGGTGTCTGGCAGGGCCGGCCCACCCATGAAGCAAGGTGAGGTGCCCACCTCAGGTAGCAGGACCCACAAAGGCAGCAGATCCAGCCTCAAAGGAATGCAATGCCTGCTGCTGCTGTTTCACACTCTATTGAGGCTAGATCTTCCACCTCCTCAGCAGCTCCCTACCATGCCACCTCTACTGCAGTCTCTTGGCAAATAGAAGGTGCTGCTGGTCTCATCCCACCCCCAGGAAGGAAATGATGGGGGCTGCCATCTGGGGTCTTCTGGGGGCTGCACCCACCCATGTTTCAGAGGCCACCCCTGCAGCGACCTTTGGTTCCCACTTCAGTCATTGGGTAACGTTGATTTTATTGTTCCCAGTGTAGATCTTCACTCCCCCTTGTTTCTGATGTAGGTCTTCACTCCCCACTTCTTCCCTGGTTTTCCGCAGGTGCTTAAATGTTTTGGGCAAGCCCTGGTAGCTGGTAATAAGGCAGAAGACAAGGAGGGGGTGGTGGAGCTTGAGCCAATGACAGGCAGAGTCAACTAACTCGAATTCTGTCCCCATCCTTCTCCCTGCCAAATTCTACAAGGGCAGCACTGAGGCTAAGGAGGAGGAAACTGACAGTCTGTGCTAACCTCTGGAGCAGATGTAAGCAAGGAGAGAGGCAGGTAGGGGCTGGCTAAGGGCAGACTGAGGTTGGTGGAACAGTGCTCTGTTCACCCAGCCTCCCCTGATCATAGCTATGTCAAACTGCAAGCAGGGAGTAATTTCCTTTGAACTTTGTAACCTTTTCCATTTTCTCTTTTACATTTTATGAATAACCAGTAAATATCTGATTTAGAAATAAGTGCTCTCGGCATATCAAGCTGCAGTTTGCAATGGAGCAGTAAAAAAAAAACTTTGTTAGAGGAATAAGTTTGTTGAAAAAAGAACCTTATCTGCTCACAAATGTATGCTTTTAGCTGGTTTCCATTGTCATACTGAAATACTTTCATAATCCTTTCAATTACTTTTGAGATTGTTGAGGAATCCTTGGGAGATTATATAGAAACACCTGTACTAAAGAAATAGTTTATCTACACTGTAGCATGCTATTAAAATCTTTCATGAGTCTGGATGTAATACTTTACAAATAACTATCAAATACTTTCAATTTCCTTTTGCACAGCTCCAAAATCTCTTTGGAATGAAGAAGTATTTTTAAAAAGAATTTATTCCCTACAGTTTCCCAATCTTCCAATCTGTAAAAAAAAGTATGTCTTGGCAAAGATTAGAATAGCTTTACAAAATACTTTGAAATGATTTGGAAACTGCAAACACAGCTGCTGAAGTGTCACAAAAATGGCTAGGAGCTTAAAGTAGGGAGATTACGGTGTTTGTTGCCTGCAAAGCCTCATTTTCCTTTCTCCTTGTGACTTCCACAGGATCATTAAAAAAATAAAAAATAAAGACAGGAAGACCCCATTACTTCATTATATGTAAGAATAAATGTATCAGACGTGGCTGCTGGAACTATCACTCTATACGTAGGAAGCTCAAGTTCATAAGAAGGTCCTTGCTGGATCTGATGAATGACCTATTTAGTGCAGTATTCTGCTACCACATCGTTCAGCCATATGCCTTTGGGTAGCCCACAAGCAGACAACTACTGAGAGTCAGAGATGGTCTGGATGTGGACCAATAAATTGAAGCTGAATCCTAAAACAACAGAGGTGTTCTTTGTCCAAAGTTCTCAAATCTAGGGTGTGTGGAGGTGGCCTGCTCTGGACTGGTTTGCACTCCCCTGGAAGGAACTGGTTCCATGGGAATACTCCTGGATTCAAAAATGACACTGGAGCCCCGGCAGCCTCTCTAGCTCGGAGTTCCTTTTGCAAGCAATGGCCATATTTTGACAGACCTCGCCACTGTAACTCTGTGCTCTAATAACTTCCAGACTGGATTAATGTAATCTACATAGAGCTATAACTTAGAAATTTCGCAACAACAAGATTAGGGTGGAACCTCTGGTTGTGGATGGGATCCGTGACGGAGGCACGTCCGCAACCCACAGTCTTCGTAACCTGCAGTGCCACGTCTGCACATGCGCTTCTGTGCATACGCGAGCGGTGAAACCCAGAAGTAACCCTTTCCAATACTTCTGGGTTTCCCGCAGTACGCAACCTGAAACCGTGTAACCCGAAGTGTCTGTAACCCAGGGTACCACTGTACTGGCTGCAGTTCCATTTAGATCTCACGTAACCCTTGTTTTACAAGAAGGGTTGGTTGTTTTGCTTGCCAGCTTGTTTTGAGGCCCAATTCAAGGTGCTCATGCTAGTGTTTTATTATTTTACTTGTTTCCTCGACTTAGGCCCCAAATATCTGTATGGCTGCTTCCTTCCCTACAGATCCTCTTGAGTGTTGAGATCAACAGAGGAGGCCCTCCTGATAATTCCAGTGCCCTCAGAAGCTCTAGGTGTAAGTGGCACAAGAGAGGGCATTTTCTATGTCAGCCTTCACCACAGGGCTGCATCTATAATGTGCTCAAAATACACACCTTTACTTTGGCCTTTGACAGTTGAGAGATGTGTTTTTAGGATCCACCCTCTTCTTGTGATCATGTTAGGTGGGACAGCAGGTTAGGTGGGAAGGAAAAACAGAGGCGTGTGGCCATTGAAAGGCCCAGCCCACTAGAAGCTGCAGTGGTGAGATGGGGCACGAAAGAGAGAAAGACTTTCTCCTTGCCAGCCTCGGAGTTTCTTCCCAAGGCCCTGTTCCTCCTATTGCAAACCCCACATCACCCTTCCATAGGACTTGTCCTCCTCCAGATTCTTGGAGTGCAGGGGGCTGTAAACATGTGTGTGCAGATCTTTCCATAACCCTCTGGGGTGGTCTGATCTCTAGCAGTGGACTGGAGACGAGTGCTCAAAGGCTGCCTGGTGGCAGTGGTGTTGCAGCTGAGGCCAAAGGTCAGGTGTTGGGAGCCACTGCAGCTGGTCTTCACCTTGGTGGCAGTGGGGAATAGGGAGGCTGCCGGGCTTTGGGAATTGGAGCATCCTGCAAAGCCAATCCAAGCCAGGTGAGGACAAGCAGGGGGATCAGGTTACAGCACTAGCCTGGCGTTCTCTGTGGCTGTGGGTGGGGCACATTATGAGGTGGGACAAGTTCAGCTAGGTGACTCTGACTGGGTCTCAATGGCACCGGAGAGCTGCCAGCACTAGCGAGAGTCTGCTAGCAATGACAGCAGCTGCTATGGTTAGTCATGCATGAGGGGGTGGAGACATCACACAAATGGTTGTGTTCCTGAGGGCCCTCTACCTGATTTGGGAGGAGCAAGGATGAGCTGGAGCTATCCTGTTGGGGAGAACAGTGAGGTTCTGCTTTACAAGGAACTTGGGGTAGAGGCAGAGATTTGGTGCTGAGAATATGGACTGAATCAGCCTCCCTTCCCCCCAGCCAGCCACTGATTGCTGCCCATCAGGGTCTCTGCTGCTACCCCCACCTCCACCCTTGCATGCCATTCCCTAGGGCAGAGTGAGACACCACTTCTCAGTTTTTTCAAAGAGTTGGGAGGGCTGGATTCTGCTCCCAGGACCACCTGATTGAGATCAAGCAAAGCTTGGAGTCACACCTGGCTGCTAAGGGCCCGCAGGGCAAACTTCCTTCTCTTGGTGGTTACAGTGGAGGGCAGGGGGTTGGTGGTGCAGTACAGATATTTGTCCCCTTTGGGAAAATGTGTGGATCCAACACTTTCTGGATGGCCACAGTGGGAAATGTGCTGTTGAAATAGAGAGGTCCTAAGCTAGATACTGCAGGGCTTTTCTTCTGCTCTTACATTCTAAAGTTGGATGAGCTCGCCACTCAAGACAGAAACATTAAGCAAAGCATATGCAACAGATCCAGTTATAGAACTCCTGAAATAGAACATTAAGTAATTTGGAAGTAATGCAGTGAACTATCGTGGGAGAACAACCTTTGCTAAATGTGATTGCCTGTCAAAATATTGTTCCTGGCTCTGGGTTCTAATATTCTTGACAACTTCTTTCAAATTTGTGATTTACATTTCAGGTTTCTGGTGCTTAGAAACTAGCATTAACCTAAAAAAAGGTGTGAAAAACTTATTGTGCAGAAGAGTGAGTGGTGTTTAGAGTGGAAAATTTGTCTAGATGCAGAGAAGAAAATATTCAGACTTCTATTAATGAGAGGGAAAGGGGGAGAGAGACACCCTTGGGGGGGAGAGAGCTATTTGCCAGTTTGCACCTAAACTGGTACCTTCCAGATGTTTTGAACTCCCAGCCACCATGACCATGCTTTAACAGTGCAACATATATTCAAGAGGGGCACAATCTCCCTTTAGTGACACAAATTCAAGCTTTCACCAAGGGGCTTATCCACACTTACATTTGCCCCACTCTTTCCGGGCACGGTATGCACCTTAAAGCTCCATGTCTGAGCAATCTTTTTGTCTCAGAGCTATCCCTATGAAAAACCCCTCTTTAAAGCAGAAGTGCAAGAAACAACAATTCAGGTTTTCTACGAATTGCCAGTTGCTCTGGTTCAGCTTTAAAGAGTGGGTTTTCGTGGGGTATGCTCTGGAGCACTTCAAAGCATGAACTGTGCCTAGGAAGCATGGAGGAAATGTAAGTGTGGATAAGCCCTGAGTTTTGAAAAGCACCTCTGATGAGGGATGGCAACTCATTCAAGAATGATGAGGGTTAAGAGGCAGCTCAAGGTTCCTGTCAGCAGAGACTGCACTTTGAAACTGGAATTTTGATCCTCTTTTCCTGTAGGGAAGTTCCAAGGAGATTCTTAAGAGGATGAGGGGGGGAAGGGGGGGTCATATTTGTCAGAGGAAGAACTTTTAAGAAACAGGATGGTAGACTTGGGCAGAGCTCAAGTGCCCCTCAAGGCTGATTTTTATGGGGTGGGGGGCAGGGAGATAAGTGGCTCAAGATATGAGGAGAAAGACAATAAGGATCCTACCCATTTTTTACAGAAACTAATAGGACCACCAGCTGAGACCTACTTAACACTAGCAATGAGATGGTATCCTCTTTCACAGGCTAGCAGGGTAGTTTATTTGGTGCAGGGCATACATCATTGTCTTCCAACACCTCACCACTAGTTCTGTTACCTTAAGCAGCCACTTCTCTTTGTCTAATAGTAGGGTTATTCCACAGTATTATCCAGATTTAAGGCAGTAGCATGTCTCAGACCAGAGGCCTAAGAGTTGCAAGGGAGGAATTCAGTCTGAACACCACCACACAGCTCTTGCAAAATAAAGGAATTTCAGAGAGACAAACTAAACCTGCAAGAAACTGCAGTAGATTGAAGGCTGGTGCTACCTGATTCCTATTAAGGTGCCCATCTTATACAGGCCAATGCTTGCAAATTGAATGACATTTTGAAAGGAGGATGGGAAGTGGGGGTGGTTGTTAGGAAACAAGAAGTCAGTAACAACCTGGCAATTTTAGATAGCTGTGCTTCCTGCGCTTGTATCTAAAATAAAGTTATGAGATTGCTATATGATTGCTGCTGCAAAAGAGTCTGGCGTTTGGACAGAAGATGTTAATGGGTTGATAATGAGTGTGTAAAGTTCCTTAAGGGTTAATAGATCAAGTTAATGGGCACATGTTTTGTTAGGGAAACCACAGGTAAATGTCCAGGTGAGGTAGTTGGACATCCTCTCATCCTAACCCCCCCCCCCCAAAAAAAAGAACAGATGGAAAGGAGCAACCCAAGTGTGTCTGAGGGAAACAATAGATTAACATTTTTGAATGGTGTTAAGGAAACAGCAGAGGGCTAAGTTTGAGCTATGGAAAATGTGGGGCGGTGGATTTGATGTTCAAGCCAAGGGTAGTCAACATTTGTAGGCCTGTGGAAACATTTGTATTGTTAAGCAAGTGCTATGGGGCACTACCCACTCTGGTCACATTTCTTCCCCTCCCTCAGATCATTCCTCACCCCCACCCCTCTGGGAGTCAGAACAGGAGAAAAACTTCACATAGATACTTTGCTTTTCCCAGAGATCTGGTTAGAAGTCTCATCCAGTAGAATTAATCTGAGCCTTGAGAAGCACATAGAGCTGAAAGGGAGAGGGGAAAAGCACCGTTTTTCCAACTTTCTCCTTCAGCTCTATTTCAAATGGTGAAGTACCTCATGACCAAGGGGACAGTGAGGTGAGTAGGGAAGTATCAGAAGCATTGAACCCACAGGCTTAAACTGTCTGCCTCCACTTATGTGCAACATGTATATTTGCAGTACATTCAGACATTGCAAAATGCCTTATCCAAACCACACTTCCAAAGGTACAAAGCAGGGCTCACTACTAGCAGCTAGCAGCTGATCAGCACAGTTGACAGCAAACCCTTTGAAACAGACATGTGATGTCATCATGATATCAGAAGATTGTATGTAGGTGGCCACACCCACCTGCAAAAGTTTCCCTTTCCATTGCTGCAGGATGGTTTGTAATGCCCAAGATAAGCAACTGAAAGCAGAAAGATCCATACACAAGCAATGATACCAGTATTTAAAGCAGTATAAATTATCCCCAAAGCAAACAGTATCCTTTTGAAGTAACATCCCTTAAATCTGCTTCTTGCTGGGTGAGGATCTATGAAACTAATGAATCTTAAACTTCAGTGCCCCTAATCCTGGAAGGGCCCCAGAAGTGACTTTAGTCCACATTACTTTAAAAATTGGGTCTACTAGACACAATATGAGTTGCACAACTCAAATGCATTTATTTATTTATTTATTTATTTATTTATTTATTTATTTATTTATTTGTATATATTTCGACAAAGTTTGAGAGTCAGTAGCAGAGACTTTGTGCAAGTGTGGTGATCTGTCATGGAACAACCTGACTGAAGATGATAGCAGCAGTTACCCAAACCTCATTGTTGGTTGTGAAGGGGCCCCCATAGCCATTCAATCTTCAGGGGTCCTAAAATTTTGCCAACCAGCTGTAAAATTCAGGGTGCTATCCAATACACACAGACTATGAAGTAAGACCCATTGAATAAATCACACAGCAGGACTTAGTTCTGAGTAAGCATGCATAGGACTGCCTTTTATCTCTATTTTCAGCTATACTCAAGAGGCTAACCTCAGCCCTTGTCCAAGGATGTATGGTGTGTCTTCTAACAGCTAATGGCCTCCAGCCATCAAATATCATTAAGTATCTTCAGCTAGCAGGGATTCAACAGATCTTGATAAAAGTTCATTTTGCATCCCTGTGGAGGGTACTTTCAATGCTCTATTACATACTCCAGGTTTCTTACAGTATCTTCTTCAATGCCAAAAACACATTGGCCCCAACCTTGTCCCTGGCATGGATCTCATCTTCACCGCTTATGATCAGGCAACAAAATTCAGATGCTTCTTTGGACACTTCCAGATTCCACTGGAACAAAGAACTCAACATTTGGAATGAATCCCAGAATTTATTTCATCGACTTCCAAAACAGTGTCTCAAAAATAGAAAACTCAACAATTACTGGACACCTTTAATCAAGGCTTCTGTGTATAGGAAATATCAAAAGTAATTACAGTAATTAGCATCACTTTAAGACAGTGATTTTGTAAAACTTCCCTCTGCCCTTTTTTGCTAGGTTTACAATTTAAAGTTTTTAGGTAGCAATGCAAATCCTAAGCATGAACAATAACCCTTTACTTATTTTTACTCTTCTCTCCAAGTTTTGGCAAACATCAGTTTAGAATTTTGAAAACAAGATGTCATTTCTGTACCTGCATTAAAGAAATGTATAAATGCAAATATCCACCCTTCTGCCAAAAACTTCTAAAAATTAGTAATCAGCAATGATTTCTTCGAGTTCTTCAGTATTAGAATGATTTTTATATTAGCCATCTACCAGCAAAAACATTTACATGTGCAAAGTTTGTATACCTTTCTTTTTCCATATCCAGCAATACACTTTACTAAAGCAAACCAGACCATCCATTCAAGCAACTATCTAGCCCAGGGGTGGGGGGCTATGGCCCTCTAGATGAGGTTGAAGTAAAACTCCCATCATCCCTGACCATTGGCAATGCTGGCTGGGGCTGACTGGAGTTGGAGTTCAGCAATATATCAGTTGCCAGGGAATCATTGGGCACAGTGTGGTTGCACTCATGCCCTTCTTGTGGTTTTCCCACAGGCAGCTGGTCAGGCACTGTGAGAACAGGATGCTAGACTAGCTGTTAGCATGATCCAGCAATTTCCTGAGAAGTTTCAGAGGAAGACGAAGAAGAAGGAGGAGGAGGAGGAGGAGAAGGAGGAGGAGGAGGAGGAGGAGGATATATCTGACTCTTCCTCCAAGTTCTATAAGCTTATTTCTGACAAGGGCATAACAAAATATTAAGGCAAAGGATAAGAATGTAGAGGCATAGCATGATTGGTTACATATTTAGTAGAGGACGATACTGTTCAGCCTTGGTTCCTGAAGATGCCTTTTGGTCAGACTTGGGCAGAACTAAGTATGGTTTGTTTTTATTGCTGTTTTTAAAGTAGAAATCGAAGGATTTAATGAAGACCAAAACAAGACTAAAAGCAAATCCATAGAAACCTGGAAGGAGTTTGTTTCCAGATAAATAATGAAATTTAGGGAACAGGAACTCAGTTAATGCCACGGGTACATAGGAAGTAGCCTCATACTGAGCAGTGGAGGACTTTGGGCTTTCAAATATCAGTGGCACACTGTGCAAAGCCAAAATTCAGCACCCCCTACCTCTTGCCTTCCATTGTACATCATAGTTGCAGAGCAGCCTGTGGTGCCCTCAAGGCTCTATGCCCGGTGCTGCTGAACCAGTTCATGCTTCCCTAAATCCACCTCTGTACCAAGTCAGACCCATGGTCCATCTAGCTCAGTATGATCTACACTGATTGGCAGTGACTTGATGTCACATGATTCCTTCGCTCTTTTTGTAGGGACAGTTAGGGTTGAGAGGCACTTCTCATCTGTTTAAACAGGAGAACGTTCTGATGGCTTATTCCCAGAATTATTTGACTCAAAACCAGGAGTGATAACCTCAGGCACAGGGTCCAAGGAGGCCCTCTAATTCTGGCCACCAGATTTCTCTCCACATCCCTCACTGGCCATGCTATACATATTTATCCTTCTTGCCTGGCTAGAACTCTTGAACTCTGATAATGCCTCTTGATTGCCTGGATTGTTGATTGTAGCAACTATTCTACTGCACAATGGTAAAAAATACATCTCTTGCTCTGTCCATTTTTGCCTCTGGTCTTGCCCACTACTGACATGTGTCTCCCAAATAGTTGGCCAGACTGGAATATATTCCTAACCTCTATGCTGATTTTCTGGGAAGGATTTGTGGGTGGATTTTGTTCACACTCCCATTGATTGATTGCCATGTTTTACTTTTCTGTTTCATTTTAATTTTTCTGTTTTGTAGTCTTGTAACGATATTATTTAGACTATATTGATATCTAACAGGTCACTGAACCTTGCCTCTCCTTACCAATTCTTCATATTAACTTGCTAGCATCTGTATATCAATTTTAATAGCTCCATGGTAAATCAATTCCCCATAGTGTATATTTTAGCAGACAGATCTCAGCTAGCAACAGGAGTTGAGCAAAATTATTATTGACATGAGTTCTGCGGGGCAAAAGTCAGCCATCAATCATCTGGGCAAAGTATGCTTGTTTTCATACAGTCCACCAAATTACCTTCAATTAAGGACAAAGTATTAATTCGAAGCAGACTCCCAAGCTGGTGCTCCACATGGCTGTCTGGCATAGTCTTTGTATTTGATGCCGGCTAGTTACTTTCATGCATATCCTCAAAGCACTTTTATTAGTTCTGAGGTAGTGGACCGAAAGTATGGAGGGAATTGGACTGTCTCCCAAATCAGTGAAGGCAACAGGGCCTTCAGAGAAGCTGAATTGAAGGAAGCAGTCAGGAGAAAGAAGACAAACAGAAGAGACAGATCACAGAACCTTGAATCAAGGGCTACAAGCAGCAAGCTGACCGGTTGCTTACAAAAAAGGTAGATGCTGGTTGGAAAAGATCAATAGATAGCAAAGAGCAGCAGGAATCAATGAGGAAACTGGCCCTACCGTGCAGCAAGGTAAAGCAGTGTGAGAGGAGAGGAGAGGGCAGGAATTGGTATCTGAATGGTCCAGCAAGACTGTGTTGGCTCTAGGAATGCATGGGTCTGGAAAGCTTAGTGCTAATGGGGTCAAAATTAACATGATGTTATTACACTACCTTGAAAAAAACAAGCTGTTTCAATTTTTATGAGCCTTTTGAGCACAGTATATAAATTGGTCAGTGCTGAACACAACAAGGCTTATATTTAGGGGAAAACACACTGGCCAACTCTTCTTAAAACTTGTCCTGAACTGAATTTTCTCAGAAAAGAATTATCTTAAATATATAACAGAAGAAAAAATAAAGACATGCCAGCTCACATTAGCAATAAGAATAATCATTCAAACCTAATTTATACCATAAATCCAAATGTGAACATATGGATTAATGTAAGTAGTCCATATGTTTCTCTCTCTCTCTCTCTCTCTCTCTCTCTCTCTCTCACACACACACACACACACACACACACACACAGGATCACAATTTATAGGATATATGTTTAAATGTAGAAAGGGCAATAAGACCTTTAGACCATTGAGTAATGAGTTATGAGTCTTTCCCACCTTGAAGTCCGCTTGCAGCCATAAGGGCTTTACTTTTGTTGTCCATCTGATAATCCTCACATTGCAGGGATGTAATTTTAAAGTGTCTGAACTTCTACAAATCTAAGGAATTCCCCTCCCCCCAAAAGTTAATATGAATAACAATTTCTCACTAATTTTTGAATTATTTATTTCTTTTTGAAGCTCCTCCTGAATTGTTTTTTTAAAAAATATATTTTATTAAGGGTTTTCTTGTTTTACAGTGTAAGTGTAATGCCTCATATTTTTTTCCCCCCTGTGTAACATTTTTACAAATCCATTTCATTTGTTGAGGCATTAGGGGGAGAAGAAAAAAGAAAAGAAAAAAAAGAAAAGAAAGGAGGGTGGAGGGAGGGGAGATGGATGGGGGTAGGGTAGCGGTGTTTCTATTATGCTTAATGTATGTAGTTTGGTGTCAGCATGCTTGTGTTATTCACTTGTGTTCCTTTGGTGGTGAGAGAGGTTGGGGTTGGCCTAGGATGTGATTGTTTGTTTGTGATTGGCTGTGGTGATCTTTGTTTTCGTGTGTGAGTGAGGTGGGTGGGTGTTTTGGATCAAGTTAGGCATATTGATTTGTATGCTGTTGGTGGATTATTGTCATTGTCCTGTTGGGCTGTGTATGTGATAAAGGGGAGCCATACCGGGGTGAAGGTGTCTTCTTCTGTTTGTCCCCATGTCAGTTTCAGTTTATTAGTTAATTTTTCTAGTAGGGCTGTTTCCCATACTATTTGGTACCATTGGTCCATGCTTACTCCTGACAGGTCTCTCCAGTGTCTGGTTATGGTGTTTCTAGCTGCTGAAAGTAGGTGGGTTATGAGTTATTTGTGGTGTAAATGGGCATTGTTGTCTTGGAAGATGTTTAGTAGGGCCAATTCTGGGGTGAAGTCTAATACTTGCTTTGTTATTTTACATATTTCTTGTATGGTTGTTGTCCAGAATATTTGGATTTTGGGACACTCCCACCACATGTGAAGGTATGTGCCTGTGGAGGTGCACCCTCTCCAGCATTTTGGTGAGGTTCCTGGGTGTATTAGCGCTAGTTTCCTTGGATTCTAATACTATAGCTATCCAAAGAGGCACGAAACAAGGATGCCCACTGTCTCCCTTCTTATTTATCCTGGCTCTGGAACCCTTAGCAATCCGCATCCGAGCAGCCACAGACATCAAGGGAGTGGAAATAAAAGGCAGAACCTATAAATTAGGGCTCTTTGCAGATGACCTAATGGTGACAACACCAGACCCCATAAGCACAGCAACCTCCCTAATCAGAGAACTCAACAAATTTGCAATGGTGTCGGGCCTACAGGTAAATTTTACAAAGTCAGAAGCTATGTGCTTCAACACCTCTCCTCACACCCAAAAAGAGCTCACGAAGGTCACCAAAATAAAACTATGCCACACCAAGTTCAGATACCTAGGGGTACAAATAACCAGAAACCTCAACAAATTGTACCTCCACAACTACAAGCCCCTGTGGCGACAAATTAACAAAGACCTAAAGAGATGGAATAACACGAATTTCACTCTCTCAGACAAAATAGCCATGATCAAAATGATCACACTCCCAAAACTAACCTACCTCTTCCAAACCCTCCCAATCTGGATCCCCTCAACCCAACTCCGCAGTTGGCAGAGAAAACTACACTCTTTCATCTTCTCACATAAAAAAACAAGAATAAGCCCCAAATACCTGCACCTCCCGACCTCAGAAGGAGGATGGGGAATCCCCAACATAGAAGCATATTACATTGCCAACCAAATACGTCATATAATTCCATACATACTAGAAGATGAGACAAAACAATGGGTACACCTAGAGAGGGACACAATTGAAAATACCTGCACCACAACATACCCACTCCTCCCAAACAAACTAAAGAAAATTCCCACAACACTTAACAGGTACACACAGACCATGCTCAAAGCATGGAAAACACAAATAGGCAAACTATCCCCAACCCCATCCCCACTAATCCCCCTGGCGTACCACCCATTATTCCACCATGCAGCACAAAACCTCCAGATAAAAGCCTGGCGAACCAAAGGTTTATATCGCCTAATAGACTTTTATAAAAATAACAAACCCTTGTCAACACAAGAAATACAAGACAAACTAGAAGACACCCAAATGCCCTGGTTAACACAACACCAACTACATGCCCTCTTAAACAACCCAACAGTAAAATCAGCAGCAACTAGGCCCCTGACAACCTTTGAAAACCTCCTCCTAACAACAAAGGGAAATGGTAAAGGGACGGTATCCGCAATATACAAAATACTACTCCAAAATCCCGCAAATCCCCTAGACGCAATCAAAAAACAATGGGAGAATGACATAGGCTATGAGATTAACCCCACTCAATGGACCAGAATGTGGTCTAAACCCCCCTTTAAATCCATATCAACGAAAAGAAAAGAACTCACACTGAAACTCACCTACAGGTGGTACCTAACACCAAGGAAACTAGCGCTCCTCCTGAATTGTTGAAGCATTTCATCCCTACCAGAGCATATTCCAGTAAATGATCCCCCATCCATGCATTTTGAACCCAACCATGGATATACTTTTTTGCAATATTATTTTAATGTTGATGAAGGAAGGAAAGCATTTAAGCCCTGTTCCTTTCAGTCTTCTTCGCTTAGCTCCCATTGCTCCCTTCATCCACTGCAAACTAAAACATTCTTAGAAAACAATTTTTCGAGGGGGAAATCCCTTTGAAGGTGTTTTTCTCCTCTCTATGAATACCCCAAATTCCACCACTCACAAGGCGAATTTTTAGAAGCCATTTTGTGCTCAACCCAAGTCTTGACAACATTAAAAAGTTATCAGAAGGAAGGTGTGAATCTGGGGTCTTTGCGTGCATGCATTTCCTCTTCTACCACATGAAGAGAATTGCTAGCTAGAGAAATGAGTGAACTCCTAAATCTCTCTTCCAGATGTCACCTGATGTGTTCTATCTAGTTGCTAGTTAACGTATCTCAGTCCTGACATCAACCTTATAAAACAAGATTTTATTCTTGGAATTTCACTGTTTATATACAATCCAGACTGGAGGTAAATTTGTGACATCTGTTTTCAGAGGAGTTTCAATGATTCATACCCTCACCCACCCACTGCTTCTCTATCCCCCATCCAAAGAAAGTATTTAATGCAAGAACACAACAGTATATTGATTTGATGGCATGAGTACTTCATTCAGATAAATGTGTGCTCCAAGGGTCAATCAATCAGGGAAACTTGGAAAGATTGTGGCAAGATGTGCCGGAATCAATGCTCAAAAACATTTATTTTTCATACTTGAAAACTCATCAAGCTGAATTATGCTCCCTGTTTGATTATTATCTTTGGTCCAGCAATGTCCACCAAGCCAAAAAAAGAATAGAAAAAGGCAATTCTTTTAGGAAAAAAGAAATGCATTTGTCTGTTTGGATATAACAGTGCATTCAATAGGGGGAAATGGAATATTTGAATAAAATGCCAAACTTTTTTTAAAAAATAAAAATAAAAATAAACAAACACTCCCAGGTAAGGTAGAGGGAAGACCAGTGCCAAAACCCTTGGGCAGCCTCTGGGGCCAGATCCCAAGTAGGAACCTCTGATACCTTTCCTGAGTCTGCATGTCATTGTTTTGATTTTCTCAGTTCACCTGGTGTATTACTACTACTACTACTACTACTACTACTACTACTACTATTATTACCTACCCTTCCTCCCTAAGGAGCCCAGGGCAGCGAACAAATATGTAATTTACAAACATAATTTACAAAGCAAAAACATTCTAAAACAGATTAGGACATTCTAAATACAATTACAATTGAAAACATCTAAAAGCAATTATAGTTTAAAACATTCCAAAAGCTATTACTATTAAAAGCATTCTTCCACCCAATGATCTCAGGGTTGCCAGGAGCAGTATTCTTCAGCCACCAAATGCATAGATAATAAGGAATGTTTTCAAATTCTTCCTGAAAGTTAACAATGATAGAGGCAGGCAAACCTTACTAGTGTCAGTCATTTGGGGAATTTTGAATGGCTGCTCCCTGCTCCCACCAATTCTAGCAGCCAAAGGAAATAATATAGGAAAGCCCCACCTACCCCTATCAAATCTGTAGCTGAGTGGTGGCCAATAATTGTGGGTTTTATTTTAACTAATATTCTCAAAGTTGTCTAAATGCAGTCATACATGTGATTCTCTGGTGATCTCCCACTAAGCACTGACCAGAGTCAGACCCACTTACACGCAGCAGAAGGGGGGTTATTTTGTGTCTTCAGAACACACTAAAGGAAATTGGTATGTGTGTGTTAGGCAATCCAGTCGTGTTCACCCATTGCTACTTTACTTGTATTTCACGTGCCTTCCATTATTTATTTACTTATTGCATTTCATTTAATTTCATTTATAAATCATTTCCCATGAACCTCCCTGAAGTAATTAACAATTAAAATATCAATAAAAAGATAATCAACAAAATCAATTATAACAATGACTTCCTTTTTTGCAGTTCTTATATATTATATTTAGAGGAACAATAACGTACCGAGTTTTTATTCCAGTATTGATTTAATTGGGGGGATAGAGTGACACATGCATTGTGTTTCTGTGCTATGTAAAGTGAAGTTAATATTTACACAAGCGAATTATATCTCATATAAAATGGTAAAAGGTAAAGGACCCCTGGATGGTTTAGTCTAGTCTAGGTAACTATGGGGTTGCGGCGCTCATCTCACTTTCAGGCTGAGGGAGCTGGTGTTTGTCCACAGACAGGTTTCCAGGTCATGTGGCCAGCATGACTAAACCACTTCTGGTGCAAAGGAACACCGTGACAGAAGCCAGAGCACACGGAAATGCCATTTGCGTGGACAGGCAGAGTCCCCAGATCCCGCGCGGTCCCCCCGTCATGCGGAATAACGACTCGAGACAACGTGCTATGGGATTAAATTGGCCACAACTTTATTAAATTTCAAATGTGGGTAGACCTTAGCTCAGGCATTGGGCGTTCTCCCTCCCCAGTCCCCAGCCAGGGACCTGGGGAGCATCAGGGTTATCCAGTGTGTGGGGGGGATGGGCCGGCTCTGGAGAACATATGTTCAAGCAGAGATAGCCGCCCCCGTAACGCCGCCGCCGCAGGGGAGAGCAATGCCGACGTTTCGGCGCACGGTCAAAGCCTCCCTTCAGAAAACCCCTTTAACAGGGAACCCTGGTATCGCCACCGCAAAGAGGAAGATGGACAAAAGGATTCCGCCCAAGGCCTGATACCGCCAAAGTTGTGACGTTTTGCTACGGGAAAGGCGAAACCTGCCAATGTAGGGAAATTCCTTTCCGGCCCTTTGACAGCGACCTTAACGTAGCAGCGCCCGCATACCTGTGAAGAAAAGTTAACCTGCAAAACCTGTGAGGAAAAATTAACCTGCAAAATAAGACATTGACTGAGGGTGGGTAGGGTGGGAGAAGCTCTGGAGCCAAGTGAGAATTCCTAGGTAAGATCCTCCCTCCTTTGTGTGGGCAGGTAATCCCTCCCCTACCTGGCCTGGTCTCCTTGGCAACTCTTCCCCCAGGTGGGATTGGACAACTGACTGAGGTAGGCGGAGACCTCCAGGTATCCTACCTGAGGGAAGGCAAAGCCAAGCCTATGCTGTTGGAGCCGCTCCAGATCTAGTGGCTGCAAGCGTCCACGCAAAGGGCGCCCCCGTTTTAATCGGGGAGCGGTCATTACCTTCCTGCCGCAGCAGTACCTAGTTTTCTACTTGCACTAGCGTGCTTTCGAAGTGCTAGGTTGGCAGGAGCTGGGACAGAGCAATGGGAGATCACCCTGTCAATCAGATTTGAACCACCAACCTACTGATCAGCAACCCCAAGAGGCTCAGTGGTTTAGACCATAGCACTATCCACGTCCCATATACCCAACATTCAGCACAAGTTGCTCTTGGGGTGAGGAAATGAAAGGTTTTACCCTCTCAACTCTTTCTATCCTCTCAATGAATCCATGAGATAGTTACTGGACCAAGGTCACCTGATGAGCTTCATGACTTAATCAGGATATGAACTTAGGTCTCCCTGGTCCAAATTGAGCAATCTAACCAGTGCAACACACTGCCTCCTATGTGACTATAGCAGCAGCTGATCCTAACATTGGCATCACTGCTACTTATTCAGATGGAACAGAGTAGAGCAGCAGCAAGGCTACACCAAATTGGTAGTGGTAGTAGCCCCATTATAGAATTGCAGGCCCCCAGCCTTGCTACTACCCCACCTCAGCCCCATTTAGGAATAGCAGCAGTTCTGCCCCACCACGTGTGTTACTACTGCTGTGCAATTCAATTTACCCAAATGACTATTTTCATGTGTCCCTCACCCCCCAGAAATTCCAATTGCCTGAAGCAGGCTAACCTCTAGCCACTATCTAGCAGACTACCTGAGGCAGACCTAATCCATACAAGCCTCCAGGATTGAACTGAGGGCACAGAAAGGGGTTTTCTGGGCCAATCCACATGCATAAGTACGTACATCAACCAGTGGATTACAACTCAGTAGTAACTCACCTATGAATGTGAGAATTGTCATAATTGAAGAATGACTCTGTGCTGTGCTGTGCTGTGCTGTGCTGTGCTGTGCTGTGCTGTGCTGTGTTGTGCTGTGTATATAGCTTCACACATGCAAGTCATCATTTGATTTTGAACAGTACTATGTGCAAAATTGGTGACTGTCTGATACTTTGATTAAATTCATTTCATAATGGGCGAAAGCTCTACCCATGGTTGAGGAATGTTCAGTCCTCCATATATGTCCTCAGATTCCCACCTGTTCTAGCCAGCACAGATAAATTTCTGGAATAACTGGAGTCAGTGCTTTTTTTCTGGGGATACACAGAGGCATGCATACCCCTAAATATTTTGTGAATCTAATATTGTCCTAATTGAGGGGCAGTATTTAAATATGAGTAGGAAAATGAGAGTGTCCCTAAACATTTTTTTTTTTTGAAAAAAAGCACTGACTGGAGTTATAATAAATAAAAGTTCCCTGGATACATTCTTTATAGTGTGAGGGTTGTAGCGGCATTAATATTAAGTGTTTTGTATGAATTGTGTTTGGGTTTTAACTAACTCCAACTTTGAGTGATGAAGTGGGCCAAACATGGAATGGAAGATGACACAATTCTCTGGGCACATTGACCCTTCTTGAAATGAAGTTTCAAGATTTGGTGTACGTTGCAATGCTGAAAGCAGAGAGAATTTTAAAGCGTGTGAGAGAAAAAGGAATAAGACTTTAAAATTCAGCCCATGTGAAAGAAGTCTTTGAAAAAGTCTCTTTCAAAATAGAGGAGGCACATTGAAATTGTTTGTATCCATCTGTCTCCAGAGACAATGGAGTATGCCTCTGGGGATGAAGTCAAACGGCTGCATTAGGATCACCAAAGTGACTTCCCCTGGGGCGCAAGCCAGGGCAGTGTGAATGGCAGTCCTGAGAAACAGAGGAAGATGTTTAGCACCAGTTTGGCTGCAGGAGTTGCCAAAAGGAGGCATACAAGGTGCCATTCAACTGTCTCAGGGACTCCACTCCAAATTTGTGTATGGTTTACTCCTTAGACTTTTCTTCTCCAGAAGACATTCCACAAGGCAGCAGAGGTTTGAGCTCCCAGATGGGCTGCCTTCCCAGGTTGACGAGCACCATCTGCCCCTCATTTGCAAAACCCCCTCACTACAGCATGTGCAGAAACGGCCTTCTTGACTGTTGGATTCACTATTGGTCTTGTCCACTCGATTCACCAGAACCTTAATCAGGATTCAAATTTAAGTCCCTAACTCACCAAGGGTTTTAGACTTATCAGTTACCTCATGTCCATTAATTTCAATAGGTCTGTTCTGAGTAGGACTAATGTTGGATACAGCCCATTTGGCCTGGCCACCTAAGTTTTGTTAGTTAAGTTTGCAAACAAAATCCAGAAACAATTGCTGAAAGTTCATATATAGTGTTGAAAAGAGTGCCAAAGTCACTGTCTGTCTGTCTGCGTGCCTTCTTTTGAAGGATCCAGATCACGTAAGCTTTATGTGTCCTACATACACATAAATACTGAATCCTATTGATTGCTTTAACCTTCTTTGAGAAGGTCACACAAATGACAGACATGACAAAAGATCTCAATAGATTTTGAGTGGTGCGACGGGTGACCATTTTGTCATCTGCATTCAATTTCTGAGTTGATATGCATCTTGCAGTAACACTGAAATTTTTGACCATCCGTCAGCAATTAGGCTTCAAATTCTTACTGGTACCATGTTTCCATTCATCAATGACATCAAAGTCAAGTTTCTCAGCAACCAATATGCTGGGCTAGAGAGAACTATATGCTATGTGTCATTATTAGCCCTATAAAAATACAAATCCATTTCACACTTGGCTGATTCTACTTTCTGTTGCACCAAATACTTTTTTATTTTATTTTTTTGCAATATATAGTTTAACAATGTAGCTGTGGGAGGATTGCAGAGGTTCTGAGAAAATTATTAATAATAAAGCAAAACTAATGTGTTCAACAATAACACACCAGTAATGTGTTATTACTGTCTTCTTGGCCATTGTTTGGAATGGCCTTTGCCCAATATCCATGGCAATGGAATCACAAAGCTTTGAGGTTCAAATATGGCTATGGCCTACACATGTGAGATAATGAGTTGATATAATTTTGTGTTGTTTCAGCAGGGCTCAGATGGGTCACAGAGATAAACGCTCTCTCTTTTCTCTTTTTTAATTGGAATAGGGAGCAACCAGAATTTGTTCATCCAGGGGTTCTTTTGGTACTGCCATCAGAGAAGTGGAAACTGTCAAGATACCAATCTTGAAAAGAAGACGTAGTGCTCATTTACCTCAAAACTGTATGATAGAAAGAATGACCCATGTGTTCAAAGACACTAAGCCAGCATCTTTTCTACTCTTCCAGCCTTCGGCCTAGGACTATTGATCAGCATGGCTTCCTGAAACTAAACTTTGGTTCATACAATACAATATGTGGAACTTTTCCTTCCGTGCAGTGCTCCAGAACACAAAAGGTCCTAGTTAATATCAATCACAAGTTTGGTGGAATCTGTTGCCTTCTAGATGTGGTTGGACACCAACTCCCATCATTCCAATTCAGGATGACCAAAGATCACTGGTGATCTGAGCTGAGGGCCAACAGCAATATCTAGAAGTGCACAGGTTCTCTGTCTCTGCACTACTATCTCATTATGACTCATTACAGAACTCCTGACTCATCCAATCTGCATTTTTATCTGCCTTTGCTTACAATGTGATAGAGAAACTGATTAATTCCCCATCCTCCTTGCTGGTAAAAAAAAATGTTTAATTCAATATATGGATGCATTATGGATCTCTTTTGATGGGTTGGCAAAGAAGCTCTTATTCCTGTACTGCTACAGTCATATAAAAAAGCTGCAGTCACATGGTAGGACTCACTGACATTCTGCTTTCTTTTCTAGAGCTTCATGAACTACGACTTTCCTAAAATAGATGCTAAACAATGGCTTTGCAGAACAATAGAAAATGAGGCACATATTAAGAAAATGGAAGTCTGTAGGAGATGAGATCCCATGATCATGGAAGAGTTTCTGTTTACTCAACTTTATTTTCTTAAATTGGTCATTTAATGTGGCTGGAAAAGACAAGCAGGTTGAATCATGGGTATTTTTCCTTTGTGACAGAAGTTGTATATGCTGACAATTTTATCTGCAAATTGTTGAAATACTTACTGCATTACTCATATGTAAGTCGGTTTATCAATACAAAGTTGGTTAATTCAGGCTTAAGTTACACCACCCCAGGTTGACACCAACGATAGCCTTACTCAGACATGACCCATTAAAATTAATGGTCCTAATTTAGTCATGTCCATTCACTTCAATGGGTCCATTCTGAGTCAGAATGGATACAACTCATGATTAGAACTGGGGTGGGTATTTGAGAGATTAATAACCCCTTGTGGCCTTGCACTCTCTTCCACATTCCTGTCACTCTTGATCTATTTATGTATTAAATTTATACCACCCTTCATTATAAATCACAGGGCAGTTTACAGCATAAAAACACAAAATGAAAAGACAAAATACATATCACAAAAGAACAACACAAAACAGCAAATAACCTCTTCCCAGAAACACATTTAAAAGACCATAGATTGTTTGATCAGCCCTCTGCATGTCACAGAGGCAATCTGAAACCTATATACTCAGGATTCAAAATCAAGAGGTGAGGCTAAATGGGTAGTGCAGTATCTCTGCTGTTGAAGTGATGCTTCCAAAACATTGAGAATAACTGAACTGAGCAGAGGAATGCAATGGTGGGGTGTGGCCAGTGCTTGAAATGAACTAATTCAGATAAACTAATTAACTGAATTAATTAAAAAAATATATCTGGAAGCAAATCTCTGTAAGTACATGTGGAAGTAGTATAATTATAATTTCTGGGTGACCTGAATGCAGTGGCGTAGCGTGGGTTGTCAGCACCTGGGGCAAGGCAAGTAATTTGCGCCCCCTAACCTGTGGATTTGCGCCCCCTAACCTGTGGATTTGCGCCCCCTAACCCTAACCCCCAGATGTTGCGCCCTGTGCGGCCAGCCCCCCTGCACACCCCACGCTATGCCACTGCCTGAATGTGAATTAAATTCCTTTTGTGGTGGACATTTGGGTGATTTTTAATCCAGTTCAATCTTAAATAATAGGTTTTCGAACACGCTTCAAAAATTGAACATGTCACGTGGCTTCCATATTGAGTTTTCTGTATTGAGTTTTCTGTTTTCAAATGTTTCAGAACTCGAATGGTCTTCTGGAACAGATTACGTTTGAAACCGAGGTACCACTACACACACACACACACACACATATATATATATATATATATATATATATATATATATATATATATGCTTTCGTAGATTTTCACGGGTACAGGAATGCAGGTTTTGGTGTCCTCGGGTGTCTTCCCGTGTAAAAGTTGGGGTGTCTAGGCGACGTTTCGACGAGGTCTCACTCACCAGCCTGAAGATGACGAGTGAGACCTCGTCGAAACGTCGCCTAGACACCCCAACTTTTACACGGGAAGACACCCGAGGACACCAAAACCTGCATATATATATATGTATACACACACACACACACACACACATATATTACTGCCTTTCATCTCAGGATCGCAGGTCAGTTTGCAATAATAAAACACAAACATACAAAACACAGTAACAAACAAAAACAATGACCAACCCCTATGTTGAAAGACCATAGATTGTTTAATCAGCCACAGGTCTGGGAGAAGAGGAATCTTTTTACCAAGTGCCTAAAGATATGTAACAAAGGTCACAGGTGAGCATTCCACAAAATGCAGAGCCACCGCAGGAAAGACTTGCCTCATGTTTCCTCCTCTTGTGGAGACACATGAAAAAAAAGCCTCACATGATGATTTCAGGGTTCAGGTCAGTTCATATGGGGAGAGGTGGTCCTTGAGGTATTGGGGTCCTGTGTTGTTTAAGTCTTTATAGGTCAAAATCAACACTTTTAACTGGGCCTGGAAACTAACTGGCAGCCAGTGCAGTCCTGCCGATATTAGCATTATAGGTTCAAACCACCTTGCCCCAGTGAAAAACCTTGCTGCCAAATTCTGCACCAGCTGAAGTCTGTGAACCATCTTCAGAAGCAACCCCACATATAACACATTGTAGTAATCTAACCTAGGATTAGGAAAGGCCACATTGTGGAAATACCTGAAGGGGCCCTTAGTTCTTTTTCCTGTTACCTTCACTCTTCAATTATGAGATCACATATTCACTGACAGAGGGCAATGGAGCTCTCTGTTCCTTTTTGTGTGTACATGTGTGATTTTTTTTTAAATAAAAAAATTAGGACTTCCTATTAAAAAGCATAAGTGGGGAAATGTTGCTATAGAAGTGTGGATGAAAGCATAAAGGGAAATTAAGAGATCAAAGGATAGGAACAAAGTGGAAGAACAAAGTGAGGATAACTCATGTGATCAGACTGGCCAGCAACACCTTAATTTCTCCTGTAATCATAAGGGGACAAAAGCCATTCCTTAGTTCTGCATGCACTTTGCCGTGGTTTGAGTTTTAGAATTTGCCATATTTAAAAATGGGATACCATAAAAAAAAAAAAATGATTCAGTCGATAGCCTACTGATATCTTACAGTCTTATCCCAAATTTAATTTGCAACCAATTGAAAATCATATACTACCTACATCTTCTACTACTTTAGCACAAATGTGTCTGCTCCCAGAGCCAAAGAAAGAAATCATGTCCATACAATGTTTGCATGTGCTTACTGAAATCAGTCATTATATAACATCTTTAAATTGTGAACTCAAATTTAACACACTTTCATTCTTCTTCTTTTTTTAAAAAATCCCTTCTTCTATGCAAGGAAGGCGTGTGTGTGTGTGTGCAATCTTTTTTCTTTCTTTCTTTTTTTGCACAATCCTCTTCAGCATTTTTGAGCCAAAGCAGCTCCTTGATTCTCTGAGGAGCTCTGGATGATGAAACATACTAGACAAAGACTGAAGTGTAAGTCACATTAAATCTTGCTCTGAAGCTCACCAAACACTGATAAGAACATTTAATTGTGCATACCATGTGGCAATACAGTCTGTGAAAAACAAGGCTTATTTTGCAGGTCTCACTGCATCCTCTAGTAGCTGTCTGACATAGTTAATTTGGATTGCCCAGAGGTTACTGACTCCCAGTGTAGTGAAGGGACTCAAATACCTGCTTGTAACTGTTTTGATTGGTCGAATTGGCACTACTAAAAGTGCCACATAATACCCATTCTGTATTTATAAGAACATGGTTAGTGTGGCAGCACTGAACTTTGGAACTCCTATCTCTTAAGATCAAGCAGGTGGCTTGATCCTGCTAAAAACATTCATGTTTAGATGAGCTTACATGGGTGCTTACAAAGTTGTAGGAATTCTAACCTGTTTTGTATGGTAAAATTGTTTCATCTTGGCGGTAGGGTTATAATCAAGTGGTGTATACATTTTCTGAAATAAATAAAACAAATTGTTACATAGTTGTTGTTGCTGCTTTATTTCTTTGTGTGGTTCACATAGGAAACTAGATAATGATGCTCCTCACATGCTTCCCAAGAGGGTACACATGAAACTTCTGGTCCCACATTGTTCCAGAACATTGATACTTTCCCACCTTTCTAAGCTTACATGGAAAAGTCTTCATAATTGTGTGTTATCTTGTGCTCAAGTTAGTCTGCAAGAGAAATTCTGACCTACAGTTCTTGATTCGGTTGTGCAACAGGTGCCACTAATTTTAATGAAACTCTTGTTTGTGCTGACAAGACGAGAAAGTTGGATACTGTCTAAGGTGAACTGAACTTCAAACTGGAATAAATGAGGAAATGAGAGAAATTGAAATTGACATCCATCCCTGGCAGCAGGTGACAAGAAAAAATTGGTTTGAATACCCTGGAAAGTTGTGGCCAGTAAATGGACTCTCGAACCTGTTACACTGGGAGCTTTCAGATGTTATACCAGCTCTTCGACTTTGTCTCAAAGTTTCACTTCAGGCAAAACTTAGAGTCATGTCTAGAATTAGTCCTGTAAATGCCTTTTGAGGTGGTGGCATACTGTTTAGTAGTTGTTTTAATTATAATTCCTCATATTGGAACATTGGAACATATTGGAGAAAATGGAGGGTAAAGTGCGAGACTGGTTACATTATGCCCAGATTAAGGAAGTTTTTAAAAATGACAAAAAACTAGGGTTCCAGGTGGAGAAATCGAAGTTGGAGACAGAATTGTTAGAACCAAAGACTAAGGTACTATCAAGAATGTATAACTTGCTGTTAAAATGGAACACACAAGACGAAATGGTTAAATCTGCTATGATAAAGTGGGCACAGGATATTGGGCATAACATTATGTTTGAGGACTGGGAAAGGTTGTGGACCACTGGGCTGAACTTCACTGCATGTAATGCTTTGAAGGAAAATGTAATGCAAATGATATACAGATGGTACATGACCCCAGTTAAACTTGCCAAAATATACCATTCGTCTGATAATAAATGCTGGAAATGTAAAGGAAATGAAGGAACATTCTTTCACCTCTGGTGGACTTGCCCTAAAGTGAAGGCCTTCTGGGAAATGATATATAACGAGTTGAAAAAGGTATTTAAGTATACCTTCACTAAGAAACCAGAGGCCTTCCTCCTGGGTATTGTCGGCCAGAAGGTGTTAAAGAAGGACCGAACATTTTTTATGTACGCAACAACGGCAGCAAGGATACTTATTGCCAAGAATTGGAAAACTCAAGATCTACCCACACTGGAAGAGTGGCAGATGCAGCTGATAGACTATATGCAACTGGCAGAGATGACTGGCAGAATCCGAGACCTGGGAGAAGAAAGGATTGAAGAAGATTGGAAGAAATTTTAGATTTATTTACAAAAATATTGTAATTTGATTGAATGTTAAGAAGGATGCTTGATCATAAATAATTGGCCACCACTAAATTAGACTGGAATTTGATGATAAGTGAGATGAAGGAAAAGACAAACCCTTTGGGAGAACTATTAGACTATATTTAAATGAGTGGATATAAGATGGTAAACAAGATGATAATTTGCTTGAAAAAACTTTTCAACAATGTAAGTGGGAGCAGGAGACGCGAGGAAGTCTAAACAAGTTATGAAATTTTGTTATGATATAAGCAATGTTGTTTATTACTTATGTTTTTCTTTCACAAAAAATCTTAATAAATATTTATATAAAAATAGAATTAGTCCTGTAAATGCCTATTGAGGTGGTGGCATACTGTTTAGTAGTTGTTTTAATTATAATTCCTCATATTGGAACATTCTCTGTTGGATAGCTTGGATCAATCTTTCAGCATCTGGGATGAGTTGGCATAGCAACTCCAAGCTTATGATGCTTTCAGTCCTGTTGATCAGTTAGGAGGGGAAGAAATATTTTGACACCATGTTATTTTCATCTTGGAAATTGGTTTAAAAACATCTTAACACTGTTTTGTAAAGTCAAGAGCACCACACAAGGAACCATGGTAGTTTAATGTAGCTGTCAGTGTAATATATTACTTTCTTGTGACAATGTTTAAAATGGATTATTGTTGCAATAGAATCAGATAACAGAGCAACACAACAGTCTCATTGGTGTGCTGAAATAACATCCATATTGTGAGCAACGAACTTTGCCTGTCCCAATTTTTAAACTGCTTGCTTTTCAGAAAAGTGCAGTGCCTACATAACAAGTGAAACCAGATTTAATAGACTAAGGCTCAGCTCCAAGGTACTCCTTATCCAATTTTCTCTTTAAAATTGTGAATTTAAAGAAATTCTAACCCACTTTTCACCACATCTGGGTCTCAAACAAGTTATATTATAAAACTTAAACCATGTACAAAACTTAAACCAGGGTGCAAAGTCCTCCTGAAATAAAACCACTTTAACCAGGCATCTAAAAGGTAGCAGAGACAGTGGGAGGGATTTAGGCCCCTTACACTGAAGTCATAACTCCTCATAGCTATCACTCATGCTTCTGTTCACTAACAGTGCTTTGAGACATACAGGGGAAGATAGTCCCCGAGGCATCTTGAGCCTCCACAGCAGCAGCAGTGGGTGATGCATTCCTTGAAGGCTAGATTTCAGGCCTCCTATAGATTCTGCCACTCAAGGCAGTCGCCTCACCTTGCCTCCTTGGTGGGCTGGCTCTGAGTTCAGCAGCCTTTTTCCAATCAGATGCCTGTGGGAAACCTGCAAGCAGGATACGAGCACACTTTCTTTCTGTGGTTTTCAACAACTGGATTTCAGAAGCATTACTGACTCTAACTGTGGGGGCAAAGCAGAGCCACCTTTGAAGCAGCAAAATGGGCCAGTGCATCACTAATGCAGAGAAGCATCTCAGGCACATTCTTATTGAGACAGAGCTATTATAACACCCATCTCTCTACGAGTTTCACCTGCAGTTCACCCTCTCCCTGGCACTCATGTGTTGCCTGACAAGGCAGGCAGCGAAGCCTCAAAATCTGTGCTCATTTAAGCTCATTTTAGGTTTCTTCCTGATCTCCATAATACTTTTTAGCATGCCCTGAAGTATAATTACATGACTAACACTGTATCTTTGAAACATGCTGGATCTGGTTCTTTGTTAAGCTTGCAGAATCCAGAGGCTATCATAATAAACTCTAAGCAGGACCTGAGCCAAATAATAAGATGGAATTATTGTTATTATTTACTATTTATACAGCATGCAGAATTAACACACTACTGTTCAAGGGAAGTAACAATGTGTTCCCTGCGTCCAAGCAGCCTATTTGCTCCAGTTAAACATAAAACAAATTAAGCAAGTATGGGGAGGCAACAGGAGGAAATGTAGCTATTATGAAACAGCATAGGTAGAGGGAAACATGCAATGAGGAAACAAGCTAGGTAATTTCTTCCCCAACTCTGGAATTGTCTGTTTGAAATTTGTATATTCAACACCAAGGCTAAGGTACTGCCCAGGCCATATGATGTGGAGGGGCCTAACATTGTCTAAGCCTTTTTTCCTTGGGGCAGGGGTCACTGCGAGTAGGTCTGCAATGGATAAATCTGTGGACAACTCTTTCTGGAAGTCAATGAGGCATAGGCATCTTTAAGTGAGTGGTGTTCAATATCGGAGAGGCCAAGTCAGTGCAAACAGGAACTAAGCAAGAAGAGTGAACATTGCAGCCACACCCAAATACCCTGATTTTCACCTACCCTCATTCATGACAGAAAATCACACACACACACACACACACACACACACACACACACACAGTTTTGTAGATGGATCCACAAAAGTTGGAAGTGATTTTTTTCAGCCTACCTTTAGGCAGAAGCAAACAATAGCTCCATTAGAATTCTCAGACAACAGCATTGTGTACAACAGCCTTCTCCAAACTGGTGCTTTCCAGATGTTGTTGGAGGAATGTGCATGTTTTTGTATGTAGAAACAAATCTGTACAAAGGTAACAATAACATTCACAAACCCTCCAAGTGTCCCTATTTCCCAGGGATAGTCCTGGAATTGCAAAAGCCATCCCAGCTTCTGATTTGATCCCAGAATGTCCCTATTTCTCCTGCCATGCCATTGCTGCTGAGCTTCAGGAGGAGGATAGGGCAGTGCAGTTCCTGAGCGATGGTGGCTGTGGCTGTCAGGGAGCATCCCATTGCCTTTCTGTTGCGTGTCGAGGTCCCCAAGCCACACCCCAAATAACTCACAATGCACACTTAATTTTTGTTTAAGGTTTTTGGCATAATTTTGGCCACAACTTTATTTAAATACAAAACCGTGAGTGGTTGTTTAGGCATTGGTTAAGACTATCTGTCCCCCCGCCTGGGGACAGAACTGACTTCCGGGCATCACCGAAAGACAGTGCGGGGAAAAGCAAGTCAGGGAGAAATGGAGCTGAGTCACAGACCCTCAATTCTCATCCGCATACTCCCCGAAGGCTTGCCGGCCCTAGTCCCATTCCAGGAATTGGATGAAAAGATGGCAAGCCCCAGGATTCCTTTAACGGAATTCCCTTTCCGCAGCAACCATGGAGGGGCAGGCCCAGCCTATCCTAACCCCTCCTCCACCAATTTATAACCAATGCCTAACTGCAACCTTACAAGTTGTGACGATTTGCTACTCAGTAGGCAAAAACCAAATGGCCCAGCCAATCAGCCAGATGGACAAAATTCCTACCAAGCCCCTGCCCCAACGGCAGACGACCCCATGACAGGCATAGCAAGGTCAATGCAACAACCCCTTACTCAAGGGCGGGTGGGTGGGTGATCCGTTGCACACAGCAAAGAGAAAGCTCCAGGCTGCGTGCAGAGTATTTAAACATTTTACCCCTCCCACCAAAATTGCAACATAAGTTTTACCCCAGCAACCCAGTGAACCAATCACTGCCCCAGGCCATCTTTAGAGACCCTGCCTGGTAACAGAGGGGTGGCTCAGCAGACCCCACCGCAACACGTGCTCTCCATGAAGGAGAACACGCTTTGCCTCTCCATGGCCACCACTGCCAGCCTCCTCCCTTGGGCAGCTCACAACACTTGTTGGAGAATCGCCAAGAGGTGAAGAGGCTTGTGTGATGTGCCAGCTCTGAGGTGCAGGCAATGGACAGGGCTGCCCAGGATGGGAAGATAGGTGGAGCACAAACTGTCTTGGTGGTCTTTTTTTTGTTTTTTTTTGTTTTTGTTTAAATGCTTTGTGCATCCAACCTTGCCCCCTTTCTACAATATTTATTGGTGTGGGTTTCTCTTTCTCTTTTTGTAAATCTACCACAGAAAAGAATAAGATAAAATTGGAATTAATGGGTTTTCTCAGGAAAGTGGAGGGTTGTCAGTGAAGCTCAGATGCTGACAGGAGGAGAAGAAGAAGCAGGCATAGAGAGAGAACAGTTAACAGTGGAAGGAAGAGAAGAGGGGGCGAGCCACTGTAATTTGAGCTCTGAACAAAGGGGAGACAAAAGACAGGGCCAGAGTGACAGGCGGCTGTGTGAGAGCTCCAATAATAAGTCAGATGTTGGAATGCAGGAAGCATTCTCTCCCAAATCTCATAGGCTCTCAAAACACCAGAAAAGAAGGTGGGGGCTTCCCTGCTGGGGAAGGGGGAGGAGCTCAGTCCAGGCGATTCCATCTTCTGGGGAGGACAATGAGTAGAGGAGCTCCATCCTTGTTTGTTGTTTTAGCAATAAATCTGAAATAATTAACAGCCAGAGTCGTCTCACGTTTGTGGGAGAGACCAAGCCATAAGAAGGGTGTATGTGCTGTGTCCCATTGGCGCTGTGGTGATAGAAATGCTTTACATGGTGGGGTGGGGGTGGGAAAATGGGGGTCAAGGAGGACCATTTTGCCATGCTTGCTATTAATATCTTCCTGCATTGCCAGAGCACCCATGGAAATTTTAAGGGAGGTAAAATAAGGTGTTGCTACCAATTCTCACTGAATTTCTGAATACCACTACAGGAAATTCCCCCCTTGTTGTCAGTCATATCCAAAGCTTACCCTGCCACACGCCCTGATAATGCAGCATCCTCTATAGCTGTGAGCCTTGGCCAGTTCAGAGATTCTACCAAGTATCTGTAGTTAAATGAAGTGTTAAATCCTAAATTGAACTCATCTCTGCTTTCCTTATCATGTCAGCCTATTGAGTCACTGCAAAGGTATTCATTATGTAGTAATGGCAAACACTGTTGCCCTTTTCTGCGCTCCCTCTTTTTCTAAGTGGAATAATCTGTGTGAAGTACCTGAGGAAGTCTTCTGAGAGAGCAATAGTATGCTTCCTCTTTTGTGAAAGTGGTTTTAAATGCAGGCTTATGAAGCAATGAACATGAAAAGAAGGGAGGGAGGGAAATGGTTCGCTTTTAATCTATGTGTTGGGGGGAGAGAAAGATTTTTCTATGGAAGAAATTTGCTTTAAAATATTCTCTTCAGTGTCAGTGATCTTTCAACTGTCATGGAAAAGTGACATCCAGTGGCAGGTTAGATTCATCACAGGCTTGGTGATAAAAGCATGGCAAGATTACAGGGACCAACCCTACTGAATCTCTAGGGCATAAGTCTTCACAGCTTTTCACAAACATTTTCAGCAGTACTGGAAAAGGGCCACCTGTCTTAAAGGTTTTGGTACTGTTTGTAAGAATGCCATTGCTCTCTGAATCATCATGTGGCCAAATCTACACAGTATTTTACTCACGTCTTGTTCACTGTTTGATCCTTGATTGGCTAGGGATTACTGCCCTTACTCTCAATTGGCTTTGTTGCTTTTGGTAGGGAAATCTCTACCATTGTGACATAGCCGGCCTGGGGAGAAGCATGGAGCCACCACAGAAAGAGAACTATTCTCGTTTTGCCAACTCCTTGGCCTCTCATGGAGGAGGCACACAAATGAAAGTTTCACATGATTATAGCAGGGTCTAGATAGGTTTATGTGGAAAGAGACAGTCCTTAAGGTATTGAGGTCCTGAGCCATTTAAGGCTTTGTGGGTCAAAACCAGTACTTTGAATTGGGCCCAGAAACTAATTGGCAGCCAGTGCAGTCAAGGCAGGATTAACATTATACACTCAAACCATCTAGCCCCAGTGGTCAACCTGGCTGCTGAAATCTGCACCAGAATTCTGCACCAGTTGAAGTTTCCAAACCATCTTCAGAGGCAGCCCCACAAATAGTATTTTGCAGTAATCTAACCTAGAGGTTACCAAAGCATGGGTGGATATCCATATCCAGATAGGGGCGCAGCTGGGCCACCAGACAATCCATGCCACCAATGCCACGTGAGTGACAAGCAGATAAGTGACAGCAATGGATCCAGAAGCATCCCTGAGCGACATACCTGCTCTTCGGCCATCTCCCATGCAAGCAGTCTATAGAACCGCCCACTAGCAGTGCTTCACTCTTATCTGAATTGAGCTTCAGTTTGTTGACTCTCATCCAGTCCATTACTGAGGCAAGACAACAGCCCTGCTTATCTCCTGCCACACCTGAAGATGCAAAGGATGCAAAGTAGAGCATATTGCTGACAACATGCTCCCAAACTCTGAATGACCTCACTCATGTAGATAGTAAACTCGGTGCCACCAAGGCCACCTGAGCCTGAAGTGACATTAATGGATGCAGAAGTACCCCCAAGCTGTGTACCTGCTCCTTCTGAGGGATTGCAACCCTATCAAGAGCAGGTCACTTCCCTTCCCTTCCCAGCCTCAGCATAATGTCAGTTCCAAAAAAACCCACCCATCACATAATTTCTTTTTTTCTGATTAGAATTTGGGAAGTGGAGAGGGCAGCTGCATAGTTTAAGACAGATTGACTCTCCACCAAGACATTCATTAAAAAGTAGATAGATGCTATACATAATTAGATATATTGCTTTTAAAAGAAACCCTAAAAATAAAATATATCAAACGCTAGCAACCATTAGATTGAATGTGTTTATGCCCAGATGAACAGCAGTCAGAAAAAATCAGCTACATTTATGAATGGTGCATGAATTTACTGACAACTGGTTACATTGGTACACTTAGGCAACCTGCAGGCACTGTATGGTTTGCAAGAACACACATTCAAATCCACACACACATTTAAAAGTTTATATTAAACATTTATGACTTTAGACTGAAACTGGGTATTGACTAGTAATTTGTTGAGCCTTAGCTAAAAGTATAAGCCTTCTTTGGAAGAGCACTTTTATTTATTTATTTATTTATTTATTTCAAATGCAAAATGATTCACTACTATATTTCCTTTGGAACAGATAAGTTAGACAAGACATAGCTGTTGAATGAAACGGTAGTGAAAGGAGAGTAGGAGAAGGGTTTTAGAGCACACGTTAGTGATATTATCCATGAGCATCGTGGAGGCACTCATGGTCACAGCAAATGGTCTCCTTTGTGCAGTTCTAAGGATTATACTGCTCTTTGATCTGTGTCCTTGATGTGGCGTTTTCTTTGCTATCCTTTTTAAATTTGCCCAGACATTGAGGTGAAATTTCAGTTTCTGGAGCTAAGTGCACTCTTTCCTCTACTAGGTCACACTTGCACCTTTCTTTTCTCTTCTGTCAAACTCCAGCAGTTTGACTGGGACTCTTCTTCTACCAGGAAAGGAGATTGTGTGATTTGAGAAACAGAATTCCATCTATTCCTGTTCCATGTCACTTTCAAATGTGTTTGGTAATCCTTCGGTTCATATCATTGTTAGGTAGGTTTGCATTAAAACCCTAACCAAACCAAATTCTCTCTCCCCTTCCCCATCCCTAGTGGTGAGGAGTGTTGGCGCATTTCAGGAGGGCTTTCTGATAACCAGCTGGCCTGAATCCTCCCCCACCCCACCCCTTCTGATCTTCTCAGCATAGCAAGACTCCAGAAAAAACTTGCCATTCATGGCAACACTGGGCAATGCATTTGGAGAACTGGCCTTGCATCGTCATCCATTAAGCTTGTCATTCCCTATGCAGCTTGATGAGTTTTGTTGGCTTGCTACAGTTTAGCTGGGACTCATCATAATAAATTAGCATAACAGCACCTGAGTGATATAACCGACTGTGATGTTTAAAAAACAATGATATTTCAAGCCAAGGAATTTGAGCTGGATCCATGTTTCAGTACTGCTGGGATTAAAAAGAGAATATTTTCTTCTCCATTGTTTTCAAGAATGGTCTTCTCTTAGTGTTCTCAGAGAGATATTCTTATGAAAGGTCAAGAGACTGTGGTTGAGCACCTGAATTGGTTATTGGTGGTGTTGTTTTCCAAATCATCAGAACAAGTTGGAAGATGAACATAAAATCCATCATTATTGATTTTTAATTATTTGTCTTAAATGCTTTGGCCTTGATTTTTTTTTTTTTTTTAGAAATGTTTGCTACCTGTCTGTGGCTTTAGTGTGTAAGAAGAAGCTGAGAGACTTGCCCCCAATTATGAAAGCTAATATCTCTCTCTCTATATATGATCATCTCCTCTGCCTTCTTCTTGGAAATGTCACAACATAATAATGACCCCCATGGGTCCTCAATATTGACGCCTCTTTTTGGGTGAAATGAAGAATTTGTGAGCACACAATACAGTATCTTGATTGTGCCATATGGGACATCTTAATATGTGAAAATCTATGAAAGAATTTTGGGGATTATATGCTGTATCCAGTGTTAGTTCTACTGAAATTTAAGGACATGATTAACTGGCTTACATTAATTTCAATGTGTTTATTTGAGTAGGTCTTAGCAGGATGCAACTCCATTATATTGTTATTGTTATTCCAACACACCGCTAAGTAGCTTTTTACTTAGCACAGTGATTTATGCTTGCACAATGTTCTTCCCCTATGACTATGTGGCCCTAAATATGATCTAGATGTTCTCCCAACTCTCTGAAGTAGTTCTGAGGATGGTGCATGGCACATACAAGAGAAGGAGGGGAGATCTGTTGTGTAAGAATAAGTATATGCGCTAATGGGACATTAGTCATTCACTCATTATTTTTGTTTACCTGCCTTTCAACTTAAGGTCCCAAGATGGGTTGCATCTAAAAAAAAAGATAATGTAAGAAAACAAACAGACCCACCCCAAAATACCACAGTAGTACTCTGGAGCCTCAGGAGGCCATGCATTTAGGTGATAGGACCAATTTTAGCACTTTCTGCATTCAAGGAAATGTTGAGTCTAACAATGGAGTGATTCTATCTTGGAATCATGAAGTTATTGACATGTGTGGTCTCTCTTTGGGCATTCTGAGTTCGTTAGGCATTGAGATGGCATCGCCACATGCAATCTCATATTTTAAATTATGATGTTTGTATTGATCACACTTCTGCCTTTCTGTCCAAATGTGTCCCTTGGCATGCCAATTCAGGCCCCTCACGCTCAACCTGTAACAGGCATCACAAATGCTGAATGGAGAAAAACCTTTATGGCTCTGTGGCTCCAGTCTAGGCATTCTGGAATAATTTAAGGATGCCATCACTGGATTCCTTGTGAAAAAAGAGTTTGCCCATGTGGAAACAAGGGGTCTAAAAATCTAACACACTAATTACTGGTTTGACCAATCTAAGAGGTCTTGTTCAAATATTTAAATCTCTCAATTGAGCAAGTGATTGGGTATCTGATTAATTTTTTATTAGGTGATGGGTCCTATCACAATTCTGAAAAAGTAGCCTGTTTTGCTTTTAGAATGGCAATTTTAAGTATAAAAGTTTGTGGGGATAAGTTACATTATTCAGGGGAGCAAACTGTTGCCTGACTGAAAGCCTGACCCTAATAATTGTTCAAACTGTGTAATGTATTTTATTCTGTTTGATGTATCTTGGTTTTTTTTTTTTTTTTTTTTTGTAATGGCTTCAGCTACACAAATAAGTAATATTCATAACATTTGCGTATTAGAAGATGAGCACAAATTCATATATATATGGACTGATGTGGACAATAAAAGTGAGTAATTGAGAGAGATCTAAATTGACAGGTGTGTCCGTGAGGGGGATGCAATTTCAGAGCCAGGCTGAGTTTAAAAACTGAAATAGAGAGTTGGTGGAGTGGGGCAATGCAACAGGCAAGAGTCACAACTCAAGGCTGAAGTCAGGAACAAGAAACAGGACGGTATGTAGCATATTTGCATTCTAGACTGATCCAGCAAGAACAGGATCTGAGGTGTTCCAGTTGGCTTGACCAGTCAGCCAATCAATCAGTTGGCTCTCTTTTTACTGGAATTGCAGACCAGAAGGCACTATTTTCCCTAAATACAGTACTAGTCTGCATGACCTCCCAAGGCCCCAGAGTAGAACAGGAGGCAAGGGGCTGAAACCTGGTTGATGAAGGCCCTGGGCATTCAGTGAAGGTCATGTAGAAGAGTGTGGGTGGGATTTGGAATGGAAGATAAATCCATTCATTCCACATTTTGAAAGAAACTGGCATCATTACTTGAATCTTCTGGATTAACACACACAGATCAGAATGCACTGATCCTTTGCATGTCTCCCAATTTTGTGCTTCCAATCCCAGCTAAAAAAAACCCTCAACAACTCAAAATGCATGGAATGCATTGAATAAAATGGAATAAAATGATATTTTTGGATAAATTGTATTTAGCAAATGCATGTATTTATTAAAATAAATATTTTGTGATGACATAGTATCTTTTTATACACAATTTATTTATTTTTAAAGGCAGCTTAATGCAGAAACAGGACATAAATGAACATACCAAAATTGAAGCAGACTAGAACCAGATTGATTCATTCATCTGGTGACCCAGCTGCACCCAATCCAGACAGGGATAGTCTATAACTTCTCTTGTCTAAGCTCTAGTAAGCTCTAGGTTAGATTACTACAGTACAATATATGTGGGGCTGCCTCTGAAGATGGTTTGGAAGCTTCAGCTGGTGTAGAATTCGGTGGCCAGGTTGTTCACCTGGGATAGGTGGTTTAAGCATATTACACTGATTCTGGTTTGACTGCACTGGCTGCCAGTCAGTTTCCTGGCCCAAATCAAAGTGCTGCTTTTGACCTGTAAAATCTTAAAGGGCTTGGGACTACAATATCTCAAGGACAGCCTCTCCCCATATGAACTGACATGGACTCTGTGACCATCATCTGGGGGCCTTTTGTATTTGCCTCCTCTACAAAAGGTCCAGAGAGCAGCAACATGAGAACAGGTCTTTTGTTCAGCAGCTCCTTATGTGTGCAATGCTCTCCCCAGGGAGACTCACCTGGCATCTTCATTACATATCTTTAGGCACCAGGTGAAACTGTTTCTCTATAACCAGGCTTTTGCTTATTAAACAGTCTACAGTCTTTTAAATGTATTTGTAGGAGGGGAGGTTAATGGTTTGTTTTTATTATGTATTTTGTGTTCTCATTTTGTATGTTTATGTTGTGAAATGCCCTGTGATCTTCAGATGAAGGGCAGTGTACAAATTTAATAAAGAAAATAAAGAAAATCTCTAATTGGGATAACTATTAGCATTAAGCATGGAAATAAAGAGAATTAAAGATGAGATTGAGCAGCTTGTACAGGACCTGGCAGCAGACATGAAGGAGAACATGATTTGGACCTCTTTGAGGGCTGTATTCAATGTTCACTGTCCACCAGCCCAGGGGCACTTGCACTACTAGAGCAACAGAGGAATCCAACGCTAGTGGATAGTTGTGCTAGTGGAAATTTGCTGCACAACAGATTGTAGAATGCACCATGCATAAAAGCTGCCAGCAACCTGCTTATGCATTCTTTTGCACAACTACACTCTGTTAATGGAACAATTATACTACTAAGTGACTTTAATTTAGTGTTACATTGGATACAACTCAGACTGGATGAGATTAGATGATCAAACATGAGGCAGTTGGCTTTTCCGGTGCTATATATGGGCCAGTATAAGTGTAATTTCTGGTATCCTTCCACACGTCTCCAGAACCAGTGCAATGCATGTCAACTACCCTATTATTTATTAAAATAAGAAGAAAGAAATGTCAAGCAAACAGTTTCTGCTTCTGCTGCTGTCTTGCATCCACCAGGGTCTCCAGGGGATACATTATGGGCAGTGATAAATTCCAGCTCAGTGATTTATTGCCAGTGTTTGAATAATAACAAATGGTCCCTGTATGTGTTTTTGACCATTGGCTTTTGAGGAGTTGTTCAACTTCAGAGAAAAAGAAAGAAAGAAAGAAAGAAAGAAAGAAAGAAAGAAAGAAAGAAAGAAAGAAAGAATTTTTACAGCATGTATGGAGACTGGTAGTTCAAGCCACATCGCTCCTTCACCATGATATATGGCATTCTCTTTCAGTTTGGAGCTCCTTCTGCATTCCACATTAAAGAGATGGTGCTATAGCTATGCTGAAAAATTGTGTCCGTCTGTCAGTCTCTCTCACACACACTTTCTCACTCTCTAACCCACACTTTTCTCCGGGAAATAATAAGGAAAAAAAATGAATTTGAAAATTATCAGAAAGAAGAGAAAATAGCAATGGAATTCTTATGGGAAGTGTATAGGGATTTGCTGCAGTTTCCTTACCTTTTAGGTTTCTGAGGAGTAGTTGCAAGTATCCTTTCTTTAATTGTATAAAATCATCTCTCTGGTGGTCTGCACTCTGCACCCTTCCAGGATGCTCATGTTTCAGTTAAAACCCAGGGGAAGTATCTCTTCCCTTGGAGCCTTTTCATTTCAGGAAGCGTAGAGATCCAGTAAGACTTTACTGGAGAACAGGGATGCAGGAGGAATCTGTGTGAAATAAATTTATAAACAGAATTCGGTGGTTCTGTCCCTTGCAACTGCACTCATGCCATGGGGTGTGCATGCTACATCAACACACTGTGGGACATGCACACACTATGACATCCTGCCCCTGGCATGTGCATGCTACGTCATCAGGCCCTGCCAGCATGCTTACAGGGGGACATGATGATGACGTAGCGCAAGCTTGCCCCACAACATACATGTGCAACCTCAGCCACTTTATGGGTGTCCAACCCCCACTTTTAAAATGTGGGAGCCAAGGCACCCTGGGGCCCTGGGACCCAGCACCTATGCCTGCATTGGACCACTTCTTACATCAAGTTCCTGTTTATGTCTAAGCAAGAACACTCCCACACCAAAAGTTATGTGTGCTCTTCTGCAACTGTATATTTACCTGATATGAGAAAGAGCCCTGTGTGTACAATATGTGTGTATGTGCATATAGAGGAAGGACACTGAAGGAAAATGTTTGCATTAATATATTGCCTCCCATGCAATTTTGATTATGAAATATAGGATTGCGTGAATTTAAGGTTACATTTTCTATGGGGTTTGATGTCAATTATGGGCGAGAAAAAAAGCTGATAAGAGTGTGATAAATCTGGAATATATTCAGGAGCTTCCAATTTGCTTCTGCGTCCCAGTTCCAGGTGCTGGTTCTGTTCTTGAATTGGGCCTAGAAACAAATTAAAAACCAATGGAATTGGTACATAAAAGGTCTTACATGATCTTGCACTCAAACAAGATTCTGCTTGCTGCATCTTCAACTAACTTGAGTTTCCAAACACTTTCCAAAGTCAGTCCTACTGAGAATCCTGAAACCTAAAATCTCTGGGCCAGAGATTTTGGTTACAATATATATTTTGAAGACTGGGCTAAAATATGGAATGATAACCTGAAGTTTACAGCATGCACCACCTTAAAGGAAAATGTTATGAAAATGGTACATAGATGGTACATTACACCTATTAAATTAGCAAAAATGTTTAAAACTTGTAATAAGTGTTGGAAATGTAAAGAGAAAGAAGGAACATTTTTTCACATGTGGTGGGAATGCAAGAAAGTAAGGGGGTTTGGGGAGATAATATATAGTGAGTTAAAGAAGATGTTGAAATATAATTTTGTAAAGAAACCAGAAAGCTTTCGTTTAGGAATGACAAGAAATGAAATAAATAGAAAGGATCATAAGCTCTTTCAGTATGCAATTACTGCAGCGAGAATATTGATGGCCCAAAAATGGAAGCAGGAAGAACTACCGACGCTTGAAGAATGGAAAATGAAGTTAACGGATTATGCAGAACTGGACAAACTAATTGGAAAAATAAGATATCAACAAGATCACAAGTTCATTGAGGATTGGGGAAAATTTTCTGAGTATTTGAAAAGTGTATGTGATGAGCAAACAACGCTAGTGGGTTTTAAAAAAAGCTTTGTGAAAGAATAAGGAATATTGCAAGAATGCTAATATGTTTGTAAAGGTATCTTAAAAGGCGATATTAATTTTGGGAATGCACAGATAATAAATTCAAATACGGATGATTGTCAGAGAAGCTGAGGGAAGTCCAAAAGAGAAAAATATGTTAATTGGGTATTGTTAATTGGAGATATTTGTGTAAAACTTAATAAAAATTTCTTAAAAAAAAAAGAAAAAAGAGAATCCTGAAACCTTGGGTGAAGCCCTCCTAAATGTATTTAGCTGCTATTTGATTGGGGTACAAGTCCAAGAGGGTTTTTTTTTTTTTTTTTTTGGAGAGTTAATTTAATAGGTGAATAGGTAAGGGAAAAATAACTATTACTTGTGACTCCCTGCCTGGCCTGTAGGGGCCCCTGGGACTCTTTGGGTGGCTTGAGAGCTGTAGACCCTAACACCCTGAAAGGGCTGCTTCCCTCTATTGCATAATATGTTGACTGAGGAACCTCTCACATTTGTGAGTAAATTTGCACATAACTCACAGAAACACACCCTGATTGAACTTCCAACATACCGTCTTTTTCTGTTTATAAGACACCCCCATGTATAAGGACCCAACACCCCATTTTGGGGGACTCAATTTTAAGAAAATGAGGGGAGATGGCCCAAAATTGTTGAGCCTCTCCCCTCATGCAACTGCGGGCAGGGAGCACTCCCTAGATCGTTTCCTGTGCGCAGAGGCATTGGGGAAAATTGTGCATATAAAATTGTGTTCCCTCCAGTCATCTGGTTGGCAGGAGCACAACCTCACCCAATGCTGCCACGTGCAGGAAATGACTCAGGGAGTGACCCGCGCATGCAGTGGCATTGGGGAGCCACTACATTGTTGGTTAGAGTGTGGTGTTAATAACATGGATGCAAGTTTGTTCCACACACGGGACAGCTGCTTATTCCTGCATTGCAGACTAGACAGTTCTATGATTTTATGGTTTGGTGAGCTGAGCACCTGTAACCAAGAGTATGGAGATCTGTCACCACAGGCTATAGTCATCCTGACTAAATTCTTATAGGATCTGGGGTGTACATCACACTAGCCTTCAACCACTGCAATTCTCTGAAGTCTTCTTCTGTTTTCCTAAGGCCCTTTAAGGGATATAATTTTCTATCCCTCTCTGCAGACTGAGATGCAGGATCCTTAAATTGATGCATGCCAGCATGTCCAGGTACTATTCAGATTTGTTCGTTAATTAAATAACAAACTGTACTAGGGGACATCTTAGTGTCATGGATTGCAGCCAGAGCAAATCATTTCCGGATATCTGCTGCTTGGCAAGGCTTTTGCAGGGAGTTAAACCTTCAAACCTGACTCCCTTCTTCCCAGCCTGGGTTTAAATCGGTTGGCATACTCTATTAGTGTATTCAGTAGATAAAGGTGATTATATATTCTCTAATGATGTGCACAGCACAGTTTATCAGGAGTCACAGTAGGAAATCTGCCAATAATTAGCTAGATATCAGGATCTACAACTCAAATGTGCTTGAGTATTCAATGTGTTGACACTGCCAAATCTGCAATATAAGAGAATAGTGATGATTACTTGACATTATTATTATTATTATTATTATTAATTTATACCCCGTCCTCCCTGGCCAAGACCAGGCTCAGGGTGGGTAACACTAAATATAAATACAGTAAAAACATTTCAAAACAAAACAAAACAAAATTATTAATTAAAATATAAGTTAGAATACAGTTTAAAATGCAGCTTAAAATGCAGCCTCGTTCTAGTGGTAGCCTATAGATCAAAGCCATGAGGAGAAAAAACGTCAAATATTCACCGGGGCCAACTATCCATGCTGGTCCTACATGGGCCAGCAAAAAGAGCCGAGGGAAAATTTATATACAAATCCCACATAAGGGGTTCCATAATAAATAAATAAATAAATAAAGGGGGGGTTTAGACTGAGTCCAGCCCAAAGGCCAGGTGGAACAGCTCCACCTTGCAGGCCCTGCAGAAAGATGTCAAATCCAGCAGGACCCTGATCTCCTGTGGTAGGGCGTTCCACCAGGCCGGGGCCAGAGCTGACTGGTTGAGGCCAGTCTAACCTCCTTGGGGCTCGGGACTTCCAAAGTGTTGTTATTTATGAACCTTAAGGTCCTCCGCGGGGCATACCAGGAGAGGCAGCCCCATAGGTACAAGGGTCCTAGGCCGCATAGGGCTTTGATGGTCAAAACCAGCACCTTAAACCTGACCCTGTACTCCACCAGGAGCCAGTGCAGCTGATAAAGCACTGGAAGAATGTGATCCTGCAGAATGAGTCTCGCTGCGGCATTCTGTACCCGCTGGAGTTTCTGAGTCAGCTTCAAGGGCTGCCCCACATGGAGCGAATTACAGTAATCAAGCCTGGAGGTGACCATCACATGGATTACTGTGGCCAGATAATAATAATATTTTTTATTTGTAACCCGCCCTCCCCAGCCAAGGCCGGGCTCACGGCGGCTAACAAGCAATAATAAAAACAAGTTGAATGAATAAAACTTAAAAACAAAATTAAAATACAACATTAAAATATTTAAACATTAAAATATTAAAATGTAGCAGGAGGAGAAAGGAAAAGAAAAAAGAAAGAGGGGGAGGGAATCAAATTGGTTCCAAGCCAAAGGCCAGGCAGAACAACTCTGTCTTACAGGCCCTGCAGAAAGAAATCAGGTCCTGCAGGGCCCTGGTCTCATGAGGCAGAGCGCTCCACCAGGTCGGAGCCAGAGTTGAAAAGGCCCTGGCTCTGGTTGAAGCCAATCTAACTTCCTTAGGGCCCAGGACCTCTAGGGTGTTGCTATTTATGGATCTTGAGGCTCTCTGTGGGGCATACCGGGAGAGGCAGTCCCATAGGTATGAGGGTCCTAGGCAGTGAAGGGAGATCAGGGTGAGAAAGGTGAGGGACCAACAGCTTAATACGGCAGAGATGGGAAAATGCTGCCTTTGCTGTAGCTGCAACCTGCACCTCCACAGAGAGGGAGGCATCAAAGGTTACACCCAAGCTCTTGACAGAGGGCACTGGCACTAATTGAGCCCCCACAAGAGATTGGAGTTGGCCCCCCAACCCCATGTTAACCAGTTAAAAGGGGAGTATTCTCTGATCCCCTGGTCTGATAGTCTAATAGAAGAATCTTGGGTGTGAGATTTCTAAAGGTTCATGTGCCTGTATTCCCTTGAAAGACAATGACCACTGTCTTTCAAGCTAACTGCCAGCCCAGGGACTGCTTTTCTGGCTGTATTTCCCTCAGGTCAGATTTTACATGGCTCAGAATTTATGCTGTTATCTAGTTGAATACCAGGAACCAAAAAAATCCTTCCACTTTCCCCTTTCTTCTCAAACTGCAGCCTCCACTGCCTTCTGGCTCAGGATACTGAGAGCTATATCACGCTGGTGGAATTTTGCCTATAGTGCACCATCAACCTCTGCTTTACCTGGGCTATCCATCACAATTGGCATTAAGATTATTGGGGATGTTTGCTTCCTTCCCTGCCATTCTTTTTTGTGAAAAAAGAAAGAAAACCGTGCCACACTCTCTCTCTGTTTCTCCCACTTTGACTCTAATGGAGAATCTAACAAGGGCTACAACTTATTTTTTTCCTTTTCACTGCTAGTGGATTGCTCCTCCTCAAGCATAAAAAATGTGTTTCTCAGCTAACTTCCTTCTGTCTCTTTGTTCTAGTGTCCAGTGACAAAAGGGATAGTAATACCTAACAGTTAGCCGCAGATATCACTGGATATTTAAAAGTGGCACGTGTTTGGCAGCAGTTATGGAATATAACCCGCCTCCTTTTGTCTCTCCACAGTTTTAAGCTCTGATTTGAAAGCTCAACACTCTGAACTCCAGCAGACCTTATCAGTCCTAATAGAAAAGCAACCTATGGTGCAATGTACCGAGTTCCTGGAAAAACTGCAGTAGGCGAGTAACCTGGAACATCCTGGCACAGAACTAAGAGAGAAATGTGCTGGACCAGTGCACTTCGGCGGCTGAATCTGGAGTAGTTCCAGAGTGGCTCATCTTTTATTCAAAGCAAGGCAAGAAGGGAGGGGGGGAGCAGAAATGGGATTTGACTTGGCACAGTGTCTCATCTGGAGAATAATGAAAGCAAGGAAAAAAACAAATAAAAATAAATGCAACAATAGAAAGCCTGTCATAACAAGCCACCCTAAGAAAAATGGCATTAAAATGACAGAGAGAAAAGATGGTTTCTTTTATAAATAAATAAATCACTAGGAGTTGGGGGGGACGGGGGTCAGAAATTACGTGTTGGGGAAAGCGGCACAATAGGGGGGAGGAACACAGAGAAATTCATGGTGAGAGAACAAATAAAGCAGAACCATCTTGGACATTGATTTTTGTTAAAGCAAAGGAATGCACACTTTGGTGTTTTCTCCCCCCCCCCATCCCAATCCATAGAAATGAAAACATGGTATTGTAAGCGGTCTGCTTTTCTTATGTTAAAATGCTAAGTCACATAGCTGAAGAGTTGTCTAGGAGTCTTTGGCATGTTCTACACACACACACACACACACACAGAGAGAGAGAGAGAGAGAGAGAGAGAGAGAGACTATTTAGGCTGAAGTTTTTCACAAGGGCAATTTCATCTCTAAATAGCTCGATACTGTGGATATGTGATGATCAAAGCATCTAGTGAACCACTGGCTAATTTCAACAAAGCTTGAGTTTTGAAATGACTGCAGCCATAAGCACTCAGCAGAAAGATGCATTTAATTATTATTATTTTTCCTACCCATCTAAGTGCAGCCCATTAATTTGTTTCAGAGTGGTTATTAAAATATTGTAAATGAGGTGCAGATTAATGGACGGGCCAACAAAAGGCTGCTTTTCCAGTAATGTGCTATCACTAAGCACATTACCTGAAATGACCCATACAGACATATGGACACATAAATAAAAGGGGCACTGTCATAATGTGTTTAAATTATATGCAGTGGGCTTGTGTGTGAACCAGCTCCAGGACTTCAGTGAGCTTAAGAAAATGCAGATTTAATACTTAGGTTGTGTTTAAGGCCCTATCTGCACTATGTAATTAAAGCAATATTGTTTGCACCTCCAGGAGTGAAGTCAAACTACTGAAGTATCACAGGGCCTGCTGAGACTGGTAACTCACAACTGCTGCCTCCCATGTTATTTTTGCTGCATTAGCAGCACCGAAGTGACTTCTCTGGGGTGCAAGTCTGTGCAGTGTGTATGGAGGTCCTGGGCTTCCCATACGAGACCCCACTCTTGGCCTTGCTGATGTGGTCCCAAGGAAAGCAGAGCAATACATTTGGACAAGCTTGGCTGCAGGAGTTGCTTTCAGGAAAGGTACTGTATCTGCTTTTCTCCAACAGAAGCCACAGCTCTTTTAAGTGGCATGATACTGCTTTAATGCAAAATGCACATGAGGCCTAAGAGTGGGTTTAATAAAATTTTATTTTGGGAACCCGGTGTGACAACACAATCATGGTTGTCTTCAAAACAGGCATCCCTGAATCCCGTTTCTTTTCCATTTGTGGCCATAATATTTAGCCATGGAAACATGGGTTGTGGCATCACCACATAGTGTTTCTTCCTCGCCCCCTTTTCCACACCACTGGTTGTCAATGAGAAATGCAACATGGTGATGTCACACACCACATTTCCATAAATACATTTTATGGGCAAAGGAAGGGAAACCCCACACAGGTTTGTTTTCAGCAGCAAATTCCTGATTCTTTCATCATTGTTAGTTGTCATGTGCTGATAAACAAGTGGTTGGGAATCTTCTAGATGGGTCTGATGAAACTCCATGATCAGACACTGTACAAATCAAACTTGACAAATGATCACTGGCTGTAAGCACTTGTGGTGGGCCCCATTTAGATTACTAACTTTCCTCAATTCTCAGAATATAAAAAGGGTCCTTCCAGAGCCCATCTAATCCAGCATCCTATTATCAGAGTGGCCAACCAGATGCTTTTGGGAAACCCACCAAGAAATACCTATGTATGGGAACCTGGAAATTCAACATATTGGGGGGGGGGGGGAGTTCTGCTTAATCAGTTATAAAATCTTGAGTTAAAGGGGGGTTGAGCAGGGAAACTTTTTTTTTTAACATGCAAAGAAAGAAATCCTGGAAGAAACTACACATGTGTTCAAGCTGAATGTGTTCCCACTGTGGCAGGAAGGTAAACAGGGTTTCCATGTGCTCTGGCACTCGTCTCGGTCCTCCATGCGCCAGTAGCGGTTTAGTCATGTTGGCCACATGACCCAGAAACCTGTCTGCAGACAAACACTGGCTCCCTCAGCCTGAAAGCGAGATGAGTGCTGCAACCTCATAGTCGCCTTTGACTGGACTTAACCGTCCAGGGGTCCTTTACCTTTACATTTTTTCATGCTAGCAATATGCTAAAATGTACTTTCCAACTTCCTCAATATTCCACACACACACATCCATTTCTTGGCTCATTTTCAGGAGACATTTGACTTTTTAAAAGATTTTTTCTTGGTATGGGGATTTGAACTTACATCATTATTGGAAGGGTGGTGTGGCTCTGTTTGTACCATAAACAGTTATCCAGCACTTTGCAACTCCAGCCTCATTGCCCTATGTCTTCCTCTGGATTTTAATTTAAGTGTGGGCACCTGTAAGGCTGAAGAGTGCAGATCACCGGTGAGATAATAGAACTTATCTTGTGACCACTTTTAAATCATGGAATTGTAGGGACCACAATTCCTGCAGTGTAGCAATCTCTTTCCCAATGTGGGACTTGAACCCCCGTTCGTGAGATTCAGAGTCTTATTCTTCACTCACTGAGCGCTTAAGACTGAAAACAAAACAAAACCCAGGCCCTGGCAAACACCCCTTTAGCCACTTCAAAAGTCAGGTAAGCCTGAGAAAAATCATGCACCTGACCCATGAAAATGTCACTAAAATGTAATCTCTCTGTGTAATTTCCTTTCTCGTTAAGTGATGACAAATTATGGGGGAGGGAGGAGTTGGCACAACATTATTTAAAAAAGAAAAGATCCTGAACAGTTAGAAATGGTGGCAGCGGGGGGCTCTTAACTCAGAACATTATCAATAAATCTGGAAAGAAGAACATCTTGTGAATCACTGTCACTGAGCTATTTTTCTTCTTCTGCTTCAGAACTGTAAGACTTTTGTCGGGTGGTTAAGTTACGTCCCATTGCTTGTGTCTCTTCTCTCTTTTCTAAATTGGTTTGCATTTGGGGCTGGAACTTTGTGACTAAATTCCAGCAACTTGAGCAACCAGACTTGAGGAAAACTAAATTACCGGATGACATGAATCTGGGTTGCCATCTGTCCCAAGTTGGGCAGCATAGATTTAGGTGTGCATTTTGAGATGGGATGCTGTCTTGGTAAATACTTGCAATACAGCTGACAAAGAAAGGGAAGCAAATGAAGCAGGTCAACAAAGTGCCTTCATTTTAAAACCTATTGTAAAGCCCCCAAGCAGCCATAAAACTAGGGATGAAAGCTTTCCTTCAGTTCAGCTCTGTTATTGTCCTGACATTTCCATACCCCTTGGGTTCTGCTTCATTTTAATTCTGGCAGGAATCCCAGGTTCCAGAATATCTAGCAATGGTTTTGGGGTTTTTTTTTTTTTGGTTTTTGTTTTGCAAGTGCCGCCACTGTAGGCATTTTAAAAAGCAAAGAATCCACCACATACATGTGCACTCCTGAATATTGCCAAATTGTTTTACTGGGAATGTAAAGAAATTAACTATTTTTCAAATGGCATAAAGTTTACATAAAATAATGTAAAAATTCATTCTGCGCTAGCTGCAGCTTCTGGACAGCAGATTGTGGTAATGCAATCTTGAGGCTACCAACGCTTGAACCACTTTAGTTTTGCTACCCTATTCTAGGAGTGTCTGCAGAAGTTGCATCAGCCTGAAATGGCAAAAGGCAGTCCCAGCTAGATAAAACACTTGGGACTCCAATGACAGAGATGGATCTATGAGCACCTCCAGACACACATCACTCTTCTTCAAACCACATTACTCTTGTGTGCTCTGACTCCTTGTATGCTTACAGGAGAAAGGCATGTTGTTCTATTTAGATAGATCCCTTATCTTTGCCTCCTCTCCCTGCTTCTCAACCACATTAGTAGTTTTGTTTGGAGAAGTCATTATGAGAGAGAGACAGAGAACACAAGCCTTCTGAATGGGTATCTTTTATCCCATTTGGCTTCTGTATTGTATTTGAATTGACTTCATGCATGTGCCATTGTTATTTCAAACGTGTGTGTGCACGCACACGCGTGTGTGCAACTAGTTTAACCGTTTTTCTGTTTGCTTTTATTATATTGTAAATTATTTGGAGGGGGGGCTCATGGGAAGTGATCCATAAATGAAATTAAATAAGAGAAATAGAGATAGTGACAGAGATAGATATAGATCATATAACTGTTTCTATGGGTAACAGAAACTGAAATCAATGGGGGGGGGGAGAGAATAGGATGCCAATGTCATAAAAATGAAATATGCAGTATAAACATGTACAAATAATTCAGTGGCACATTTTCATTGGAATCATTATGTTAATAAGCTGGTTGTGGGCAGAGTTGTATCAATGGGATTTTACTTTATTCGTGTTTACACACACACACATAGTGTGAAAACAATGGACAATTTTATTAGGGTGCCATATAAATTGCTTCCACAATTGATGGTTCCCCCCACCCATCTCTCTCACACACTGTTAGTCACTCCAGCCATTATTGGACACAATGCAAATTCCATGTTAGCTAAATGAAAAGCTGTTTAATATATTTGGAACAAGGGTGCAGATTGATTTAGGATGGCATTTCATCTTTGCTATTATGGTTCTTGGCATGCCTCCTTTCCTCTCCCATTCCAAAAGGAGTTAAATTAGACTGTGAAATACAGAAGGAATGCAGCTCCCTCTAGGAGGTGATTAAGCCCTCTTGCAATTAAAAGCAACCAGCCTCTGTTGTATTGCTATTATTTACAATTAGGCACCAAAGCTGAGTGATAAATGGAATTAGTGTAAAGTGCATGCTGTTCTTGCAGCAGGACACTGTTTCTCATCCCATTTGGAGCATTTAGGGCAGGGTTAGCTGTTATGTAAAGGAAGCTAGTAGGGATGGCACCTACTATTATGAGATTGTCCAGGGGTGACTTTGGGTGTAGAGTTCTTAGGTAGGTCTATGTGTAGATATCTGTTGAAAGTTAGAATCATAGAATTGTGGAGTTGAAAGGGATACTGAGGGTCATCTAATACAACCCCCTGCAATGCCCGAATCTCAATATGTGGTTTCCCCATATAATTTGAAAGCATACCAGAACCTATTTAGCTTTGCAAATGTGCTAGTAGTTCTATTGTTAAACCATAATTCTCAACACACACACACACCAGCAGCTTCAACACATGAGAGCAAAGGCTGTGTCCTGCTCAGTAGGAAGACCAGGAGAGTTATGCACAGCACACAGAGAGATAGGTAGCGTGATTTAAACTCCAAAACAGTAGCAATGGATCCAAAGGTAGGGGCAATTTTTTCACATATTGTTTGCAGTACCAGGCTGGTGTAGCTGAAGGATCAAAATTTGGATCCTATAAGCGATCTGTGGGACTTTGGATCCCAAACATCCATCACTTTCTGATGGTAGCTTCCTGCTGGCTATGTAGCACATCTCTCCACCACCACAAGAGCAGCTCGGTGGAGAGTTGGTAGAGATGAGTCTACTGTTCTCCTAATCACCCCAAACTACTGTATCATCATCAGGCCATTAGGCCTGTGCTCTTACACAGTCTTCTGGAGTAGTTGCCTTGGTGGTAGATTAGAGTCCTACAACCCCTTTTTCAGAAACTGTGCTAGCATAATCAATACTTTGTTGGCTTACCGTGACATTCCTCAGGCATTTTTATTGAAGAAGAAACCTCTGAATTCACTTCCATTTGTTATTTAGGCAAAATCTGGTGACAATCTTGAAATGGTACTGTTGCTAGCATTATTTATTGGCTTCCGATGTGTAACTTGAGGAAGAACCTCAGCCAAACATTCAGTGGGAATTTAAGACAATGTGAGCCTCACTTGCAAAACAGATTCTACCAAAATAAATAAATAAAACAAATTGATCTAACTCAGGCATCCCCACCTGCAGCCCTCCAGATGTTTTGGGCTACAACTCCCATGATCCCTAGCTAACAGGACCTGTGGTCAGGGATGATGGGAACTGCAGTCCAAAACATCTGGAGGGCCGAAGGTTGGGGATGCCTGATCTAAATCCATCCTTGCATGCCTTCCCTGTTTCATTCTCCCAGAATCTTCATGGGATAAAATATTCTAATCTACAGTGGTACCTCAGGATGCAAACGGGATCTGTTCCAGAGCCTCATTCACATCCTGAAGCGAACACAACCCATGCATCTGCGTGCCCACGGATTGCGTTTTGCTGCTTCCGCACATGCATGTGACATCATTTTGACTGTCTGTGCATGCGCATGCGGCGAAACCCAGAAGTAACATGCTCCGTTACTTCCAGGTCGCTGCGGAGCACAACCTGAAAATACTTAAGTTGAAGCACATTTATCCCGAGGTATGACTGTACTTCATCTCATCCCCTTTCACTTCATCCCTCTTCCTATGGTACCTCTTTCATCTCACTCATTCCAAAGCATGATAATGGATGCTCCTGATGAACAAATGAAGCTGCCTTTGAGCCATCTAATGTTTTAACTTCCTGAATCAGTGTTCTTCAAGCTTTGGTTCCCAGACATTGTTGAACTACGATCCTCATCTCCTCCAGCTATCTTAGCCAATGGTAAACAATGATGGAAGCTGGAAGTCCAACATCTGGGGATGCACAGTTGAGGATGATAGCCTAGAATGACAAGTGCTGGTTTTCTAGGGCTTCAGATATGAGACCTTCTCAGCTCTACCTGCTGTACATCTATCCTGGGACCCTGGACTACAAAGCCATGTAATCTACCACTGAATTACAGTCCCTGTCACTATTTAAGTATTTATTAAGCTGTTCAAAGGGATATTCTATTTAACAAGTCTGTGAACCAAAAGGAGGGTTATACACTGTAAAAATTGTTCCCAAACCTTTCTCCCTATGGACCACTTGAACATTGCTGAGTGTTGTTGGATCACTTAATGATTTTTATGTCTTGCAGCAATTGTAATGTACTGTGCTAAATGCTGACTGGGTTTTAATTGTATTTTTACTGCCTATTTGATTTCTTACATTGTATTTTATTGTATTGCAATTTGTATTCCATATATTTCAAATTGCAAATGTTCTTAATAGACACGTGGCCAACCACCTGAATGAAGTTAACGGAACACTGAAAAAGAAGAAGAATTTGGATTTGATATCCCGCCTTTCACTCCCCTTCAGGAGTCTCAAAGCGGCTAACATTCTCCTTTCCCTTCCTCCCCCACAACAAACACTCTGTGAGGTGAGTGAGGCTGAGAGACTTCAAAGAAGTGTGACTGGCCCAAGGTCACCCAGCAGCTGCATGTGGAGGAGCGGGGAAGCAAACCCGGTTCACCAGATTACGAGTCCACCGCTCTTAACCACTACACCACACTGGTGTCTCATAGACCACAGTTTGTGAACTGCTGCCCAATAAGTTGCCTTAAACTCTGTGCATGTATTATGCATGGCACAGGAAACCTTGGGCACAAATATGACCATGGAACAATGACATTGCACATTCCTGCCTGCCATTGACATCTGGGGCTCGCTTCATATTTCCACAAGATCTTTCTTTCTATTGCAATATTTGGAGGTAAAGAAATTTGAGGATCATTTTAAAAATTTATATTTGTCTTAATATGTATATGCTGAGTTTTAGTGTAGAAAATATATTCTATGAAGTTGACAAAGTGTCATGATTGTTTATGACTTCTAAGTGTAGCTGTTATCATGAGATGGAATAAAGAAAATGTCATTTGTGTGGCAATTTTGCTTAGAGTGAAATGTAAGCTCCAGGCATTTTAGCATATAATTGGCAGAGCAGAAATACTTAAGTGATTGTTATGGACTTTCTTCTTGTCAATATTTGATTTTCAGGGTTTTTGGCTATGGATGCTTTGAGGAGCTTTACCAATTTTCGTCCTAAGAAGCAAGGGCTTTGTAATAGACTTCAAAGTTTCTCTCCAGTTCCCTACAGACCTTAGGCTTGCAGTTTGACTTCTGACTCACACTGGGCAATTCCACACTTTCATCTCTCCAATTTAGATCAGGAATGATGGGAAGGGAAGCAAATACTAATTGAACTCAGTGTGGGAGCAGAAGATCCCTTGCCTGGTTCTTCAGATTTGAGGAAATGGTATTTTTGAAATATAAGTCCTGCATGAGAGACAGCAAAGATAACTTTACAAACTTTCACAATATCACATTCCAGACTCATCAATTGACAAGGGATTGTTGTTGTTGGTGTCTGTCTCAAAAGACAATGGAGTGTGCCTCCAGGGTTGAAGTCAAACCATTGTGTTAGCAACACTAAATACACCTCCCCTGGGTGCAAGCCTGGCAGTGCGTCTGGAGGTCCTGGCCTGCCCAGACAAAAATACCCTCTTCTTGGCCTCATGGATGTGGTCCAAAGGAAAGCAGAGCAATACATTTGGCACCAGCTTGGGTGCAGGAGTTGCCAGAAGCAGGCGTACAAGGTGCCATCCAACAATCTTAGGGACATCGGTCTGAATTTGTGTAGGGTTTATTCTTTAGGTTTTTTATTCACCTGAAGATATCCCAGAAGGCAACAGAGGTTTTGAATCAGAGTGGCATGACCAGTGCAGTTGCATTGGGTGCTGCGCTGTACAAGGTTGTAGAATGAAGCGCAAGAGGCAAGGGGCACGAAATTTAAGCATCACACAGTGCACTGCTGAAACTTGAGAGTCCAAAATTTGCCACTGCCCACTGCTGCAATCTTTGCACCACCATCCAGCATCTCCACTGATCTGACGTAGCTCCTTAGAATAAATTCAGTGAATGAAGCAAAACAAGCTTTGACAGCAGACACGCATTCAACATCCTACAGGAGAGAAAAGCAGCTGGGGTGTTTGTGTGTGTGATTTGAACTGGTGGTTGTGGAAGGGTTGAGTTCTCCCTCCCCTGCTTCCCTCTCACAATCGTTTATCCTAACAGTAAAAATGCAACCAAGTATTACACACAAGTACATGCAGCATGTAGCAACTCATTTAGCACTGAGGATGCTTGTGTATCCAAAAGCATCATGCAATAGGAAGCAGAAGGAAGTCTTAGAACTATGGGGAAATAAGCTAGCATTGTAGGCGCTAGGAGATGGCACCTGATACCATTGCATTGCCCACTTGGAAAAAGACTGGGAAGTGGATTTAATTAACACTCATTGGGGTGCACTTAACTTCCACCCCCTGCTAGCAGCTGGCTGTTCCCTGTTTGCGAAGAGAGAGAGAGCAGAGAGGGAGAGTTCTCCTCTGGCTTTCAACCACACAATTTCCAAACAGGCTGACTGAGAATACTGCTGTGTCTTTAAAATTAGTGTCATCTTATTTGCCTTTTCAGGTTCATTTATGTCACTTGCCACAGGAGCCAGAGTGCAATTTCTTTTTAATCATTTCTTCATTCCCCCTTGAACAGTCCCAGCCTTAGCTGGCTTGAGAAAGAGACAGAAGGGGGGAAGAAAGCCCACCTCCACTTAATTTGGTTGCCTTTCATCAGAAACTTCACTCGACTACAGAGTCACTCTATTAGACCACAGATGTCGAAGCAGCTCATGACATCAGCTGTCAAAACCAGCACTCCCTAACCACCTGCTATTTGCATGCAAAACATGCTTCCCTGTTGAGACTTGAACTGTAAACACATTTTGGGGAGAAAACAACAGGCTTTGTCTTAGAGAGACAAGGCTTGTTTGTTGGTTGGTTGGTTTTCATCGGCTTTACAAAAAATGAAAGTGAGTGATACCGCTTGGGAAGAAATTGTCTTGATGAAGCATACGCCAAAAAGTTTTATAATGTGATGTTAAGAAAGTGACTTTAAAGCATCAAGAGGCTCTCGCAGAGCATTAGAAACTATGCAGGAGGGTGGCTAACCCATGGCGTTCTGGAATTTTGGAATCCAGTACCCATCATGCCTAGCCAGCATAGCTGAGTTGTAGTCAAGGAGACCAAAAATTAGCCTTCCCTGTTAGACAGAGAAGTAGGTCAGCCTACTGTATAGTCTGGTGGAAAAAAATTATTTTGGTTCATATTTTAACTCCAACCCACCTAATTTGCATTTCCCACACCAATTATAAACCAAAATGCAGCAATTCTTCAAAATTCACACTTCTTCAAATTTGGTGATTCAAGTCATGCCTGAAGACAGCAAGCATATCTATTACTGAAAGTAACATGAAAAATGCAATATATTAAGGACAACTGTTTGTAAAAATATGCATAATCTACAGAAATGTGTATATTCTACAAAAATGCATGTTAGGAAAACTTGCATGAAAATGTGCATTACAGATTGTGTAGATGTTTAAAAATGCAGTACAGTATCATGGCAGCATCATAAATACCGTATTTTTTGCCCTATAGGGTGCACTTTTTCCCCTCCAAAAATGAAGGGGAAATGTGTGTGCATCCTATGGAGCAAATGCAGGCTTCAAGAAGCTATCCGCAAGCCTGCGGAGCCCGGCGGGAACTCCTGCGGGCTCCGAAGGCTTGTGGATAGCTGCCTGCAGCCCGAAGCCCAGGGAGCGCAACACTGTAGCCTGCTGCACACCCCAGGCTTAGGACAGCTATCCACAAGCCTGTGGAAGCCTGCGAAACCCTGCGGGAGTTCCCGCCGGGCGCCGCAGGCTTGCGAATAGCTGCCCTAAGCACGGGGTGCGCAGCGGGCTACAGCACCGCGCTCCCTGGGCTTCGGATAGCAGCAAGCTCCAGACCCGTTCTGGGGGCTGGGGTCGGGGGAAGCTCGGGCTTCTCCTGCCCCCAGCCCGGCAAGCTTGGGGGGGGGAAATATTATTTTTTCTTTATCCCCCCCAAAAAATAAGTGTGCCCTATGGGCCAGTGCGCTCTATAGGGTGAAAAATACGGTAGTCTCTTTTCCCAAAGAATCCTGGGAACTGCAGTTCTTTCAGGTTGCTGATGGTTCCCTTATTCCAAATAGGATTCCTCGCAAGAAAAGGGAAATGTTGACAGCTATGCTCTCTATTCCCCTCACAAAGCTACACTTCTCAGGGGCGGTTTAACAATCAATCCCTCTCCCCAGGAAACTTGGTCAACTTGGGAACTTTATTGGAACTTGAGTTTCAATACAACAGGCACGAGGGATCTCTGGACTTTCAGATGCTTTTGGACTACATCATCCCTGGCTGTTGGCTGCACTGGCTGGGGCAGATGGGAAATGAAATCCAACAACATCTGGAGGGCCACAGGTTTCCTGCCCCTGTGGTACAACTTGCGAAACGTGCCAGACCAGTTTCAAACTTGCCTACAAAAAAAGGGACAGTTTCATTTGGCCTAAAAACTAGGGAAGGAATGTTACAGAAGAGGACATGGCCCACTGATAAACTCCGGTGGAGTTGCACTTCTAATGAATGTTTGCTTCTGCACTGCATGGTCTGTCTCTTCTGCGCTGTTGCTGGCTATGTAAATGCTAATTCCTTGGGACTTCTGGATTTGAATTTCCCTTCTTTTGTTTAACGCACTATAGGATTTAACACTACTGCCACTCTATTACCCTGCATCACTTAAGGAGCATCTGCAACAGCTGACAGTGTGACAGCATTTCTCTTCCCTGCAAATTAAGAGAAGACAAATGAATTGCTGCCTAGGAAGGCAGAAATGCACACAGCAGAGAATTGTCTTGAATGGTTGAAAAAGACCACTATGGCTCAAAACAGTTTTGCAGCTTTGAATTGATATTGTTTGTGTGGCTGGAGCTTACCTCAGTTCAGAGGATTCAAATACAGTGGTATCTTGGGTTAAGTACCGGTACTTAATTCGTTCCGGAGGTCTGTACTTAACCTGAAACTGTTAAGCACCACTTTAGCTAATGGGACGTCCTGCTGCTGCCGCGCCGCCAGAGCCTGATTTCTGTTCTCAACCTGAAGCAAAGCTCTTAACCTGAAGCACTATTTCTGGGTTAGCGGAATCTGTAACCTGAAGCGTATGTAACCTGAAGCGTATGTAACCCGAGGTACCACTGCATCTGGAAGAGAGCAGGTATTCCTCAGCCCCACTGTCCCCTACACACATCTCTTCCCAAACACTTTGGACCTGGGCAGTATTATCTTCTGATTCTGTTCAGTCTTTTGTTCTTGCGGTTCAGTGTTTCCGTATCTAGCGAAGTTCAGCTTTGCTTAAACTCAGTACAGTGGTACCTCGGTTTAAGAACAGTCCTGCTTGTGAACTCTGCAAAACCAGAAGTAGTGTCCCAGTTTGTGAACTTTACCTCGGTCTAAGAACGGAATCCGAACGAAGGAAGGGCACCAGCGGCAGGAGGCCTCATTAGGGAAAGCGCACCTCTGTTTAAGAATGGTTTTGGTTTAAGAACGGACTTCCGGAACAGATTAAGTTTGTAAACTGAGGTACCACTGTAGTGATGCATATGGTGGGGCTGAGCCACCCTCCTGATGCAGCTATCACTGCTACATACTTGCACAGTGTGGCAGGATCAAAGAGCCAGCAGTAAATCAGACCATTCAAAGTTGGAGTTAACTCTTTATTAGCAAAAACACAATCTTCATAGACTTGGCAGACTGTCAAGCCTATTGAGTACAGCAGCTCATCCCTGGTAAGTCTTACGCCATAAATCAGTTGCCAAGACTGAAAATCTCTGTTTCCCCAGAGCCCTCTAAGTCCCATCCCCTCTGGGGCTTTCCCTAAGTAATCAGAGACTAAGTCTACCTGCAGCCTGCTGCTGCTCTGTCCGTTTCAGCTCTCTTCTGGTTCTGCGAGACAGTGGGGAGGTGAGCTTGTCACAACAGGAGTAGGAGACACAAGTGGCTCTTCACCAGTCCAACTCATTTCAGTTTCTTGGCATCCATCATTCCACTCTCCTGCTTCAGCTTCTGCCTCTGATTCTGGACTTCTCTGTGCCACAGACTCCCCCAGCTCACTAAGCCCTGTTTCCCCTTCAGCTTCTGACACCTCCCCCTCCTAGTCTTTCCCCCCTTCTCTCTCAAATGACTCATTGTTGTGCCACCACCACTCCCTGGGCTCTGAGCCTTCTTCCCTTGGGAGTTGTGCAGCTGGTTCCTTCCACCATCCCTCTGCATCCAAACAGTCCATGAAAGGCAGCAATAAAGTTTGGCCTGAGAATCAGCCCTTCTGAAATTCCAGAGAGCCACTGCCAGCCAGCATAGGCAATACAGAGCTAGATAGGCATTGGTTTGACCCATTCTAAGGCAGCTTCCCATGTCCCTAAGCCTTTTTTAAAAAATGAATTATGTTTCATACGGTGCACAGAGATTGCAGGAAAAATCATACCAGAGTGATTCTCTTCAGCTCTTACTTCCAACCTCCAGTTCCTATTGTCAGATTTGTGATTGAGCTGTACATGTATTGTGTGCCTGCAGCCTTAGCACAAGTGTAATTAGATAGCAGCAAATGGGTTGGTGGGAGGAAAAGCCCACACTGAACTAAGTTTTCTTGATGTCTATATTCCTGTTAACAGAGTGAAGGAAGTAATTGATCTCCGCATAATCACTGTAATAGTCTCTTCGGAAGAAAAGAAGCAACCCTGAAAAAGCCATAATTTTAAAGCAAACAAGCACAAATATTGCAGGTTATTTATTGAGAGGAGTTGTGATGGGGTGGAAACCCACCCAGTCATAAAAGCATGCATCCAGTTTACATTAGCTTATTCTAACTCAGCTTGAATCACAGGTCTTGCCACCATTAGGCCTTTTTAATTTTTGCCCAGTGACCACATTGACACCCATCCCTCTGAGGGTCACCTGCTGGATGTATGGTAGCCCATGTCAGCAGTTCCCCCCTTAAAATAGCTCCAAAATACTAAAAAAAGCTCCAAATACTCAGCAACTTTGCAACCCCATGACCACCCTACTGTATGGGCACAGGCATGGGTACCCACACACACTTGCAACATCTAGAACACTCATACATACACACCACACATGCACATTAGGGAAGGCCTGTACCTCAGTGGCACAGCATCTGTTTTGCATGCAGAAGGTACCAGATTCAATCCACAGTGTCTTCAGATAGGGCTGGAAAAGGCTCTGTGCCTGAATTCCTGTAAAGCTGCTGACAGTGTCCCAAATCCTGTGTGTGTGTGTGTGTGTGTGTGTGTGTGTGTGTGTGTGTAAACACTGCTTTTTACTCTGCATGGAAGGGTATTTATAGTTCTTTTCATCCACTTCAACTTTAGTGTTGGGTTCAGGAAAATGCTGCCTTTTAAAGATTAGGCAGATGACTTTTATCTCCAATCTCAGCGCTGTGGTGCTTAGCACCGAGATCAGGGAGATCTGGCTGCTCCTTAGAGAGGATCTCGTCAGCTGCTGAAAGCATCACACCTAACCACTGAGCAGCACTGTAGCACCTACAGAAATTGACACATGAAGGAGGGAGTGCTCAGTCAACATGAAAAGTGATCATGAGACACTTTGGGATGAGGGAAGAATTCCATGAATAATGAAGTTGAAATCATCCACACATTGCACCGTAACAGTTTAGAAAGCCCACGGGTCTTCATGGGAAAGTGGCGGATTTTGGGCTCTCAAATTTCAGTGGCAGCCTGTGCAACACTAACATTTGACACCTCCTGCTTCTCATGCTCCATTCTACAGCATTGTTATGGAACCCCCCGCAGCACAGCACATAGTGCAACTGCACCGGTCATGCTACCCTTAAACCACCTCTGGTTGGGGGAAATTCATGGGGGTGTGGAGGTGGAAGAGAGAGAGAAAGATCACTTAGTGTCCATAAAGTTTTGAGGAGCAGTAGAAAATAGTATGTGAAGTATAATATGGCAATATGTGATGTACAGTGAGTACAGAGAAAGGAATCTTTCAGTAACCCTTGGCTGTGTAGAATGCCCCTCCTTAGCAGGGCCTACTTGGTGCCTATCAAAATAGCTTTATGACATCAGACAATGTGCTTTCTCTTTTTCCCAGTGTTGTAAAATATTTTACATTGTTTAAGCTCTGTGGGTGTTATCCGTTTGTTCTCAAATGTTAATTTGATTTGTTCCTGCAATTTTCACTTCTATGTTTAATAGTGAATTGAGATTTTACAAAGGTGTAGGGGACTGCTGTTATTGTTGTTCAGTGGTAAATTTTTTTCGTTATAAATTATAGTAAATAATAGACTTCATTGATGCAACCCACCCTGAGAATTTATTGTGGAAGACTTTATGGTGGGTCAGCTTAGATCTTTAAAGGAAATTTCACATTGCCCACCCCAATTCACCAAACATGCTCAGATTTTTGTTGAGCCAGGTCTGAGTTGAGCTGACTTTTCCCACCAGAGTCAGATGGTGTCCTGAGTAAGATCTATGACATGAGAATCAGTTAGACCCACCACTCCACCTCTTTCCCCCTTTTCTTCTAATGTAACACTAATGTCTCAACAAATGAAACTGATCTGTAGAAAATGTAACTTGAAAAAAGAGACATTGCACATGCTTTTGTAAGCCATGAAATCTTTAATAAATAAAACGTTTTTTAAAAAGAAGAAGAAGGCAGGATGATTTGCAGGACAGTGAACTGCAACACCAGCCCAGAGGACCAGCTGGAACGGGGGCTTAAAAGAGCAGGTGCACTACTGTATTGAAACCTTTCTTTTTCTCCCTTCCTATTTGCCAAGATAGGGACATGGGCGGTGCTGTGGGTTAAGCCACAGAGCTTAGGACTTGCCGATCAGAAGGTCGGCAGTTCGAATCCCCGCGACGGGGTGAGCTCCCATTGCTCGGCCCCTGCTCCTGCCAACCTAGCAGTTCGAAAGCACGTCAAAGTGCAAGTAGATAAATAGGTACCACTCCAGCGGGAAGGTAAACAGTGTTTCTGTGCACTGCTCTGGTTCGCCAGAAGCGGCTTAGTCATGATGGCCGGCTGTATGCCGACTCCCTCAGCCAATAAAGCAAGATGAGCGCCACAACCCCAGAGTCGGTCATGACTGTACCTAATGGTCAGGGGTCCCTTTACCTTTACCTATTTGCCAAGATCAGTGTGCTTACATATTTTGTTTATAAGGAAAGTGTCAGGGAACTGCCATTAGAACAGGGGTGGGAAACAGAAGGGCAGTTGTGTTACAGGGAGCCTCCGAAAATCTTGCAAAGCAGTTCCTCTTCCAGTGATGAGGAAAGCCCCACCTCTAGTGGGGAAGAGGTGAAAGGACCAGAGGATACTGGTGGAAGCCTCAGCATCGCTCCTGGCCAAGCTGGCCAGGAGGGAAGCACGCCCCTTCCGTTGCTCACCTTGCGCAGAAGTCTAAAGCACAAAGAGGGAAGGAAAAGGCTGGGCGTAATGAGACTTTTATGCTGGGGGAGGTCCAGGAAATAAGCACTCCCAGATTCTGCTAGCGATTGAGGCAGACATGAACTTTGGGGTTCTGCACTGTAGATAGTTTGCACCAAAATAAAACCTGTAAAAGACAGGTCAGAGTCCTGCCTGGTTACTCGTGAGCAACCACCTTTGCCATCTGACAGGAAGGAATTTCTGTTACCTAAAAAAGCAAACAAACATCTCATTGATTTCTTTAAAAGGACTTCACTTTAAAACAAGCAATCAAATGACTGAACAAACAGCTGTCAGAGGTACTGCAGACAGCCTCCTCAGTTATACAGGACCACAAGAAAATTCAACTACAGATATTGCATGGTTTTCAGGAAGAATGGACATCTGGGAAGGCTGCAGAATGCAGACTATTGGTGAGCTGATTTACAGAATGAACTAAAGAATGCAAAAACATGCACATAACTAAACCACCTCAAAAGTTAGGTAAGCACAACAAAGCACCACACCCTATTCATGATAATCTCACTTGAATCTGGTCTCCTCTTTGATAAATTCTGAATGTGGTTTCTGTTTTCATTAACTGATGGAGAGTAATGGAGGAGAAATAATCAGGGTAACACTAGGGCGGATACAGATACACAAAAAGTCACTACAAAATAATCCTAGGTGAGTTTGAATTCCAGGAGAGGGAGGGAGAGAGGGAGGGGAATGGAAGGATTTCTCTCCCTCTACCCTGTTCCTTGTAACAGTACATGGGGCTGGAAGGATTAATGGACAAACAAGAGTAAAAACTAGCAACACAATTAATTTTAGCCCAAACCCAGCAGGATTAGAGCCATAAACTATGTACTCCTTTCAGTGTTCAAAATGCAAACCCATGTATTTTCTTGGTGATATAAATTTCAGATCTGTTAAGCCTGCCGTGCCCTTTCAGAATTTACACAGATGTTGGGCAATTTATGCATTCATAACCTGGCATGCAAAATCGAGCAAGCATCCAACCTTTTGTTGCTTTTATTTTTTTTTCCCCAGAGGCACAAATTAGGCGGAGCATTTTCCTTTCTCTTGTACCAATCTCCAAGGTTGAGAATAAATCTTTACAAGCCACACACAGTCAGTGGTAAAGTGGAGCATTGGTTTGAAATCCCCCCCGCCCCCGCTTGCCATTTTGCTGCCTTGTTTGCAAGAACCATCGTGTGGGGTTATTTCTGATGATTCAGGGAAGAGGGCAGATTTCAGGAGAAGGGAGGAAAAATATGAGTAATCCACAGTTTAAAGTGAACTGGCCCAGTCTGCTGATCCTGGGCATATGTGTGGATTGGAGCATAGCTATCTTTTTTTATATATATAAAATTTTTATTGGGTTTTTACATTTTATAAAGACAATACACAAACACAAAAAGACAAAGACAAAACATGTATAATTTCATATCCTTACTTTCTTTACCTTCTTTCCCTGACTTCCCCCACCCCCTCTTCATACATCCCAATTCCAATAATTAATTCAGCAGGTTCTTGTCCCTTGTCCTTAACATATTGTTATTATTTTTTAAGCTTAGCTCTTTTTACTTGGCCACATTTTACTTATCCAATTCTCTTATAAACATTAAATCCTTTTTCTAAGGTCGACCTAAATTACTTTCCACGAATTTCTCCCTTTTTATATTAATTATAGATCATAATAGCCAAACACAAAAATCATAAAATTTTGAAATTCTGTTCTTCCCTCCCTCCCTACCCCAGTTTCCATCCCTTCCCAAGCAAATGTCCACAAAAACAGTTCCTAGCCCGGATTCCTCACATCCGAGGCCTTCAAATCTCTGTCAGTCTCTCTCTGCCGGTTTTGTTGGTAACCCTTTTTGTTGGTCCTCAAGTCTCGAAGGAGTTCTATCACAATCACATCAAATTTTCTTCCATCCAAAATGCTTAAAAACAGTTGCTGCAAAAGGTCGGCTGATCTCCCATACTCAGAGAGGAAGTCCCAATCATATTTATTTACTCTTTTATATTCCAGTATTCCAAGTACTCCAGGGGGTTCCTCCTTCCTCTTTCTCATCTTTCGCAGATTTGTAATCCAAAGATCTTCTTCTTTGTTTTCTGACAATATAGGCTTCTGGTTGGTATTTTCCACCTGTACTTTCTCCACTCCTTCTTCCCTCTCCACCATTTCCAAAGATGTCTCTTCTGGTTCAGCTGCAGATTTTTTATCAGTCAAGTCCTTTATACATTCAGCAGAGTTGCTTGTTTTGGAATTCAAGGTCATAAGTTCTTTGTTCATAACCATGCTCTGCTCTTGCAGGATTCCCACGAGAAAAAACATTTTTTCTATCTCTGCCAGTAATTTTCCCTCTGCAGCCATTGTAATGTCTCTAGTTCCCCCTAGGGGGATTCCAATTGCTTAATAGTCCTTTTCCAACAATCCGTTACTTTGTTGTTTATTACTACTTTGTTTCCAACCACCTCAATTCAAATGTAACACCTTTAGTCCAGAGAGATATTAAGTAGTAAAGTTCTTAACTTTAACCGCCCATTTGACAGCTCCTTTGACAGCTGTCAAACTCCTTATTCTTTTTCCTCAGGCTCACACACAGGACGCTCCCGGGTCCGGGGGGGGGGGTGGTTTACACAAAAACTTCTGAAGTTCCTCTCTTACTCTCCAGCACAAAAACTTCTTCTGTCAAATTCATGGAAATTATCTTTTATCTGACACCAAAAAAGAACAGTGATCTCTCCACCTTAGTTCTCCGATCCTTGCTTTAGATCGTTTGTAAGTAGGGGGGGTGCAGACTTCCCTTTAGCGCGTCCCCCGGTCGTGCCGAATTCAAAGGTTAAAGTTTTAAAGTCCAAATTCCATAGTACTCACGGGTTGTTTGTTTTCCAGTCCAAATTTTGGGGGAAAAGTCAGCACTCTCCAGCCATGGCTCGCGGCTTCGCTCCACTGAAGTAGCGGTCTACTCACAGCACCACGCCACTCTCCGTACCCTCTCCGTAGCCTTTAAAAAGGCTCTTCGTGGGTCAGGGAGGGCGCTTAAGGTGCCCACCAAGTCACCAAGTCCGCAGGCTTCCGCGCCTGCGGTTTCTAAGGGTCCCCGCGTCGCCGGCGTGGCAAGACCCGTCTTCAGCAGAGCTGATTCCCTCCGGAGCTCGGAGGGAATCCGCCATTAGCCGATCGCGCTAACCCGGAAGTCCGGATTGGAGCATAGCTATCAATTAGATGGTGCACTTTTCCTCATTTTGACATGCATAATTGGTTTAAAATAATATGCACAAAATGTGTGTTTTTATGGAATAAATGTGTGCAGAAAGGGAATTTCAGGCAGGAAGCACTGAAAAGCATGTAAAATGAGTGTGTGGGGTTTTTTTAAAAGAAAATAATGCATGAACATGCATACAGTATAAATGCAAGTTGTGGTTGTTGTTTGCATTTCTTGGGTGGAAAATCCACAAAGAACAAGAGAGAACTAAGTTTATGAGATACTAATCTTGAACAGAAATTGGCTGATCTGTCCATCCTTTCTTACTGTTGGTAAGATGGTTTAAATAAGATCAAACACAAATAGACTACAGGGACAGAATTTGCACATTGTCAATATTATATCAGTCATATTGTGGGTGAGAGCATGTGTGAAATTTGTGTGTGTGAGCCCATTGTGCGTGTGAGCCCATATAAATTGAATTTGAGCATCACTGCTGGTATGTGACCTCCTCTCTGCCTTTTTCCAAGGGAATTCAGTAAAAAAGTTTCCCCACCCTTGGGGCAAGAGTAAATGGGGATGAGCTTTTCACCCTCTCTCATAATATTAGAAAGCAAACAAACTAGCAGTGGCTTGGCAGTAGCTGTTACCCATGCTGGCTATAGAGAGTCTTCCGGTTCAAAGACAGTATACCACTAAATATCAACTGCTGGGAAATGGATAAAGATTAGGAGGCCTCCCACCTCCATTTCTGGCCGGTGAAGTTGCATTGGAAAATGGTACTGTGGGTTAGACAGATGTTGGTTTAATCCAGCATAGCTCTTCTTATATTCAATAATTTGCCTAATGAAGTTTATTGGCAGTAGATTGAGGTTTGACAAAGAGAAACATTGCATGAAATGCTTAATTAAGAATGGAATTCATTACTACAGTATGTGGTGATACTGTTGACAGCTACCAGCTTTAAATGACCACAGAAAAGAATTAGTCAAGAATGTGGACGATAGGTATATAAACACAATGAATTGTGCTAAATTAAATGAACTCATCAGGTTCAGGTGTGCCTGCTTCTGGAAGTTTGCTTCCAGATGCATTGCTTCCAGAAATATGGCAGTGGTCAGTCATGGCAGTGGAGGAGCTTATGGTGGAAGCCACCCTGGGCAACCCTGGAGGAGAAGGAGCAGGAGGCAGTGGAAGCGGGACATCACAGACTTCAAAAAGAACCCAGGGCAACTTCTGTGAATCTGCAATGTCCCGCTCAAAGCAGGACGGTTGAATGGACTGTCAAATTTCTATGTAAACAAGTGGGCTGGCTGCAGCACAAAGATGGTGGAAGAGTCACAGATCAGGTGATGTGGGTTGGAGAAAGGGTGAGGGGAGAGACTCCATCAGGCAAGGCCTTATTCCACCTGCCTCCCCCCAGCCCTGGTCCTGGGACTCCTCATAAGGAAACTGGTCCTCGAAGAAGAACTGTGAGGGGAGAGACTCCATCAGGCAAGGCCTTCTTCCACCTGCCTTGCCCCAACCTCCAGTCTCTGCTTCTCATTTTGTATTGTATTATGTTGCACACTGTGGCTTGATGTTATTTACTGATTGGAATTTAGAAATTGCTTATTGTAAGAGTGGATTTCTCTTTAATTTTGAAATGCTGATATCTAATATTATTCTATATTATTTTAATGAATGTTGAATGTTATTTTATTTGAATATTGTATATTGTATTATGCATATTGTCTTATTTATATGATGTTAGCCGCTCTGAGCCTGGCTTTGGCTGGGGAGGGTGGGATACAAATAAAATTTATTATTACTACTATTATTATTATTAGAATTGGATGGGGGAGACAAAATGAGTGTGTGGATTGTGTATGTGTGTCCTGCTTTCCCATCCCAAAATGTTGGATGGTGTGCTTTAAAATACCTCTTCCTTTTTTCACAATGCAGTTGATATTCCCACATGCACACATATCTCTAGGCAAGGTCAGTTCTATGATTAGACAATGTAAGGAAATAATCTCACAAAGCAGGAGCAGGGTGGATCTGTGTGTTCCGTGTGGCCTGCCCTTCACCCCTGCTGCTCTCATGTATGTTGCTAGTAAGCTTCAACTGTCAGAGCAGCCAGCTTCTGTATAGTCAAAGGAGACGCCAACTTGTTCACCAAGTTGGTGAACAAATATCACAACTGGAGAGAGACCTTTAAGAATGTAATGTTAAAGTGCTGTCTAAAATGTATAAGATATTATTGGAATGGGAGACAAAGGATGAGAAAGTAAAATCTTCAGTGACACATTGGGCAATAGATACTGTTTATAATATAGATTTGGAAGCATGCGAACAACTGTGGAATATGGATATAAAAATTTACAGCATTTTATGGATTTAGAGACAATTACATGAAAATGTTATATAGATGGTATCTAAGACCTAGTAGATTGGCAAAAAAATATATTAATCAAAGTCGAATAAGTGTTGGAATTGTAAAGAGAAAGAAGGTACTTTTATCATATGTGGTGGTCTTGTAGCAAGCTTAAAGCTTAGTGGGAAATGATATACTGTATAATGAACTGAAAAAGACGTTTAAGATAATATGGGGGGGGCGGGACCCAGAAGCTTTTCTCTTGGGAATTATAGCTGTATACCTAAACAGTATAAAAAATTATTTATGTATGCAACTACAGCTGCAAGAATGTTACTTGCCTGACAAGAGAAGAATGGATACAAAAACTTATGGACTATGCAGAAATGGAAAAACTTTCCAGAAGAATTAGAAAACATGATAACAAACTTTTAATAAAAGAATGGAAATAGTTTATTGAATATTTTCAAACAAATTTTAAACAGATAAAGACATTGGCAGGATTATTGTAATAACCTGCAGTTTCAATATAACATATAATTAAAATAGATGAAACAACAACAACAACAACAACAACAACAACAACAACAACAACTTATTTATACCCCGCCCATCTGGCTGGGTTCCATCAGCCACTCTGGGCAGCTTCCAACAAAATATTAAAAATACAATCAAACATCAGACATTAAAAACTTCCCTAAACAGGTCTGCCTTTAGAAGTCAAGGCTGACTTCTAAAAGTCAGGTAGTTGTTTATTTCCTTCACATCTGAAGGGAGGGTGATCCACAAGGTGGGCACCAGCACCAAGAAGACCCTCTGCCTGGTTCCCTGTAGCTTCATTTCTCTCAGTGAGGGAACTGCCAGAAGGCCTTCAGAGCTGGATCTCATTGTCCAGGCTGAACGATGGGGATGGAGATGCTCCTTCAGGTACTGAGTATAAAAGAATAAGTTAATTTAGAATATGCAGGAAATGATTAAAATAAATTTAAGAAGCCACAAATGAAGAGGAAGGAAGTCAAGGTTTGAAATGTTACAACTATTGTTGAAATATAGAACTGTATATAAATACCCCTACTACTACTACTACTACTATTATTAATAATAATAGGAAACACCAACTTGGCCTTCACCTCAGATAGAATAATGTCTTGAACTGGCCCTGCTGAAAGTGTTAGTGTTCTAGTGTTATATATTGCAAGTGTCCCAAAGTCTGCAATATATAATCCAATTAACTGTAAGTTCTAATGATGTGTTCGTTACACACTTTAAGCTGCCGTAGCTCTCAAACTGGGCAGATTTGTTCCTTAATAAAATACAGAAAAACCACCTGTACAGATAATGTGTTAACATGAATGGGGAGAATACTCATTTTCTCTGTTCCTTATTCCTGAAACATTTTAATAATCTACTGTATCTCCCCCCCCCCTTTCATTTGTAAGACATTGATTGCTACCTTTTTTTCCTGGAGAGCTGTTGGAACTCTCAGAATGTCTACCAAACATCTGCCCTGCTGTTTTTCACTGTTGGCAGAAAGTTCAGACACATTGCAACATCCATTTCAGACTATTGACAAGGGGAGAAATAAATGAATAGTGATCAGTTGGTATCTGGACTCCGGAATGACAATTATCTGAAAGTAACAAGGTAATTAAGTGACAGGAGCTCTTTGAAATAACAAGGGAGAGTAAGATCTCATTCTCTACTGTTATAGCAAGATGCATGTTCTTGGCAGGTGTCTTTGTTTAAATTCCAAAGATTTCATTGAAAAGAAGAAACCTATTGCTAAGCACATCAACTGGTTTATCCTTAATTGTGCTTCTTTTTATTTTTACTTCCTCCATTCATGTGGCTATACATATTGGTGGGGAGGTGCTGTTGTCCCCAAGAGTACCTATTTATGCAATTTTGCTCTCCAAGTTGCTGCAGGCGAAGTTGCTGCAAGTTGCTGCAGGCAAAAGAAAAACTAATGGGAAATGATAAGTGAGGCACACAATTCTCCTGGGTCAAATCCTTGGTCCATCTAGCTCAGTACAATCTGGACTGGCCGGGGACTCTTGTCTCAGCATCATCTGGGGTGCCACATAGAATTGAACCAGATCCCACGTGCATGCAAGCAGATGCTCTACCCACCACCCCTTATTGTCTTAACCTTAGCTCACTGCACATTGGGGGTTGCAATCCTCTTTTGGGGCACAGCACTGCCAAACCAACCAGTTACTGGTAGCAGGGAGTTGGGGGTGGGGTGGACTCAGAATGCTTGCCCTCTGATGCATGTATCACTGTGGTGTCATCTCATATGGCCCAGCACCCTGGAAAAGAGGTGTATCTGCAGCCATGGCCACCATGCCCAGAAGAGAGCACAAGGGCCTGATAGCCAGACCCATGAACCAGCACACCACGTGACCCACGGGCCATGTTTCTACGCCTCTGGTAGTCCTTGCTGCTGTGCTGGGAAGGGGAGAACCCATAGCCTTAATGGAGAATGCATGGGAAAACCCATAGTCACAGTGCTGCCCCCCCAAAGTGGAAGGAGGAGGGAGAAGGGCAGAATGCAGACAAGCACTCAACCACCACCCAATGCATGATGCACCTTGGGTACACCACTGCCTCTAGGCTGTTGCACTCTATCTGGTAGCAGTGAGTGGTAGGTGGGATTACCTGGGACAAAAAGTGGTGGAACAATTGGAAGTCTGGATGATCCCTTAGAATGATTTGAGAATTTGTAGCAGGATGCTCAATTATACAAGCAGGCATGCTTGAATATTTGTGAGAATGAGATGGTTCCTGAAATTGTTCCATGAGCTTTTATTGAGGAACGGGGTGGAGAAAGATCATCCTAAAATTTCCTTAAAAGTGTAAGATCTTTTTTGACATTGATTTCCCTGTAAGCAGTGGCAGAGCTTCATGCTCCGGCACCGGGGGTGGAGAGCAAGCGGGGCTGGTGCATGTCCCGGGGGTGGGGGGCACCACTCAAAGGGGTGGGGCGCACTGCCTGCAGGGGCCAGGTGCCCAGTGCGCGGGGGGCAGCCATGATGGAACCCCCTCCGGGATCGCACTGCCGAGGGTGGTGCACTCCCCCCGCCCCCCTCTTCCTCCGCCAGTGCCTGTGAGAGCATAAGGGCCCTGCTAAGGCCCATCAAAGCCATAATTTCTTTCTCACATTTGCCAACCAGATACCTACAGGAAGCCCACGAGCAAGACATGCACTCAACTACACTCTATCTACTTGTGGTCCCCAGAAACTGGTGACATTCATAGGCATGCTGTCTGTGACAGCAGAGGTACAACACAGCCACTGAAAACTTGTAAGAAAGAACTCTGGTGATTAACCTACAGAATAATTGACTTTAGCTTTCAGTTTAGCTGAAATCCAGTGAGTTGCAGATCTGCTGAATGTTACACAAAGAAATTTCACTCTTCTTAGCAAAACTCATTTTGCCTTCTGTAGATATTCCCATAAGGAATATTGCAATTCTCCCTGAATTTCCTATGAAGCATAACTTCCAAGGGACCTCTGCTTCCAAAATAGGCCCTTTCAAAATCATTTTCAACTTTAACAAATACATTACACAATGAGTTTGCCTTGAGGTGAGTTTCTCTGTTTCTCTTCTGGCTCCGTAGGAGTTGATTTCTTGTCCCATGGGCACCAGTTTATTGCTTCATTGAATAAAATGTACCTGGGAGGTATAGGTGTTTGTCCCCCCTTGACAATTGTGACACAATTGGAAGAGTCTAGAGAGTTTGCACAGGGAAGCAAGAAGCTTTGCAGAACGCTGAACATATGTACTACCAGGGGAGTTAATATACACAGTTGGCAGGCTCTCCATTGAGAGAAGACAAGACAGGAGATTTCCAAGACATTTCTGTATTAGTCTAGGAGATGTAGAAAGGAAACACTAACTTTTTGTGCATTGCTGAGGTCAAGTGAAGAATGAACTGGGCCAGTGCTGAAAGTCTGCAGTTCAAGTCTCTTTTCTGGATATGAGATATAGGTTTGTACTCAATGCTAATCCTACTCAGAGAAGACCCATTGAAATGAATAGACTTGGTTAACTTAGGTCCATTAATTTCAATGGGTCTACTCTGAGTATAGTTTGATGCAGCTTGTGGTGCCAGCCAAAGGAGTCCATGGTGGGTGGGTGGGTGGGTGGGTGGGGGGCCTCGAGTATGACATTTGCCTTATGTGCCAAGGCCCTAAGAACACTCCATTCCCTAGGTGAAATAACAAGATAAAACAAGGTATATTGATTTATGGCAGCGGTTCTCAACCTATGGGTCCCCAGATGTTGTTGAACTACAACTCCCATCATCCCTGACCACTGGTCATGCTGGCTAGGAATGATGGGAGTTGTAGTCCAACAATATCTGGGGACCCACAGGTTGAGAAACACTGATTTATGGGATAAATTAAGGCCACAACTTTATTGGTTACAGGTGTGAAGGTTTGGCAATAGGCATTGGGTGGAGCCACTGCTAATCCACTCCAACCTGTTTGCTGGAGGTGGGTCTGAAGGTAAACCCAACCGGAGGGTGGGGTGCTCTATGACTTATATTGGATAGGGGTTCCACCCAAAGGGTCCCTGTCCAAGGAGTGGTATGGCCCTACCCCCTTCTGGGCATAAGACAGAATCCACTCCTCCAAGATACTTTTAACAGGATACACTTTATCATGGAGGGGCAGTCAGAGGATACAAGCTCTCCTCCATACAAGAGCTAAACCTTACCCATTGCCTATCCACCTTTCTAAGTTGTGATGGTTGCTATCAGGTTGGCAAAAACCAAAAGGTCAGTGCCAGTTTGACAAGAGGGAAAATTCCTGCCCGGCCCCAAAATTATGGCAGCTGACAAAGTCCATAGTAAGGCCATAGCATCAACCCAACACTCTAAACTGAGGGAGGGAGGGTAGGAGATCTGGCAAAAGGTAGAGGCCAATCGGCCTGGCAGGCTGCAATTCATCCTGTCCCTGCATGTGGGGCCAAGTGCCCCATTGGTTAGTTAGTCCCACACCCAGGGAAATGCCCAAGACCTCCTGCCACCATTGGCCAATATGCGGCAGGCTGTCTGCCTATGAGAGCAAACAGACCTCCCAATCAGTCATAATCCCCAGATTCCCAGCTTTCCTGTTAAAACAGAGGGAGTACATTTATTTACAGTGGTACCTCGGGTTACATATGCTTCAGGTTACATACGCTTCAGGTTACAGACTCTGCTAACCCAGAAATAGTGCTTCAGGTTAAGAACTTTGCTTCAGGATGAGAACAGAAATTGTGCTCTGGCGGTGCAGCAGTAGCAGGAGGCCCTATTAGCTAAAGTGGTGCTTCAGGTTAAGAACAGTTTCAGGAACAAATTAAGTACTTAACCTGAGGTACCGCTGTATTTAATAAAACTTACACTGCTCATTCTCAGTTTGTTTCTTGCTAAAGCAACATTGGAGCTCTGCTTTCCTAGAGCAAAGGCTGGGCTCTATTTGGCTATACCCTTCTTCTAACCTGAACCTAACCATTTCCCCAGCCCAAGCACCCCCTGACCTTGTCTCCAGCTGCCTGTGTGTCTCCTTGCTTTGCATCCAGCCTGAAACCTGTCCTGCCTCCAAGTCTTTCCTTACTGCAAATCAGGAAAAAGGCATGATCTGTGTTCAAGGACACATTCCACCCTTTGACACGCAGGGTCGGTGAGGGATAGGGCCCGTGAGGGAAGAGTTCCAAGGTCCAGATAGAAAGACCTGAGCCCAGGATCCCCCCTGCTGGCTTGTGAAAGAAATTCCACTAGCTGACATCCAGCTGTAAGGAATTCTTTAAAATATTCCCTTTCATGGCTCCACTCTTCAATTAAACCATACATATGGCAGCAGCACTGGTAAGCCCTCACTCCATTTCTTCATTGCATCTCACTTTCCTTTTTTCTCCTTCAGCCGTTCTCATTCCTCATAGAGAAAACCAGGACCCCACGGTCCAATTAATATTAAGTACTAGCATAATCGTAATTATCAAGTGCATTTAATTACATCTGTTTTAGTGAATCTCCTGATCTTCAAAACAGCAATTTGCACATAATTGCTGACTCCACTCCTACCAAGCAGGATAACAATTAATTCATCACAGGAGTTTGCAACCAGCCTGGCAAAAACTTTTTTTCCCTTCATACACATCAGTTTTGTATATTTAGTATTAATTAGCCGGCTTGACAAAATAACAAATTAAAATAAAGCCTTGATGATAAAAGACAAGGTAATGCACTAGAGAAAGCAATGTGTCTCCCCTCACTGCAGCCAAAAATAAACATAGCACAGATAAAAGATGACTTCCAATCTGACTACAGAACACTTTTTGCATCGCAACATCCCCCAGTGCATTAAAATATCTCTCTAAAACCAGAAGTATTCATCCAGTGGTGTGTGCTTTCCACAAACAAGGAAATGTGTACATTCAATCTTCATGAGCTAAAAGAGAGAGAGACTCACTGAAATATGACAAAAAGTCACTTGCTCCTGTGAAGGGTATATATAGTTGCAGCACCAACTTACCTTTTTTTGTCTGCAAGGGCTCTATGTCAGGCCAGCATTGTGTTGGACAACAGCTGGCAACAACCTCAATCAACATGACCAATGTTTGGGGGATGATGGGAGTTGTAGTCCCAAGAGCACATGAAGGGCAACATATTAACGGTCTCTGGTCTAAGGGGTTAAACAGATTTTAGTAACTGCAATCTGTTTTGGATCATGCATGCTTCCCATGCATTTTAATTGTGCAATGATTTTTATTTGCAGGGTGCTGCCATTCGGGTTGTGTCTTTGGGACTGGAAATAACAGATACCGAAAAACAATAAAAACCGTAGTACTGCCTTGAGCAGATGTTAATCCAGTTCTGAAAATGGCATGCTGGGGAACCCTCATGTTCTTTGACATGCAATGTATCACTGACTCCTTTACCCATTTACAGGTGGTCTGTCTGTTGCTAGCAGTCAGGACGGCTGTCATAAAAAATGCACGGGCCCAGCGTCAAGCAGTAGCAGGCAGCTTTAAAATATTATATCTTGCCTCGCTTTCCAGAGGGGAGACTAGTCTGGAGAAGAATGCTTGACAGCTTCCCACTGAAATATGAGGCAGATTACAGACACCCCTGCTGACCTTGTTTACACCTGCAGTGTATATTTACTAGTGGCAGCAAAGAACATTTGTGCAAACTGCTGATGCATCAGGATTTCTAAACCATGCTATCCATTCACTCAATCAAGCCAATTTTGCTTTGGGGGGAGTCTTTTAGCAGTTACAAGTAAATTAATTTCAGACCCAAGACTTTCTACAGTAGTGGGTAGCATCATGGCACTTCTGTTTATTATATAACACCCTCCCCCCGCAAAAAAAGACAACCCAGGGCTGTCAGCTGTCATTGCAATCCTTCACTCACTTTGCAGCAGAGCTGCTGCAGTATCATGAAATATTTGCAAAGTTTTAAAATGCTGAGGGTGAAGCTGTCAGTAGTAGAATGTTGACCAACAGTGCAGTTTCTATGAGAGAAGTGAAAGGTAACTGTGGCTAGGGAGAAATCACAGTGGGTTGGTGGGCAAGGAAGGGTCAATGAGAAGAGATTTACATGTTACTAGACGGCCACTACCTTTGTAATTGCTCCTACCTCAATCCAGATAATACACCATACATACATACATACATACATACATACATACAGCTGGGTGGCTAGGACAGTGTGTATAATGTATCACACTGAAGTATCCCCATAGGATAATAACTTAAAATAACAAAAGTTGGAAGGGAACTTGGAAGTCATCTAGTTAAACTATTTGCAAGATACCTTCCAATGAATAGGTGTGATCATAGGGTCATCACCTTGTTGTGGTGAGTGGGCTTGCCCATTCCTATGATCCTTGTCAGTGGTGGCTATCAGGCCATCCAAAGTAACTTGTAAAGCAGGGGTGGGAAAATTTCCAAACTGAGGACCACATTGCATCATGGACAGCCTACTAAGGGACACATGCTGCTGTTGGGCAGAGCCAGGGGTAAATGTGAGCAGAGCAATGGATGTGAAGCTGTTACCTTCGACAGCTAACTATATTCCATCCATGCCAAGAAAAAGAAAATGCATTTATGCACAACTGCACACAAATACTTCTGTCATCCAAGCAAGCAAGATATGCCCTCACATTTCAAGGACACATTCCAATAAGTCAAAACCACTCCAGGAGGGTGCTGAGGGAGGCTGTGTGGCTCAAAGAGTGGGCAGGGGGAGAGAGATGATCAGTGGTGGGATAAAGAGGCCTGCATGGTTGCATCCATGTTCTAGGCCTGAAGTGCTTAATCTTGACGTAAAGCAAATTCATGTGCAGTGTCTAGAGTGCTGGGTTACAACCTTACCCTTAATGTGCTATTCTGGGTATAATTCACTTGGGACATTATTATTATTATTTTAAAAAATGACCCTCCCACCCCAGATCTGCTGTTTGAAGTGGAACACTCAAACCTACCATCTCATGATCGTACCAACTCATCTGCTGCATATGCTGGTGTGTGTGTTGCAATTGTGTATGTTTATGTATTATAACAACAATAATTTTAAGCACTTTAAAAACCCAAGGTTTCAGTGGGAAATATGGTTCTACTGAAACCAATGAAACTTCAAAACAGAGACGGTGAACCTGTGACATTCCAGGTATTGCATTAGTACTGCACCAATAATTCCTGATCATTAGCCATATTGGCTGGTGCTCATGGGGCTGCAGAATAGGAGAGAGAAGCAGCTTAAGAAACAGGGTTGGGAAAGTGAAAGAGGGGCTTAATTACATAGGGTTGAAAGAAGGCTTACAATATTATTGTGTAAGGGGAGTGGGGGTTGATTAGAGGCATGAGCAAGAGGTCAGAACCCCATCCTACCCCAATATAGATAAATAGATGCATTTCTAAATACATTGCTCAAAAGTTGCTCAAAAACAATCTCCATGACATCTTATCTGTGTGGTTCTGCTGGTAAAACTATTCTGGGTAAACAGCAAGCCGTCCAAATGCAAGCAAATGCATCTGACATGACACATTTGTGCTTTGGTTGTTGGGCAGAACAGCTATCACTCTTTTTCTCCACTGCCCTTTCTAGTTTGAAGAGCACGTCTTCAAAAAATAAGCTGAACAACCATTGCATTTTTATGATAGACTACTGCGCTAGTGGGAGGGCGGGGGGGGGGAGGAATAAAACAGTTACAATTATCTGCACAACAAATAGGACTTGTCAGTTGCCAGACATGCAGAACTAATGCAGGTGTCCGGCTCTGAAAGACTGTCAGAGAAAGACAGGCTGGAAGAAACAACCTGTCACTGCCGTCTGTCGACTGTAGGAAACTGCTTCTGTTGTGAGCTCGTATCAAAAGAGTGAAGGCGGCATTTCCTCACTGGTCTCCTTCATCTCTGTCAGCTCTTACCAAAAGCTCCCCCAAATATGCCCCACCTCTTCCTCACCTCCTCTCTTCCTCACGCTTTCTTTGCAGTAGGTGATAACGGTGGAAGCAGCTGGAAGAGTGCTTTCAGAATTTAGCTGTGTGGCAACCAAGGAGAAAGCTTCCTGAGTAGTGGTTCCACATAGGGCCAGCCCAATACATTTTGGCAGCTGAAGCAAACCACAAAATGGCAGGGACCCTGCCAGAGAAGAAGGGGTGAGTGAATATCTACATCAGGAACAAGGGGGGGGGGATAAATTTCTACAGTGGGAACAAGGGTGGGAGGAGTCCAGCAGTGCCACTACACTCCAAGGAGTGTGCCACAGCTGTTGTTGCAGGTGATGCATTCCTAGGAGGCTGGATCTGCTGCTATCTTTGTGGATCCTGCTACCTGAGTCAGTTACCTCACCTGGCCTGGCGGGAGGGCAGGCCCTGGTTCCACATTTATGGAATAGTTTTTCTAGAGAGTTCTACTAAGCACGTTCCTTGTTACATTTTGGGCACTAGATACAACCTGGTTCTTCCCCCACCTCCGCTTTATCCTCACCACAACCCTGTGAGGGAGTTGAGTCTGGTAGCTCCTGGAAATGCATTTTCTAAGTTCTATTATCATTATTGGCAGCTTGCACAATTAGATACATGCTCTTTCCTTCAGAAAACCACCCATCAGCTCACAGATAGGGAGTGGAGCTAGTGGTCTTGTTCCTGTGCCTCTCCCTTATGTGTTTCCTTTTCCTGAATTTCTTGAATTTCTGAGAAGGGCTTTATTGTGTATTTCAGGGGTCTCCAGCTGTGCTCCTGAGGTGTCTCCAGCTGTGCTCCTGAGGCCTTCCCCTGCAAAGCCTCTGATCCTCCACCAATTCATTGCCCTATTGATCATGAGGGAGTGAAAGTGGTCACTTTTTTCTCCTTTGGAAAACGCGTTCAGCTAACACTGGAAGAGCGATGTTTTTCCCCACTTCCGCTTTCAGCCCTGTGTGCTTTCTAAAGCTTAGATTAATTCTGCCCACAATCCATGGGGAAATTGTGTGTGTGTGTGCGCGCACACACACACACACACACACACTTTCTCCCCTTCTTTCTCTCAGGGAGGAGTTGCTGATTTAGGGGAGAGAAATGGCCAGAAGGGGTGTTGACCACAACACCCACTCAGAAATGCAGATGTGCCCTCAGGTCTCAAAAATGTTGGCAAACCTTGGTGCACTAATTGGATTGTTTCTTTATTCTACCATCCCGATGCACAAACAGGCCACAAAGTGAAATCAAAGTTAGCATATTCACTTTTGCAGCTCTTTCCCCTATCTTTCTTCCATGTTTGTTGTTTTCTCCAAGGGGGAAACAAACCACACACTTATTTATTTTTAATAGACACATATTTATGTGGCATGTAGTCTGCTGCTCCTCAACCCATTCTACTTCCTCGAATACCACGCAGCAGGTTGAACACCATTCTTTACTTAGCTTCCTACAGTCAGAGTAGCTGTAGGCTGTGTCAAAGACGTACTTTCTCACGGGATTCATGAGAGACAGAGATGTATATTGAAGAAGTGGGGGGAACAGCTGGTAAAAATGTTTCTTTTTATGTTTTGGAACATTTTTATACATTAAGAGAGCCGAGCTCCTGCTATTCTGTAAAATATCTTTTGATTTGAAACTCTAGCATCCTTAGGGCTTTTAAAAACAAAAGCAGCTCAAATGCCACTTAAGATTCCTCAGGGGACCAGTGGGAATACAGAAAACTGACACGCAGGCCTAGCTCTCTGCCACAACATTTATTTCTTTAATATTTTAAGATGTCTCCGAAAGATTTCAACAACAGTGTTACAACCTGATTCTTTAGTGCGGAGGGGTAGCAGTGGGATTCTGTTCTTCCTACCTAAGTGATGAATTCTAGAGGCAAACAAAAGCTGTGAAGAAGCAGGAGGCTGTGTATGTCTTGCCTGTACCACTTTAGGCTGCAGGTGACTGAAACCCAACCTTCCAAATGAAATGATTCCTTGCCCATAGAGAACTACGGGTGAGTCCAGCACTAGGTTTTGAGGTGTCACTTGATAGTGTCTGGTGCTGAGGGTGGGGCTCAGTTTGAATGCAAGCAGATATCAATGGCTTGATGTTGCTTCAGGAATCATCATATTTACATTGAGCCCAGCTACCAGCTCTGCTTTCAGTGGAGTTACTGGGGTCCAACCTGCCCTTTTCTGTGCATTAGTATTAGGTAGTAGTAGTAGTAGTAGTAGTAGTAGTAGTAGTAGTAGTAATGCTCCTTTAGGAAAAGATAGTGCTTTTCCCCTTTCCAGACCTCAAGGTAGGCTGGGGAATGAAGGCACAGTAATATTCTAGTTTCTATTGGCTCTGTCCGGAGCAGTAAAAACCTCTCTTTCTCTCCTTTGCAACCTAGTTCTCTGTAGTTCTTGCAAGCCCAGGAACAGAGGCAAACTCACTCGTTCTTACAGAACTCTATAGAGTACTCCATAGAGAACTTCATAAAGAGCTTCCTAACCACATTCATTCAAAGCCAAAGTACAGCCTACTGGAATGTGAGTAAATATCTCTACATGTACCTTATAACCTTCAATAAAATGCATGTTTGAGAGCTTTGTGGAGTTTTGTTTATACTATCCAGACTGGGAGAAGGCTCGGGACAGAAGAACTCTTGTCTCATTAGGGCTTCTGCAATGGACTCCTCTGAGTCTGAAGATGCACACACTCCAAGGCACTCTATTTTTCAGGAACAGTTAACGATTTACAGAATCCATCCCAGTTTCTGATTTGATCCTGGAAGATCCCATTTTTCCTTATGGTGTCCCTATTTTCATCAAAGAAATGTTGGAGGGTATGGAGTTGCGTGGCACCGAACCAAGAAGATAGGGAAGTTCTTCATTTTTTAATAATAATAATAATAATAATAATAATAATAATAATAATAATTTATTTATACCCTGCCCATCTGGCTGAGTTTCCCCAGCCACTCTGGGCGGCTCCCAATCGAGTGTTAATGTTTTATTTTATTTTTTATGTTTTTATATACATTGTAAACTACCCAGAGTGGCTGGGTACTATTTATACCCCACCCAGTCACATGGGTGGGGTATAAATAGTAATAATAATAATAATAATAATAATAATAATAATAATAATAATAATGGGATATCCCTATTTTCATTGGAGAAATGTTGGAGGGTATGAGATGGCCATGTGGTTTCCAGTGTCAGAGCCAATGGTACCTTACACTAATCCCAAGGCCCATGAAGCAAGGTGAGACAGCCATATCAGGTGGAAGAATCCAGAGGGGCAGCATCTGGTCTCCAAATAATGGAACACCCACCACAATGCCAACAACACCTGCATCTGCTGCCTTCTTGGCAGGCCCCAGTCCAATGCTGCTTCCACTCTGAATTCCTCTTGGTGAATAAAATGCACTACCCAGCTCCTATTCCCAATGTTGATATTTATTTTCCCTCACCCCTTGTTCCTGATGTAGATCTTTACTCCCCTCTTCTTCCCCAGCAAGGGGGGGGGGCAGGTTGCCATTTTGAGATTTGCCTCAGGCACCAAAATGTCTTTTGCCGGCCCTTCTTATCTCATTGAATTGCTTCTGGGGTTGGCCCTCCATGGAGAAGTACCCTTCTGATTCAGGGTCTCCAAACCTATCGTCTGAAAAAGGGAAATTCAGATCCAAGGCCCTCACACTGGGTAGCCTTCTGTCATTGGGGCCACAGGCTTAAATGCCCGACAATAACATGGGGCAACCATACATTGATGCCTCAGGGCATTGTGGGAAATTTAAAATTGTGGGTCATGGCCACAGATTATCTAGACCTCAGGGCAGTTCTCCCTCCAGGACTGGGGGACCCTGCTGAGACACCAGTAGTTGCCCAGCGGTACTGACATCAGTCATGCCATTTTTTCCTCTAAACATTTGATCTTACCTTATCATTTCAAGGTGACTGAGGGCAGCGTATGTGTCCCCTGTGCTCAATGAAACATTTCTCCAGCACTCTGAAACCTCCCCTTGCTGTGTGTACTTCCTCATATGAAAAAGTCCCTTTGGAGGAGTTACTTGTTAGATCTTCCAGCTTCAATCCCTGGCATCTCTTGTAGATCTGGAAGACAGCTCTGCCTGAAACCCTGTGGTGCTACTGTCAGTCATTGTTCACCATAGTGAACTAGATGGATCAATGGTCTGATTCTTCCTATGTCCCCTGGGCTTTTACTAAAAATGAGCTCCCTGTAGGGATGAAGAATGGTTAGAATGAAAGGAAGCTCATAAACACTCCTCAACTGCCTGAATTGTATCCACTCATGAGATTTTCTGCAACATTTTCTTCCATTTCAAAAGCAATTCCCATAGTTGAAGGAGAATTGTTGGGGGGGGGCAGGAGAATTTTTAAGTTATATTTTATCACCCCTTGATTATATCAGACAATATGTACTCTTATGAACCTGCCAGTGTATTTATAGTATTTCCAGAAGCCCTGCTTGGACTACCTTGGTGGTCACTAACAAGGGACACTAACATCTCTGTAGTTACATTTAGATTATGGAATGCCCTCATTCAACAGGCATATACATTACTGGCTTTAGATCTATACTCAATTGCCTGAGAGTAAGTCCCACCCAACTCATTTGAGTAGATATGAATAGGATTGTTACATTTTTTAATTTATTGTGGCCTTCAGAATTATACTGGTGGTATTTATTGGGTTATTTTTCAAATGTTCTTGGTTGTGCTTTTTGTTATTGTTGTTGCTAGGGCTTACCTTTAGTCCCACTCTTTCCAGGTTAAGGTGCTGAACAGTTCCATGTCCAAGCATAATTGTTGATTTTTGCACAGGAGCTTTCTTACGAAAACCCACTCTTTAGTGCTCATTGGAGCAAACACCAACTTGGGTTTTTCGCGGATCGCTGTTTGCTCCAATTCAGCTTTAAAGGGTAAGGTCTGGTGGAGGAAGGGCACTCAGACTCAGAGCTTTAAAGTGTGGAATGTGCCTGGAAAGAGCAGAGGAAAGGTAGGTGTGGCTAAGCCCTTGTGGTTGCTCTTGTTCTGCATCCACAAAACCTCTTTTTTACTTTGACTGGGTGTATTCCCTTCCTCTCTTGTTCCCCCTTAATCCCAATTCTATCCCTGACACAGTTCATGATAAACATTCAATATTGTGACCAGGTTTGGTCTTTAAAATGTTAAGCAATAGCAGCAGGGTAAATGCTTTTGGCTGCAATGCAAAGCACACTTCCTAGGAAATAAACCCTACTGAAGAAAGTGGGAGCTTTTTCCAAATAAGTGTGCTTAAGACTACACAATTAAATGGTTAAATCCATAGCTCCGTGACATACAGAGCCTAAATAATCTTTCTTTATTTTGCATTTGACTGAAGGAAAAATTATTCATACAAAGTTTAGGAGTTTCTTTGTCTTTCAACGTGTGGCATCACATTTTCATGCCGGTGGAGATAGCTCGAACCCTTCTCCTGCAGAAACATATTATTTTGACAACTCTTTTCTCTGTCTGCTTGACAGAGGCATTGTCTAAAATGCTGGAATCATTCTGTCAAGAGAGCCTGTATTGCTCAACAATCTTGCTTGTTGACAAACGTTCTAAAGAGGCAGAAATATCATCAATTACCTATGGAATATTCTGCCCAGATTCTCCAGGTACACTGAGTGTTTGCCAATGAGAAAATTATTTGACCAGCCTGGGGGAGGGGTGCATGGCTCTTTGCGGGCTAACTTGATATAATGAAAGAAAGCACGGGCAGTCGTCTGCTTTTATGTTGAAGTGTGGTGGTGTTTTGAAGAGATGGTTTCGGGAGGAATTGGAGACTTGGGCAATTGATTCACATTTTAATGGACTTGTCAGTACAGCAGTGCAGACAACTGAGTGAATTCAGGGGAGTCTGGGAGGCGCAGCAGCTGTTGGAAGATTTTGAGATGACCCTTCACTGTTATTTATGTCATGTTACCAACCCCTTAAATCATGTGAAGAATGTTTGTCAAACGAGGCTTTGTCAACAACAACAACAACAACAACAACAACAACACGCCTCTTAAATCTGGTTATTGACAAAATGTGTAGTAAATAGAAAGAAATATCTAGGAAATATGATGACTTACATGCTCTTTTGTGTGTGGGTGTTGTATATTATTGTAGAAGCTTGCCTTAAAGGTAAAGGGACCCCTGACCATTAGGTCCAGTCGTGACTGACTCTGGGGTTGCGGCGCTCATCTGGCTTTATTGGCCGAGGGAGCCAGCATACAGCTTCCGGGTCATGTGGCCAGCATGACTAAGCCGCTTCTGGTGCACCAGAGCAGCACACGGAAATGCCGTTTACCTTCCCGCCAGAGCGGTACCTATTTATCTACTTGCACTTTGACATGCTGTCGAACTGCTAGGTTGGCAGGAGCAGGGATCGAGCAACGGGAGCTCACCCCGTTGTGGGGATTCGAACCGCCGACCTTCTCATTGGCAAGTCCTAGGCTCTGTGATTTAACCCACAGTGCCACCCACTTCACCGGAAGCTTGCCTTACAGTGAGTGAAACCATTGGGCAGTTGGGCTCGGTATTGCCTACATTAGTTAGCAATAGATTTCTAGTGCGCTTTTGTTGTTGTTGTTAAATAATTTTTGAGATTTCTAGTGTTTTAAACAGGAGTATTTCTCCAGGAGATTCCAGGAATTGGACGTTGGGCCCTCTGCATACAGGGCATCTGCTCTGACACTGGGATAGGGCTCTTCCCCAAGACATCTTTCCCATACCTGCTAAATGTTTTGAGCTACATCTCCCATCATCCCTGACCATTTGCTGGCTCAGACTGCAGTCCAAAACATCAGGAGGACAACTGGGGAAGGGCTGCAGTTCAATGGTATAGCATCTGCCATGCATGCAGAAGGTCACATGTTCAATCCCTGAGATGTCCAGGTAGGACTACAAGAGACACCTCCCCCACCCCCATTTGAAATCCTGGAGAGCCGCTGCCAATCAGGTTAGATGACACTGAGATGGGTGGGTCCATGGTCTGATGCAGTATAAGGTGGCCTTTTATGTTCCAATAGCATGGGAGAAGTTACACTGATGCCACATTAGTCAAATTCTTTTGTTTAAAATGTTTTTCCCCCTTTCCATTTGGCTTGCAGCACTAGCAACGTCACTGGAAAATTGTATTCACACACACACACACACACACACACACACACACACACACACCTCTCAATCTCTCTCCCTTCATCTTTTTCTTCTCCTTTCTGGAGCAGAAATTAAATAACACAATAGAATCTGTCTTTAGATACGTGATCCAATTCCACAGAACAGTTCTGCAGTGATCTTTATTCTTTAAATAGTTTGATGTTTTAAATGTGTGTATCCTATTGCTCACAACATTTACCTATGCAAAACAGATCTTTCCTTCTTTTTCCCCTTTCTCAGAGATTATCTCATTAGTTTACTTATCCATTATTTTTGCATTATTGTCACTTGTCTAGATAGCTTTCAGTCCCCTGATATGCAGGATTTGTTTACTGCAACATTTTTAAAAGGATGTCATTTCACCTGATTTCACAAGAGGTGTAATTATTCTTAACAATAAGCTCCTTGTGGTGAAACATGTTTGTTCTACATTTGAAGATCAAAGAGCTAAACAACAGTTTTTGGTTGTTATTTTTAGATAGACATAATTGCGAAAGATAAGAAAAATGAAATAATGAAAAATCCATCTCCAACTGAATGATTTACAGTATATGCAGATGATGCATGTCATAATACAGTTGTGGGAATTGTTGACTACTGCTTTGTAGGCCTTTATATGACCCCCCCCCCTTACCTCTGAGTCACAACCCTACCCAGGACACATGCCCCACTGACTTTTTTCTGTGCTTGGCTGGAAAGTGTTCTTCAGTTATGACAAGGTCTCTTCCTTTCTTGATTGGAGGTAGGTATGTATAAATCTCTTTTGCATGCCTAGTTTTGTTTCTGGGCCAATGTGGATTCCAGAACAGCAGCTCTTAGGCTAAGAATCTTTCTTCACCCCTGCCACAAAGGTTCATAGGAAACCATATCTACTTTATTGGCTGAGTGAACCAATGGGTAGATAGATTGCTAATAGAAATGTATTCCAGGAGATAGTATTAAGTCAGAAGAGATATGGGTGAAATCCCAATTCTGTTATTAACTATTTGGTTACCTCATTCTGATGGTACAGCTCCCTCTCCCTCTCTCTGACACACAAACACACAAAGCCACTTCCAACATAAGGAGGAGGTGGAGTTGCGGGCTTCACGCCCCCAACATGCGCGCGGAGGCTGTTTCCAGCCCCCACGCAATCAGGGGAATCCTTGGGCCGCGTCATCCCCTGAGCCAGCCAATCGGCTGGCTCGGGGTGTGTGGCTTACCTCACTTAAGGCAAGCACGACCCCAGGATCTCCCTCTTTTGCCTGCGAAGTTGCTGTTGTTTCCCACCCACCTGCCCTTTAAGGTTTCTCTTTTGACCTTGCTATGGACCTCGATTGGTCGCCATTAAGGGGCCTGGTAGGAATTTTTTCCACTTGGCAAATTGGCACCAGCCATTTGGTTTTTCGCCTACCTCTTAGCAAATCGCCACAACTCCCTTGGTTTTGGTGATTAGGCATTGGTAGGGGTATTGTTATGCAGATGTGGTGGTGGGGAGGAGCGCCATCACCTCCCCCATATACTGAAGCGTAGTCTGGTAAAGGATTCTGGGGGGCGTTGCCTCGTCCGAAGCCTATGGAGGTCAGGGCCTAAAGCACGCCCCCGAGTGGTGACCCTGGGGGAGTAGAGTACCTAGTTGATGTGCATCAGAAGGGCTCCCCCTGCTGGTGTTACCCCTTCCTGGTCTTCATGCAAACAGGTTGAAGCCGGATAGTCGGATAGGACCAATGCCTAAGCCAATACCGCTCTTACCTGTAACCAATAAAGTTGTGGCCAATTTTAGCCCATTAACCTAATGCAATGTTGTCACATGTCTTTATTTCCATTGGGGGGAGGCGGGAACTCGCCACGCAAGCACACACACACAGAACTTCCTCTTACTCTCTCAAGTGTATCAAAAAAAGCTGCTCTGTATTAGTGTTGTGTTGAAAACTTTTTAAAAAAACCTTTTAAAAATCCCATCCATTAACAAGGAACTGCATTTAAAATTGTAATGGGCTTGAAAAAGTGCTTTGTGGGGGAGCACTTTTTTTGGGGGTGAAGTCTTGGTATGAAATCGTGCAAGATCATGGTACCCAAAATGGCTGCCGTGCTCTCACATGAGAAAATAGGATGTCCTATTTCTGAGACAGATGGGGAGTCTCTTCTAGTCCTTTGGGGGTATGAGTAATGTACAGAGAGACATAAGAAAGGCATTGAGGTGATGTGGTACAGAGGTTCTGCTTGTGGTTTTGATCGGTGGTGGCTCATGCATGTTTGTAAGTCACCCACTGGATGCTGTAGTCATCAAGTGTAGCCACCAGTCTTCTTCCTTGGATAATGTATAACCCACCTTCTTTCAATATAAAACCATCCAGGCAGAGAACAACCGATAAAATTAAATAAGGCAACTATAAAACTATCAAGCATCATGAGCAGAGACTAAATAGCACCCAATAAAGCCAAATAAAATAAGTTGGAACATCTGTTATATCAGACCTATGTCTCCCTGTACAAACCAATAAGAAACAACAGCAACATTTATACATTGCCCATTTGACTCAATTTCCCCAGCCATTCTGGATAGCTTGCAACAAATTATAAAACAGCAGTAAAAAAATCATACATTAAAAACTTCCCTATACAGTCCTGTCTTCAGACGTCTTCTAAAAGACCAATATATGTTTATTTCCTTGGCATCTGATGGGAGGGCATTCCACAGGGTGGGCACCACTACCAAGAAGGCCCTCTGCCTGGTTCCCTGTAATCTTATTTCTCGCAATGAGGGAACCACCAGTAGGCCCTTGGAGTTGGAACAGCCATTTTGTAAGAAACAGAAGGCTGAATCCAGAGTAAGCTATTTGAATTTAGGTACCATTGGGATCAGTGGATCTTAACTTAGATATGACCAATGTTCTATACTTCATTTTGGTGGGAACTAAGTGCTACTAACTAACACTGGATCCAACTCGGTATTTTGGATCTGGCCAAGGGCTCAATTACTAAGAGAAGCAATGGATTCATTGAGGAGCCTTAGGGAAGACCCTTTCTCTCTGCCTCAGTTCCAAATCTGTAAAACTGAAACTATTGTAATAATGGTTGAAATACACATTTAACCAGTCTTTGCCAACCTGCTGCCCTCAAGATTTTATGAAGTAGAACTCCAAATGGCTGCAGCAAGCATGGTCGATGGTCAAGAAGGATGGGGAGTTGTAGCCAAAACATCTGGAGGGCACCAAGCTTGGAGAGATTGTCACTGTTTCAAGCAGAAAACACTGCCAATAGTTTGTTTTGTAGTTCATTTTAAATCCAGTGTTTCCTCAATTTGTTTGTTTATGGTTTTTTTGATGAGACCAAAATCTTGGTAAAGATTCAACTGCATCTTTTTTTTGGAAAAAGGATTCCCTCTCCTCCTCCGCCACTCTCATCTGATAGCTTTTTATATAATAACAAGGAGTGTGTCGGTTTTCGTTTATTTACAAATCATTCTTTGTTTTTGTGAAGAGTCATGCTGCTGTTTCTTTAATGGAGAGGCATTCGTCACAAAGGATGAAGGTGCCAAGAAGAAAGGAAAACATTTCTTCTTCCAAGTGATGTAAAAATTGCACACCAAGTATCACTGGCAGGTCACCCAACCAGCTAAAGCTATTGTGGCTTTATCTAAAGGTAAATGGGGGCACGCATAATGCATTATTTAAAGTAATTGTTGTTGGTGTATCAAACTGACTGTCTACAACTAAATGAGCAGAAGCAGCTTTCCATTATCCTGTTAACCTGCAACAAAAACTAAGAGCGTTGAATAATTAATTCCACAAGCATTCTGGGGACTTGATGCAATGTAAGACATTAGAGCATGTCATAAAGCATTTGTATTTTATAAAATTCCTGTTTTTATGTAAGGTGAATGGATGCCATTGCAATGCAGTAGATATGGCCATAGGTCTGAATGCTTAACAGCAGACATTGTATTATTCAGTGGTGTCATTTGATGCCCATGCAAGTTGCAATCATGCATACAGGTTTATTCTCTAGTATACTTCTGCAAGAAGGTCAGGCTTTCACAGTTTCAATGCCAGCAGCCTGAATTAGCTTTTCTTCTTCTTCTTTTTCCTAAGAATATAAGGAAGCTGCCTTATATTGAATCAGAACATTGGTCCATCTAGCTCAGTTTTGTCTACACTGGCTTACACTGACAGTGGCTCTCCAGATTTTCAGACAGAGAACACTCCCAGCCCTATTTGAAGATGCAGTTTCTTTGAAATTGTGGACTTATGCTGTAGGCAATCATTTTAGCGTGTTCATTCACTCAATAATGTGAATAGAAAAAGATCTAATTAGACCTCCCTCTAGTGCTTTCCTGAAAGAAAGGACAAAAAGAGAGTTGTCCAAAGCAAAGTATTTGTCAGTGACTATAATGAGTTGTTATATTTCTCTGACACTTACACAGATGTCATTCCAATGCCTTTGAAAAGCAGGTTTTCTTCACAGGTGCCCATATTTGTTCTGTCATATTGTGAGAAAAGCAAACATTTTGCAAATTAAACAATCATTTATATGAAACATCACATATTTGGGTTTTTTTTAAGAAGAGGATAAGCTTCAATTTGTTCCAACATCTGGATCTTGTTATTTCAATAGCTTTCCCTCAGTGGTAGAAACATTGTCTAATATGTGCCTTCTGTCATTTTGATTGGTTTAGTTGTTTATCGGACGACGAAAGTCTACTGTGTGGGGCTATACATGAATCTGTACATGAATCTTCAAGATGCTTAAATTGAATCACGTGGCTTTAAAATCTCGAAGAGCAGATGGCTCTCCAATCATTGCAACCTAAAAAAGACAATATGCTTCCTGAGACTATGTAGGCCAAAAGCAGCTATTTGTGTGTTAAATGTTGCAGGAGAAATTAAAAGTGAATATGGAATAAATACGACCAAGAATAGTTCCTGTACATTATTACTTAAATGTATTTTTATGCACTTTATCTGATATAGTTCTTAACCACTCTCTGGGGTACTACAGGTTGGTGTACAAAATGTGAATAAAATTTGCACAGCATAGAAATATAGTTGAAAACTGACAAATAAAACTTTACAAGATCCAGGACATAAAACCAAACCAAGGCTAAAAACAGAGCAATGGCCCTCCTCCAGGAACAAGGAGAACCTCGTTGGATCAGTTCAAGGACCCATCTCATTCTGCATCCCAATCCCATGCACAGCCAGCCAGATATATATGGGAAGCCTGCAGGCCAGTGTATAACTGTGTTCTTCCCACTTAAGATGTTCAGCAATTGCTGTTCAGGGGCATAGTGCTACTAACAGAAGATAGCCATTGTGATTAGTAGCTACTGCTAGCCTTAGTCTTCAGGAATTTGTCTGATTTGGCTTTACCAAGCTGGTGGCTATATTGTACCACTACTGTCTTTTCTATGGTCCATAAGTTATATTCACATTTTGTACAGGTGGTGCATGTTTTGCTTCTGCTGTCAGAGAGGTACTATGTCTTGGAATCAGGGGCATAGGAAGGGGGCGGTGGGGGGCGGGTCACCCTGTGTGCCCTCACTGAGGGGGGTGATATTTGGTACACCACCTGCCCGCAACTCCCAAGTCTGCTCTGAGCCGTCGGAGTAAAGGGGAAGCTGTGCCGCTTTGCTGGCAACATTCTCCCCTTCCCCCTTTATTTTGAGAGCTTGGGGGAGGCTTGGGAGTTGTGGGTGGGAGGTGCGCCAGATTTCCACCATGGGCAGCTCACTCCACCGCCAGCTGCAGGGCGCATGCACTGCTCCAGGCACCCAAGCGGCTATCCCATGCTCGGGAGGGCACCCTCCACACCATGCTCACCTTGGGAGCATGCCCACCCTGGGCTCTGCCGCTGGTTGGAATACCAGGTCTCAGGATTCACAAGTGGGGGGGGGGGAGTGCTGTTGCACTGTAGGCTTTCCATAAACATCCGCTTGGCTCCTGTGGCTATAAAATGCCAGATTAGATGGATCTTTGGCCTGATACTGCAGAATTATTTTGATGATCCTATGTTTCCCCTAAAAGTCATGTGTTGGAGAAAAAGCTCTTAAGAGGGGAAACTACTGAACTCCCTATGAGCTTAAAAACAAAGTATATCAGACTGTCTGCTTCAGGCCAGCTCCCAACATACGGAGGTTGAGAGGTTTATCCCTTACAGGGCTAGAAGTCCCAATACCATTAAGAAACTACAGTTCCCAAGATTATTTGGGGAGATATGTTATTTAAATGGGCTTTAAATGTATAGTGTACATATGGCTAGTATCTGCAGGAAGCCCTCTCCTGTGGAAAGAAGTTATCAGTTAGATAAACATGGGGTGAGAGGATATTTTAGGTATCCTTTAGACCTCAAAACAGGACTTTCCTGGGGGAACAAAATATTGGTCACTTAGAATGTCTTTTCGCCCAAAGTGTGCGAAGGTCAGTGTATCACAGAGATTGCAGCTGGTGTGGGAAGACAGGAAATTTTATTATTCTTATTCTTTATTAAATTTGTCTACTGCCCTATACCTGCAGGTCTCAGGTTAGTTCAGAGTCAGAACATTGGCCCATCTAAGGAACCTTTTACAAGATATCTGCAGAAACACCAAAAAAAATGGACTCGCTGGCAGGATTGAAGTAAACAGTTACAATTTTATTTACATAAAACAAGGAATATAACACTGTGATAGCATAGTATTGTATATAAACAGCAGAACATATTATTTGATGTAATAAACCAGAAATCGAAACTGAGAGAAGTCAACGGGGGGGAGATGAAAAACCAATGTTTAGTATTGATATTGGATATTTGTTTTGAAAATGGAAAATCAATAAAATCTTTAACAACAACAAAAGTACATTGGCCCATCTAACTCAGTATATCAACACTGACTGGCGATGGTTCTCCTGGATTTCAGGAAGAGGATGCTTTGGAGATATTGGGAATTGAACCTGTGGCCTTCTGGATGCAGAGCAGCTGCTCTACAATTAAGTTATGGATCATCCATTGGTTTAACTTGCTTAAACCACCACTTCCCACAGGCTTTGGTACTGGTAACAATAAGCTCTTGAAGCAGGTATTTAATTCTTTAAGACCCACATTATTACTAATCATAATGTTAATGTACCATGTAGCTTCGATCCTGTCTCTCAAACAAGCTTTGATGATATTGCTTTTAAAAAGGTAAAGGTACTCCTGACTGTTAGGTCCAGTCGCAGAAGACTCTGGGGTTGTGCACTCATCTCACTCTATAGGCTGAGGGAGCTGGTGTTTGTCCACAGACAGCTTTCGGGTCATGTGGCCAGCGTGACTAAGCCGCTTCTGGTGAACCAGAGCAGCTCAAGGAAACGCCTATTACTTTGCTGCCGGAGCGGTACCTATTTATCTACTTGCACTTGACGTGTTTTTGAACTGCTAGGTGGGCAGGAGCTGGGACTGAATAACAGGAGCTCACCCCATCGTGGGGATTCAAACTGCCAACCTTCCAATTGGCAAGCCCTAGGCTCCGTGGTTTAGACCACAGCGCCACCTGCATCCCGATATTGCTTTTACCCATATAAAAAAGATGCAAATAAATTTGATAGATGAATTGAAACGTGGATTAAAACACATCTGATTAAACAATCGAATGGTATTTAATCAGGTTGAAGCAAACACCCACAAACCACCAGTGGAAAGAACTAGAATGGTTCTTAGAAGACACAGACATTCATACAGAGAGAGGACTCGTATTTTTGAGGAATAAGTATTGAAAGTCACAGGGGACAGAAAAGCTGTAAGATCTCCTTGCATACACAGCAGTAACCCAGATTCCAAGACATTGAAAAACATGAATAATGGAGCAATTTGCACATGCAAGAATAATACTTATTAGTCAACTGAATGCAAGGCCTGAAGTTAGGTCACAGGGGTCTGCAGCTGGCCATTTTCTCACAAAGAAGCCAGATACTGTAATAATAATAACACAACCACCAAGCTGAATTACACCTTAAGCACTCAATTGCACCACTTACAGCGTTATCTGTTATTTCTTGAACATTCACAGCAGGCGGCTGGTAGCACATGCAGCAGGCGGAGGAATGGGACTCGAATTGTCTTTAAGAAATGTCGCATATTAACTAAAGGCTTTGAAGGCTCAGCTTAACTTCTGTTTGTTGCCATTGAATGTATTTTCTCGTTAAGTCTCCAGATGTACAACTTATTTCACAAGAAGCCTGCTCATCGCTTTAACTTTCAGCTCTGCAAAGATACATTTCAGCGGAAGATGGGTAAAGATGGCTTGACCATCTGCTTTTGCCACTGAGCAATGTTGAGTTAGATGGAAATTCTAAAAAGCTGGGGGGAAAGGAGACTGCAATCTGCTCAATCCACTTGGGTTTATCAGACCTATGCAAGACTGATGAAGGTCTTCCAGAGGTTATACAGATATACAGATAAGATGCAGATATTTTTTGAAGGCACTGCAGTGCTGATAGCTTAGTCCCCTCCACCAGATGGCTGCCCATGTGGTATAGCACAAGAGCTGGAGAGGACAAATTCTAACCCTGCTGGGGATTCAGGAGAACATGGATGAGCTCAGCCTTTCTTTGTCCACCCAAAAGATGCAGAAAAGGAGAAAATTGTAGATCCCAAAATCCTCCATGGAAATATTGTACTCGGGTTCTGTCAGGTCCAGCTAAGATTCAAACCAAATGCCTTCCTGTCTGTATGCAAGTGCCCCAGTTGCTAGGAGTCATGAGTTGGAGAAAGTTATTGTCTCCTGTTCTGATTGTGAGCTTCCCATAGGTATCTGGTTCCATAGGTATCTGGTTCGCCACTGTAGGAACAGAATTCTGGACTAGATGGGCCGTTTGTCTGCTGTATCAGTGTTGTTCTTATGAACAGAGGGCAGGTACAGAACAATTCTGCCTTTCAAGAAGGGCTGTCCTTAAGCCCTACCTGGAGATGCCAGGAAGTAAACCTGGGACCTTTTGTATGCAAAACAGATTTGATTCCACTGAGCTATGGCCCTTTTCCTGTTTAGACTGAAAAGAAAAAAAAAGAAAACAAGTGTTAGACAAGCACTGTAAGCTTTGCACTGTTGCTGCCTGCCCAATATTAATAGAGAGGGAATTTCTGAGGAAAGACACTACACTATATTTTAAGAAGTATGTACCATGACTTCAATGGAATTTACTTTCAGGAATATAAGATTGCCATTTGAGATGGAGTGACAAAAAACAGATAGATCACTTCGTACCCACTGTACAGCAGTTTGCACTGGCTTGAAGAAACAGCTTGATGTAAATAAATATTATCCTGCATTTCCTCCCTTGCTTCTTGCAACTAAAACGGAAAATAAAAAAATCTCTGTTTCCCTGCAGCTCTCTTATTGCTTTAGAATGACCTGGCTGGCACCATAGTTGCAAAGCACTGTTTTAATATTTAATAATAAGGGCAGGGTGCACGCATGCACACACACACACACACACACACACACACACACACAGAGCACAACTTGAAATATATATTTAATGCTTGGACCTACTCGGACATTTCTTGTAAAGTATAGTTAATGGCTGGGGCACTTTAGTTGATGTTGCAGAATTTTAAAACATGAAGAATGGCATAAGTACCATTGTCTGAATAATACAGTCATTTCCGCGTACATAAATGTCATTGTTTCTTTGTCAGGCTGCATCAAGCCTAGCGAAACATGATGTGCTTTTAACTACTAAGAGAGATTTAAAAGACTCTTACACTGGCTATTCCTCATGCCATAGGTTATTGCTAAATGACAAAGAAAGCTACAAGACCAGCAATCAGATTGGCCAGAAAGAGAGACGGAGTCTCCTTAATCAAAAGGCCTGACCACTGTTTCAGAGGAGCTGGCTATTTCCACTGTAACACAACAATTAATATTGTAGTTCCTTTAACTTTACTTAATTAGGCTTCAGGCAGACGTGAACTAAGATTAAGCACAGAGGTCATGATCTAAGGAGATAGCTTATGCCAAGTCATCCAATTTAACTACCTTAGAGGAGCAGCAATTGTCCCAGCTCTCAGGAAATAGGGATGCATGCACACCATTTAAGTATATTCCCTCCCCCAAGGAATAATGTGAGCTGTAGTTCATTAAAAATGATGGGAATTGTAGCTCTGGGAGCTCAGTTCCAAAGATTCTTTAAGACAGATGTGCTTTAAATGGATGGTGTTGGTGCACTGTGCATCCCAGTCCTTGAGGTTTCCCTAAAGGCCTTTGGTTGGCCCTGGGGTTAAAAACCATGAGTGTAGATCTGGCCTAGGTAACCCTTTGTTGTTCTTATATTCTTACACTGTTATAGTGGGAAGTTTGGTTAGAGTACAGGTTCTGTCTATACCAGGGATGGGGAACTTCAGGTCCAAATGCAGGCCAAAGTAAATAACAATAGCATAACAGAACACAATAGAACATCATAAATACAGCATAAACAATATCAAATGATTAACAAATCATCAATAAAACAATTGCAATCTATAAAACACTATTGAAAAAAGCAACTAAAAATAAGCTAAACATCAGCAAAAGTCATATTATACAGGTAACAAATTAATATGGCATTTAAAATCTATAAAGCCATTTTAACAATATTAAATAACAGCAACTAAAACAAAAAAGGTACTGTTAAGTCCATATGCATGCAGAAAGAAACCTAAAGAAAGACTGTAGCCGACTAGACTATTTTATGCTAAACTAAAACACTTCATTCTTGTTGGGGCCCAGGATACCTGCAGGGATCACATCTCTCCCTTCTGAGCTGAGCGTTCTGCAGAGGCCATCTTGGTAGTTCCACTATCTGAGGCAGGATTAGAGCCTTTCTCTGTTGGCCTGCTTCTTATGGAATTGCTTTCCCTTGGAGCTCTGACAAACACCAATGAAGATGATATTTGGGGCATGTGTGAAATTAATTAAGGGTGCTCTTTGGGCCACTAGTCACATTTATTTCTATTATTGTTTTTTATACTATTTTATTGATTTTTTAAAAATTGATTGTACACTGCAAAATATCAATACTGAGAGAGAGAGAGAACAAATACAAGGGTCACTCATTAAAGATTTCCTCTGTCCCACTTCCAGTTATCGTAGGAAGATGAAATTGCACATATATTATGATGCATCTCTTCATAGGTAATGTGGTAATTTGTAGCTCTGAACTCCTAACAGTTTACCTGTTACTAGTTCTAATGTGGAGTAACGTCTGATAATGGAACCAGTTGAAGCAGAGTGGTCATCAGGTTCCTGTACTTGAAAGGGTGCACACCATGGGAGATGTTCAATGAGATGAAAAAGACTTATGGGGAAGATGCCCCATCGTATAATGTAGTCAAGCACTGGCATCGTCAGTTCAGGTGTGGTCAGACTTCGGTGGAACGGCTCCCGTTTTGGAGGATTGCTCCAACTAGCTGCAGATGTCAAGATCAGTGTGGGCTCTGTAGAAAAAATCATCCATGACCATTTGCACATGGAAAAGATATCCGCACGGTGGGTTTCCTGGCTGCTGACGCCTTTCCAGAAGCAGGAATGAGTTGCATATTCACAGGCTCTTTTGGCCATGTGTCACAAAAACCATGATGACGCAGAGACTAAATCCCAGTCTAAACATCTAAACATTGGAATGGAAGCACTATGCCTCACCACCTCCAAAGAAGGCACAGGTCCTACCATCAGCGGGCAAGTTCACGCTTGCAGTCTTTTGGGACCAGCGTGGAGTAGTGATGATGGACTTCCTGGCAAAGGGTACCACAATTACCAGGACATACTATGCTTCACTGCTGTAGAAATTGTGGAAGGCCATCAAAATTGAGAGGCGTGGTATGCTGACCAAAGGTGTCTGCCTCCTGCAGGATAATGCCCCAATTCACAACTCGCATGTTGCTCAGACGGAAGCATGGTCCTGTGGCTATGAAATCCTTCCTCACCCCCATTATTCTCCCAACCTCACACCATCAGACTTCCACCTCTTTCCAACCATTAAGTTATTTTTGAAAGGCAAGCTTTTTCCAGATGATGAAATGCTGATTTCCAGATGATGAAATGCTGATGAAAGTCAAGTCATGGCTTCTGACACAACCTGCCGACTTCTACAGATGAGGTCTCCACAACTGCATAAAGCGATGGGAGAAGTGTGTGACTCTTGCTGGTAGCTATGTAGAGATGGACTAATAACTGTGCCAAGTTTTGTTTGTCTTAGTCCACGGGAAGCACATCAGGGGAAATCCAGAACAGGTCTAGAAACTACAACCACACAGAGTGTTAGGTATAGTCAATAAATGCTGCACCAGTCTTAGCATTTAGATTGTACAGTCGGATATGATTCTGGTTGGATTAGGACTATTTTGCACAAAGTTTGCAGGGATGTTAGATTATGTTGGTTATTTCTTATTTATTCTGATTTGTCTGCAGGAAAATAGAGGAGGTTGCATGAATCAAATGTTTTCCCACATTTATCAGTACATTTCCCCATCACTTTCCTTGTAGCAAAAAGTCAGATAAGGGTGGGAGGGGGTGTGCATGAAAGCAGTTGTACAATACTGCAAAATTAAATACATCTTTAACAGTAGAAACTGAATTTGCTCGTACATAAGGCTGCAGTAAGACAGCACTTTATTTCATCTTCCAGACATTTACTTACCTTTTAATTTCCACATTTAAATACCATGACCCTGCAATCATCATCCAAGACCCTTCTTAGTTTGACTCCTCCAAAAGGCTTCCAGAGAGTGGCAACACAAGAATGGGCGATTTTCTTTGGTGGCTCCTCGTTTCTGGAATGGTCTCCCCAGGGAGGCTCGCCTGGCACCTTCATTTCATATCTTGAGGCACCAGGCAAAACATTTATCTTTAATGAAATCTTTGGCCAATTAGCAGTAAGGCCTACAAGGCCTACACAATCATTCAAACCTAAGCCTGCTAAAACAGCAAACAGCTAAGTCACTGTGACTCGTGACTCATCTTGGGTGATGACTAGTTCTCCCTATAAAAGTAGCCAGCCTCTCTATGGGCCTCAGTCAGAGAGGTGTATGGATTGTGAATGGAGTAGTGTGTGGAATAGTGCTGTTGTTGTTGCTATGAAAAGCTAAGGCAGACAGAGTGGCTCCAGGACTCTAGTAAATCAGTAACTAAGACCGTGCCTCTGTGAAGAGCCAGATAGCTGCTTTGTGCACTCTGTGTATGCTCTTTAACCATGCTGTTTCTGAACAACTTTATTATCTTCAGTAAAGTTTTATTCTGTTTATGAAGAAGACTGTGTGATTAATTTACTGTTGTGCTACACTTTATTGGTATGTTTTTGTTTTATTGTGTATTTTGTGTTCTCATTTTGTATTTGTGTGTGTGTGTGTGTGTGTGTGTGTGTGTGCAATATCATGTTGTGTAAGCCACTTCTGGAAATCCAGTGGAATCTAGCAAAAGTTTGCACTCATTTCATTTTAATTGTTTCTATGGACGGGAGTGGGGGAGGAATCCATTTGCAACCCCAAAGTGTTGCACTGTACTTTCGTGTGTGTGCCAAATTTGGAGCAGCATCCTGGTATACAGTTCTTTCCCGCCATTTAAAACTTAGAATGGCATTGCTGTATATCAAAAAGGCACAGTTCCATAAGACAACAAGGTACTGTAGTGTAAAATAAATGTTAGAAATTGGGACAGACTAAACTGGAATGCTAACATTGTAATCAGTAAAACTAGTGCAATATACCCAAAGCCTGAATATAGCCTAACTAAATCCCACCCAAATATAGCAACAATTTGGAAGCATTCTTAATAGATCTAAGAAGACCAATGAACCAAATGGACAAATGCATGCTAGAGTTTTTGTTTGTTTAAAAAATGCATAGTGTTTTCTTTCCAAAGAAACACTGGTGAATAGAAACTAGCAGGAATTTGCATTGTGGCCATAGCTCCTTCTGCCCCTAACTTGAGCTTGTTCTCTTTTTTTCTCTTAACTTCTAATCATTTTATTTAGACTCTCAATGATTCCCATAATGCATCTGTGATGCCCAGAAGCAAAGTAGGTCTATAATGAACATCTCATTTTATTTTATATATTCAAGCTTTGAACATTTTTCAGTGGCTGGCTTACGTGTCTCACATTCAAATGTGATTTGGCAAGAAGAAGAAAAGGTCTGGGAAATTCTGTTTGTCTGGAGAAGGGCTGCTGTCTTATTTCCAGAAAATAAAGATAGATTCTTATTGGGAAGTCTTACCATACTGGAGTCCCCATAAGATGCATTTGCTTTGCCAGTTTTGCATGGCAAGGCTTTCCTTTGAACGTTCTCCCTACAAGGTAAGTCATTGGAGAGAGCTCTTGAAATCTAAAGCTTTGCCTATCCATATTTCTGATAAAATGTAAGACTGAAGCAAAAGACCATTAAAAGGCAACGAGTTGTTAAAGAAACTAAAACAAATGTAATTCTGGTAACTTCTAGAATAGATTGTGTTATGTTGCAAACCCCAACCTCATTTGACTCAAACTAAAGAAAAACCAAACTCCAGTACTGCTGCTTTCTTAGGACCAGTTATAACCTCTGACTTTTGTGAAAGGCACCTCTTCCATTTAAGGGGCATAGCCCACTCCAGAAACTAAAGAGCCCCAGCAATTGTTTACTCAGATAGAAAAGAAGAAACCCTGGTTGCACCTGGGCTCCCCTGATAGAGTCTTGGGAGTCAGAGGACAAAAATGCAACATCCTTGGGTCAGAGGACTGAAACTCATCTTATGCACATGCTTCCAGGGCTGAAACTGATTGAAATTCCATTTAGGACACAGAATCCTTGCTGTCATCCCCTGAAGAAGGGGGATTCAATCATTGGGTTCTAACAGACTGCTATAATGCACTGTATCTGGGGCTTCCTCTGTGAACTACTCAGAATTTTTAGTATGTTCACAGTACAGTCACAGGATGGGACCAGCTGAAGGATACACTTATGGACAATTTTTAAGCAACCGGATTGGCTACTGGTTCAGAGCACAATTCAAAATGCCAGTGCTTAATTCTATAGTTCTAAGAAACCAAAGGTATCTAAAGGACCACCTTCTTTGTATTGAACATAGTCATTCCTTCAAATAGATGGCCATTTCTACAGACAACAAAGCAATTTTATATTTCCCTTCAGGGTGAATGTAACACAGTTGTCTTAAGAAAATAAGGATCCAAGTTAGGTTGAAAAGCCACATGTCCTACTTTACTAAGGAATCTCCTCTATTTGAAGGGTTCAATATAAGTTTAAAGATCAGTAACCTTAAGAAGGGAGAACAGGGGCTTTAAAGATATATTTCAGAAGTTGGGACCTGGACAACTGAGTGAGTGAGCGCGATCACTATCTGCTCATAGTCTTCCCCACCATGGTGAGATGTATCGCACTCATATTTAAATGGTTTCTTTATTTGTATGCACAGACACACCAGTATGCAGGCACATTTCTTCCTTTTTTAGTGATGCATAGGTGGCCACACACCAGGCTATTTAATGCATTGTGCTCCACTCTGATTTGCCGTAGAGTCCCAGGTCTCAAAAGATTAGTCTTTCCTAGAACTTAGGGTTTGAGAAACTGGATGCTGGACAGCATAGAACTTGGATGGTATCTAGCAGCACTGGCAGGAGCAAACCTAGCTTTCTGACCCTTTTCAGATTTAACTTTCATGGGTGCAAGGGGATATGATAAACTCTCTTGTATTATCTGCCCTCTTTCTACTCTCATAGAATTTTAGAGTGGGAAGGGACTCTGAGGGCGAGAGAGTCCAACTCTCTGCAATGCAGGAATCCTGCCCACAGCTATCCCCAGGAACTCTTGTGGCTAAGGGGTAGGTAAAACTCACAGGAATCATGAGTAGTTTTGATGCTGCCAGCTTCACTCCTCAGAATGTTTCTAGGCATCCAAAACAAACAAACAAACAAACCAGTCAACCAACCAACCATTCTACGACATGTCCAGGTTCCCCCTCCACTAGTTGGTTTGGGGTTTCAAAACCTCATTCTATTTGTTCCCGGTAGTATGCCATCATCATGGGGGGGTCATGTCAGGGTGGCCCTTGGAGGCAGGACTTCTGGGTTCAGATGTCATGTGCCATCATCAATCAAACTCTAGGGGGAGTGGCATAAGCATTTGACAGACGGTATTATTCATATAGGACTTTCTCATTCCTCTGTTTGGTCTGAGAATGTACCTGTGCTGGACCCGGGGGGTAAGGTACCGTGGGCGTAAGCAGAGTCCACACGAAGAGGGGCGAGGTCCGAGGCGGAGAGCCGGGCGGGGAACAGGAACGCTGGAACAGGAGGCCGAGCAGGGAACAGGAACACCGGATGGTCAGGAACAGGAGGCCGAGCAGGGAACAGGAACACCAGATGGTCAGGAACAGGAGGCCGAGCAGGGAACAGGAACACAGGAAGGTCCGAAGCCAACAACGACGTTGCTCCCGCAACCTGGGGCCGGGCTGACTGGGCTTTTATCCTCTTCTAAGGCCAGGGGCGGTCCCGGCCCCCAGGAGCCCCGCCTCCTCTGACCTTAAGGCGAGCACTCCTCCTGGGAGCAACCAGTTCCCTTCGCCTCTCTGCCCTAAGCCTCTGCAGATCAGGAGAGGCCGAAGGGTTACTGGTCCCTGGAGGAGGCTCACCTGACGCCACTGAGTCCTCAAGCACCTCTGGGGCCAGAAGGGTTTCACCTGGGGCCAGCTCCTGGTGCTCTGCCACAGGTGCAGGCTCTTCAGCATCTAGGCCTTGCCCCAGTTCAGCCAGCCCTGGAGGCGGGGACTCCTGTGCAGGCTGGGATTCCTCTGGTTCGTCCTCTGAATCAGAATCCCAGGCCATCACAGTACCTATAGCACATAAAATGCTACTTTGCCATTGCTCATTGAAGGGGAATATTGGTAGTTGGGGATAAGACACCTTTCAGAGAAGATAGCCTGCCATTGCCAATCTTCTTAATGAGAGATGCCAGATCAGCTCACAAAGAACCTCAAGTCTCCCTGGAAGAGCTTGAAAACTGACTAAGCATATCACAAATAAGTGCTCCTGAACTACAATCCTGTGCTTCTCTACCATAAGCTGTGTGTTGCACCAGAAATGTCAAGAAATTAAAGGAGCAATGGTGTCATAGGTGGTTTGCTGAACTGATCTCCAGCTCTGTATTCTATTAAAACATTGTTTTTAATGTATCTACTTTTGAACCAGCTCTTGACACAATGTGGGATGATTCCTTTTTCTATGGCATCGGGGGTAGAATAGCCAGCAGAAAGTGTGGTCCTACTCCCACAGAGATACGCGTGAGCACAATCAATAAAAATCTATTTTAGCACTTAACTAGGGCATGGCACAAAGCAAAACTGTTTATCCCTCCCCTCTCCTACATTGTGCTGTTTACAAAGTGAAAATACATTGTCATGTTTCATTATATCAGTACTAGAGCTCAGGGATCCTTTTTTATGAGCCTAGATGCAAGTTATAGGGGCATTTTATGTAGAAGACAAGGACTTCTAGCGTTTGGGGAATCCTAGAGAAAGACTTGATTGAAAGCATGAAGATTAATAGTTTAGGCAGCTGGAAGCTGCCTGCCTGAAACTAAGATCAAAGAGAGAATCCAGGCAATACCATGATTGTTATATTTATTAATCTCTATCATATTTGCTGGTGCTGATTTTGATTTTTAAAACACTGCCTTAGAACCAGGGTACTTGAAAAAGCACCTGTTTCCATATGCACTTGACCATATGTTAAGCCTTCAGCAGGTCACCTTCTGTAGCTGTCTCCACCATTTATGTATTTTCAAACAAGAAATGTAGCATTCCTCTCCCTCCCGCCCCCATACATAAGTCCTTATGTAGAGAAAGGGAGGGAGGATAATGTTATTGAAACATGACCCCGTGGGCCTGCCTGGCAATTTGTCCATCTTTGCATCCCATTGCTTCAAGTAGCCTCCAAAAATGCCTCTTTCCAGCAAATGGCTTCTCTTTTAAAGTGTTTTCTTGCTGGATACACCACAAGACTCTTCACGCTGGGAAAAATACTGGTCTCCTGGGGCTGTGGACATTTATATTCAGAACCAGATGGCATATTGGAAGGAATACAAATCATCCCCAACTCTTTGTGTTGTGACATTTCAGACATTGGAGGGGGGGAATTAGAATCCATCCCTTTTAAAGGTGTAGCTCTGTCTGTGAACTCTGATAGCTCTGTGGAGTAAGGCTTTTCCTTAACTACTGGCTCATGACATTTCTTCTCCCCCTCCCTCCCTGCTCTCTTTGGAACCTTTAAATTCTATCTGTAAATTCAAACACTGCTATCCATTTGCTGAAAGGGGGTAAAACTGATAGCAAGAAGTGATGCTAGGCTAGTCTCACAAAATAGCTGCACAAGCCATTTGGAAGGCTCCAGATTTCCCAGACTTGACTGAAAAAGTATTCACTTACTCAAATAATCTTTTACTTACTTGCTTGCTTGCTTACTTAGTTATTAAATATCCCATCACAAAGGAACCCAGGCCAGCAAGGGCATCAGCTTTAAAATAATACAATCAAAATTAAATAACGTATCTAAAAACATGTAAAATCTATCACATAATCTCCCAACTTAAAAAAAGAAAAATGTCAGTGTTGCCTGCAATAGGGACTTTCGGGCTTCAGATACCTGGGGATTCTTTCTGGCCATGCTAGCTATGTGTAATAATGACTAGTGGTGGGGGAAATTATTTTTTTCTTGGATTTTAATGTGATCCTACCCAATTCATATTTCCTGAATCAACACTTGAACTGAAATAAATCCTTTCTTCCAAATTTATACTTCTCCCAATTTGACAATTATCTTCTCCACTCTCACAAAAACATATAAAAGCTAAATGTTAGGGGGATGTGTACACAAAGATGCTTATATTAATGAAGATAATGTACAAGAATCTATATATCAGATGAAACTGCATGCAATAATTAAAAAGTACATATTGGGTGAAATGCACTCGCATGCATGGATTTTCACGCACACCTCTCAAAAAGAATAACATCACAAGCTGATATGGCAATGGGGTGAGCTGAATGTAAGATTCGGAAAAATGAGAACCCGATTTTGACAGATTTGTCCATCTCTAATAATGTTCCTGTTGTGACACCATTAGCACATTGTTACTCCCAAGTTCATCTTAGATACCTTTTGGATTTTGATTTTTATTTGGATAATAAAAAGCATGGGTTTGGAATTCATGGCCCTTATAACTTTATTGCAGGTAGAATTCAAAGTGAAATCCCCTTGCAACAACCATCTTAGACAACAAGCAAGCAAGCAAGCAAAGACTCTCCTCCCTGCCTCCACCTCTCCTGGCTGGTGCCCACGCCCCTCGGCAGGCACCCAACCAGGTGCCTCCAAGGGGGCATGCTCAGTAGCCTTTTGCTGCAGCGTCAGCCTCTCCCCGGCCTCATTCTTCGCCGTCGTCTCGTCGCGAGTCACCCACCCTCCACTCCCATTGAGTTAGGGCTTAGGTCATTGGCCTTGCTATGGACCTTAGGTTGGTCACCCTGGTTGTCTAGGGGGCCTGGTAGGAGTTTTTCCATTTGGCATTAGGCCTTTTGGTTTTTTCGCCTACCTCGTAGCAATTGTCACAACTTTTGTGGTATTGGTGGGTAGGTTAGGCATTGGAATAATGTGTTGTGGTGTGTCGAAGGGCTAGGTGTGGCCACCGCTTATGCCTTCAATTTCTAGGGGTATTCCGTTAAAGGAATCTGGCGGTCGTGTATTCTGTCCGATGCCTGCTTGGCGGGAGGCCATGGCACGACCCTCGGTGACATCAGGGGTGAGCCTATAGTTGGATTAGCATCAACAGGCTCCACCTACTGATGAATAAACCCACTTGTTTTAGAGATCCAATGCCTAAGCCAATACCTTTTCACTGCTGTAATCAATAAAGTTGTGGCCTTTCCTTGCCCATTAACCTTATATCATGTGTCCTTGTGTATTCATTTCACATTGCGGGAGTCGGGTCCTCGAACCACAAACAAACAAACAAACATCTCAATTGCAAAGAAAGGAAGGAAGGAAGGGAACTCAAATGTGAAAACTAGTTAGTTAGTTAGTATACTGCCCTTCACCCATAGTTCTCAGGGTAGTAGAGTAGAAGGGAAGCTAAACCAGAAGCAGCCTTTCTCTGTTATGCCAAGGTTTAACTCCCCACCCCCTTTTTTAAGTTTACATGGAATGAATACACAGGGAAGCATTAAAAATGGCATTTTCCTTTCTGTCATCTAAGCTGATACCACATTATACTACCATCTTCCACTGCATGTGTTGATGAGTTCCAAGCTGATGCTTAATGAGAGGTGGCACCAGACACTAGTGTGGCCAGTTGCACATATTTCCACTGAATTTGCACGTTAAGATCTATAGGCATATATGCATATTTTGAAATTATTTAAACAGAAATGCAGCGCACATCACCATAGAAGGAAGGACTGTGACCTGTTGACCTTTGTGCCTGCTCAGTATGTTGTCAGCTGCCACCTGTTGATGGGCAAGTTCAAGGACCTCTACTCTTCCTACAGCCATTTACCTTTAAACTGGACTTGAACCAGACAGCCCTCTATTTAACCACTTCAAAGACAGAACTGTCCTCTGACAGCACTTCAAAGAGACAACTGTAAAGAAGGATGCATGACCACCGTATTGCATACCTTCACTACCGGTAAAACCGAAAGGGTCCTAATCTATTCTATTCATCTGAATGTTAAATGAAGCCTAGCCAATCAATCCCCCTGCCTGTTTATTCACAAAAGATTGTGTGCTGTACCCAAGGCTCGTGCATTAGCAGATGGGTGAGCTTTAATGTTGAGCAACAGAAGAATCCCGCACAACAGTTGCGCTAGCAGAAATTCATTATGCAATCTGTGGCGCATCATACATCTAAAGCACATTAAAAGAACACAGCTTTCCCACAGAATCTTGGGAACCATAATTACCCATCCTGGCACTGCAATTCCCAGCACCCTTAACAAACTACAGTTCCCAGGATTCTTTGAGGGGGATTGTGTAATTAATGTGTGCTTTAAATATATGTATGCAAGCAAAGTTACCAGAAACCTGCTTATGCATTGCTTGTGCAACAACAGTCCACTGGTGCAGAACATTTTACCAGGAGAAGTATACTTCAGCATAGCATTACTTCGGATGCATTGATTTGCAGTGCAGAGAGAGAGAGAGAGAGGAAAGAATAATAGTTGAATGAAATTATCTCATTTATTCCTATTAAGCAGCCTCTTGTAATTTCCTTCTCATAACCATTTAACTGACCACTGAGTGGCAACAGAAATCCCCCAACAGATGGTGATAATTCCTTGATGGCTCTGCGGGGATATGGGCCACCTGCTTGAGATTGGGGCAATGTTTGATATTAAGGCTTGAAATGTGCCCATTGGGCTGAAAGGAGTTGTCCTTGTGGTCTGCAGTGGGAATGATATTTTCCCAGGCAGTATGTTGCAATTCCTTACTGTGAAGTTTTCCCATTTTTTGCAGAGCTGCCCATACACGCTCTGCCAGAAAGCACAAGCATCACAGCGTGAAGGATATCAAGAAATGGAAAGGAAAACAGAAGCGAACAAGATTGAGAGTCCAGCATATGAGCAAAGAAAAATGCACTTTCAATACAGAAAACAAGGGGGATGTAAGGGGAAGAGATGCATTGCAATCTCTGGTTCGAAGATGGGGGGGCGAGGGGGGGAGTGAGCAGCCACAAGAGGAAACTATGTTGCACAGCCAGGATAATAATTTCTCTTCTAGGTTACTTGTTGTCATTCGTATTAACAGAGCCCAGCTGTGGTGGTTATGTGGAAAATGCACAGAGTGCTCCTCCAACTCACCCCAGAATGCTAGAAAAATGGCAAGACTCAACATTCAAAGCTGGAAAAATAGAAACAAAACAACAACAACAGGATACCTTCACATCCCCTCTTAGTCTGAAGTTTACTCATGGGAAAGGCAAGGTCTGTCAACCTAAGTGTGGTCCTGTGAGAGTGCCTGGAGGTGGTTGGAGGATGGATGGTGGCTAACAGATTGAGATTAAATCCTGACAAGACAGAAGTACAGTGGTACCTCGGGTTAAGTACTTAATTTGTTCCAGAGGTCCGTTCTTAACCTGAAACTGTTCTTAACCTGAAGCACCACTTTAGTTAATGGGGCCTCCCACTGCTGCTGTGCCGCCACCGCACAATTTCTGTTCTCATCCTGAAGCAAAGTTCTTAACCTGAGGTACTATTTCTGGGTTAGCGGAGTCTGTAACCTGAAGCGTATGTAACCTGAAGCGTATGTAACCCGAGGTACCACTGTACTGTTTTGGGGGGACAGGGGCGGATGGGTGTGGGGGACTCCCTGGTCCTCAAGGACCAGGTGCGCAGCCTGGAAGTCATTTTGGACTCACAGCTTTCCATGGAGGCACAGGTTAATTCTGTGTCCAGAGGGGCTATCTACCAGCTCCATCTGGTACGCAGGCTGAGACCCTACCTGCCTGCAGACTGTCTTGCCAGAGTGGTGCATGCTCTAGCTACCTTTGAAGGTGACCCGAAAACTACAACTAATCCTGAATGTGGCAGCTAGACTGGTGACTGGGAGCAGCCGCTGAGGCCACATAAGACCGGTCCTGAAAGATCTACATTGGGACCCAGTATACTTGAAGGAGCGTCTCCACCCTCATCGTTCAGCCCGGACACTGAGATCCAGCGCCGAGGGCCTTCTGGCGGTTCCCTCATTGCAAGAAGTGAACAGGGAACCAGACAGAGGGCCTTCTCAGTAGTGGCTCCCACCCTGTGGAACACCCTCCCTTCAGATGTGAAGGAAAAGACACCTGAAGGCAGGCCTGTTTAGGGAAATTTTTAATATTTAATGCTGTGTTGTTTTTAACACTCGATTGGAAGCCGCCCAGAGTTGCTGGGGAAACACAGATGGGCAGGGTATAAATAATAATAATAATAATAATAATAATAATAATAATAATAATAATAATAATAATAATTAAAGTGACATCACAGGGTTGATTTTGAGAATAAAATAGGACATTCATTCTGTCTTGAGCACCTTGGAAGGAAGGTGGGATGTAGTAAGCACACTTGCCTCATGGAGTTGTGATGAGGATAAAATGGGGGTAAACATGGTCCCTTTGTTGCCTCTTAAGGCCCTTACACTGGCCACTTATAGCAGTATAGTTGCTGTTTGATCTGTTTGATTGACTGTTAAACCACTCTAGGAACTCTGCAGATCTGTTAAGGGAATGGGGGGGGGGCCCTAAAAACTCTCAGTACCCTTAACAAACTACAGTACCCAGGATGCTTTGGGGGGGTCATGACTGCTTAAAATGGTAATCATAGCGCTTTAAATGTAAGTTTTTATTTGGCAAGAGTAGGCACAAATAAGTTTCAAAAATAGCCCTTATCACAGGTCCCTATAAGGGCTTGTAATGAGCGAAATAAAATTATTGTCAAAGTGCATAATAACTGCTCCTTCCAAACAACTGTAACATGTTAGCGTGAAGTGACAAAAAGATATTAGGGGAATGGTACCAGTGCCTCGGGCATCACTGTATTTGTCTGTCAGAGTTTCCATTATAAGCTTTACCTTAAGTCAGGCAAATAATTCACCTTGGGGCAAAACATGGGTTTCAAGCCAGAAATAATGTGTGGTAGCATGTTTTAAAATAGATTTACACAGTTGATACCAACTTAACCATAACAACATCAAGCATTTATAGAGCACTTTTGAGCGTTCAATGTGCTTCACATACATAATCCTTACAATAACTCTGTGATACAGATCTGTATCATTAACTGTGCACTGTAGATGGGATGCAAGTGGACTGAGACTGATAAAAGGACTTGCCTATAGCCAGTGGAGTTCATTGGGGTGAATGAAGCACTGCCCTGTCAACCTCAGCCAGTCCTGAGTCTGCATTCCTACTTAAAACCAATCAAGCGGGTGACCCTGCCTGTCAGCTTCCACCTCCTTACTGTAACTCACCTGGAAGAAGAATGGGGCAAAACTACAATTAGTTGGCTATGGCTCTCATCAGCCTTACAAGTCTCAAAAAAATATTGATGAGCTTGAACATTTGCAGAGGAGGGTAACCAAAATTATGGAGAGCCTGGAAACCAAGCCTTATTAGGAACAGTTGAAGGAGCTGGGTATGTTTAGCCTGGAAAAGAGAAGACCATGAAGAGATAGGATAGCCATCGTTAAATATCTAAAGGGCTGTCACATGGAAGATGGAACAAGCTACAAGTTACAAGAAAGGAGATTCTAACTAAACATCAGGAAGAACTTTCAGACATTAAGAGCTGTTGTACAGTGGAATAGACTCCCTCATAAGCTCGTAGGGTCTCCTTCCTTGGAGGTTTTTAAGCAGAGGTTGGGTGGTCATCTGTCATAGATGCTTTAGTTGAGATTCCCTCATTGCAGGTGGTTGGACTCATAGCCGAGTAATATTGTCTTCCATGAACACGGTCTTAACAGTGAGTCCAGTTCTGGATCCATATGTCCTTCTACAGTGGGGTTTCCAGGCAGGAGTTGATCACAGTGAGGGTTTGCCAAGTGCGCCTTTCTCTTAGGACGTTTCTCCCTTTCATCCTGAGTTCGAGCATCTTCAAAGCTCATGGCACCTTTGGTAAAGGCTGTTCTCCAATTGGAGTGCTTGCAGACCAGTGTTTCCCAGATGTTGGTGTTTATACTACATTTTTTTTAGATTTGCCTTGAGTCAGTCTTTAAACCTTTTTTGTTGACCACCAGCTTTTCCATTTTTAAGTTCAGAATAGAGTAGTTGCTTTGGAAGACGATCATCAGGCATCCGCACAACATGACCAGTCCAACAAAGTTGATGTTGAAGAATCATTCTTTTGACACTGGGGATTTTTGCTTCTTCCCGTACACTGGCATTAGTTCGCCTGTCTTCCCAAGTGATGTGTAAAAAAATTCGGAGACACTACTGATGGAATATTTAAAGGAGCTGGAGATAGTGTTTATAAATGGTCCATGTTTCACAAGCATACAGTAAGGTTGGTAGTATGATAGCTTTGTAAACAAGCATTTTGTTTCCCTGCAAATGTCCTGGTCCTCAAACACTCTGCACTTCAGTCGGGCCAAAGCTGCACTCACAGAGCTCAGACGATGCTGGATTTTGGCATCAATGTCAGCTCTTATGGAAAGATAACTGCCAAGATAGAAGTGATCAGCTATATGACCCTTCAGGCCCTTTCAACTCTACAGTTCTAGGATTCTATGATAGATGAATTTGTTTAGCCTTGCTTATTTATTTATAAATGTGTTTATATACTGCGTTCTTGCAAAACATTAGAGCAGAAAACATAAAAAAATACTGAGCAATCATTCAAGTGATTAGCTGCTCAAAAGTTATTTGAAAAATATTCGCAATCAGAGCTGGTCCTAACATTAGGCAAATTGAGGCAAATGCCTCTTGTAGCAGATGATGGGAGTCAGCAGCAACATACCCAAGTTGTTCCTCTTAAAGTTGACATCCATTTCCCAATGTTACCTGACACCTCTCCTGGGGCCCCTAATCTGGCATAATGCCTCAGGTGTGGTAGAAGATGTTTTTCCTATCACCAGTGTTGAAGTGAGACTATGCCAGCCAGCCAGCTTCTGTATGTGGACTGGGAAGAAGGCACCATCTTGTACTTCTCAAGTAGCAAAATGCCTTGGGCTGGCTCTGACTGCAGTTAACGTGCCTCACTCATTTCAAAAGTAGCCTGCGGGGTTTGGCTGAAACTGACTGCAGCTCATTTCTCCAATCAGTGGCCTCAGAGTGGCAAATTTGTATCTTCACCTGCTGGAGTCCAGTTCAAGCCTTCTGCTGCCTGACTCTAGAGTCCATGTGCGCCATTCCCTCACACTGTCCTTTAGGGCTACATTACACCTCTTTTGTCTTGCTGTCCACCAAGATTTCCTCTGACTGCTTAGGTCAGGTAAAGTTTATGACACCTGCAACGTTGTCATAACAACTCAGCCTGACAGTGTCGCTTGCTGTGGTATGCAACGGCAACTTTCCCTGCTTTGAAAAAATGTTTTCCAGCTGCCCTCTAACTAACAGCTGTCAAAGTCTTGTTATACCTACAGGGTAAGGTTTATGCTACGTACAATGTGAGACATGTACTTTCAACAGTGACTGCAGAGCGATTATGGAACGATTCTACATGGTAGTGCTACCAAGGAGACCTGTTCTGATTTTTTTTTAAGCCTTCATTTTATTTATTTATTTGTTAACAACCTCACCAGTGACTGCAGCTGAAAAACGAGTGTTATGCCAGAAATGTTATGCCAAGGAGTAACATAAAATAGCAGCCTCCAGTGGTAGTAGCGATTTTTTGTTTTTTTAAGGACAAGATATATTTATGGAGGATTTGTTTCTCTGTGACTAATGCCCAGGACAGGACTGGTGTCCTTATCTCAAACAGAATAACTCCAATGCTGGTCATAAGGAAACAATGAGAACTAGCTGCAGCAGTGCCATTGGGGCAGGGATTTGGGTTAGAATGACAAGGTATCCTGTTTTGCCATGGCTTTGAACTTGCTGGGGAAGTGAAAGCAAGAAACAGATCAAGGCAAGTACAAGCAAAGGTTCGGGTTAGTCATCTCCCAGTAGCCTGCCTAGGTCATCTCAGCAATGAGCTCAGGCCTTTGGGGGCCTTCTTTAGGCTGGCAAGCTCAACTCATCTCCTCAGTGGTAAAACATCTGCTTTGCATGAAGAAGGTCCCAGGTCAGTTGCTGGCATCTCCAGCATAATGTCCACAGTACTGAGCTAGTATTTCTAAGTGTTCAACAGCTTCCTGCATTCTTATGTTTTTGGCCTGCTTTCCTCCAGGATCCCCTGAAGCCTGAGACCCTGATTGGAACAGATACCAGGCCAATGAAATACATTTACAGTAGTACCTCGGGTTACAGCCACTTCAGGTTACAGCCGCTTCAGGTTACAGACTCTGATAACACAGAAATAGTACTTCAGTTTAAGAACTTTGCTTCAGGATGAGAACAGAAATCCCGCGGTGGCGCAACGGCAGCAGGAGGCCCCATTAGGTAAAGTGGTACCTCAGGTTAAGAACAGTTTCAGGTTAAGAATGGACCTCCAGAATGAATTAAGTTCTAAACTTGAGGTACCACTGTATTGAAAGAAGGTAAGGAAGTTTATTGAAAATAGATAAGACAGAGTCCAATCAAGAAACCAATGAGATGATCCACTAACAAGAAACAAACAGAGCACTTCCTTGTAGTCTCTCCCCTCCCCCATTATTATTATTTTTATACTTCTTTGCACACAGAATTATCTATCCCATTTTCAAGGCAATTGCCACAGTTCTTCAGCCAAGATTGAAGTTCTATTTTGCAGGAACAAGACAGTAGAATGGTCTGCTCCCAAGGCTGAAGTAGCCCTTGTGAAAAAATGGTCACAAAGCAAAAGAAGGGGGCAGTTAGAGTAGACCAGGGATGTGGATCACCTTTTCCAGCCAGAAGGTCACATTCCCTCATGGGCAACCTTCTGGGGCAAAAAAAGTGGGTGGCTTATAGAATAGCCTACATTTAAACTATGAATTTTGCACAGACACATCTCTCCATCCAGGCAAGTAAGAGGTATTATCACAGCTCAAGGACACATTTCAGTCAGGCAAAAACATCCAAGGAAGGGGTGGAGCAGGACTAGTGAGGTGTGCAGCATGCGAAGGGATGTAATCTGGATAGAATACTGAGGGTCAGATAAGGGACACCTGAAGGGTTGCATTTCACTCTTGGCCTGGGGGTTTCTCACCTATGGATTAGACTTATAAATAACTACAAAGTTTTCTCTAGCCATAAATTCAGCAGCATGTATTGTAAGGAGCATTACACATAGAGCAATACCATCAGCGTATGTTTCAGTAAATACTTAACATCTTTAATGTTTCAGTTTCCCAGTAGGGCTGTCTCTAAATTCTATTCTCTATCTATCTATCATCTATCTATCATCTTCTGCAATGTTAAAGTGATTAATCCATTGGATTAATGGATTAAAATTAATCAGTGAAAAGGTTCCCCCAGTTAATGGTGCTATTAAAAAATCTCCAAAATAAATGCTTCAGATGGCAGGCAGAATCGTAAAAGCTGCATTTTTCTCTATTCTTACACAAAGGAAGGGATGACACATGTGTGAATTATCTAAAAGCAAAGAATACCTCTTCCTTCAGATGTATTGTTTTTACACTTATCTAAATTTAATCAATTAATTGGTCATTTAATCACAACAACTTAGGGAGCTACCTTATACCAAGTGAGATAATTGATCTGTCTGACTGCCATTGAATTTCCTGGATTTCAGACAGGGATGTTTCCCAGACTTTTGTGGTGATGCCAGGAGTTTAACCAGGGACTTCTTGTGTGCAAAACATGCATTCTATTTCTAAGATACAGCCCATTGCTAATTCTCTCCCTGCAATGTGTATTTGTTTAAACCATATTAATCAGGTTGCAATGTATGCACACACACACAGATAGAGACACATATCTTTCCTCAAATTCTCGATAGTTTGGGCTTACACCGTAGATTGTTGTATCTCTCACAAATGAAACACCCAGCTGTCGTCTGTGAACATTACCAACCAATGCAGTTTCCTGACAAAGGTATAGCCAAATAGGTGTGATCCAATAGGAAACAGCAGGAAGTCGTTTGAGCAGATGGTCACCAGGCTTGTCATACAAGAGTCCATGTTTGTTCACTGGCAGAGATCCCAACTATATGAATGTCAAACAGCTGTCCACCCTGAAGTTGGTATATGCACATTTTGTCAGAGGAAGAAGATACTAGCTTTCTGAAATTCATATTCCTGTAGCCAAATGTATCAATGGCTGTTTGAACAGTAGATATCCATTTTCATGTATTTCACAGAAATACATTGGAACTGGAGGAAAATAAGGTGAGGGGTTGCTAATCTCACATATCTAAATGGTTATATGGTCGTTAGTTTTTAAATTGCAAATGTATCATTTCAATGTGTTTTTACTCTATTCTGAAACCAGGAATGACAATTGTGTCATTTTCTATAACTATATCCACAGAATGGGAGGGGCAGGATCCCCAATGGCATGCTCTATGGTGTGTTTGGGGAGGGTGGGGAGCTGGCTTCAGGCACGAGAACTGTGGGCAGAGCACTTCTGTACTTCAAAGATGTTTGCAAATGCGACACGAAGACTGGCAACATTAACCCCCACCCTGTGGGGTATCCCTTGCATACGACTGCAGTGTCTGAATGCATCCATAGCATTGACCAGAAGAGGAATGACCACTGGGAGAAGTACAGAGAGAAGAAACTCCTTGGTGCATCAGCACAACCAGATACCTTCATCTTCCCCAACTGCAACAACACATGTCACTCCTGTATCGGTCTCTACAGCCACAGCGGGAGCTGTAACCTTCCAACAGTTTGACTTCACCCCCAAAGGCACATTCCTCCATTGTCTCCTGAGACAGACGGGTGCTAACAAAAAGATCAATTAGATTACAAAAATTTTCACAGCAGTGATGGTTAATAGACTGAAAACATTTATCGGGAAATACATTCATCTGGATCAAGCTGGGTTTGCCCTGGGGCATAAAATCATGGACTCAATTAGGAAATTATTAAACATAGTATACCATAGTAAACAGAGTACGTCACCAAGAGCAAGTTTATCATTAGATATATTTAAAGGATTTGACTGCATGGAACCAAAAGTATTTAATCAGGGTGATTAAAAAATGATTTGGCCATAAATTTGTCAGGAAAAAAATGGAAAATGTTTATGATATTATGTATGGTAAAATTAGGATAAATAATACAGATTCACAAAAATGTCAGTTTAGCTGTGGGACAAAACAAGGTATCCCATTACCGTCTTTATTGTTGTTATGCTTAATTTCCTATTTGTGGTGGCTGAAGGCTGTTTGTGAATGTTCTTTCTTTCATTCTGTAAACCATCTCACCAGTAGTCTGTACTTGACACTGTCCCAAATTTCAAGTAAAACTCAAAGTAAGGCATCATGAGGTCACTCCTTCCTGAGGCTTCTTTAGATCAGACCAGCAACAGAGGTTCCAAACTGTTGGACACAAGGGCCACATTCTCTTCATACATTTAAACCACTATGATCAGGGGCGCCGACTTATAAAAAATATTGGGGGGGCCCATACCGGGGTCCTCGCCACAAGATCCTGGCTGCGGGGCGCAATTCGGGAGGGCTCGGCTGGCCGGGCCCAGGCCCGCGGGGCTCCTCCGCGCTCCCCTCCCCCGGCCGGGCGGCGCCTGCAAAGGCTGCGGGTTCCGCTGCACCTCCGTCTCTCTTTCCACTGGTAGCGAGAGCGGGTGGGAGGAGGCCACCCGGGAGCCGGAACCGGGCACCAAATAAGGAGAGCGGGGCGGGCCTGGATCCTGGCCTTGTTTGGCGCTTCCCCTCGGCCGGCGGCCCAGCCAAACCCACGGCGGCGGCGAGGCGATGCCCGTGCAGGGGGGCGCCCACCCCTCGGCCCCCGCCCGGCGCTGCCGCCCCAGCACCTGCTCGCTCCTCCCAAGGGGCCTCCTCTCCCTCCCGCCTCTTCGCAGCAGTAATATAATTTTCTTAAATTATTGGGGGGCAGAGCCCCCCCAAACGAATTTTTGAGGGGGCTCGGGCCCCCTCAGGCCCCATGGAGTCGGCGCCTATGACTATGATACTGTAAACGGTCATAGTATCCCTCAGAGAATTCTGGGGTCCTAAGTTTGTTAAGGGTGCTGAGAATTGTTAGGATACCTCCTATTCATCTCCCAGAGCTAAAAATTCCAGAGTGATTTAGCAATCTCACAGGGAGCTCTGGTTACTGTAGCTCTTTGAGAGGGATTGAGACCTCCTCTTGGTGCTCTTAACAAACTATAGCTCTTCTCTGGCAGAAGTCACCACTGATGAGTTGAGGTGGTAAGGCAGGCTTCCTCAACCTCGGCCCACGAGATGTTTTTGGCCTACAACAACAACAACAATTTATTATTTATACCCTGCCCATCTGGCTGGGCTTCCCCAGCCACTCTGGGCAGCTTTCAACAAAATATTAAAATACAGTAATGCATCAAACATTACAATACAAATGCATACAACTCCCATGATTCCTAGCTAGCAGGTCCAGTGGTCAGGGACGCTGGGAATTGTAGTCTCAAAACATCTGGTTGAGGAAGCCTGTGGTAAAGTATATCTCCTGCCCTCATTATTAATATTCAGGAGAAAGTTGAAAGCATCCCTGTAGCCCAGCTGGAATATTTGGTAGCTGGAATGTAATACTATTCTAGGCCATCTTAAAATCATTACTGTAGTTGTGAGAGTATGGAACTGGGTTTAAATGCCTTTTCAACACTTTAAATTGTCTTTAAAGTCGTGTGTGTGTGTGTGTGTGTGTGTGTGTGAGAGAATAACTTGTTTTAGTGTTTTCTTGTTTGCTGTCCAGGGCTCTTTTGGAAAGGTGGATGGAATAGAAACCTAATTAATAAGCAAACAACTCATTAGATTCCTGGCCCTGATGGATGACTTGGGTTCCTGTATAGTTATCTCCTTTGTCATCTCTTCCTGACAGTTCTCATCTCACACCAACCATGGACTGATCCCCTGATGTGAACAAGAGCTTGAAGTAAATTCATCAGTGTTTATCCCAGAATATCATACCATTTAAAAGTTTCTTAGGACCCCTAGAGACTGATTATTATTTTTTAAATAGGTGTATTCAGAAATGTTTCCTTGGCTGCATTCTAACATGGGGTTTATTGCAATAGTTTTATTCGTCTGGATGCTAGTGCATCTGTCCTGATTTCTAACATTCTTTTTTACACTGCAGTACCTGTTGCATTATAGAACTGTGGCTTTTAAAAATCAATATACCACTATGTCACACTAAATTTTAAAAGGCAGGAAATAACTCCATGCCAAGATACAGCCGCACATTTCATCACATGAAATTACAACACAAAACTTCCATGATTTTCCGAGTTAACAGTGTTGCAAACAGATTGTTTCTGGAAACAATTAATATGGAAATGGGCACTAAACATCCACTAGGCCACATTTGTGTTGTTATAAACATAAAAAGTAAAGGTAAAGGGACCCCTGACCATTAGGTCCAGTCGTGACCGACTCTGTCATCTCGTTTTACTGGCTGAGGGAGCCGGCGTACAGCTTCTGGGTTATGTGGCCAGCATGACTAAGCCATTTCTGGCGAACCAAAGCAGCTCACGGAAACGCCGTTTACCTTCCCGCTGGAGCGGTACCTATTTATCTACTTGCACTTTGACATGCTTTTGAACTGATAGATTGGCAGGAACAGGGACCGAGCAATGGGATCTTACCCAGTCATGGGGATTTGAACTGCTGACCTTATGATTGGCAAGTCCTAGGCTCTGTGGTCTAACCCACAGTGCCACCTGTGTCCCATTATAAACATATACATATATAAATGAAATTTGGAAATTACTGGGTAAGAAAATGCTAGCAAAATGGAATAAAGTACTCCCTGAATGCAGCCCAACATTGTCCTTGCGTGCCTTCATACCATACTCTGGGACTTTGTTTTCATTTTTGCAAACTATATAGCTTTGTTGGAGCATTAACTGCTATTTCTCTTCTCCTCTCTTGCTCTCCCCGGGAAGGGAGCCAACAGTGATCTGAGGTTTGTTTTTTAAGTACTGGCTCACTAATGTAAAGGCATTGGAAGTACAGAGCCCGTCATCCCCATCTGTCTGATATTACTTCACATGGCCGTGGCCATATTGAGCATATTGAACTAATTCCAAGGCTGTGTTTGCCTGTCAAATTACCTGCCTTCTTATATAACCCCCATCCCTTCACCACAGCTTTTTGCTTCCTAATGCAAGGCATTTATTTTCCTTGACAACTTTTTTCGTTGGCTTTGGCCTAAATGGAGAACAAGGATGAGCTTGGCTCACTCCATTCTCTAAGTAATCATTTTTTAATTACACCAGAGGTGGGATCATCTGCAGCAATTACTGAAAAGATGTCAGCTCTCAGATAATGGAGTAAAACATTAGTTGAACAAGACCAACTTAGGTTTCCTGCCTCCCAGACATTGGCCACACTTGTTTCTGCAGGCAATTGGCATCATCTTGAATGCTACCTCATCTACATACCATAGCTGGCTTCAGTCTTTGGGGAAATGTTTCATCTGTCATTACCCACTCTCTTTTGTGTGTTTGAAATGCCCTTTTCCTTTCAAAGAAAAGACTACATAAGCAGTTGAATTAGAAGTGGTTAATGCTACATTTTCAAACATTGTACTTCCCCAGGGTTTCTGCATCAATTACTTGTCAGGGAAAGTTGTTGACATTTGTAGGGTTGGGGGAGTGACATGAGTGGGATTTCCCTGGTTAATACATCAGAGGATGACATGATATATTGAGTCAAATAGGACTACTTGACCCATAATTTTCCAGTCCCCATTTTTGTAAGCTTCAGGCTGGCCCTTCTTAGAAAAAGGTGCTGGACCACATGAATACTTGCTCTGACCTGTCAGAAGATAGCAAGGTCCCTGATCTGACTCTGAGGGAGTTGGCAAGACCCTGATTCGTCTCAGTTTGTCTCATTTCCCAGCCAAAACATAGAGCTGATGCATAACTGTTCTATCAGAATTGTGACTAGTAGCCAGTGATAAGCCTTATCCTTCCTGAATTTGTCTAATTCCCTTTAAAAGTTATCCAGTTGGTGTCCCTCACTACATCCATGTGATGTGTGAATTCTGACCTGAATATTCCTCTACTCAGTGTCACTGGATGAAACACCTATACAATGTCTCCCCTCTTATTCACAATTTTCTAAGCTAAAAAATAAAAAGCCTCAAATGTAGCCACTTTTTGTTATAAACTTTGCAGATTAGTTGGAAAACACACACAGTAGCAGCAGCGTATGTGAAACCTCTTTTTAATTAAAAAGCTGCCACATAACTCTGAAAAATTCTCCTTTTGATCATCACTTGGGCTTTGTCTTTTGAATGGAATCTTTTTTTAAAAAAACCAAAAATTCTTGGAGAGCTTTCCTTTCAGCCGTGGAAGCCTATTTTTAATATTGGGGTAGAGTTCAGCTGTAACTCTGAACTTTGGTATAACAGGTAAGGGTAAGCCAGAGTTCTTGCAGAGTGAAGAGAGCATAACATCTGCCTTTGTCCCAGAGAGTTAGGTGCAAACCTTCAGATGGTGATATTTCAAGGCCGAGCTGAGCTATGCAGCTTATTAAGGCACATGAAAGATGCTAAAACTAAGGCAGTTCACAGGGAAGTTTCAAAAGGAGACTGCGGGCATCTAGTGATCTATTTGCTGAATGCACCAGCTTCTCATCTCCTTAAGACTGCCATTTAAATTCAACTGAGGTCAGGCTAGGGTCTTGAATCCTGGAAGCAAAACTTCTCTGCAGTTCAGCATGACTGTAAGATGAAGCATGCGTGCACACACACACACACACACACAAATTGCCATCGGTTTGGTGAAGAAGTTCCAGTCTTGAGCTCCCCGTGGGCCACTGTTTTACTGTTAAAAAATTCTGGAAGAACAAAATGAAGATATTTTCTGCATTGATGTGTCTAAAAGAAGAGGACACACACCTTGCTTTCAGTCCAGACCTTGGAGGTAGAGATAAAATAATGTCTTCAGAAATAGGTTGCTGAAGTTGGCACACGTTTAGACAAGCATCTGAATTCATCAAATTGGCTGTTGGGTGGACTGTGGACTTGTGATTTCTTTGTCACCCCTCAGGTGTTCATTTGGTTTTTGCTCATGCTTAGCACAGGATGCTAAGAACATAAGTAACCTGCTGGGTCAGGCCACTGGCATGATGTCTATGGGAAGCCCAAAACCATGGACCTGAGTTCAATAGTATTCTCCAAGCTTGTGCTTCCCAGCACCTGGCATTCAGATGCAAACTGCCTCTGATAGTAGAGATATAGGACACAGCCATCCTGTTCACCTCTGATGACTTTTCACACATGCATGTATTTAGCTCTTCACAACTCAGAGCTTAATTCATTTCATCCAAATGTGTGAAGTCTCTCTGTTGGACTACATGGCTAAATTGATTAATTAGCTGAGATGGAAAATAGGACTGAAAGAGGAAATGTTTCTTCACACAGTGTATCTCACCATTTATGGAATTTTTCAGCCACTGCAGATTGCAGGGCTTGGCTGCCAGCTTTGGAATGTGTTGAGGCAAATTTATGCATTATAATTCTATCTTACTTCTATCAAAAGTACAGATTTACAGCTTTTGAATCAATAAATATAAAATGTCATATGCAAATGACATGCTAACATGCACCCTATTTTGTCCTTCTTTTGGGGCAACTTGCAAATGGCCACCCTAAATCTAGGAGTCTCCCATATGCAAGCTGCAGTTATACAAGTCCAGACATGATGGACACATTCACACCATACATTTAAAGCATTCTGATACTTTTTAAATAGTCACGGCTCTCCCTAAATAATCGCGGGAAGTATAATTTGTTAAGGATGCTGAGAGTTGTTAGCAAGTGCCTTTTTAGGGGTTACCTGACGGCGAAGCGAGCCGCGTCCAGTCTCTGCTGGGCCCCTGTACCTCCGGACACCCTCCGGACGTGTTTTCTGGGGTGCTTGCGCCCTTCTGCACCCCTTTTTGCCTCCCTTGTAGGACAGGGTTCGCGCTCTCGCCGAAACCCTTCTCGCTCCGGAGACGCGCTCCACCGGAAGTTGTCAGGTGAAGAGCACGGCGGCGCTGAGCAGCAGGTCCGGGGCAGCCATTTCCCCCCTCCCTAGTAGTGGACAGCCCTTGTCTCGCAGAAGATTAGCGCTCCGCTCTCAAACGCAGGAATCTGGGGAGTAAGCTGAACCTGAAGGTGCAACGATTCGGAACAGAGAAACCCGGCAAGTAACAGAAGGAGTATAGAGTTCAGCCTTTATAAGGAATCAGCGAACACGCAGGAAAGTCTCAGAGCGGAGAAAGCGAAGTGAGTTTCCCCCTAGAGAATACTTTGTTTCCCTGAAAGACTCTCTATTATAGCATTTGGCAACATATTAACAACTTAAGAGAGCTTTAAAATCAGGGAACAGAGGGCGAGGTCATTAAACTGGGACCGTCTAAGGGACTTAAGGGATGGTGAGAAGCCCCCCCCCCCTCGCGCTGCTTACAGTAAAGTGAGAACGGAGGAGCGGAAAGAGAAAGCGCAGACGCCATTACGAGGAAGGGAAAAAGCAAAACGCGGTTGGGGTTTGCTAACAAAGACTACTGACATTACGGATTAACCTGGTCCTAAATTTTCAGCTGTATATCCACTCATTTGAGGATACCTCAGTGTTGAAGTGGGAAGGTTTATGATCTCCGATGACTACTTAATGACTGGTCAACAGTCCCACACCCTCTGATGTTGGAATCTTCAGACTGCCTATGTGGAGAAATTGTTTCCGGAACGGAGCAGCACTAGAGAGTGCCACCTAGCGGACAGAGTATACTAATACGTTTTGGATTTTTCCTTTTTTTTTTTTCTTTCCCCCTCTCTTCTCTTGTCTCCTTCTCTCTCCTTCTTTCTCTCTCTCTTCGGTGCACCATATCTGGCTCCCATATGTTTCTGGTCTTCACCCAGCTGAACTGCGGGGTTTTGAAGCGTGAACCCCAATCCTTCGACCTCTGACTGTAATATCCCTCACTGCTTCTGTAAGAGTTCAAAAACTTTGGGAACTTTATGGAACCTTCAAAGTAGGTTTATTGTGAAAGGAACTAAGCTGATTTAAGTGAACTATCTAAGGACTGTCAATCTTCCGGGTTGGGAAAAAACAAGGACAAACGGGCATCGGTTAATAACTGTCAGAAACCAAGATTCTGGGTGTTCAAATATAGCAAGAATGTCAAATACTGGGAAAAGACCTGAAGGGGGAACACCAATGGATAGGAAGGGATCTAAACAAGAAGGGGATTTTAGAGCAGAGATCTTAAAAATGTTCGCGGAGATAAAACAAAGTGAAAAAAACGTAGAGCTTAAGTTAGAGCAAGTAGAACATAGAATTGAGAAAATGGATAAAAAGATAGATGAAACAGTTAACGAATTGAAAGGCCAATTAAAAGAGGTATTTAGGAGGACACAGGCAGTGGAGGAAGGTTTAAAGAAGACAAGATCAGAAATGAAGGATGTGAGGCGTGAGGAGGATAAGATAAAAGCAGAGATACTGGAGCTGAATAAATGCCAAGAGGATATGAAAGATTTAATTGCGATGAATGAACTAAGACAGAGGGAATCTAACCTGAGGCTGAGAGCCGTGCCCGAAGTACAAGGCGAAAATATAAAAGAGATACTGATAACAGAATTAGCCTGCTGGTTAGAGATTCCAACAGAAGAGATTGAGAATGCAATACAATCTGCATTTAGATTAAAAGCCAAACCAGCCAGAAATAAAAAACTTGTAGGAGACTGTTTAGTTACATTTAAAGAAAGGGAAATGAGGAATAAAATCTTGCTTAAAAATAGAGAGAAAAGGCTGAATATTGGCGGAAATTATATAATAATTTTTAAAGACATTCCAGTCAGGCTATTAAAACGTAGAGAATCATATAAAGAACTGGTACAGACACTGAAAAGAAATAACATCGAGTTTAAATGGGAGTTCCCCGAAGGAATCTCCTTCACCTATAGGAGTAAGAGACAAAAACTGACAAACCCGGAAGAAACTGGTAAATTTTTAAGGAAATATAAAGAATTAAAAATACAAAAAGAAGAAGAAAGAAGTGAGGAGGCAGAAGGGGGGAAAAACTCAGAAGAAGAGGCGGAGAGGACAGGGGGAGAGGAGGGGGAAGGAGAGGAAGAGGCAGCGGGAGGAGTCTAGAAGAAGAAAGTAGTTTTCTTTTCTTTTTTTTCTTTTTTTTTCTTTTTTTTTTTCTTTTCTTTTTTTACTAAGGTAATTCACTATGGTGCTAAGAGTCTGGAGTTGGAATGTCAACGGGATGAACGATAAGGGAAAGAGGAATAAAATTGAGCATATCCTAAAGAAAGAATGTCTAGATATCATTTGCCTGCAGGAAACCCACATAGCAAGGAAGCATAAAAGAGTTCTGATTAATAAAAGACTAGGGAACGAGTTTGTATCATCTGATCGAAGTAAAAAAAGGGGGGTAGTCATTTACATTAACAAACAAATCGCAGCGCAACAAATTTATAAAGACGAAGAAGGGAGGATAGTAATAGTTCAAATTAACTGGCAAGGAGAGAAGGTAGTAATAGTGGGGATATATGCGCCCAATGATAATAAATCGGAGTTTTACAGGATGTTGGAAGGAAAGTTGCTTGATTATGCCGATCAAAAAATTATATTATTAGGAGATATGAACGGTGTGGTGTCGCTAGAGATGGATAGGCTAAGGGACGGAAAGGGCAAAGAAGGGAAGCTACCGAAAACCTTTTTTTCATTGGTTCAAAACTGCAATCTGGTAGACATTTGGAGATTTAAATACCCCCTGGAAAAACAATACACTTTCCACTCAGAATCTAAAGATTCATCTTCAAGATTAGATCAGATATGGATTTCGTCAGAATTAGTCCCAAGATCCGTACGGGTGGGGATCCAAGCCAAAACTATTTCGGACCATAACCCAATAAAAATGGAACTGAAAGGGCTGGAAGGAAGATCATACAGATGGAAAATGAAAGATTATCTGTTAGACGATCAAGAGATAGTAGAGAAAGCCCAAAAAAGGTTAAAGGAATACTTTGAGGACAATTTAGGCAACGATACAAAACCAAAGGTAGTGTGGGATGCAGGCAAGGCGGTGATGCGGGGCTTTTTCATCCAACAGAGTGTAATTAAGAACAGAAAAAGAGAAAAAGGGAGAAAAGAGATTCTACAACAAATATGGGACAATGAACAAAAATTAATTAAAAACCCCAAAAATAAGAGAATAAAAGAGAACATTAAAGTTCTACAATCTCAATACGCAATGCTGATAAATAGGGAGATAGAATGGAAAGTTAAAAAACTAAGACAGAGGAGTTTCGAATATGCTAATAAATCAGGGAAGCTATTAGCTTGGCAACTCAAAAAGAGGAAGGAACAAAATACAATAAATAAAATTGTGGTGGAGGGAGAAGAGATAAATAAACCTAAAGAAATAAGGAAAGCCTTTTTGGATTTCTACAGAGGACTTTTTAGAAATACTGAAAAGAATAACCTGAGAAAAATAGAAAGATACCTAAAATGTAAGAATATAAATAAGATCTCTACAGTGGAGAAAGAGAAACTGAGTGCCCTAATTGAGGTAGAAGAAATTAGAGCAATTATAAAAGATTTAAAAAAAGGGAAAGCCCCTGGCCCAGACGGGTTTACCGGCAGATACTATAAAGAGATGGAATCAGTTCTGCTGACCCCATTGCAAGAAGTAATGAACAATATCCTCAAAGAAAGAGAAATACCTGAGACATGGAAGGAGGCATTAATCACATTAATTCCCAAACAAGATGCAGATCTACAACAGATTAAAAATTTCAGACCGATTTCCTTATTAAACATAGATTATAAGATCTTTGCGGGAATCCTGGCAAGAAGACTAAAGGATATTTTGGTAGAAAGCATACATAAAGACCAAGCGGGCTTCCTGCCGGGTAGGCACATGAAAGATAACATAAGGAATATAGTTAACATCATAGAATACTTAACAGACAGGTGTGACAAGCAAGGCCTGCTGCTGTTTGTGGACGCTGAGAAAGCGTTTGATAACGTGATTTGGGATTTTCTGCTAAAACAACTGGAATATATGGAAGTGGGCACTGAATTCTATAATGGAATAAAGGCAATTTACACCGAACAGAGGGCAAGGTTGATAATAAACAATGTGGAGACTGCAGAAATGATAATAACAAAGGGAACAAGACAAGGATGCCCGTTGTCCCCACTGTTGTTTATAATGGTGCTAGAAGTCCTCCTAAATTCAATAAGAAAAAACAAAGGTATAAAAGGAGTAATGGTTGGGCAGAACGAATATAAAATCAGGGCATTTGCGGACGACTTGGTCGTAACAATGGAAGACCCAATAGACTCAATAAAAGAGGTACTTGAAGAATTTGACCAATTTGGAAAAGTGGCTGGCTTCAAACTAAATAAAAGGAAAACCAAAATATTAGTTAAGAATATGCAAAGCGATATAGTTGAAGAACTACAAAGAGAAACGGAAATAGAGGTGACCAGGAAGGCAAAATATCTAGGAGTATGGGTAACGTCAAAAAACATAGATCTATTTAAAAATAACTATGAAACAGTATGGAAAGGAGTCAACAAAGATATTGAAACATGGGGCAGACTAAAACTGTCATTTTGGGGCAGAATAGCCACAATCAAAATGTCTGTACTTCCTAGATTATTGTTTTTGTTCCAAAATATCCCTGTGGTTAAAGGTACAAAGATATTTAAAGACTGGCATAGGAAGATTTCTAAATTTATCTGGCAGGGCAAGAAACCAAGAATAAAATTTAAATTGCTGACTGATGTGAAGGAAAGGGGAGGTTTCGCCCTGCCAGATTTGAAGCTATATTACGAGGCGTCATGCCTATGCTGGGTAAAAACTTGGATAAAACTGCAAGACAAGGAAGTGCTAGACTTAGAGGGACACAACAACCGATTTGGGTGGCATGCCTATTTATGGCACGGGCGGAGGAAAGTGCATAAAGACTTTGGAAATCATATATTTAGGGGTCCACTGATTGAGGTATGGGAGAGGTATAAAGACATGCTAGAACCCAAAACTCCCCACTGGCTGTCGCCACTAGAAGTTATGAGTGCCAAAAAGATCAATATGAGGACTAACTGGGCTACTTACGAACAACTGTTAATTAAAGAAGAAGGAAAGTGGAAAATGAAGCCGTACGAAACGGTTAAAGACCAAGTCCATGACTGGCTGCATTATTTCCAGATCAATGACATGTTTAGGAAAGATACTAAAGACAAAGGATATGCCGATAAAAATTCCAGATTCCAAAATGAGATATTGAACAATAATATAAAAACCTTGTCTAAAATGTATAATCAGTTACTGGATTGGAATTTAATTGACGAGGAAGTTAAGTCAGTAATGACATACTGGGCAAGAGATTTAGGCCATAACATCTACTTTGAAGAATGGGAAAAACTCTGGAAATACCATCTTAAGTTCACTGCCTGTGTGACATTGAAGGAAAACTTAATGAAAATGTTCTACCGTTGGTATATGACCCCTGTAAAACTAGCTAGGATGTACGGATCCTGTAATAAGTGCTGGAAGTGCAAGAAAAGGGAGGGGACCTTCTACCATATGTGGTGGGAGTGCCAGAAGGTTAAAGGGTTCTGGGAGAGTATATATAACGAAATGAAGAAAATTTTGAGATACACCTTTGTTAAAAAACCAGAGGCCTTTCTGCTGGGATTGGTAGGAAGGGAGATAAAGAGGGAAGATTACAAGCTGTTCCAGTACGCAACAACGGCAGCAAGAGTCTTATTGGCTAAAAATTGGAAATCAGAGGGTCTACCGACAATTGAGGATTGGAGATCAAAACTACTAGAATATGCGGAGATGGATAGGATGACGGGGAAAATCAGATATTTAAAGGATCAGAGGTTTACTAAAGATTGGGAAAATTTCACGAACTATCTGGAAGATCTAAGCAATGGACAGATAACTCTAGTGGGTTTTAAAGGAGCTCTGTAAAAAGTAAAGGGTACTGTCTAAAGAGAAACGGGAGAACTAGGATGAATAATGGCATTACAAACTAAGAACTGCGAAAATACAAAAAAGATTAGTATGGATGATTTGTGGAAAGGTTGAAGGAAGTCACATTTAAAAATCTGTGAAAGTAATAATTGAATCTGTATATTTTAATTTTGTATTTTGAATTATGTAAACTAATAAAAATTATGCATTGGAAAAAAAAAAGAGAGTTGTTAGCAAGTGCCTATTTCCCACACAGAGCTATAATTCCCAGAGCAATTAAGTATCACTCCTTGGAATAGTATGTTAGGAGGCAGGTACTGTAGGTGGGGGCATGGTAGCAGGGGGCACACTGAGGTTGGTGGGGCAGTGCCTCATTTACCCAAGTAGACAAGCTTCCCCTCTGTTCTTGTATACACATTGATTTGAAGCCAGTCTGTTTTGATGGCGAGCAGGGGGCAGTGCTCCAGGTTATTTCCTGTCAACCTAACTGGCAGCTTCTGAGAGGGAGAAGAAGGGGGTGGGAATGCAGGAAAGGCATATGCAACCTGCCTCTTAATAATATCTTCTTCTTTTGTAGCCTAGACAAGTATCATGCTGTAGTATACTAACTTTGCATCCCTGGAGAGCTATTATCAGATCTTATTGAGGAGCAGGGAACAAGCAAAAATGTATTTGGACTCATCCTAGCATGGTTCATATCACAAATATGCCACTCAATTGCACACGCATCAGTGGCACTGGCAGTCAGCTCAAACAAGTCAGGAGTCTGGGAGAGAGGGGGAAATCACATGTTTTGCAGTGGAGAAAGGAGAGATTTTCTGGTCTTTTGAATGTCATAGAACAGCTGCACTAAGTTTGGAACTGACCATTGTCCTCTTCAGGTGCTGTAACATTGCAAGGGTGTAGTAGGAGAAACATACTAAGGATGCCACCCCTGACCTGTCCACCTTGCCGTGCTGAGCAGCAAGATTTGAAGGAGATGTATAGGTATGGATGGAATCTGTTTTAAACAGATAAGTACACATAATTTGGTCATCCCATCTGGTCAAGTTTTGCCCATGTAGGGCATCTTGCATCAAGCATCCTCCCCCCTCCTCCTCTTACATACACTTCATTATAATGTCCCAGGCCATGTGAGAACAATATGAAAAAGCAAGAATAAAATTAGTTAAAACAATTTTAAACATTTTTAAAAAAAACACACACCAAAAATACCCCTTTGCATGTGACAGCACTTCTTAGTAATCCCCAGGCTGTAAGTAAGTCAATAAGCCACATGGAATCATAGACACTAAGGGTCATCTAGTCCCACCCCCTGCAGTGCAGGAAATCATGCAGGACAGATGGCCATCCAACCTCTGCTTTAAAACCTGAAAGGATGGAGAGCCCACAATTTCTTGAGGGAGACTGTTCCACTGTCAAACAGCTCATATTTTCAGAAAGCTTTTCCGGATGTTTAGTTGGGATCTCCTTTGGTCAAGTCCAAAGTTCTGGCGGAACCAGAAAAGCAACAATTTACTTCTCATTGAGATTGAGGACTGATGTGGGATTTAGGAAACAATAAGGATACTAAGCTCAACATCAATATTTTTTTTAAAAAGGAAACTGTATTCTACTTGCAATAATATTTTCCTGAATGCACTTACAGCCCTGTCCATGATTGAGACACCTCAGTCACACTAGGTTCATGATCACAGGATAGTCTGTAAAGCATATACAGACAAGCATGCTTACAAGCCCCCTTCAGACCTCATCTCAAGATTGGGGAGTGAGGAGTGGCTGGAGACTTACAAACAATGTTAATAATATCTGAAGAGGGCTCCTCTGTTGAAAAGACATCCAAAGATAGGCTAAAGGTCAGCATATGTCAGTGTCAAAGTATTGCATGAAGCATTTGCCCTATCTGTCCTGCTTTGGTGACAAGTACAGTATGTACGGGAGCGAAAGTTGGACCATAAAGAAGGCTGATCGCTGAAGAATTGATGCTTTTGAATTATGGTGCTGGAGGAGACTCTTGAGAGTCCCATGGACTGCAAGAAGATCAAACCTATCCATTCTGAAGGAAATCAGCCCTGAGTGCTCACGCAAGAAGATCAAACCTATCCATTCTGAAGGAAATCAGCCCTGAGCGCTCCATTCTGAAGGAAATCAGCCCTGAGTGCCCACTGGAAGGACAGATCCTGAAGCTGAGGCTCCAATACTTTGGCCACCTCATGACAAGAGAAGACTCCCTGGAAAGGACCTTGATGTTGGGAAAGATGGAGGGCACAAGGAGAAGGGGATGACAGAGGACGAGATGGTGGGACAGTGTTCTTGAAGCTACCAGCATGAGTTTGACCAAACTGCGGGAGGCAGTGGAAGACAGAAGTGCCTGGCGTGCTCTGGTCCATTGGGTCACGAAGAGTCGACTAAACAACAACAACGGTATGTATGTCAGCTAGAATGACCTGGGTATGGCTTGGCGCAGGGATGAGGACTCTGTGGCATTCAAGGTTTTGTCAGACTTTAACTCTCATCAGTTCCAACCAGCATGGCCAATGCCAAGGTATGATGGGAGATATAGTCCAGCAACTCCTGAAGGACCAGAGCTTCCTTACATAATGGTGTGTAGCAAGAGAATAACTGGTTTTGTCATTGCCCCCATCTTTTCTACTTTCTGAAATTAAGCACAATTCTGCCATTCAGTAATAAAAGCAACAGGGGGAAAATAATGCTTGACAATGCTGACAGTCCTGTTCATGAAAACTCTTCTAATTTATGAGCTGGGTGGGGGGAGAATTAGGCATCTTCATTATGGCTTTGTCATGCTTTTCTCTCTCAATGCAATCAAAGCAGGGAAACAAACAGTAGTATCTGATGATTATAGCAATGCATGGTAAACTGATGTTTTGCCACTGATTGAGCCATCAGTTGACGATGGGGGCCATCGTGGAGAAGCCTCGCTGGCACCCCTGCTGTGGAGATGAATGGAAAATGTGAAGCATAAGGATACATTTCTGGCTTCTCTTGTTCAAGTCCCATTCGGTAAGTGGCAGGGTTTTCACAGGAGATGGCCCAAGCAGATTGTTACAAATCATCATTGGTGCAAATGGTGGAGTTTACATATGATCTAATCATTCTTTCATACACACACACACACACACACACACACACACACAAAATAATGTAATTAATAGTTTGTTTACAGGAAATTATAAAGCAATTGTGGATTCTGGGACAGACAGTAACCACATTATTGATCCTCTTTATACATTTAGCATTACTTATCTTTTGGTGTATTATTGATAAATTAAATTATGTAAACTGGAAAGTATATCCCAAAGGTTTAAAGGTTGTCGTGTTTGGGCCACTCTGTATGCTGCATCATTGCCCTCATTGGCTTCTCTTCAGTGATAAGAACTGTTCTGCTGGATCAGACCAAGGACCTACCAGATGCAGCAGGACATGAGTGCAACTGTGCCCTCCTGACATTTGATTCCCAGCAATTGGCAAATCAGATGCATATTATCTCTAAATCTAAAAGGATGATATAGTAATCTTGTGGCCACTGATAGCCTGATCACCCACTTGTCTGTCTAGGTCATGTTTCCCTAATGACACTGGTTTTTGTGCTCCTATACTGGTACCGTTTCCAAGACTCTTGAACTTACATGTAAAAGTTTTCCCTCCGTGTCACTTAGGAACTACCTGCAAGATGCACTCTGGAGATGGGGCACTTTCCTCCTCAAATGTTGAGGCAGCGTGAGGAACTCCCAGATTGCTGGTTGCGGGGGGGGGGGGCATTCTTCAACATCCATGCCAAGGCAACTGGCTCTGCAATGGCTCAGGTCTTCATGGCTGCAAAGATGACCATGTGAATGTCCCAACATGTTACCGGCCCAAGACATGTGGTAGGCAACACTCTGGAAATAAGCTGGGAGATGGCTGAAATGCAATGGAGGAAAACTCCAGTCGAATGCAATCAAACAAAGGTGGAGGCTCGCAGCGGCGGAGGAAGCCGCTCAGGTACCTGGGGCAGTTCGCCCAGGGGAGGCACGAGCCACCCATGAGGCGGGGCGCACCACGGGGCCTTCGGAGTCTGCCTGCCTCCTCCCACTCAGCTATCCTACAGCTGGGGGGGGGGGGAGGCAGCGGGTGGACGGTTTGCAGGCCCTGCGGTGAGTACCGCCTGGCATTTTGTCACCTCCCTCAGTGGTAACACCCAGGGTGACTCGCACCCACCGCACCCCACTTCCTCTGCCCCTGGGGGCTCAGCATCAAGCCTACCTAATGTTGGCGAAGGAAGGAAAGAAAGCATAGTTTAATGCCTCCATTGCATCCTCATTCTGACATCCAGCTGGAGCTTTTCTGGGTAGTGTAGGACCTTTTACAGTCTGGCCCAAAGGAGGAGGCAGAACCAACAGTAGCTAACTGTGACTTGTTTGCAAATCATTTTGCAAATCATCCACCATGATCTTGACTCCACTGTTACAGCAAATAAATTTCACGAAGTGCCCAGAGCACTGTCCAGCCCTGCCATGTTGGATGAGTTTCAGTTAGTAAGGCTCAAGGATGTGGACTAGGTTCTTGATTGGTCAGGGTGACCACTTGTAGTCTGGTTGTTGTTGTTGTTTAGTCGTTTAGTCATGTCCGACTCTTCGTGACCCCATGGACCAGAGCATGCCAGGCACTCCTGTCTTCCACTGCCTCCCGTGGTTTGGTCAAACTCATGCTGGTAGCTTTTTCTAGAGTGACTGTCCAAGTTAGGCGGTGGGTGGCACATATTTGTGGCAGTTCTGGTCCCTGGCTTCTCCAGCTAATAAGGTCAGGTAATAGATGATAGGAAAGACCTGCCCCTGTCTGGGACAAAAGGGAGCTACTGCTAGCCAGAGTAGACAATACTAGGCTAGATGGATGAGTCTGGCCTAGTATAAGGTGGCTTCTTGTAAACTTAAACTAGCATTGCTACCAAGAATTAAATGACAAGAGGGCAAGCTCCAACTTCTCACTGTGTTTTCTATTGGCCACCTTGGTAGGTTAAGGGATTCTGACCTTGTTAGTCCTCAAAACTTTACCTCATAATGCCAACAAATCCCAAAGGATGGCAAGTTTCCAGATGGAAGAGAGAGTTGATGGCTTGATTTTGATTAATACCTTTGTCCAAATGTCAGCTTGTTCCTTTTTTAAAAAAATGTCATTTAAAATAATTATAATACATTTATATTTTAAAAAAACACCGCTGTTAGCAATATTTTCTCAAAAGAGACAGGATGGGATGTTACATAGGTCACCTTCTAACAGAGGGCCAGAAGAGTCAACAGTATATTGCAGGTGGAAATCCACATAAGGAAGGCTGTAAATGAAATCCACATATTGTACAAATGCTATACCAAGGCTGAGAACTGTCCCCTCTCTTTCTCTGCCTGCCCGTCCTCTTTAAAGTCAGGTTCTGTTTGCTTTCTGATTATATAAAGCAGCAAAAAAAGCTAATGCATTACTCGCTAAATAGCATTCAGTTACTGGAAAAGTACACACGGAAAATGACCTTCGCTGGGCAGACTTCCTTTGCCAGTACTAATTAAGATACTTCCTTGAACTCGGTTTCTTACATCCTTCCTAAAGTATATGGCTGATAATGAGATATATATTTTTTGAAAAAGATAAACGGAGGTCAAAGATGCACCTTGTGTTGATTGAGCACCCCTTCTAAAACAATTTATATTGTGTACATTGGAATAGCAGAAAAAAATGTCCAAACATATCTCTACAGCATTGCTAAGGACAGGGATCAGCAACCTTTTTCAGCCGTGGGCCAGTCCACTGTCCCTCAGAGTATGTGGTGGGCCAGACTATTTTTTTTTGGGGGGGGGGGGAAGGAACAAATTCCTATGCCCCACAGATAACCCAGAAATGCATTTTAAGACACATTCTACTCATGTGAAAACACACTCGTTCCCGGACTGTCAGGGGCCAGATTGAGAAGGCAATTGGGCTGCATCCGGCCCATGGACTTAGGTTGCCTACCCCTGGCTAAGGCAGTCTGGCAGGACCAGCATCCTTGGGCAGCTGCTGGCACTCAAGTGCCCCAGTAGGCCCTTCCCTGTGGAAGCCCAACTTATCAAGACCCCTCTCAAATGCAGACCTGACCTGACAATCTGGAGCTGCTGGTTTGTTTTATTTATGCCCTGCTTTCTAATGAAAATTGATGACACAGTCCAGGCTACAAGCTCTTCACCCTCAGAGGCCGGGGGGGGGGGGGGAGAAGGAGCTTAAGGAAGGCTCAAGGGTCAGTGGATGGCAAACATGCCACCCCACACTTATGTGACAAGCGAGGTGCTAAATGATTCTGGGCAATAAATCCAGTCCCACTCATCCTCTGATGGCAATCTTCTTATCACCTCCTCAAATTGATATGGGCTAGCCTCGCATGCAGTCTTAGATCTGCTCTCCTGCCCTTGTTCCTGGGCCAGTTGATGTTGTCAATACTTATGCCCAACCTGTTCTAAGGTTCTCAGTAGCATTCTTATACTGATGATTCATTGATATTTTGTCTAACTCAACCCAGTACAGCACATCTGCATATGAAGCCATCGTTGCAAGGTTTGGGACACCAGTGGGGTAATGTCTGTTTTAGCTGATTTTCATATTTCTTCTTCTTCTTCTTCTTCTTCTTCTTATTATTATTATTATTATTATTATTATTATTATTATTTAAATTTATATACCACCCTACACCTGAAGATCACAGGACAATGTGCAGTATAAAAACACAACAATACTGTTACGTGTTCATGGGCGCCAGGCCTCTTTAATCCCTGGATCCAGCAAGTGTTGGAATTTAATCAAGGTTTCAGGGTTGTTAAGCAAGGTGGCAGACTTCTAATCCCTGGATCCAACAAGTGTTAAAAGCAAACCAAGCCAGGCCAGCCTCCTGGTGAGGTGTAAGGAGAACAGAGGAAGGGGCTCTGTGGGAGAGGCAAATCAACTTGCAGTTAATGAGAAGAAATAAGTTTAGGAGTTATGTGAATGAGAAGCTGGATGCAAAAGCAGGAGGCTGGAAAAGCAGAGGGAGAGAGACATGTCAGCTCTCTACTTGAATCCAAGGCTATGGCTATGGGAGAAGCAGGGCTTTTTTGGGGTGTTAATGCTGTGAAACCCTCCATCGTAGTCTCAGGTTGTATATTGTTGTTTAGTTTTTTAGTCGTGTCCGACTCTTCGTGACCCCATGGACCAGAGCACGCCAGGCACTTCTGTCTTCCACTGCCTCCGGCAGTTTGGTCAAACTCATGCTGGTAGCTTCAAGAACACTATCCAACCATCTCGTCCTCTGTCGTCCCCTTCTCCTTGTGCCCTCCATCTTTCCCAACATCAGGGTCTTTTCCAGGGAGTCTTCTATGAGGTGGCCAAAATACTGGAGCCTTAGCTTCAGGATCTGTCCTTCCAGTGAGCACTCAGGGCTGATTTCCTTCAGTATGGATAGGTTTGATCTTCTTGCAGTCCATGGGACTCTCAAGAGTCTCCTCCAGCACCATAATTCAAAAGCATAAATTCTTCGGCGATCAGCCTTCTGAAATATATATACAAGCTACAGGTTGTATATGTGTGTAATTAAATCATATATTCTAAAGACACCACAGTCTCTACTGTGCCTCATTTCCAAAAGGAAACATTGACCCTAGGCAAGCCCCTGGAACCCCTGGAATCTACTGCAACAATACAGTAATAAAAAATAAACCAATAACCCTCACCACAAACACAGTCTAAAAGGTCATACATTGCTTAATTAGCCAAAGGCTTGGGAGAAGAGGAGGTTTTGTGTTTTCTAACATATCACACTGGGAAAATATACCAGTGTGAGAAGACTGTCATCCATGCTGGAATTAAGAAAAGAATTTCATTTGGCAAGTAATGCCAACATTCAGCTCATAAACTAGCTTTTATTTTAGAAAGGTACTTGCATTTTGGAAGAAATTGCAAAGCTTCAAGTGTCTGGCAGTATCATCTTGCAACAGATGCTTTGAATCTATAAACATTGATAATGTTAATTTGCACTCTGATAGTTAGCATGCTCCATCAGAATATCATGAATTACATATATAACTTCACAAAGACATACACATTCATTCATCAAACGGTAAACTCAAGCAATCCATATTTATTTCCATGCTCAAGTCATTCATCACTTGAGCATGGAATTAAAATATAGATTGCTTGGACTTAACAGTTTTCACACTTTCCATCTGCTTGCAGTAGAGCTGAAATACCCTCTTCTCTCACTTTGCCACCATGTTCATTGGTTGTTGAAACAGAAAGCATTTGTGGTGATTTTTACAGAAGACAAAATACAGTTGAGTGGGCAGCCCTATCATTAGGCAGAGAGAGGTGGCCACCCCAGGTGGCAAATGCTGTGAAGATACCCATTGCCTCAATCAGCAAAATATATTGAGCTGGTTTTAAGTAGTGGAGTAACAGCTAGCAGAGTTTCTTCCTGGCACACTGCTGGCTAGTGCTCCACATCCCCCTCCCTCCCAAATCACAGGAACATAGAAATTTGCCTTACAATGAGTCAGACCATTGGCCCTCTACTACATTGGCATTGCTGGCACTGACAGACAGCTCTAACTAGATATGCCAGAGATTGAAAATGGGGCCTTCTGCAAACAAAGCAGATGCTCTTTCACTGAGTTATGGCTTTATTGAGGAACATAACAGTCACTAGATTTTTTCTAAGAAAACTGGTGGCAGCCAGGAGCACCTCTGTTTGCTGCTGTTTTCTGTAGAAGTACCTATAGTATGGATGGTGAAAGGGTAGTGAACTTCTGGCATGAGAGCTGAGTGAGGCCGTTCGGGGGTCTCCCTCCAGTCCTTGGGACTCTCCCAGACTATGCTTCCTCTTCCTCTCCTCAGGCTGCATACCACGTTTGGCCTGGTCCTCACTCACTTTGAGTATTTCTGAATGGCTGGAACATGCCATTGAAGTGAGATGATGCCATTTACTTGCCTAGATTGAGGACAGAGTGTGGTGCAGAGGTAACAGTAATATCTGTTTCTCTGCTCATTTTCACCTTTGGTCCTATGTGCCACTGTTATGCAACCTTGGGAAGGCTGCCCATGATGGAAGGCTATCAATAGCTACTCACCATGATGGCTATGTTCTCTTTCCACTGGTGGAAGCAATATGCTTCTCAATTCTAGTTGTCATAAACCACAAGAGGGGCAAGTGATGTTTTGCTAAGGCCCTGCTTATATATGGGAATATAAACCATCTGGTTGGCCACTGTAAGAACAGGATGCTGGAGTATATGAGCTACTGGTCTGATCCAGCAGGGCTATTCTTAAGTTCTTAATACAATCTGTGCACTGGAAAAAACAACAACTCATAAGACTGGCTGGCCAGTCTCACACTGCCAGCAAAACTTTGCCAAAAACCCATTCATCCCTCTGTCCTCCATTGTCCTCTCCTACAGTACTTCCATTTCTATGGATCAATTGTTTCTTAAATTGTACAGTGACATGGTATAGGAATGGGTGAGAAATTTAGTTTTGTTCACATTTTACGGTGAAACTATCTAATTTGCAATTCCCAAAACAATACATAAACTGAGATACAGGTATTCTTTGAAAATTGCACATCTCCAGATTATGAAATAGAATACAGTTCTTCAACCAAAACAAGTGTTCAAAATCCATTTATTAGGGAAGGGTGCAAATAAAAATATATATAACGGTGAAAATAATATTCAAATATGCATTGTATTGGGCAAAATTGCCTATAAAATGTGTTTATTATGAGAAGCATGCTGTAAAATATTGACAAATTCTCATGAGGATGTCTAAAACAGATGCAGAAACAACTGGGGAAAATGAAAAATTGAGATATATCAAAACTGGTTGATTCATCCTGCTCTAATATGGTGGTGTATTCTGAGTAGTTATTCAAGTAATGGGTGGAATAAATAGATATTGTGATTTGTGTAATCTGAAGAGTAAAATGTGAGTTGGAGAGATTCCATTTCCAAGCTCTGCCTCCCACCTTTCTTGCTTTAGAACTTGCTCAACAAACAGCTTGAGAAATTCATTCCAAGTCACATGGAAGCTTGTGTTTTAAGAAGTTCATTGAAGAGGATTTTCTCGCGAGCTGCTAATTGTAAGAAGTCTCACATCCAATGATTTATGCTGTGCTCTGACTTGCAATTTTCAATGCCGGAGGATTAGGAAACCTAAAATATGTTTTGATAGCCCAGTAACATTTCCCTAAGGTGTTTCCATACAACCCTGGGTTGTATGGGTAGGCTGAAGGTAGATCCAAATATCCTGGTTATTTGCAGTAGCTCAAGACATATTTGCCTGATCTGATGGCCCTTTGTGTTCTCTAGCTTTAAAATGTGTCTTTATAGTTCAGATTGTTGATCCAATCTACCTTTTTCTTAACATTGCAAGTAAAACACATACATGGGTACATACAGCACTGACATATATTGCCCTTGTGTTCCTCACCTGTAAAAACATCTTTGTGCAGTTATGCTACAGTTTTTGTGTTGGAATCCTTGATTATCTACACCAACTCAGGTGCAGACTTGTACATGCAGGTTGTCTCAGCTTATAGCACTTGGGCTGCAGTCTTCTTCTTCTTCTTTGATGATCACTCATAGCCAAGTAAAATTGTCTTCCATAAACACGGTTTTAACAATGAGTCCGTAAGTGACTGTGGAGGCCAATTCTGGACCCACACTTCCTTCCACAGTGGGGACATTGGTTACTGGGCAGGAGTTGATCATGGTGTGGATTTGCCAAGCATGCCTTCGTCTTGGCACGTTTCTCCCTTACGTTCTGAGTTTAAGTGTCTTCAAAGTCCATGACACCTTTGGTAAAGGCTGTTCTCCAACTGGAGCACTCACAGGCCAGTGTTTCCCAGTTGTCGGTGTTTATACTACATTAACGTTGAAAAATGTCAATCACGTCTCCTACCTAGGCAGTTATCTTTCCACAAGGGTCAACATAGATGCTGAAATCCAGCATCACCTGAGCTCTGCGAGTGCGGCTTTCTCTCGAATGAAGTGCAGAGTGTTTGAGGACCGGGAAATTCACAAGGAAACCAAAATGCTTGTTTACAAAGCTATTGTACTATCAACCTTACTGTATGCTTGTGAAACATGGACCACTTAGAAATGCCATCTCCAACTTCTCGAGAGATTCCATCAACAGTGTCCCTGAAAAATCTTACACATCCCTTGGGAAGACAGGCGAATTAATATCATTGTACTGGATGAAGCAAAGATCACCAGTGTTGAAGCTATGATTCTACAACATCAACTTTGTTGGACTGGTCATGTTGTGTGGATGCCTGATTATCATCTTCCAAAGCGACTACTCTATTCCAAACTAAAAAATGGAAAGCATAATAACTGATTTCACCCCATGAACCGCCATATTGCATTTGGTCCCAGTTAGTGGACCTCAGTAAAAACCATCTGGCATGCCTGAAGTTTATCCATCTCTGCCCCCCGCAAAAAAAAAAAAAAAAATTAGTCCAGGATTTCTATGGGTGCTCAGATTAATTTTCATAAAGGCTACTAGCATTTCTGATGCCAGACTTATGTTTTATCAAGCATTTTCCAAACAGGTATAGCTATTGCTTGTTTTGCAAGGCAGATGCAGTAGACTGATTTTATTATCAGATGGTCTCTTGAGGATATTCTTATAGTAGTTGATATGGATTTTTCATTGGAGTTGATTTTTATATTATGGGTACAATGCAGCTGATGTTAAGGGCTTTTAAACCTAATTTGAAGTCAATGGAAGAGTTAAGCATGTGCTTAGTTCTTTTCCATTGAAACCAATGAGACTTTAAAGTGCTTTACATCAGCTGGGATTGTGTCTAGTTTAAAATCATAATGTAAAACCCTGACTTAATTATGCCTGCAATATTTCTATGGGGCAAATTGATAAATGGCATCTAACCACAGTGGCTATTTTGTAGCTGCCAACCTGTGCCAGAGGGCACCAATGTGTCCACAAATACCTTTTATGGCCCCTGTGAAAGTTCTCAGTATATATCCCCTCCAAAATACACAATGCATCATATGCGAGGGCATGCACACACAATTTTGTCTTCCTCTCTATTTTTATGCTCTTATAGATGTGCAACCATTTTGTGTTACGCTGCACACCCAACAACAGACATTTTATGACTGGATGCTGTCAGACATTCTCAAAATTCCAAATGTATCTGATGGTAGAAAAAGGTTGGTGACCCTTCTCCTTCCACTGTTGGAGGCAGTAAGCCTCTGAATACAATTGGCGAGGAATCACAGGTGGCATGGGTACATCCAGAATCTGCTTGCAGGTTTCCCACAGGCATCTGGTTGGTGACTCTGAGAACAGGATGCTAGACTACATGGACCTTTAACCTGACTCTTCTTACATTCCTTTTACGGAAATTTGAAAATTTGTATTCTTGCATCTATTGCAGAGGCCTTTGAAGGTTTATTACTGGGCTAATGTGGAAATCTCCCTTTCACTCTTCCCCTAAATATGCACATCATAAATAAGACACACAGTCAAGCAACAAACCCAAGATTTTCTGCATTTTCCAGCCAAGAGAAACCAGTCTATTAAAATGTAAGTGGCAGAATTCTCTCTGATCTGGAAACACTTTGGGGTGCAATTTTTGGAGACATAACTATTCTGAATTTTTCTCTTTTCTCCTTAAAGATTCAAAAGCAGAAATACATTCCTCCCTTCTACAGAAACCTTTCTTGAAAACATCTTAATTCTACAAATCCCTGGAGATCACATGCACTTTTCAATAAAGCCTCTTCCTCTGTTATTATGGCTTATTTTTTATTTTATTTTAGTGGAAAGAGATGCTAACATCAGGAGACAAACAGCCTCTTTTCGAAGGAGTGTGTTTCTAGTGAGAAGCAACCACCATTATATCTGCCACAGGGTAAGACATGTGGGGTGCAATTTTATTGCTGCAACCTGCTGATTGCTTTGTTGATCTCTGCTTGTGGAAGATTAGCTTGGCTGCTCATCCTTGGGTCACCAAAAGGCCCCTTCCTGCGTGTTGTGCTGGTCAAGGCTGGAACGGTAAGATATTGAATTGAAAATAACACTTGCTTTGCTGTTGATTACTTAGGAACTCCCCAGGAACTCAATAGCAGGAGACCTGTGGGGTCAGGCCTTGAAGTGTCATTGCTTGGGCTGGGAAAGTTAGCACATAATCACATCTTAGGTTTTCTTTCTTCCTGGTGATTCTTATCATTACATGAAATATGTGGATGACCTCTTCTTAAAAAAAAAGTAGGGAGCACATCTTAAAGGCATAGCCATACCTGATTGTGGTTAGTACCTGATTCAAGGGTCAAGGAAAAAATGCCACACATTCACTACCCCTTGGCCCATTCACAGGGAGAAAAATGGAAGGAAGAACTGTAGAAGGGTTACAGGGGAGGTGAAATGCCCAAGGATTTATCACTGCTATTGGAGCTCCCTTCCCAGCACCAGTCAACACCCCTCCTATCAATATACCATTAGCAGCACTATGCCACAGGCCTAACTTCTGTTGCCTAAGCTCTGGTAACCTCCTGGTTAGATTCCTGCAATGAGTTATACATGGGACTCACTTAAAGATGGCTCGGAAACTAGATAAGCTGCTATCTAGATCAGGAGGTATGTGATGCCACTCCCATCCCTGACAAGCATAATTGATCTTATGGAAATCCATCATGCAAAATTCCCACATATGCTTTGTCTTAGTGCAAACCTCTGAATTTGTCTTGCATGGAACTTGAAATATTGTAGCAGCTTTTTAAACAAAATGTTTGAGAACTGTTCTAATGTAATCTAATGTAAATTATTTTAAGTTCCTTCACAATTCCTACAGGTCTCAGAACATAAGAAGAACCTCCAGGTTAATGCCAGTGATCCATCTAGTCTGGCGTTCAGTTCTAACTGTGGTCAACCAGATGCTTATGGGATGCACTCGAGAGCATGAATTGAAGCCACATGGTGCAACAAACATGTTCAAGCTATCCAGGCACCATTTAGTAATAAGAACTTCAAACTTAATAGGGATGGAGAAGAATTTGCTCTAGTCTTTTAAGAGCTCTAACCTAATTTGCAACCCCCCCCCCCCCCGGACTAATACACAGATCGGCATGCAATGAGCTTTCCAATCTCATACTTTTCTTAACATTGTGATGCACTATGCATAAAACAAAAGTGTATTTTGATATAAAATATGTTTAGGAATGTATTCAGTGAGATAAAATATGTGTTTAAGTACATATTTTTGATGAAATGTGCATTTAAATATGTATATTTAACTGATCCATCCTGAAGGAAATCAGCCATGAGTGCTCACTGGAAGGACAGATCCTGAAGCTGAGGCTCCAATATTTGGCCACATCATGAGAAGAGAAGATTCCCTGAAAAAGACCCTGATGTTGGGAAAGATTGAGGGCACAAGGAGAAGGGGATGACAGAGGATGAGATGGTTGGATAGTGTTCTCAAAGCTACCAACATGAGTTTGACCAAACCGCAGGAGACAGTGGAAGACAGGAGTGCCTGGAGTGCTCTGGTCCATGGGGTCATGAAGAGTCGGACATGACTAAATGACTAAACCACAACATGAATTAAAATGTATTTCCAGATTGATGCAGAAACAGGGTGGAACTGACATATCAATGTATTCATGTCAAACTCACATGGCCCAGGAATATGTCTGTTACCAGTTATGAAGCAAATCATACCTAGAGCATTTCATGCAGCATCTCAATTATGGATTAAGATATGCAATTGGAAACCATGTTATATATTTTCCATTTGTTTATATCCTCCTTAGCATGACTGGAGACCAAAATCTCCCAGCTTTCAAAGTTATCAGTGCATATTATTTCCTCTGTTGCTATTAGCTCCCTGTTTCCCTTTGTGGTAGAATGAAGGATAAAGTCAAGCTTTGCTGCATCCATTCCACAACCTCATCCCATTTTGTACAATTTCTCAAAGATTATTGTTTTGGGATTTCTTGCACTCAGGCAGAGACAAAACAAGGGTTACTTTTATTATCTACTTTGTAACAAAAGCTTCCCTTTTCCTTCATCCTACTTACAGATTGGTCCTGCAAACTGATAAAGGACAGTATCTTCACCTTTCTCATTTTCACTTTGAGGCCTTACCCTCCACAACATTAGCATTGGCATTCCTTCCAGCTTAATCATTTGATTTTATGCTTAAATAAATGCTGTGCGCACAGAGCTATGTTTCAAAATAAGCATATGCATTTTTAACCATTAAGCAAATCTATGTGGTGTGCTTCAAAACCGAATACATATTTTCATTGGGGTGTTTGCAGAGGTGGAGGTGTCAGGTAAGAATTAGAAGGGAATCCTGCTGACACGGACACCCTCAAAACAAGAAGCACTCATCAAAGAGGCTGAGAGAGAGAGGTAGCCAGGGGCCAACCTTCTATCAAAAGAGATAGCAATGGGGAGCAAAAAGCAGAGGGTGGCTTCATGTTAATTTATAGATTTCATGAGATTAAAAACAACATCCTAACAATCCCAACCTTCCAAGTTGCTTTGTGTTTCTTTTCATTCTATAAAATACACAGCCACCCCCTTCTCCCCTACACCTTCTTTTCTAAGAAATAAAGACAAGCCAGGGCTGGCCTGCCCATAGGGTTAGTTGAAGCATCCACCTTGAGTAGCAGGAGCCAAAGAGGTGGGACCCTGCCCATCGCAGCACCAATTTCCCCAAGATCCTGTGAAATCTCACCAGAAACTGCCAACACCATTGCAGCCATGACGGGTACCACCATGCAACCCAGGTAAGGGAAGCTTCAGTGGGGCAGCACAGTGGTACATTCTCATTTCACCTCAGGTGGAGAAACAGGATGTGGAGCTCCTGAGCCAAGCTGGCTAGGGAAAGCCCAGATCTCAAGAGGAAAGTGGGTGTAGAGATGGGGGTTGGTTGGTTTCAATGAACAGATCTAACTTTTAATTACATGAATCATTTTCACAATGCACAGTGATTTGGGGGAGGGATGTTGAAGTAAACATGTGAGTCTTCATCATGCCCTTCTCCTAGGTGTGGCCCATGAGAGCAGGATGTATATGGTGGAGTTAAGACTACTGGAGTGGCTTGCTTCTTTTCCAATCTTTCCTAACAAAAATTATAGCTGTATGTATCCTCTCTTTTTTACTTCACAGTACTTCCAGGAAGGAAAAGCAACAAAACCATCTAGCATGACAGCATCTGGACCCATTTGTCTGAAAATTTCAGGTGTCTAACCCGTGTACACCGCCTTCACATTTGAAAATGGATGCTCTCTGCCACCTCAAAAAACTACCTCAGGGAAGGGATTTTATTTTCTGTTTCCCCTCAGAAAAATCCCTTAAGTAAAATCTGAGCTTTCGGGAGCTTCACTGCACCTATCTTTCTGACATTTTTCATCTCCCCTGAAAAGGAGATTTGCAAACAATTCTGACTGGGGCGGGGTGGGGGGGGGAGTTTGGAAGGTTTTAAATGGGTCCATGCATGAAAATTGCTGGACAGAACTATCTAACGTTTGGGATACTTAATTCACTCTGAAAGGGCTCATTTGAAAAGGAGGATAAATGGCTATAGGCATTCTTAGACTCTCCATTATAATGGGTGGGGTGTAGAGTTTCAAATTTAACATATCAGATTTGAACCTGAATAACTAATCAAATTGGGATGATGCAGAACAGATTTCAGATTGACTGGGCTGGGTTCAAAATGCTAGAGCTTATATGTGAATCTTGTGGTCACCGAACTTCTAAACCTTTGCTAGCCTAAAACTTAGCTACCTGGGCAAAGAATTCACACAAAAAAGTTAACCCAGAAAGACCCTTGACTTTTTCCAACAGTGAGTTCTTTCAACTGTGCTTTTTCCACAATCATCAGACAATTGGAACCAAACATAGCCCAGCAAATGTCTGCAGCAATCAGGAGTACGCCACAAAAACTACCTGTGGTTTTTCTTATCCTAAGTGATGTACTTGTATTTCCATTGTGTAATAGAATCTGTAAGGTCTATTATATGAAGTGAACACAAGATGGATCAGACCAAAGTATCCTGTTTCACAAAGTGGCTAACCATATCCCTATGAGGAGCTCACAAAAATGTATAGGCAGGGAATATCAACTAACATTCAGCCACTGGTCCTGGACATGTGATCTTAGGCATCTTAAGTAGCCTTATCTGCCATGAGTTACTACAGCACATGTTGTATGTGGCATGTTTCTTTTCTTTTCTTTTTAAGATATCAGAATGTACCAGATAATCCACCAGATTTGTATGTCTGTATGAAAATACAGGTTCACTTGTATATCATGATCTATATATCAATGCCTTGGCCTTTGTGGACCTGACCTCCATCCCTAGAGATAGGCTATGGCAGAAGCTTAGTTACACCAACATAGATAAGAGACTCCTCCACCTTCTTATGGAAATTCATAATGACTTATCGGCCAGAGTAAAATTTGGCCCTCTGGGAGCTCTTTCTGATTCTTTCCCTCTGAATAAAGGGGTCAAACAGGGATGCCTCCTGGCCCCTTTTCTATTTAATTTTTACATCAATGACATCGTTACAACCATGAAGGCCCTAAACCAATCTGCCCCCTCTTTACAACAGCTCAAGATCCCCATATTACTCTATGCGGACGACATGGTGATACTGTCTTTAACCAAGCAGGGCTTAAACAACATGCTCAGAGGGCTCATGACATATTGTGATACCAACTCCCTCAAAATCAATTTCGCCAAAACCAAAATTCTTACTTTCGGCACAAAAACTCGGAAGCCATTTTGGAATTTTGAGGGCCACTCTATTGAATATTGTTCAGCATTCAAGTATCTGGGTATCACTTTTCAGCATGGGCTTAGCTGGTCAGCTCACCTAAATATGACCATCCTGGCTGCCCGTAGAACCATCAAAGCCTTGGAGAAATTCTTCTATGCAAAAGGCGGCCAGTTGGTTCCACCAATCAGAAAAGCATTTATCAGCAAAGTCCTCCCGATGTTACTGTATGGGGTTGAAATCTGGGGGTGGAATTTAAAAACACTACAACGGCTCGAGATTCTACAAAACTCTTTTGCACGAAAGTTACTGGGTCTCCCCAAGGGCTCGGTTGCTGCACAGTTAAGAACAGAACTGGGCCTCCCCTCCATTGTAGCGAGAGCCCACATTAGAATTATTAGTTTTTATTGTAAATTAATCAAAGCCCCAGATTCCCTACTAGCCAGGCAAGCCTTTTTAACTTGTTCTCATAGCAACAAATGGTCCAAGGCTATGGAGACTATTACTGCACGCTACTCCCTCCCAGATCTTGACACGCTGTCATCTTGGAACCAACATAAAATTCGGGCCTGGATTCTTACAAGAGACGAGGCCATGGACCGGGCACAGTCCACCACAGCTCGCCTCTCCATGTGGCTCCCTAAAGTGAAAGTGGTAAGATCACTTGCCAACTACTTGATAGACCTGACGAAGCCCAATTTGAGAAGAGTGTTTACCATGGCCCGTTTCCATTCTATACCCACGGCCTTCTTGCAGGGGATTTATTCTAAGACCCCTATTACTCAGCGTCTATGTCCATGCACAATGAATGAAGTAGAGGACTTCATACATTTCTTTTTCTACTGCCCTATTTATCAGCCAATAAGAACTAAGCTCCTCCTCTTGATCCCGTCCACCATCACATCTAAGGAAGACTGTTTGAAATCGCTTCTTGTGGACACAAATCCCCAAATTTCACGTGGGGTGGCAATCTTTATAGTGCAGGCTTTGAAACTCAGGGCTCCTCTGACTGGGTAGTGTGTCCTAGACCTGGACCTGTTTTAATTATTTTTATTAACTTTTTAACCTAATGTGCCGAGCCTATTTTGGGGCCATTATATGCTTTATATACATCCGCATTTTAGATTCCCGGCGCCGGCAACTAAATCTTTACATTATTGTCTTAGGGTAATTTAAATGTCATAATGCCAGTAATATCACTTTGAATCTTGTTTGGTTTCTTGTCTCTAGCATTTTTGTCTTATCCTGCTATGGCTGTATGCTAATACAATAAAGGTTTGATTGGATTGATATCAATGCCTTGACATAATCTCCCAGCCAAATTGTGTAAAATCCAAATTGTACACAACTGTACCAACTCAACTCTGTTTTTCCTTATTTCTCTGTAGGTTATGTCTACCCATGATCCCAATGCATTCCAAAGCATATTTTAATATGTTTTGGGGATCACCTCCATCGGGCAAAGCCCTTGTAGTGCTCTACAAAGCCTGCTTTTGTGCTCAAACAGCAATCTTCACTGTGATTTAGCATTAAGCAACAGAGAGTGATCAACTGTTAAGTTTCACTTGAGATGCATTGCAGAACAGCTATTGCAATGTAATGTGACATTTTTATGAGTAGTGCTAGTGTAAGAATAACCAATCTGCCTTTACTCATATACACAGGATGTCAATAATACAAATAATTTGTTTTTATTTCAGAACATACTTAGGGCTGAATGGTATTTATACAGTGACCAAAGGATACTATTTGTCTCTTCCCCAAAATATTTTTTAAGGGATTATATAATTAGAATATAAAGCTATATTACCTCAAAGGGGCATTTTTGTTTCTAGAATTTGTTCTGCTAAGATTTCTGTTTTGGACCAGTAGGATGTGTTGTTGTTGTTGCTGCTGCTGCTGCTATTAATATAAACTAAAACTAAACTAAAACAAAAAGGGGGACACGGGTGGCGCTGTGGGCTAAACCACAGAGCCTAGGACTTGCCGATCAGAAGGTTGGTGGTTCAAATACCCATGACAGAGTGAGCTCCCATTGCTCGGTCCCTGCTCCTGCCAACCTAGCAGTATGAAAGCACGTCAAAGTGCAAGTAGATAAATAGGTACCGCTCTGGCGGGAAGGTAAACAGTGTTTCCGTGCACTGCTCTGGGTCACCGGAAGCGGCTTAGTCATGCTGGCCACATGACCTGGAAGCTGTATGCCGGCTCCTTCGGCCAGTAAAGCAAGATGAGCGCCGCAACCCCAGAGTCGGTCACGACTGGACCTAATGGTCAGGGGTCCCTTTACCTTTACCTTAAAACAAAACAAATGAGTCCAAATGGACAATCATACTGCTTTAGTATAAGAAGCATCCCCCCTTTTATGTTATAATACAATACCTCTTCAGATATGACTTATGTGATGAGATATCACTTATGTGAAGTCAGCAAGCATGGTGAAAAGGGTAGCAGGTCATCATATTTACCTATGGCCCCAAGTTGCATGTGGGGTGGGCTGCAAGTTTAGCTATGTTCCACAAAACAGCTCCTTCTGCACCTGCTATCCCAATCCTGGTCACCTTCTGAAATGGGGATGCTGCTCTTTACACGGAGGAACTCTGCCTGACCTAGAACCCTATGGCACTTAGAATTCTGAAACATGGGGCATGCCTCCTTGTGTACAGCAAGGTCGCCACTACAGAAGCTATGTGCAACATAGTGATGATGGGAATAGTCATGAAACATTGAGGTTGGGTCAAATGCTCCTTTCATTATTCTTGCCCTCTCCACTTGAGTAATACCAAAAAAGGGCACCTGGAGACACTGGGAACTAAGTCTAGGACCGTCTGTAAGCAAATCATGTGCTCTATCACTGAACTGCAGTGTTCCCCCAAAGGCAGTTTCTGCCTGGGTTTGACATATTCCCAAGGTATTTTCTACTGGGCAGCTGTTGTGATGGTACTGGAAGTCTTTGAGTATGCAAGTTATGAGACCTATAGTGCCACACAGCCTTTCAGTCTGAATCTCCTCTAAGTCTGGAATAAAGCTTTTTTTCCTGTCCTAAACTGGTAAATGGTTCAGGGATCATCACATAGTTGTGATGGGATTCTCCCCTCCCAAGCAGCCAGTCAAAGATGAAAGGAGACCAGCTGCTACTTAGGTGAGCTTGATTTTCATTTTGCTGGCAACACTCTCCTTGCTGAAGGCAAGCCATATGTTGTCACCCGTGTCGTTATTTAACGGGCCTGTCTTTGTGATGGAGTATTGCATTCTGGAAAACTGCAGGAGAGCTGCAAGTTATTAAACTGGACTTTTATACAGGATACATTTGCACACTGACAACGACAAAAAACCACCAGTTCTTTGCTTATTTCATTCTCACCTGGAGCTACTTCCGAAGGAGGAATACTGCCAAATTGGCATATCTTGGATGAATGATGAAACTCTTATTCACCATCAAATTATCAGGTGTGCTGAAGAGCAAATCAACCTCAAGATTCAAGCCTTTGCTGCCAAATATCTCACTGAATCTTGAACAGCTGAAGAGGGAATGTGATACCTGTCCACAAATTATGGATGGTGTGGAACACAAGTGGTCAAGCAAAGTCTTCTGAAGCTGTCCCAGTCATTCATTCCACCAGAGTTCATTCCTTTGTTCCTTCTCCATTCTTTCTTTTGCTTCTCCTGTTTCCCTAATTGCTTTTTCTGATCCAAGAACTGCACCACAAAATTGGAAGAAGTGCAAAAACTGAAGGGTAACTTTGTACTGATCCAGAAGTATAGATCACATCAATTCATGCCAGAATCCACAAAGATCAAATTCCTCAAACAGATACATTTTCCCTATCAATTTCTCCCTTGTCAACACCTCCAAACTTATTCTTGAACTTTTTTTTTTATTTGCCAGGGGCGGGGGCTTTAAAAATGACTTTGGGAGTCCCACAACTGCTGATGAGACATCACTCAATGCAAAACTATTGTGCTTGCGGATGTGAACCTCTGGATTATGGCCTTTGTCTTGAGCAATAGGCTAATTTATCAGCCATATCATTCCATTCCCTTGGCCTAAGCTTCACCCAAGATAAATGCTGTTTAATAAGGACCTGCTGCCAAAAATGGTTAACAGCTTTGTTTGGATGTAGCCAGCTGTCTGTGACCTCATCAATTTACTCTGCCTCGTTATCAGAATGACAAAGGAGCCTTCTTGTTCCTCAGGCCTTTCCCTGAACTGATAGGATGACTGTGAAATGTTGGTGTGTGCGTGCAAAGTGGATAGAGGAAATTCCAAAATGATTAGATCTTTGGCCATTGCTAACTGATGAAATGACGAGGCTGTGATCCCTGTGAAAGTACACCAGGCTCATGAAGCTTATATATCACCCAGCAACTCTATAGTTCAGCAACACTGCCAACCATTTCACCCGGGAACATTTGAGTTATATAATATATACTGTTATAAGTTGGGGGATGATGACAAGGAACCCCTAAACTCCTGGGTGCAAGATTCGCCCCATAATTCTCAGATTTAGCCAAAACTGGAATTAATCAAGGTTTGATTAAACTGTGCCAAACATTAAACCCCCCAGGATTTAGTTTATGTTAACAAGCCAAGCCAGCTCGGCAGAGCTAGCTGGGTGAAGGACCCTTTAGAATAGGGGTCGGCAAGGTTTATCTTGCCTGGGCTGGATCTGTCCCATGGAGATCCCTCCATGGGCCAGATTGCCCATGGTTTTTGGCGCCTGCGCCTGCGCAGACCTGATTTTCAGTGTATGCATCTGCGTAGATGTGATTTCCGGCGCTGCAGAAGCATGTCCCTGTGTCGCGCTGGGCTGGTTTAGCACAGTTCACGAGCAGATGGCTCGGTTGGGGGGCGGCTTGTGAGCCAGTCAAACAACCTTTGTGGGCTGCTTCTGGCCCATGGGCCTTAGGTTGGTGACTCCAGATTTAGAACCATGGCTCCCAAGGTGGGGCACACACCCCACAGAGGGGCAATTTGATTTTACGGGGGGCAGTTTGAGAATGAGTTATTAACCGTGAATGGCCTTTTAGGCTTCCTGCACATGAATAGGAGTTCACTTTTTGAATAATAAAAATTATATGTCACGGGGTGGGGGGAGCCATCAAAATTTTAGAGATGCTTAGATGGGGAACAGCCAAAAAAAGGTCGGGAACCACTTCTTTAGAAGAACAAAGGAAACCTTCAGAGGGTGAAGACTGCAAGGCAAGGGGGGGTGCCCCCTCCAGCTGTGTGAAGTGGGCAGAGGCAAAGGCCAGGTTTAGGGTTTCAGCTTTGAGTGAAGTAGGCTGGTGCGGGGAGGTCCTTGGACTCTGAGCAGCAACAAGAAGGAAGGGGGAAGAATACATTGTTGGCTGGCTGGGACAGTGGCAAGCATCCCAAAGAGAAGGGTGCACTGTGGGGGCATGGCTGTGGCCAGGGCACTCCACCGGAGTGATCCCTGCCTACTGCTGCAAAGCGGAGCACACTCACGGTGCTCCATGAGCCCAGCAGCACTTTGAGAGTGGCACTGGACTCGCAGGGAGGGCACTATGAGCTGTTGTATACTTTTCATAGCACCCTCCAGCTGGGGGGCAGCTGAGAAGGATGTAACAGGCATGCCCCCCTGGCCCCTGCATGCCCACTGCTACAGCACTGCTCAAAGGGACCAAGGCACAAGCCTGGTCCATCTTTCTCAGCTGCCCTCCAGCTGGAGGGCACTGAGATAGGATGCAACTGTTCACAATGGGGCAGGGCACCATGATGCCCCCCCCCAAAAAGAGTGCTAGGGTCGATGGCCCCCCACAGCCTCCCCCATGCTTCACCACTGGGCTGGGACAAGCTGTAACAAACAGACACAGAGAATGGCTTTTTGACTATCTTTGCATTCAATGCTACCCTTATAGAGGAGGGCAGGCCCTCTTAGGATGTGTATGTTCTGCACTCCCTCCATCTAGACTAAATTGTATATGTGTGTTAATAAAACCATATATCCTAAAGGAATCTTTCATATTTTCAACAACTCTCAAATAAAGCAGGGAAGTCACCCTTGCTTTTAAGCTTGATTGTAGGCTGTTTTGTATTAACTGAAACTCTCTTTGATGATTCCTTGCCTCCCCACTCCATGTTTTCAATACGTCTGCTTCCTTGGTGTGCTTTTTCTATCTGACAACTATTTTTAATGCAAATATGTCATGTTTTAATATTAAAAGCACACTTTAGCTCCGCTCTTTGACTTAAAAATCAGAGTTGTGATGTAGCCGTGAGGAAAATTGAAATGCAGTTTACTAACAAAAGACAATTTAATGTAATTTCTTCCCATTAGGCTTGTGAAAGTATAACCTTATTTGGTGTTTTAAGAAGATTCATGTGAAACAATGCAAAGCTATGCTATCTTCAGCTGATATTGTAACTATCACATTGGGAGTTTTTGGTTGTTGTTTTTTAAAGTTATGAAGATGGCAGCATAATGGGTTTTTAAGGGGAATTAATGGAAATAATGACAGTGTCTCTACAATTCCTTCACCCCCTCCCTTTGTTGGGTTCCTTCTACCGTATGTTTCGTAAGAGCACTCTTGGTATCAGATGCCTTTAAAAAACATAAATGACGCAGATAGGTAAATATCTGCAGATAACAATCCAATAAAGTCAGTGACTATTCGACAAAATCATGGAGGATGTTTATAGATTGTTAACAGCAATGACAACTAAATAGGGAGCCTCCATACTTAGTGACAGTATACCTCTGAAAACCAGGTGCTGGGGACAAACAGTAGGGAAACAGAAGAACCACAATCCTTTGCTCTTGGTAGGGAAAAGGTTACCTTGAGGCAGATTCAGTCCCTGTTGGGCCCATTGAATTTTGCTTGCAGAGTAGTAGCTCCTGGTCACCCTTTCTGCGCACACTTAGCAAGACTCTGCAGGCCTGCGATCACCTCATCATTGGGTGCAGTTGCACAGCGAGGTCAGGGCAGACTTCAAGATGTGGCTTGAATTCCCAAGGGAGTTCAATGGGGTATCCCTGTGGCAGGATAATTTGAATCTGCAATGTAATTTCCAGGTCCATTCAGCTGGGTCCTTGGGTTTGGGGCTTTATTTCCATTGCCGTTGGAGCGCTCAGCCGCTTTTCTTGAGTTTTTCCCCATTGTAGTAGCAGTGCACATCTGGACCATGGAGTTCAAGGACCAGTTGGGTCTGTTTTTGGTCCGATAATCAGGCCATGGTGAGCGTTTTGGCAAGGCAGTCATCACACTCCAGCAGAGCCTCTGCCCTTTTGCACATGTTTGTGCTTCGGTGCCTCAGGTTTAACATTGTGTTTTCTGCCTGTTTTATTCCTGGTGCTACTAATAATATTGCTGATGCCCTATCCCGTTTTCAGGTGGAGCACTTCAGATCCCTGATTCTGGATGCACAGCAGCTTCCAGATTATTTCCTGGTTCATCTTTGGAACCTTGGCAGCAGCTAGTCCTTCAGGGAGTAGTGGCATCTGTTTTTCTTTCCACATTGGTCTTATAAGAAAGCCTGGATGGACTTCTTAGCATTTCAATCACGGCACTTGACAATCAACAATACTTTGTCGCCATCCCCTCATCAGGTGTTGCAGTATTTGGCTCACCTGTAGAGTATGGGTCATGTGGTGAAGTCCATTGGAATTCAATCTTCTGCCATTTCATTTTTCTGTAAATCTCTTTATTCTAGAAATCCTTGTACAAAGTTTGTCATGCGCAAGGCTCTGGAGGGTTGGGCCAGATTGCAGCCACCTAAGTTGCCAGGTAGGAGGCTGGTCACTTTTGACTTTTTATCCAAGATGCGCAGTAAGTTAAGACTTGTCTGCTGGTCCACTTATGAGCAAGACTCTTTTCGGTGGCTTATTCTATTGCGTTTTTTGGTGCACTGCGTGTGGGCGAAGTGGTGCTGGAGTCAGCACAAGGAGGGTTCTCCAAGGGCTTGCTTTTGCAGGGTGTTCAGCTTTCTGTTTTTTTTTTTTTTTTTAATAATAATTTTTTATTATTTTTACAAAAACAAAAAAAACAGGGAACAAGGGTATAGGAAAAACAAACAAATCACAAACAAATACATAAAACATGACTTCCCCATACCTCCCCTTCTCTGCATCATTATTTTATAATGTGTCAGCAACCCTTCAGTCAATTTCTCTGTATATTCTCATTAAGTTTCCCCCTTTAATTTACGATTTACAGTTGTAGTTCTTTGTTTCTAGCCTCTCGACATCTTAACCGTCCGATATTTTACAATAGTTCTTAAGGTATACTTTAAATTTTCTCCAGTCTTCCTCCACCGCCTCCTTCCTCTGGTCACGGATTCTGCCGGTCATCTCTGCCAATCCCATATATTCGATCACCTTCGTCTGCCATTCCTCCAGAGTGGGTAGTTCTTGCATCTTCCAATACTTTGCTAAAAGAATTCTTGCTGCCGTGGTTGCATACATAAAGAAAGTCTTATCCTTCTTCGGTACCAATTGGCCCACCATGCCCAGAAGAAAAGCCTCTGGTTTCTTTGAAAACGTCCATTTAAGGACTTTCTTAATTTCATTATAGATCATTTCCCAGTAGGCCTTAATTTTTGGGCAGGTCCACCAAAGGTGATAGAAGGTTCCTTCAGCTTCCTTACATTTCCAACATTTGTTATTGGGCAAGTGATAGATCTTAGCAAGCTTGACTGGAGTCATGTACCACCTGTAAATCATTTTCATAATATTTTCTTTCAAAGCAGTACATGCTGTGAATTTCAAACCGGTGGTCCATAACTGTTCCCAGTCAGCAAACATAATGTCATGACCAACATCTTGTGCCCATTTAATCATAGCTGATTTTACCGTTTCATCCTGTACATTCCATTTCAGCAGCAGGTTATACATTCTAGATAAGTTTTTTGTATTGGGTTCTAACAGTTCCGTTTCTAGCTTTGACTTTTCACTCTGGAATCCTACTTTCCTGTCCAGCTTAAACACTTCATTTATTTGGTGGTAATGTAGCCAATCTCTAACTCTATGTTTTAATTTTTCATAGCTCTTTAATTTAAACTTTTCTCCATCCTTTTCTAGCATTTCATCATATTTTAACCAATTTGAGTCCATGTTAAGTTTTTTAACTGCTTTTGCTTCCATTGGTGATAACCATCTGGGGGTTTTGTTTTCCATTAAATCTTTGTACCTGATCCAGACATTATACAATGCCTTCCGTACCATATGGTTTTTAAAACTCTTATGCACTTTCACCTTGTCATACCACAGATACGCATGCCAGCCGAGGTTATTATCATAACCTTCTAGATCTAAGATGTCTGTGTCCTCAAGAAGTAGCCATTGTTTTAACCAGCAGAAAGCTGCTGCCTCATAGTAGAGCCTCAAGTCCGGCAGGGCAAACCCCCCTCTATCTTTTGCGTCTGTTAAGATCTTAAACTTAATTCTGGGCTTTTTGCCCTGCCAGACAAATTTAGATATATCTTTTTGCCACCTCTTGAAACACTCCATCTTATCCAGAATTTGTAAAGTCTGAAACAAGAATAACACTCTCGGCAATACATTCATTTTGATAACAGCTATACGGCCTAACAAGGAAAGTTTCAGTCTAGACCATATATCTAGATCCCTTTTGACTTCTGTCCAACATTTCTTATAATTGTCCTTAAATAAATTAGCATTTTTTGATGTTAAGTTTACCCCCAGATATTTAACTTTTTTAACAATTTCCAAACCCGTTACGTTTTGAAATCTATCTTTTTCTTCCGGTGTCAAATTTTTCCCCAACACTTTGGTTTTTTGTCTGTTCAATTTGAATCCTGCCACTTGACCAAATATCTCAATTAGGTCCAACACTCTTTTCGTACTCTCCTCTGGCTGTTGTAATGTTAGAACTAAGTCGTCTGCAAATGCCCTTAATTTATAATGTTTCGCTCCGACCTGAATACCTTTAACCAGCGGGTCCATTCTAATCATGTTTAACAAAACCTCCAGGACAGATATAAACAGGAGGGGAGACATAGGGCATCCCTGTCGTGTACCCTTTTCTATTGATATATCATCCATCACCATACCATTCACGATTAATTTTGCTTTTTGTTCTGCATATATCGCACCTATACCATTTTGAAATCTTTGGCCTACCCCCATTCCCTGGAGATTCTTCATCATAAAACTCCAATTGATATTGTCAAAGGCTTTCTCCGCATCCACAAAGATCAAAACTGCCTTTTTGTTAATGTCCATTTCTAACAGTTCCAAAATGTCTAAAATATTTCTCACATTACTTGACATATATCTCCCTGGGAGAAAGCCTGTTTGGTCCTTATGAATCTCCCCTACTAGCACTCTTTTAAATCTTTTTGCCAGAATGTCTGCAAAAATTTTATAATCCACATTCAACAGTGATATAGGCCTATAGTTTTTTACTTGGCTTTTGCCAGTCTCTGTCTTTGGTATAAGTGAGATGAATGCCTCTTTCCACGATTCGGGAGCCTTTTTCCCCTCCAAAATTTGATTGCAAACTTCTTTCAATGGTTGAATCAACCATTCTTTTAACATTTTGTAATATCCTGCAGTTAAACCATCCGGTCCTGGAGATTTCCCCAATTTCATACTCTGAATGGCACCCTCTATTTCTTGTTCTGTTATTCTCCCATTTAAGGTCATCTTATTCTGTTCTGAGATTTTTGAAAGTCCATATTTTCTGATGAATTCCTCTATTTCTTGCTCGTTTGTTGGGCCTTGTGCGTACAGTTTTTTGAAGAAGCTTTGAAAACAATTGCTTATCTCATTTGGTCTAGTGATTATTCTTCCATCTTCTTCCAAAGATGTTACAGTATTCAGTTTTTGTCTTTTTTTCAATTGCCATGATAGCAGTTTCCCGCATTTATCTGCCGATTCAAATGTCTTTTGTCTCATCTGCTTTATCTTCCATTCTATTTCTTGATTCATCAGTTCCATATATTGCATCTGATAGAATTTTATTTCTCTTAATATTTCTTGTGACTTTGGTTTAGATCTTAACTTCTTCTCTTCTTCCTTTATTTTTTCCAGGATTTTCTCTTCCCTCTCCTTTTGCTTTCTTCTCTTTAGGGAATTCTGCTGAATAAGAAAACCACGCATCACGGCTTTACTTGCATCCCAGATTGTTCTTTTCTCCACATTTGTTCTTAAATTTATCTCAAAGTATTCTCTTAAAGTTTTTTGGGCCTTCTTGTAGATTTCTTCATCTTTTAAGAGGGTGTCATTCATTCTCCATCGAAATGTTCCCGCCGTTGTTTGTTTCATTTCCATTTTTACAGCATTATGGTCGGAGCAGGTTTTTGGGCAGATTTCTATCTTCTTAACTTTTGATGCCAGATTGCTGGAGATCCAAATTTGGTCAATTCTAGTCCATGTCATCTTTGCTTCGGAGAAAAAGGTTCCCTCTCTTTCTAGAGGGTTCCTTGTTCTCCAAATGTCTATTAAGTCCATATTGTCGGTCATTTCAAAAAAAGCCTTTGGTAGTCTCCCGTCCTTAGATATCCCAAGTCTTTGAGCTTTGTCCATGTTTGTGGAGACTACTCCGTTCATATCGCCCATCATTACAATTTTATAGTCCATAAAGTCTGATAGAGTCTCATGCAGTTTCTTGAAAAATTCCGCCTTCCCCTCATTAGGTGCATACACCCCTACTATTAAAAGTTTTTCTCCTTGCGATTGAATTTCAACTGCCAAATATCTTCCTTGCTCGTCCTTAAATATCATTTTTGGGGCCAATTTTTCTTTAATGTACATCACTACGCCTCTTTTTTTGACTTTATCTGATGATATAAATTCCAATCCTAGTCTCTTATTTATCAGAAGCTTCCTGTGGGTCCTGGTTATATGTGTTTCTTGGAGGCATATTATGTCCAATTGTTCTTTTTTTAGAATGTAAAAAACTTGTTTTCTTTTTCGGGGAAGGTTCAAACCATTACAATTCCAGGTTAATAGTTGCAGAGACATCTTTGTTTATTGATGGGTATCTGTTCCTCCGACCGCACCCAATAATTGTTCTTCTTCGGTTGGTGGTGGTGAAGTAAGTCCAAATGATAGATTTGAAATGTCTGTTGGTTCTCTTAGGGTCACAGTCCCTTTTTGTAAGTCCTCAAAGTTTCTTTCCAAAAACTGGTCCTTGTCCTGTATTGTTTTGATCTTTATCTTCCTCCCTTTAAAGTTAAAGGACAATCCTTGTGGGAATTCCCACCTAAATGGGATGCTATTTCCCTTCAGCAGGTCAACAAGGTCTTTAAAGTAGGTCCTTACTTGCAAGATGTAACGGGGGATGTCTTTAAAAATCTGTATCTGAGAGTTTCCTATCACCAATGCCTTCTGAAAATGTAGATTTAATATTTTGTCTCTCTCTTCTCTGGATCTTAATGTGATTAGACAATCCCTCGGCTTTTTGCCTTGTCTCCTGCCCAGCCGGAAGGCTGTGGTTATCTCAAAATCTTCTTCTCCTTCCCAGTCCTCCAACCAAAATCCATGAATATTCTCTGTGAGGAATTCCTTAAGGTCGTCCTTTTCTTCCTCAGGAACAAGTCTCAGCTTCAGATTCTTCCCTTTTCTCTCAAGTTCCATCAAGGCCAAGGTTGCATCATGTTCACCCACTTTCCTCTCAATTGGGACAAATTTTCCTTTAAATTCCTCAACCGTACTTTGAGCACTCTCGGCTATCCTCCTTGTTTCTGTATTTTCCTGTATTAATTTATTTATGGAGTCAGTATGGGATGAAATCGTTGTTGTGTTCAGGTCTAATCTTGTTGTAAGTTCTGTCAATTTTCTGGAATTTTCTGCCAACTTCTTGGAGTTGTCTGTGGATTGCTTTGTCAATGCCTCTAGAGACTGGTTTATTTTAAGCAGTGCCTGTGTCATAGAATCCATTGATGCTGTTGTTACTCTTTCCTGTGCAGCTGGTAAGCCTGCCGTGGAGGCCCTTTTCTTTTGTGCTTGTGCTTTTGTTCTGGCCCTTGTTGATATTTCCTCCACTGGATTGCTCATAGCCAAGGTCGTTCTCACAGGAAAGGTTTAAGTGGAAAATCCCACTGTTATTTTTTCCAATGGAACAATGTCTCTCTTTCCCTCTAGGGGGAGTAAAATGTATCCCAAAAGTGAAAGTCACAAAGAAGCTTTAAGCATATATCGATACAAATCCAATAGTCCAACACGAGCTTTACTTTGTATCAAGGTAAAACAATCTTCTAAATAAGCCAGAACCGTTACTTTTTGTCAAATAGAGTCATTCACATCTGCCGTCCGATTTTGACAGCTCCCTTTTGACAGTTCCCCTTTTCCGGCGATACAACTCTGATCAGGCAGTCCCTACCAGGGGGGTTTAGCGGTGAGGGGGGATGACTTCTCTTAATGTTTTCAGCAGGTTAATAATGTCTCTTTTTTTCTTCTTCCCCCCCCTATTCCTGCCCAAAAGGGGGGGAGGTTACTCTCTGATGTCGGGCTTGTAGTTTTAAAAAGCACTTGTCATATAAAAACAACTTGATTTTTTCGTTGCTTGATTAAACATGCAGTTTCCGGGGGGCAGACTTCCTTGATTTAATACCTCCCGTTTTCAGCCAAATCCAAGTTTTTAAGTCCCGTTAATAGTTGTTTTGAAGTTCTTACTCACGGGTATCGATGCCAATTGTAGTTTCAGGAAGGAATCGGCGCTCTCCGTTAATGGCGACGCGGCTTCACTCTGCGGGCTGGGTAGCGACTCTCAGCACCGCGCTCACACCCGATGCCGCTCCGGAGCCTTTAAAAAGGCTCTTTCGCAGTACCGGGGGGCGCAAAGGTGCCCACCGAGTCTCCTTGTTCGCAGGCTTCAGCGCCTACGATTTTAGGGGTCCCCCGCTCGCCGTAGCGGGTCAGACCCGAACTCGCAGAGCAGTCTCGCCTCGGAGCTCGAGGCTAAGACCGCCATTAAAACGCTGGCGCCGACCGGAAGTCGGGTGTTCAGCTTTCTGAAGGGGAGCTGGTTCTCACCATCTGGAATTCCAAAACGGACCAGTTGGGCAGAGGTGCCTTAATGAGACTGCCTGCCAATGGTAAGCCCGACCGTTGCCAGGAAGTCAAAGATGCCAGGAAGTATTTGTCACTTTTCCCTCCTGGGGTTGGTCCCTTCCTGATTCACAAGGATGTGAGCCCATTAAGGAGGTATCAGTTTGCTGCAGTAATGCGTAAGGCAATCGCAGCGTGTGGCCAGCTAGCCAGTGAGTTTGCACCTCATTCCTTTCACATTGGTGCTGCCACCACTGCTGGGCATTGGGGCCTGTCCATTGACAGGATCAAGGACCTGGGCCGCTGGAAGTCTGATGCATACAGGGGTTATGTATGGAAGCAGCACTGAGGTGCCATTATTAAAGTTGTTTTGTTCATTCCTAGGTTCGCCTGCCCTGCACATCTGGATAGTCGGGCACAGCATTGTCCACTGTTGGTTTCTGTTTCCCTCACTGAGCAGCAGCTGCAAGTCATGGGACTATGTTTTCATTCCACAGTTCAGTTACTGTTGGGTTCCTACGGGAAAGGGAGACTGGATGTGACGTTCACTGGTTTCCTGTTTCTTTGTTCTGTCGTTTCTTTGTTGGGAGTTGCTCTCTGCTCTCACAGAGGCAAGATGTACATTTGTGTGTTCTTGGCATAGCTTAGAAATAAAGCATAGCAATGTAGCACTATACCTGCTTCATCCTTTCGTTTGCAGACTGGGATTAAACTCTGCTGGGCTCAAGTCAAGATGAGCCGTATCAGCTCAAGGGCCAGAGCTGAATAAACTAACATCCACTGGGCTGGCAGGAGGGCAGCGGAGTCTGGATTTGGACACAGGCTCGGACTCCCAGACCACATGTGCATCTGCTGGATATCCAGATGAGGAATGCGTTGGGAGGAGCTTCTCCCGACGGTGCGGGCGAAGGTGTCTGCAGAAGGCACACCTGTGGCTATGGTGGTGCAGCTGGGCGAGAACAATTTGCCAGAAGTTCCTGGTTTGAGATTGCAGACCCGCATGCAGGAGGATTTGGAAGAGTTGAAGGCAGCTCATCTTGCACTCAAAACTTTTTTGGTCACAGCTGTTGCAACGGCGTGTGTGGCGAGGTAGCCAATGCCCAGCTGCCACCAAGAGGGCCAGGAGGTGCATCCAGAGCACAGTGGCCAAGAAGGTTCTGGCTTTGGGCGGGATAGTGATCTGTCACCTGGGCATTACCTTCCATGATGCATCCCTTTACAGTCTTTTTTTAAAAATGATATTTATTAGAAGTTTAAGAATTACAGAAAAAAGAAAAAAAAAAAACAACAAAAGATTTAACAAACATACATTACAATACATAAAAAGGGGAAAAAACATAAAAACCAATACAACAATAACAATAAAAAACACACATCCAATATTCCATATCTTTATCTTTCATTTACTTGTTTCATCAACCTCCTCACACCTCCCTTTTTGTATTCTAGTTTAATTATTTGTTTCAGCAAATTCTTTCCATCTTTCTCAATTTTTATTGGGTAATTTATCTTAACAGTCTAACCTATTAATTAACTCAGCAAATCCTTTCCATCTTTCACTATATTCTGTCATTCAATTTACCTTGATTTATTTTAACCTTATCTTACCATAAAATACCTTAAAGCTTAAAAATTAATACTTAGTTATACATGTCTCTGCAAGGGTGCAGAGAGCTAGTCGAACCAGAGCCTGTGCAACCACTCACTTTCTGTAATCAACAAAGTTGTGGCCTAAATGCTGCCAAAAACCCAAACTAAAATGTGTGTCAAATGTGTCTTTATTAAGGGGGGAGGTCTCTGGGTCTGAACATGCAAAGTATATTACAATTTAAAATTGTCATAGATTTTTTGTGCTAACTCCTCTTGGGAGATATAGGTATCAGGACAGGTGTTTCAACTCTCAAAGTGTTGGTTTCATAGACAAATACCCGGAGTTAAGAACAAAGTGTTTATCTAAAGGAGAGTGAAAAGAAATTTACAGTAATTTGAAGTCTGGGATGAATGTAATTAGAAGTAGTGATCTCCTATATTTGTTCCCATCCAACTCTTACCCTACCCTCTTCCCTCTGGCAACATTCACACCAGACCTACTACCATTCTTTTTTGTGTCCATTCCTTCACATTCCATATCAAAGCAATATTTCCCCTGCACCCCTTGAAGCACAAGCCCCAAACATGGTTCATTACAGCTGTAAAAGTTCAAGTCCCTATGGCATATCACAAAGTTGTAAACCGTAGATAAGAGTGTGACAGTCATACCACCTGGGATCTTGGCAGGACTGTTTACTCATGTGTTGAGTTCAAACAGGTTTGCCAAAAGTTCCTTCATTGAAGGATTATACACACACACACATAAAAGCTTTCTTTTTAGAATCACTCTGCACCATTACAGACAGTTCCGCCCTTGTAGAACAAACAGCTGTATTCCTGTTATTATCTTTGAAGTTGCTGTGTTCAATCTTGGTTAGGCCAAGGCTAACGGAAACTATATGGTTTTTCCCGAAAACAGCAGCAATGTGTCAAAAGTTTTTCTTTTCACTTGTAATACAAAGCGATCCAAAAGTATAGATTTCTTTCTTATTTTTCTATTCCCCCCCCCCATCAATATGCAGTTTGCATGAAATGTGCATGAAAATTTGTCAGTATTCTGGAGCAATATTTCCCCCCTTTATACATGCAAGCAATTTTGCTGAATATAATAGATGTTATTTTCACAAATGCATGCATTTTATGCACTCTCCCCTAATGTGCACTATTTGTATACATTATTTGGCTGAAGAACTGCACCACAAAATTGATGGAACTGCAAATTTTGAAGGTTTGCTGTGTTTCGATTCAAATGTTGTTTCAGAATGTGTGAATAAGGTTCACATTAAAACCTGAATCGAACCAAAATTCTCCAAAAGCTTCCAGCAGAGATTCAGCAGGCATCCTTGCTTTTGACTTTCAGGTATCTGTGTATATATGTGTGTGTGTGTGTGTGTGTGTGTGTTGGCAGGCCTATGCAGCCTGAAATTATATTGAGTAACTAATCATTTTAATGATTGTTTTGTACTACTTTTAATGAGGTCCTTTATGTTTTCTATTGCTGGGAGCCACCCTGATATTTTACATGAAGGTGGGATATAAATAATTTTAGAAACAAACCTGTAAAGGCATATTTGCTGACTTAAGACCCCCAACTCAAAAGAGTTCTCCTCAAAGGAGAACAGAGATAAACAGGCAACCCAGGTAACCCCATGCACATCTGATAGCCTCAGTGAAACTGCTCCAACCACCTTCCATCAGTAGCAGTGCTAGTTCAGTAACTAAAAGCAACCAGGAAGGAATGGGACAAACAGCTCCTATAAACTCCCAGTCTTCCTCTGACTGGGACTTTCATAAGTCGTCTGACTGGGACTTTCTCTGAGGCTCAATCTTTTTGAGTCGCTGTAGGATGCCCTCGGCGCTGGATCTCAGTGTCTGGGCAGAACAATGTGGGTGGAGATGCTTCTTCAAGTATACTGGACCAAGGCTGTTTAGGGCCTTAAAGGTCAGCATCAACACTTTGAATTGTGCTCTGAAACATTCCGTACGCTGGATCAGGTAATTGGTCCATCTTTCCTAGTCTTATCAACACTGACTGGCAGCAGCTCTCTGGGATTTCAGACAAGAGTCTCTTCCAGTGCAACCTGGAGGCACTGGGGATTGGACCTTGGAGCTTCTGCATGGAAAGCAGACACTCTTCCACAAAGCTACATCCCTTCTGCAATACATCACATGCCTCGTATCCCTAAATGATTCCCCAAAGAGGGAGATAACCATCCACAGGGGTGCTGGTTTCAACAAGCTCATGCTTGCTGTAATGTTTAGTGGTGGCCGTTGTGGCAATCACACAGGGCCCCTGGATGTTTGCCACCACTGTGATTGCTTTCTTCACTGCCACCACCCCACTTCTCACGGGGACACACAGAGTCCAGACAGTTGTTAACATTAACAAATAATCAAGTTTATTTTTAAATGCAGGAACAAGCGTATGGTTTCAGTTTATTTTTCTCTCGTCAGTTTCTTAATCTTAGTTCCTAACAACTCCAAACTGATTATTCCCAACTATCTATCTGACTCCACCTAACAATTCCTCTCACTCTCTCACAATACAACTCTACCAACCCACACCTAATCCTCCCTCTTTCTTCTTCACCTCCCAAACCTCAACTGACTTTCAAAACCTTCCACTCTAACTTTTACTCCCCCCTTGCATTCTCACTGGCCAATCACATCACACCCATTTTAACCCTTTCCTTATGACCCATCCTAGGAGGCAAACGCCACAGCCCTAAACTATTTACTTGGTTGGAGATAAATCTGGAAAAAATCTTAACAACCCTTAATGCCACTGGCAATGTGAGGGGAGAAATACCGCATGCAGAGACAGCCGCACACATCAAGGGGGAAAAGGACACATGATAATGAGAAGAGATTAAACGAAGAGTGAGAAGAATAAACTATTGCTGTTTAATGGTAGCATTCATCCCCCTCCCTTGCTTAGATGACTCTATTTCCCCAAGTGCTATGTCATCCAACCCACGCTGCACGATAGATCACGAGCAGAGCAGACACACACACTCACTGATGGACTGATAAAATAAAATAGATGGGATTGAATGAAGCAGGATGTCAAGCATGTCGACTTGGGGGAGGTTTAAATCAGCAATGAATCCTGGTTATGTGAACATTTCTGAATAATTCAGGGCTTGACTACAAGCTACGATGGTTGTGTAGCATAGGGGCAGAGATGGCAAAATGCAGCCCTCCAGGTCTACCTGGCCCCAAGGTCTCTCCCTAGGCCACACTCCTCACCAGCCCTACTTCACACCCTCCATGAATGTTTTTGCCTGGCTGGAACATGCCACTGAACTTGGATCATGCCGAGGGAGGATGGGGAGGGGTGCATGGGTATGTGCAGAAGCTAGTCTACTGATCAAAGGTGAAATTTACATTCATTGCACTGCATATTTTTGCCTCTGGCCCTGCTAGCCATTGGCATGTACTTGTTTTAACTGTGACATTTTTGTAACAAAAATAAAAACAGAGAGGTAGCAACTCATTTGCACATTAAGTGTTCTACTGGAAACCAAAGCAAGTGCTGGATGTTGAACTGTCAGGCTGGCTGCTAAAATGCTCAGATAAACACTTCCAGGCAGAGCTGACTTCAGGATATGAAGCGGGGTTTTGCCCATTGTACCTAAAATGCTTCTTCTCACCTGGGGTCCTGGGTCCTTTGCTGGTCTTGGGGCCCTGGAAATGTCCAATCTTGCCATCTTTGTGTTTCCCAGACTTATACTGTGTTTGGTTAATGAAAAAAAATGAAAATAAATAATAACAGTCTTTAAAAAGAGGGGGGGGTATTTCTTTCCCTTAATGCGGAAGAAGATAGAAAATACCTAGCAAATTTGTACTGCTAAAGTGAATGATATTTAAACAGGCTGTGCTGATTGAGGGTTTTTATAATTTAGCATGATTACGTAGGGGAAACAACACTGGGTTTTGAGTATATGCTGTCTTTGTATAGTATACAACAACAGAACTAATGAGTCTATTTACTTCATTTCCTACTTCCTTTACCTGTTGTGTAATGGATTAAATGGGCAGCAAAATATTTTATTTAAGGCAAGATTTAAATGGTTAGGGTTGCTTTAGGATTTTTGCAAGCTCATTGGGGGTTTTTTGTGTTGTTGTTTTTTACCTATTACCTGTGGTTCAAGCTTCATATTCCTTTAAATGCATAAATAAATCCACTGTATCCCCCATTTCTGTTCTTACAAAAAGCAGCTGAAACAGACAGGATGTTCATTTAGTTATTATTATTATTATTGACCCTTTATTAACTGCATAATTAAAATTATCTTTAAACACTGTACATAAACTAAACACAATGAAAATAAAAATGAGAAAACTATACAATCCGAATTCAGTTAATTTTTCTGATGGAATAATGAAGTCTGCAGTTAGTTCAGTAAGAATGGGACCAGTCTGATCTCAAAAGAGAGTTCCATAGAATTGGGCCCACAATATTGAATGCATGGCTATTGGTGGATATGAGTTACGTGGAATGACTAACAGTAACTCCCCCTAAGACCTCAGTGATCAGGCAGGGACATAAGACAACATATGGTCCCTGAAGTACCCTGGACCCAAGTTGGCAAGGCCTTGTAAATTAATGGAATAATTGTTAGACAAATTCATCAATAGCAACTAACTGGGAGCTATGTTTTACCTGCAGTGTCAGAGGCAGCAATGCTTCTGAATAGAAGTTTCTGGAAAAGTGCTGATGCACTCAGGTCCTGCATGTGTGCTTCCCAGAGGCATCTGAGTGGCCAATGTGGGAACAAGATGCTGCTCTTTTGTTATTATGTTCTTAAGCAGTCCACAACACCTACTATCTTCTGCATCTGCGCACAGCTTGTAGACAATCAACCCATGCTCCTTCCAGTGGCATTGCATTTTATTCACATAATATATGCCAAAGGTGCAGCACGGACATGTGTCTGCTATAACACCACACTCCCAGAGCAAAGCCATGATTCCCAAACTCAAGACCAACCTTTCGAGAGCTGCAACTATTATCAAAAACAATGGCTATTAGTAGGGGGTTTTTCCTGTCCAGTCTACTCGTTTTAAATCAGAGCACTCCTTTCTTTTTATAATGAGATTCTGGATTTATGGCCGCTCTGAAAAATTACCTCTTTACCATAATGCAGTAGTCATCAAAGGCTGAAATCTCAGTCTCACGTTTTTTGCTAGCCTCCTTCAAATTGATAAAATAAATTGTTGTTCTTCTCTTTACTGCTCCAGCTTATGAAACTCAGTAGGTTAGGGGAAATAGAAAATATACTTTGCTGCATTTTCAATATGCATTCTGAAAGTGAAACCCCACTGTCCTGGGTTCTGGTTATTTTGGGAGGCTTATACACCTATCTGTTGCCTATTTGAGTGTCACTACTTCTACAGAGTGTGGAGACTCACAGAATGTGCATAAATATTACTAACTGTTGAGAGATAAGGCTGAAAATCTTTCCAGCTTCCATAAGGGAGGTGGAAGCTTGGTTTGGCTCGCAGTTATGGGTGAAGGTGATGTAATTCCTAGGGATGGATGAGGAAAGTCTCATTGAAATGCTTTTTGCCGACGTCTGTGTGAAGTCTGTAACATATTATGTTTACTGTGTAAAGTTAGCTAGCTAAACATAGGCATATGTAGATGAAAAGTACCAGCATCCAACTTCTTTGTGACAAGGAGCAAATGCATATGCTGACTGTGTACATGTATAAATATATTATATAGGTAAGGGTAAAGGTAAAAGACCCCTGGACAGTTAAGTCCAGTCAAAAGCGACTATGGGGTGCAGCACTCATCTCGCTTCAGGCCAAGGGAGCTGGCATTTGTCCACAGACAGCTTTCTGGGTCATGTGGCCAGTATGACTAAACTGCTTCTGGCACAACGGAACACCATGATGGAAACCAGACTGCATGGAAATGCTGTTTACCTTCCCACCACACCGGTACCTATTTTTTTATCTACTTGCACTGGTGTTCTTTTGAACTGCTAGTTTGGCAGCAGCTGGGACCGAGTAACGGGAGCTCACCCTGTCGTGGGGATTCGAACTGCCAACCTTCTGATCGGCAAGCCCAAGCAGCTCAGTGGTTTAGACCACAGCACCACCCACTTCCCCTTTACCTTTACCTATATATTAAACAGTGGTACCTCGGATTAAGAACTTAATTCGTTCTGAACCTGAAACTGTTCTTAATCTGAGGTACCACAACTGGTCACCTGATGTCATTATGATGTCAGGTAATTGACATGTTTGTGGCTCCACTCATCTTTTAAACTTGATCCATACCAAGAAGGGAAGATAGGACAATGCCATATGTTCATCAGGCCACAGAACCTCACAGTGACAATTGGAAAGACAGTTAAGTAGCATCTTCTAATAGGCTGAGTTTGAAATTAGATGCATAAATCAAAAATTTTAAGGAAATAATTACTATCATGGAAGGCAATCATATGCAAGTGATAATAGGATTTTCCCTTATGCAATAAATTATATCAGATATTACCACCTCTGAACATAGTCCATGCTGAACTTTTAAAGGAAGGGGGTAAGATTTATAAGATCTGTAATTAAAATGCTGAGGATTAAATCATTGCTTGGGGTCTACTCTGATTGCATTATCACAGCTTAACATTTCTCTAGAATATGTAAATTATTATTTTATGCCTTAAATACAGCTGTCCAAAATGGGAGAAAGTCTAATTAAATAATTTCCTCTTGGCATTTGCTCTAATGTTTTCTTTCCGTTTTGATAAAGCCTTTACCAAGTCTGAGATCCTACAAGTGCTTCCCTTATATTTAAAAGCAGAGTTAAAAATTGGTGAGAAACAGATAAATTTAAAAGCTGTCTTTCCATCTTCTTGAATGCTGGCGTTCCATGTTTGGGACACCTATCTACAACAGCATATCTGCAACTTTTGAAAGCAGATAGAAATCTTGCTTGTGCATCCCATGTGAATTGTTACCCCATTTTTCATTATGTGCCCTATTGAAAAGCAGGGTACTCAGATCTGTATCCCTGTTGCCTATTTATGCACATGTGTCAAAAATAGATGCTCTCAGGAAGAAAACATCAAAATGATGGATATATGAAATGGCTATTGCCTCTGATGAAGACTGGATTATAAGATATTGGAGGTGGGGGAACAGCTACAGGTGTTGGAAGGTTTTTGAAGTGTTGCTATGAAATGTTTTCATGCACTTTCAGAATTTTGCCTCCTGGCGGAAATGGAAATGTTACAGATGCAAGCTGAAATCCCTGATCACTTATGAAGATTGTGCTAACAGCATGTGATAATAATTCTGTAATTTGCAACCTTTTTTTCTATATTTAATTATGGGAGGGCAGTTTTTCTTGCCACCACAGTTCCTAGGACTGGAAAATTAACCCTTCCATCACCCCACTGTAATTCCACTCACACCCTACCCACCCAATGCACATGCATATCTTATGGTGCTTCAGTTGTGCTCAGTACCAACGGGAACCTTTTTTAAAATTTCCCCTCCCCACACTTGAGGGGGATGTGGGTGGTGCTGTGTTCTAAACCAATGAGCCTCTTGGGCTTGCCAGTCATAGGGTTGGCGGTTCAAATCTGCGCGATCAGGTGAATTCCCCTTGCTCTATCCCAGCTTCTCTGAACCTGGCAGTTAGGAAGCATACCAGTGCGAATTATATAAATAGGTACTGCTGTGGTAGGAAGGTAAACAGTGTCTCCATGTTCTCTGGCACTCACTGTCCTCTGTGTGCCAGAAGCGGTTTAGTCCTGCTGGCCACATGTCCCGGAAAGCTGTCTGTGGACAAACACCAGCTCCCTCAGCCTGAAGCGAGTGGAGCGCCACACCCCATAGTCGCTTTGACTGGTCTTAACCACCAGAGGTCCTTTACCTTTAGGGTCAGAATAATTGTAATGAAGGAAGGAAAAGCACATCAGGTGACAGCAAACAATAGAGTTAGCATTATATGTATTTAGATCCAAAATTCATTCTTATTTTAATCTATTTTTGAGGGCTGAAATAACATTAGAAAGCCTAGTCTCTTTGCCTGCACATCCATGAGATTGGAGCAAGCAGGTTTTGGCAAGTATTGAGGTATCCCAATTTTTTTTTTTAAAAAAAGGCTTTTTAAATTAAAAACAACAACTTTTGGAGAATACTTTGGATTTCAGATAAGGGACCAGGAGTCTGACTTTCTATGTCACCATGTTGACTTGCCAAAACAAGGGGATATTGTGCTGATCTTGCTGGTGACTTGTGGAAGTCGGATAGTAGTTCACCACACCTCAACCTGTGTAATGTATCAGCAGAGTCTTCAGAGATTTCCTACACTCAGCAGAGCAGCTTCTTCCAGAGTCCCCAGTTAAGGGAGAAACTCCTCTGCAACACAGTTCAAAGCAACAAAGTGTTCATTACCTCCCGACACAAGACAAAGCTAAACACTACTATCTACAGTTCTACTGGTCTTTGAAGTAAAAAAACATATGCACAGATCCACTAACACTATTACCATGTTAGCAGTGGTGGAGCTTCATGTACCGGGGGGCAGAGAGCAGGCGGGGGCAGGGCTGGCACTTGTCCTTGGGGCGGGGCATGCCACCTGCAGGGGTATGGCACCCAGCGTGGGTGAGGGGCAGCTGTGATGGCACCCTACTGGGATTGCACTGCCGGGGACACTGCGCTCCCCCCGCACTCCTCTTCTTCCGCCAGCTCATGTTAGCTAGCACTGCTGTGTAAAACATAAAACTCTTCCCCTGATTGTCAGAGATTCAGTCAAACCCTAACAGGAAACAGGACATTATGAAAGCAATGCTCTAGAGACTATTATACCCATCTCTACATTCCTGGATGGATGGGAGGGTGAATGACCCAGCAAGTCATACACTCAACCTTGTTGGTGTTGCTATGCTAAACTAGCATACCTGGCATTCTTATCTCAGAACACCCAGACATACAGGATTTGCTCCTCAAGACGTGAGACCAAGCACTACATAATTTAACTCCTTGTTCACATTACACCAACAGATTTCTGATGCACTGCTGCAACATCATTGCAGATGCTCAGAGAGTGGTAATGCAATAAATGTATAGAGTTCCACCTAGTCCAGGCACAGGCAAACTCGACCCTCCAGACCCTCCTCAACTTCTATCATCCCTAGCTAACAGGACCAGTGGTCAGGGATGGTCAGGACCAGTGGTCAGGGATGGTGGGAGTTGTAGTCCCAAAACATCTGGAGGGCTGATTTGGCCTATGCCTAACCTAGTCCTATAAAGCTGAGGTGGGGAACCCATTTCAGCCTGAGAGTCACATTTCCTTATGGGCAGCCTTCTACATTGCAGGGGCAGGATATGGCAAACATAAATATTACCTTTGTACAATAGTCTAGTTTCTACACACATCCACCTAATCTACCATCCAGGGAAGAGTTCAAGGAAACATTCTAGCCAGATAAAAACACTCAAGGAGGATGTGAAGCTTGATCAATAGGGGTGTAGCCTGAGGATAGTCCCAAGGGCCAGAAAGAAAGACTTAGAGCAGGCAAAGGCAAACTCAGCCCTCCAGATGTTTTTGGGACTACAACTCCCATCATCCCTGACCCCTGGTCCTGTTAGCTAGGGATGATGGGAGTTGCAGTCCCAAAATATCTGGAGGGCTGAGTTTGCCTATGCCTGACTTAGAGGGTTCATTGAGTCATTGGGACTGATGCTCTCCACACCTGCTATAAACTGCTTTCTTTACCCTGGGTCCTTAATATATGAGCTTCTCATCACTTAGTTACAGACAGCTGCTCATAGATTAGAAATCCTCACATTCTTTCTTGACTCCAGACCACCAGCCATGGCATCATGCACTTCAGCATACATTGTTGTATTTAAGAGCAGATTTTGTGTAGTTCTCAAGCCTATTTATTAGTACGAAACATCTCCAACATTTCAGCACCCATACCAAGGTTCATGCACACAGAGGCACCAAAGGGGAGGAAAAACCACCAGTGACGATCAAAAGAGTTTCTCAGAAGAGAAGTTAACAAAATAAAACCAGATTCAAAATGTAAATGTAGAGATCTTTGACATCTAAATGCAAATTTTAAAACTCAAGCCTTTGCATACCACCCCCAGCCCAAAATTTGGTTGAGCTCTCGACTTGATAAGGCTATGATCGCTTGTGGTGCTGGAAGATTAGAAAAGCCAGAAACAGCTGTGTTCTAAGCAATATTTGCCAGTATGTTTTCACACAAGTTAACTAGGTCAGAAAAATAATATCAACCAGCGAATGAATGAGAATATGCATTTGGAGTACTGAATATTCAGTTTCACTTTGCGTACTGACTGGCCCTGGCACTAACAGGAAATAGGAAGGTGGATAGTTGATTCTAAATAAATGAAGAAGCCTAGAAATTATTTATAAAGAGTATCATCTACTAAGCCTTTATAAGCCACCCTCTATTACTGGGAATTGAGGGATGGCATTTGTTTTGCTCTGTAGAAAATAAAGCAGTTACTGTATTAGCTGATCTCTTTCTGTATCACACTTGTTAAACTGTAAAAATAAAGATGTTTTAAAAATGCAACAAGCTTATTTGATCAAAGACTTGGAAATGAATGTTCCAAATGAGTATTTAGAAAAAATAAACTGTCCAAGTTGTTTCTGCTAAATATATTTTTTTCAATAAGTCCCTAGAATGACCATGTAATGATTTGTGGAAAAATTTCACCATAGTTTTTCATTTGTTGCTTAACTGATGTGATGTGAGAGTAGGTTTTGTTTGATCTAGTTCCAAACCAAGATAATAGACAAGAATAGGCAAATCTTTCAAGTTCAGTTCCTCATTTTTCTAATTTTCACCACATTTCTATTCAATATCAACTGGAAATGGGCCCATAATATTGGGTGAGACTGGGAACTTTGTTAGGCTTTCCATACGTCAGGAAAATTCCTGACATGTTCTAGTCTCCGGGTGTAAAAATGGCATTGGGGAAATTTTGTCGAATCTGCAAAATGTCAGAGAAAACCCGGATGTATGGACCCCCCCCAAAAAAAAAGCTCAAGAATTTTGGTGGTTTCCTTAAAAAAGCTCAACAACTTTGTGGGTGTCTGGAATTTTACTTTTTTGAAATATGGCAACCCTAGACTTTGTTCACACATTAGCTTGGTACTTTATCAAGTACCCAGGAAGGCAGAACTGAGTTAGATCTGCACCACCCAGCTCTCCCACCTAGGTCTCATTAATACATGCCAAGATGGCCCATTTATCCACAACTAAATATTAGTGGGTCTTTTGGTAAATTGACCTAGCACTTAACAACAACAAAATATTGGTGAAACATGCAGCTGTATCAGCAGTAAGTGGGAGCTAGGTGAGGGGCATAGGCTGCAACAGTGCCAGATTTATGTATGAGCTAAACAAGCTATAGTTTAGGGCCCCACTCTCTTGGGGTCCCCCCCAAATTTCACTGTTAATATACTTTTTCTTAATTGTATTTCAGTTCAACAATTACTTTGATAAAATACATATTTTGTTATGTGCAAATGGCTTTAGATACCTATTAGGTCCATAAATTACCATACAGTGGTACCTCAGGTTACATACGCTTCAGGTTACGGACGCTTCTGGTTACAGACTCCGTTAACTCAGAAATAGTGCTTCAGGTTAAGAACTTTGCTTCAGGATGAGAACAGAAATCGTGATCCGGTGGCGTGGCAGCAGCTGGAGGCCCCATTAGCTAAAGAGGTGCTTCAGGTTAAGAACAGTTTCAGGTTAAGAACGGACCTCCGGAACAAATTAAGTACTTAACCCGAGGTACCACTGTATAGCATATATTCAACACAAAAAACAGTGGCAATTTGTTGTTGCCATATAAAGGGCCCCATTACCTTCAGTAGCTTAGGGCCTCATCAAACCTAAATCTAGCCCTGGGCTGCAAGCATCACAATCCCTTATTTGACACTCCCTCCTCCAGCCAGGCTTGCACCTTCCCACAAACACTGAGGCAGACTGTCCCATTGTGGGCCTCTCAATATTTCTGTATACGATCCATTTGCTTGAAAGTGGTCATAAATACTTAGCCAAACAAGCCAGCCATAGCCCCTCAATAGCTAGCACACAAAATCATCACATTCCATATTGCCCAGTAAAAACTTTTCCCACCAGTCTTCCACCCCACCTCTCACCTGAGGGATTGCATAAGAACATAAGACAAGCCTGTTGGATCAGGCCAAAGACCCATCTATTCCAGCATCCTGTTCTCACAGTGGCCAGCCAGATGCGGGTGGGAAGCGTGCAAACTAGATATGAGCACAACTCTGGCCACCTGCGATTCCCAGGTATTCAGAGGCATAATGCCTCTGACAGTAGAGGCAGAGTTTAGAGAAGAGTTAAATCTCTCCTCCCCACAGTCAAAATTGAGGGAGAGAAATGAACCTGTAATTAAAGGACAAACTCATCAGGTGATGGAAAGTGATACACTGATCATCACATCTAGTTAGAATCCATGTTCACTCTAGTTGTAACCTATATTGGAGGCTTGTCGTAAGTGCTTGTGTTTTCAATTGCAAACAATCAGCACCCCTTGTCTTACACCCTTAAGTGTAAGGGTGGAGAATAGAAATGGGAGGGTTGTTGTGTGTGCCTACCACCGACATGTGATCTCTGGGAAGTTGCTCAAAAGAAAGGTTCAGGACAGAGAAACATTCTCTACCCCTGGCCTAGGACCCAAGGGCAGTTCCCTCAGAGTATGCTGCCTGCAGGTCATGGGTGCACCACACAGGGCTGCTGCCGACAACTCCTGACAATAAATTCACTGATCTGAGCATTCCTCCTGGGTAGAAGACAAATCTCATTCAGGGACACAATGGGCAGCCTTAATTGAGAATCCTGAAGAATCTCTATATTGGTTGACTTGTCAAATCACACCTGGAGCAGAGATGCAGTGGAATTACAGCACTTTACCCCCACCAACTGAGTCTGTTTGAAAGGAAGAAGTGAAGGAAGGTCAAGGCAGTGACTCACACAGAGATACACACTCTGATAGAATCTCTGGACTCACAAAGCCATTACATTCTTAAATTACTGCACTTCTCAGTGCATGGTTTGATTAATACTGAATTCTCCTGCTAACACCAAATGGTCCAATAAGTTCCTGGCAAGCCAGCGCAGCTGTGCAAAAACTTCAACAACCAGACATCCTGTTCCAAACATTGAACTTTGATTTGAACAATTCAGTATATATCACAAATTATAGCGAGAAGGGAAGTAGGAAGGAACGAGGGGAAAATGGAAGATACCAAAAGTTGAACATAATAAACAGAATGCTGTCTTCATGGCCCTTTTATAGAACAGCTGCATCAAATATGTACAGTATTTATAACAGTAATGAAAATATAGCTAAAGGCATTAAACTTAATGGAACTCACTGCCAGACTGGCAACCAACTCAATTTGCTCATAAGAGGCTACTTTTATGAGTAAGCTGGGCAATGTTTGAACTTAAACGAGAGGAATAAAGATTGATAAGGAGTTGGGAAAGTTAAGAAAGTAATGTGATGATTTTAATGGAGTGGAAAACCAGCCAGCCATGGAGGTGTATTGTTTTTCTGGTCTCCATAATGTGAATGCATCTATGAGAAGCATGTATCACAAATCTAAACTAATTGAGGAAGCAGGGGAAAGAGATCTCATTTAGCCATGTGCATGACAATCCTCCACATACCTGAATTGGCTCTAAAGGCCTCCCAGCTTTGGGTGGTCAACTCAAAAATATATTAGAATTGTACGGTGAATCACATCGCAATGCTTTGCTTCACACCATCAGAACTTATGGCTCAGTGAATCGGTATGAAGGCTGAAAGGACTTGGGTTTAATTATAAAACAGTACAAATGAAGCACTGAATCCTTCTCCTAGTCAAATCCTCTGGAGATTGTTAAAATCATGAGTAACTTTTCAGACCAGTAATGAAAGTAGGAGTGCTTTGGGGCTGGCTGTTTTATGTTTGATCCTAGACTTGGGGCGTTTTTAAGCAGTAACAAACAATTTGCAGAATGTTTCCTCTTTTAAAAGTTTTGCAACAGTTCTCTCTAAAACTCTAATACCATCATGACTAGGGATAAGAGCAGGCTTCCTCAACCTAGGCCCATCAGATGTTTTGGCCTACAACTCCCAGGATCCCTAGCTAGCAGGACCAGTGGTCAGGGATGCTGGGAATTGTAGTCTCAAAACATCTGGAGGGCCGAGGTTGAGGAAGCCTGGATGAGAGCATTTCCTATGGCCTATTATTTATTGCATTTATATCCCACCTTTTTCTCTAGTGAGCTCATTGTGGTTTGCATGGCCCTCTTCCCTCTCCTTATTTAATACCCACCACAATCCTGTGCAGTAGGTTTGGCTCATTGGCAGTGACTGGCCTAAGGTCACCCAGTGTCTTAATCTAACCACTATACCACACAAAAGGTTCCAGTTTCAATCCCTGGTATCCTCAGATGGGGCTGAGAGAAACATCTGTCTGAATCCCTGGAGAGCTACCACTAGACAGCGTAAGCAATACTGAGCTAGATGGAGCAATGGTTTGATTCTGTAGAAGGCAGCTTCCTATGATCACCCTGTCCTGTAGTCCACTTCTTTCAACTTCTATCTTAATTAGACTTCCTTCAGGAATTATATGCAGGAAGAAGCAATGAGTCTGTATCTGTGTCCTCAGTGTTGCATAGTTCTCCATAGGCATGGGCACAAACTACATAATTAGGATTCATTAGTGCAGAAGGCCATACAATGAGGCATCAGGAAAGCCCAGCCATGTGGACGTTAGCACTAGCTTGAGCTCAAATCTAGGTACATGCAGAGGATTCCCTATTGTAGGTGTCTATGTTCAGTGCATGGACATTGAAACTTGGGGAGTTGTACAGCCTCAGGGATGGGACCAGTGACACGACCCTCCTGCCCCTTCTATATAAGGTTTCCTAGCTTCACACCTGACATGGATGTCTTCATTGGGGAACCATTGTGCGTAGGCATCTGCACAAACTGGGATCAAGCCAATGGTCCATCTTGTCCAGCATAATGTTCTTCTTACAGTGGTCAGCCATAATCAGGACCTGAATGCAACAACACAGTTGCCTCCTGAAGTTTCCAGCAAGCAGTATTCAGAAGCATTCTACCTCTGATCTGGATAGCAGAGCACAGACATCATGGCTAGTAGCCACTGAGAGGTTTATCTTCCTTGAATTTGGTAGCCATCACTTCCTTGTTTGGGAGCAAGTTCCATAGTTTAGCTATGTGCTGCATGAAGAAGTATTTTTTTTTAATCTGTACTGAATCTTCTGGGAAGCCATTAGTGGGAAACTTTCAGCTGCCAAACTTTTAAATGGACTAGCTCTCCATGTGAAACCAATAACAGATGAGTTAATCCATGAAGTGAGAGAGAGATCTTTAATTAAATATATGCAGAGATGTTTCCTGCAGATCTGTTATATTACAGTATAAAAAAAATCAGCAGGAACTACGTTATGTTTTGATAATGGTGCAATTTGCTCTGCAACCCAGAGCAAATCTATTAACTTAATAGATTGTGTCCCAACAGTGGAGGCTGGTCCACTGTGACAAAATGTGGCACTGGTTGAGGGGATGACACTGGTTATCAGCTGCTACTTCCACCTTAGCCCCACCATGCCTTTGTCAAATTCAGCAAGGAAGAGGATGGGTACAAAACCAGTTGGATTTGCCTAGTATTGACTCTGGCCTTGCCAGCCATTTGCTCTAGCTCCACCTACTGTTGACTTCCATGTATTCCACTCCACCATTCCCAATGTGCAACAGCCTCCACTGTCTCCCAGTTCATGACCAGAGGGTATACCCTCCACCCGGGCCACACTCTTGCGTGAGTCATGTGACCCACATGAGATCATGGCCCCAGGGCCTTTCCAGGGCTGTGCTCTTGCACATTTTGGGGGTGCCACATGAGATTTTGATCCGGAAAATGTGCTTTTTTGAGACAAGGTTGTGGCGCCAAAAATGGCTGCTATGCTCTCTTGTGAAAAAAGAGAGAGAGACGATGTCCCAGTGCAGTTGAGGATTATGAGAGGTGCAAAGTTAATGTACAGGTAACTTGTGAAGTACCAAGTAAAATGGTAGTCAATGAGTTGTTATATCCAGGCCTTTTTATGTGTCTTCAGTTGTGATAGGAAAGGGAGCACTTTTACCAGGACCAAGAAGCACCCACACTTCAGCTCAATTATGGTTAATATTTTGTTTCTCCCCCCACCCTGTCTCTTTAAATATGACAGGAGACAGAAGGATATTTAATATAACCCCCTCAAGAAACTGGCAATATAACGGTCAAAGATATTATCCTGGGGGGGAAAGGGAAGGCAAAAAGAACAACCTGAAATTTCCATCTGGCACAAGCTGAATAATTCAGGACTTGTGGAGAAAGAGGTTTTTTGTTATAAATCAGAGCACTGCTTTCCTAAAAGATATATAGCTCACAGTCTTTGAAATATAGAATGAAAATACCATGCAGGAAACTGTTGGCCAGTATTGTCATCACTCATGCAACGGATTGTTCATGCTTGCTGTTTGGATCAAATTTTGAAGTCCTTGCTGCTGCTTTCTGATTCTGCTCATTGTCTCCCCTTCCCCGCTCTTTGCACTAAGGCAAAGAGGGTGCCTAAGTGGTACCCAAGGGTGTAGGGATGCCCTTGAGGTTTTCACGGTGCCTTTGAAGCCTTTAAGACTGATGTGGTGAGGGGGTTACCTTCCCTTGGAAAGCTACATAGGACAGAGGGATGGAATAGGGGGACACTTCATCTCTCAGCTCCATGTAATTTTCAAGACTCTGATTAATTCTTTGGTATCTGACTTTCCCCCCAGACACCCTCAAACACTGAAATGTGTGCATTCATGTGGGTGGGTGTGAACCAGGAGTGGAGAGAAAATTAAGCAGAAGTGGTGGCACCCATAGTAATCAAAACCAAAATGTGTCCACTGTCCTACAATGGCTGGGAACCCCCTGCACTAACGTTTCTCATGATGCTGGTCCTGGAATCTAGCTAGGAAGGTTGTAAACATTATAAAGGGTTCTTATGTTCATTTAAAGAACAATGTACATTTATTATTATTAATTAAATGTCTATACCACCCTTCATCCGATGATCACAGGGCAGTTTACAATAAAAACAAACAAACAAACAAACACAAAAGTACATATAGTAACAGACAAACACAATACCCCGACCCCAGTTTAAAGGGCCACAGATTGTTTAATTAGCCAAAAGCCTGGAATAAGAGGAATGCTTTTTCCTGGCACCTAAAAATATGTAACAAAGGTGCCAGGTGAGCTTTCCTGGGGAGAGCATTACACAAGCTGGGAGCCACCACAGAAAAGGCCCATACTTGAGTTGCCTACCTCTGGACTTCTTGTGGAGGAGACACATGAAGAAGGGCCTCAGATGATGATTGTAGAAGAGAGAGACAAAATCTCACTGCTGAATGCACATGGGATTTGGCTGAATACTAGGGGTGCCAATTTGAACAAAATACTATGGGAGCCTAGGTAAGCCCCACCCCATGTAATCAATCACATGATGCAGTGCACACACACCATTTGAATGGGCATGCCCATCAACTTTTTGGGGGACCGGCTCCCTGAAATATTTTTTGTGGGGGCCGAAGCCCCCATGGCCCCTAGGAGTTGGCTCCTATGCTGAATACAGTTGCAAATGGGCTATGTTAACCCCAGTCCAGTGAACCATCACCTCTCCTGCTACAGAAGTCATACCTACTGCTTCTAGTGTCTTTAACCATTTGCTGGCAATGCTTTCTTGATCCACAACTGCTATTTGAATTAGGAAGGAAGCTTCCAGTTGGTTGCAATGAGAGCTTTGCTTTTGATGCAAATAGTAGACATGGGTAAGGAAGAAATTCAGATAGGGACTGCAAAACTAACCTGGATGTTTTATTTTTATTTTTTAAAAGCAGTTCATGCAATTGCCAGCTGTATGCACCGTGTTACTTCTAGTTCAAATTGACAAAATGACAAATTGGGGAGAAGGAGGTGAAATTTCTTAATTTAAATTTTTATATTCCATACTTCCATAAAAATACAGCATGGTAATACACAACAGAAAAACAGTAAGCTCAATAAAAACATCAATAAATACTACTGGGGGGGAGGCTCTGACAGGGTCAGGTTTAAGATGTTGGTTTTGACCTTTAAAACCCTATGCGGCCTAGGACCCTCATACCTACAGGACCGCCTCTCCTGGTATGCCCCGCGAAGGACCTTAAGGTCTACAAATGACAACATTTTGGAGGTCCCAAGTCGCAAGGTGGTTAGATTGGTCTCAACTAGGGCCAGGGCCTTTTCAGTACTGGCCCCAACTTGGTGGAACACTCTGCCACAAGAGACTAGGGCCCTGTGGGACTTGACATCTTTCTGCAGGGCCTGCAAGACAGAGCTGTTCCGCCTGGCCTTTGGTTTGGACTCAGTCTGACCCTTATGTTTCCCTCCCCTTATGGTCTTGATTTATTGGCTACTTTTTAAATGAGGCTGCATTTTAAATTGCATTTTAACCTGCATTTTAAATTGTTTTGTTGTTGTCCCCCCCCATTATGTTTTTATTGTAATTTTACTGCTGTTAGCCTCCCTGAGCCTGGCTCTGGCCGGGGAGGGCGGTGTATAAATTTATTATTATTATTATTATTATTATTATTATTATTATTATTATTATTTGCAGTATCATACCACAATGTATTTAAAGCAGTATAATACCACTTTAAACATTCCTCCAAAGAATCCTAGGAAGTGAGATGTTATTAAGAGACCCTTATTCCCCCCATAGAGCTTAAACTTCCAGAGTTCCCTGGGAAGAGGGATTGATTGTTAAACTACTGTGATACCGGTAATTGTAGGTTTGTGAGGGGAATCAGAGTCTCCTAACAAATCACAGAAAATTTAACAAACTACGGTTCTCTGGATTCATTGGGAGAGGGGGGGGAAGGCTGCTTAAAGTGGTATGGAGCTATTTTAAATGAACAGTGCAGATGGGGCTGAAATTCACATTTCCAAGTCATAGAATTATAGAGTTGGAAGGGACTCCTAGGGCTAAAACATGCATGACAGTTGGCCTTCCAACCTCTGCTTAAAAACCTCCAAGGAAGGAGAGTCCACAACCTCATGAGGAAGTCCATTCCATGGTCAAACAGATCGTACTGTCAGAAACCTCCTTCTGATGTTGTCAGAACCTCCTTTCTTGTAACCTGAAGGCATTGGTTTGAGTCCCCCCCCCCATCTGAAAACCTCCCTGCCTTTAAGCAAAAAACCTTTGTCTTGATTTGCTAGCCTCCAACCCCATTACAAACTTGACTCTATACTTGCAAAAGCAAACCGTGCAGTCTAGAAGTCTATTTTGTTCATTGTGCATACAATGTAAAATGACTCCTACTACCGTCTCCTTAATATCACCTCATTTCCAGTTACTGCTGAGGCTAGCTTTGGTTGTTCCACACAGATGTTGGTACCTAAGGGGGGGAAATAAATAAAAATCACTTTCCCCATCAGATAAGCATGTTTTACTGCTCTAGTAATTGTCTGAAAAGATAACAGGGGAAACAGTGGCACATTCCTCAATATGAAGTTTTTTATGGAGACCTTGCCTGTTCAAATTAGCTTTTCATAGCAAAAAGAAAAAAGGGGGAAAAAATCCCCTGATGGGATGTAAGAGAGTTGGAATACACTATCCAGGGTTAATAAGGGTTCTCCCTGTCATTGTGGAATCAGACAGGTTAGGTTAGGACAAAATAAATCCTGACACCTTTATGAAGGGTCACAATGTAAGTCTTCTTAGTAGTCATTCAAACACATTCACCTTTTCTGTCTCTGTCACTCATACTCCCTGTGGAGGTTGGTGAAGTGGAATTGGTGAAGTGGAGGCGTCAAGGATTACACCCAAACTCTTAACAGAAGGCAATGGCACTAATTAGGCCCCCGCAAGAGGGGGAGTTGGTCCCTCATCCCCATGCCATCCTGACCCAGCCATAGGACCTCTGTCTTTGAAGGATTTAGTTTCAATCGGCTCCCACGAAACCATCCAGCCACAGCTTCCAAGCATCTGGTCAGTGTGTTTGGGGGCCGAGTCAGTGTGGCCATCCATCAGCAGATAGAGCTGAGTGTCATCAGCATATTGATGACAGCCCAGCCCAAAGCTCCGGATAATCTGGGCAAGGGGGCACATAAAGATGTTAAAAAGCATCGGGGAGAGAATTGCGCCCTGCGGCACTCCACACACCAAGGAATGGCGCGACGACATTTCCCTCCCTAGTGCTACCCTCTGTCCCCAACCAGAGATAAAAGAGCACAGCCAGTTACAGGCTATGCCCTGTATCCCTACGTCTGCAAGGCGGTGGTCCAGAAGATCATGATCGACCATGTCAAAGGCTGTATAGGAATGTATAAGAATGGAGACTGAACAAATGAAAAACTGGGAGAAACCAAAACAGACCAATTCTGCTGCTCCCTACTTTTAAGTGGGAATTGTGGGGCCTTTGAAAAAGGGGACTCTTTAAAAGGGGACCCTGTCCCTCACTAGCAACATTCTCAAGGCAGTATGGGCAGCAAGCATGGAAGCAGCAGTCAGAAGTCCACTCAGGCTGCTACCACCAGCAGGATTGGTCCTAACATTAGGCAGAGTGAGGCTCCTGCCTCAGGCAGCAAATGCTGGGATGAGAGCAGCAGAATTTTTTTGGAGAACATTGTCACAACATGATCTGGTTTGCATCCCCCAAGCCCGCCTGCTGTCCTCTGGTGCAATGGAAGACACTAGTACAGTGGTACCTCAGGTTACAGACGCTTCAGATTACAGACTCCACTAACCCAGAAATAGTACCTCGGGTTAAGAACTTTGCTTCAGGATGAGAACAGAAATCATGCAGTGGTGGCGCAGCCGCAGCAGGAGGCCCCATTAGCTAAAGTGGTACCTCAGGTTAAGAACAGTTTCAGGTTAAGAATGGACCTCCAGAATGAACTAAGTTCCTAACCAGAGGTACAGCTGCCAGTCTGGTCAGATTTTGCATATGGAATGAGGAAGGTTGCCTTGAGCATAGTTTAACTATGTAAAGGCAGCATACAAATAAGCAATGATGATGGTAGTGACATTGACAACTATTTACTCAGGCAGCAAAATGTCTTGGGCTGCCATAACCACCAGCAGTCACTGATAGAGCTGATGATTTTTAAACTGTTTGATGGAAGAAACAGAGAAGAAGCTGCTGTTGTTGCCCTATTATGTTATTTCAATGTGGTTGTGAATTCCTGAATTGCAGGGGGTTGGACTAGATGCTCTTTGGGTACATTCTGATCCTACAAACCCTGAATCATTCCTATAAGTGGGGTGAGGGGGTAAACATTTACTTTGATCATTGACTGAAGAAGGCAAGGCAGGCTATGTGACACATATGTGCCCTCCAGCACCTTGCTGCTGCTCTTCCCCAACCCACACACCCAGTATCTGCCACACGAAGTGACTGCCTAATGGTAGGTTGCTGTTGCTGGTAGTGGCAATAGGAGAGAATTTGGGGCTGTTCCTTCCATGCTGGTTGTGTATGTTACTCTGCTGCATGTGCAGATCAGGCCTCAGATCCAGGGGTGGTGAACCTCAGGCCTGGGGGATAAATGTGATCCTCTAGGCCTCTCTGCCTAGTCCCCAGAACTATCCCCAGACCATACCGCTCACTGGTCCTGGTTCACACCTGGAGTGTTTTTGCCTTGCTGGAATGTGTCCTTGAATGTTGATAATGCCTCTTGCCTGTCCAGATGGAGATAGGGACAGCAGAATCTACAAGTGGCCCTATTTTCCAGGGACGTCCCTAATGTAGAGAAGCCTGTTTCTGATTTGATCATGTAATGTCCCACTTTTCCTTAGGATGCCTCTATTTTCATTGGAGAAATGTTGGAGGGCATGGAGTTATCCGACCCCCGAGACGTCTGAAGGCAATCCTGTAGAGGGAAGTTCGTTAATGTTAAATGTTTATTATGTTTTTATACATGTTGGCTGGTGCCCAGAGTGGTTGGGGCAACCCAGTAAGATGTGTGGGGTAGTAAAATTATCATTATAGAATGGGACATCCCTATTTTCATTGGATAAATGTTCGGGGGTATGGGACAAGAAAATGAGATGTGTAGATTCTAGACTTCAGAACATTTCACTTCTGCCTCTGGCCTCATCCATCACTGAAATGTGACTTGGGGAAGTTGCCCAGAAAAAGAATGCAGCTCTCATGCTCAAAAAGGGGTGGTTTGTTTTTTTAAAAAAGGTAAAGGATCCCTGATAGTTAAGTCCAGTCGCAGACAACACTTGGGTTGTGGCGCTCATCTTGCTTTACAGGCCAAGGGAGCCAGCATTTGTCCACAGACAGTTTTTCTGGGTCATGTGGCCAGCATGACTAAGCCACTTCTGGCAAACCAGAGCAGTGCATGGAAACGCCGTTTACCTTCCCGCCAGAGCGGTACCTATTTATCTACTTGCACTTTGATGTGCTTTCGAATTGCTAGGTTGGCAGGAGCTGGGACTGAGGAAGGGGAGTTCACAGGGATTCAAACCACTGACCTTCTGATCAGCAAGCCCAAGAGGCTCAGTGATTCAGACCACAGCGCCACCCCAATATATGCCTGGGATTGGGCTTCATTGGCTCTTTCCATTAGAGCTGAAAAGCCTTTGAATGTGGTTAGCTTTACCATATTTCATTGAATAGAACTGTCTAATTCACTGAAATAAAAAGGAAATGTCTGCATTCCTCCACTGTACCATAATTCTCAATTACATCTAAAGATAACGGAGACAGCTGGAGGCAAGGGGTAACCTATTGTGGAGCAGAGACTAGTTTAGCTTGTAAAAATGTTGCTCGTCTGTATTGCTTGATCTATGGGGAGTTTTTCCACCCCGCCAGCTTTGTCCACTTTTTACACAGTTATGGATTCCAAAACTTTTTTGGGGGGGGGGGGAGAATCCCAAATAGAAAACCCTGAATTTTTTCTGATGTGCATTTTTTTAAAAAATATCATATTTACAAGAATGCTTTGGCAGAACTCCACTGTCCCTGAAAAATTGTTACATCTTATGAAAATTGGCATATTTGGACTGGAAATGACATAAAGAAATTGGTTTTGAACTTTCTGTCTTCAGAGACCCTTTTCCATATTGGCCTAGCTGGCAAGGAAACCCCTTGTGCGGCTGTCATGGTAAACACGCCCCGCTGCAGAGGATTCTGGTACTCTTTCTTTTACTTGGATGCAGAAACCCTGGAACAAAAATGTATTTTGCTTTTGATACATTTGCATTAATATTTTGTTTTTAACTTGTATTATTTGTATTCACGTTTCTGTTGTAAGCTGCCTTTGGGTTCCTTTTATGGCTGAAATGCACCATATAAATAAACTGTAAAATCATATAACAATCCCTAGACCATTGGCTGCAGCCAGTGACACAACCCTATTCTGCTATCTCCACATCGTCTGTCAGAAGTGTAAGCTATTAAGCTAGAAGGGAACAGCACTTGTTACTCAACTGTCTCCTTCCCTGGGGCAGTAGTTTCATTTATGTTAGTGTTGCCTTGCTTGAGCTTAGTGATCTAGAACACACTGAACACTCCATACATTCACGTGAAGATGAGGACCGATGGAGAAGATGTCTTTCAGGGAAGCTTGACAACCATTACTGATGTTTCCCTTGGGCTGTTCAGAAGAGTGCCCCCCCCCATGAGTATAGGAAATGTTTGGAGGTGATCTGCTCTGATTGCAAACACCTCTTGGTTTACCCCACCACACATGCATACACAATATTAGCAACTTGAGGATAATGTTGGCAAGGAATGCTAACGCAGTATGTGTCTAAGGACCACATTCCAACTTCCTGAGGAATGCACAAAAAATCAGAATGTGAGAATTGTGGGCAAATAAAGATAATGACAGCAGGCATGGATATGCTTTCTGCTCTTTCATCTAGTGAACATATAGGGGGCCCTTCTGAAAATCACTATTGAAAAACACCCCCATGCTCCAGCTAATTCCAAGTTTCTGCCTCCTCCTCCTCCTCTCTCTTGTCCCCTAAGCCACCAACCCTGACTGAGTGACTGAATTTTGAAATTTATATGTAAATCAAGTACGGAAAAAAGGTTGGTTGGGATCTACTAATAGATCTCTGAGTGGTTAGCAGTAGATCTGCAAGGGTTCCTGACTCCCAGAAGTTGAATAATAGTAGCCCTATCTGAGCCTTCAAAAGACATGATGATCATCACATGATTCTCAGAATCATTTAGCAGTCAAGCCATCTCTCCAGGGAACACTAAGAATTTTAGCTCTGTGATTTGTTGGGCTTTCCCATTAACTGTCAGTACCCTTAACAAATTTCAGTTGCCAGAATTTTTGGGTGAAGCCATGATTGCTTAAAGTGGGATGATACTGCTTTAGGTGCATAGGAAAGATGGGGTCCAATGAGTTCGGACACAATTGCAGTACATAGACCAACACTAAAAGTTCTTTCTTATATTGCTGGAGTCTAAATGGCTGCCAAAAAGCTCATAATTGGTTAATCATGTTGATCAATTGATTAATGCTTTTATTGTTATTATTTTTTAAAATGTGAAGCTATTCTTCCACAGATGGGTACAGAATCCCCACATTAATATGCTTGGTTAGCTGCCAGATGTCATATTGCTTGTGGTGCCATCACAAAAATAAATTATGTGTCATAATAACAGTGTGAACACTAGATATTCCATAGACGTCATATTGGGAACATCAAGGCTGATTGGGTTATAATTACATATTAAGTGAATTAGCCCAAGAACCTTCCCCCTTTTTTTCTAGAGGATACAGATATCTCAGAAACAAAGTACTTGCGATTTCAAGAACCATTTTCTCTAATTGTTCAGCAACTAGGCAGACAGCCCTGCAGCATGGATACTATACTAATTATTGATACCACAACTAGCCCGGGAGACAAAGAAGCCCTGGTGGGTCTGTCGTTTGCATCCTTTTTAACACTGTTACCCCTCCATTGCTGTCTCTGGAATTACTGCTGATCTTCACAGGGGAGCCAGAAAGAAAAACAGCTACAAAGATTTGTTCATAGCCATTACTTTTCAAGTTACTTTCCTCCACTGTTTCTTATCGTAAATAAATAGTGTTGCATAAAAAAATGTATCTCATTCTGCAAGCTTGCTTAATAATCATAATAATTATGATTGCATTTAGGTATAGCTAATGGCCAGCAATTATAATGCCCTGGGTCACACACAGCCCCCTGGGGAAATAACACCAGCTCCTTTTTGACTCAGGTTAAAACTGAGAGTAGAACAAGTGGCACCAATGGGAACAGGAATTAACAGCTCGATAGGGGGGAAATTCAGCGCCTTGACTTTATTTCCAAAGAGCCCTCCAGAAATTTTAGGTGCTGGCCCACATCTAATATGGACATAGAAATCCACACCCTTGTATACACACATCCACCATATATGTGGAATCCCTGGTGGCTAGGTTATAGCCCCACCCCTCTGTGCAGCTATAAATGTCTTATTATTGCTCTGCCACCAGGGATGGAAATCTTGATTGGCTGCCTCTTCTCAAGCACATTGCGCAGTTGTACATGCCCAGAATCCTTTCCTGCCTGCGCCATATGACTGGACACCACAGAGGCATAATCCATGTGTGCACAGGAGGCTAGCAGATGTCGTTTGGTGCACTGTCTTAATAACTGACCTATTGGTTAGCAAGAGTAGAGATACACCTGGTAGGCCCTTGCCTGAAATTATGCTTTGTGAATGCTGCCAAATTATTAGTCATGGCATCTTTCTTGCACCTGGCTGATTCATCTTTGGAAACAAGGTAACTTGAATCAAGAAAAGTTGGCTGTGTTGCAAGGCAACACATTACAAAGCCGTTTTATCACCTCTTTCAGGTGACATTTATCTCTTCCCTTTTTTGAAAAAGGTCCATCTTCGTCCCTTGTCATCTAGAGAGCTAGGCATAAAGAAAGGGAGGGGGACCCAGATATGGCAAAAAGCTCTCTGAAAATTGACAGCTACTTACTCATTTATTGCCATCTTCCATTGATACAGCATACTGAATTGTTGACATAATGCAAGAGAAGTATTTTGTAAAACAATCTTCGGCCAGTGGCAGGATGTATTTGGATGGCGTACAATTTTTCCGTAATGCATGACTGTACATTTGATATGAGTGAGACCTTTCATCCTTTTCTTTTTGGTTGCATGACAAGACTCGGTTTATAGCTGAAATCAAAGCTGTGTTACTTAGCAAAGCAATTTCATTTCATTTTCATTTCATTTCATTTCATTATTTTTTTACCTGAAACACTGGGGTTTAAATTATAAGCTTTAGGATGACTCAGGAGATGTAATGCATGCATATAAACCACATAATTTTCTTAGTGTATTTTCACAATCAATATCACTGTGTGTTTAAAGTAGGCACCTTGGGTCAATCTTCTAAGTACTGAATGAGTAATATGATTTTTTTTTTTGGTGGGTGGGGAAAATCTGGGACACACAGCGCAATGCAAATAATAGCTTACATGAATATTTAAAGGATGTACAATAGGAAGCAATTGCCAAGTAGCAGGGCACACTAAAATTAATGGCCTGAGGTATTGATTTGGGCTGAGGAACTGCTTTGAGCCCAGGGGGATGCATTTCCTTTGGGAGAATTTCCCAGAGGTCATATGCCAGTGACAGGCAGAGCCAGAGGAAAAAGTTCATAGTGAAATTAATGAAAGTTTTACCTTTGTACAGCAGGCTGGTTTTTATACAGACTTGCCCCTCTCTGTCCTCCATTAAAGCAAGCAAGAAGCATTAGCAGAGTTCAAGCACAGATTCTATCTAGGTAAGGTCACTCAAGGAAGGGGCGAAGTAGTGTTGGTGAGGGGGGTGACTGAGGAAAGGGTGTGGTCTGGGGAGAGTTATGAGAGCCAGGTAGAGAGACTCCCCAACCCTGTGATAACCCTTTAAGGTAGCATAAAATAAGAGGTAATGATAGTCCCAAGGTCACCTAATAAACTTTGCAGTTGAATGTGATCTTGAAGCACCTGCATCTCCCAGTTCCTGGTCTGATATTCCTACTGTTGTGCCACACTGGTACAGGTTCATTTCAGAGGTTCCTTGCAGTAAACAAAATTACTCTCTCCACTTCTCATAATCCATCTTAGACTGCTAAGTATGAACAAAGCTTGTGGTAACCAGGAGTGGTTCTTTTTGTATAAGAAGGACTGTGAGATTGGTTCAGTTATGGTGCTCAAAACAAATCCTTGTGCTGCAGAGCTACTCAGAGGGATGATGTTCTTAATTCCAAGTCCTGTTTCTACTTCTTTGCATGTTTGGTGGGAATGATTTGTCCTAAGCAATGCTATTTTTTCTAGAAAAAGAGGTGCCAGAGCTCAGCTCCTGTGAGCTGCAGTTGAAAAAAGCCCTGGGGACTCCTAAGAAATGAGTTAAACCTGGACGTGTCTTGAAGCTTATTAAATGCTTTGCAGTTTGGAGCAGGGGTGGGGATAGAAACGTTAAGTGTTGCCAGTGAAGAAAAGCTTCCAGCAGAGATAGATATGGTGGAGTATTCCATGGCTGGTCCTATGATGACGCAGAGTGAGATAGCTGCCCCAGGTGGCAGATGCTCAGGTATGGGGAGAGGCCAGAGCTGTGAATGTCACATGGCCTGCCCTGCAACCCCTATGCTAGGTAGATCTAAATCTACTGGTAAGTGTCTGAGTGATCTTAAGCAGGTCAGCAAAGATTTTTGATTCCCAGTAATATAACACAGGTGGCGCTGTGGGTTAAACCACAGAGCCTAGGGCTTGCTGATCAGAAGGTCGGAGGTTCAAATCCCTGCAATGGGGTGAGCTCCCATTGCTCGGTCCCTGCTCCTGCCAACCTAGCAGTTCAAAAGCACGTCAAAGTGCAAGTAGATAAATAGGTACCGCTCTGGCGGGAAGGTAAACGGCATTTCCGTGCGCTGCTCTGGTTCGCCAGAAGTGGCTTAGTCATGCTGGCCACATGACCCAGAAGCTGTAAGCCAGCTCCCTCGGCCAATAAAGCGAGATGAGCGCCAGAGTTCATCACGACTGGACCTAATGGTCAGGGGTCCCTTTACCTTTAACTTTAATATAACAACAGAAACAACAAAATGAATTATAAAATTAAGAAACAACAAATGGATTTGTACATGAAAGGGCTGTGAGTTCAGGTTGCTGCTCAGAACAAATTCCAGTGCTCTATAGCAGCTCAGAGGTACCAAGTTCTTTCATCCTAAGTGCATGTATTTTGCATGTGGCCCAAGTTTGTGGATTTTAGGGTTCTAATGAAATATAAAACAGACCGTGCAAGGCTGGTGTCTGCAGGGGAGGAACATTTCTAGTTATAAAGTAGTCAGCTGTGGTTAGTTCTCCACCCTTAAGTGGTTGTTCTTAAAGCTCACTTCATCTCACTTGCTAACTATGCTTTCCTCTGGATTAAGGTAGAATCCCCTCCATTGTCCCCACTGTTTTGCTGGAATTGCTGGAATTGTCCTGAAACAAATCCTCCTTCAGCTACTGTGAGCTTAGTAAGGTGCTTAAGGGGGAAAGAGGGGATTGAGCAGAAGTTATTTATACAAGAAGAAAGTATTCATTATAAGCAAGGAGAAGTGTCTGATGTTAAAAATAACTGTTCTTAATTATTCAGCTTATATGTTTTGGTTGCTAATAATGTGTAGACACTAAAATACAGATGGATCAACTTGGCAAGTAAATTAGAGAGGGGTTTTTTTGTTAGTAATGAGGCAATTAGTGATTCTCTATTTCTTTGAAGCCCCACCTGGAAATAAGACAGTTCCATATATGAAGGAGTAAACAGCGGGTGGTGCTGTGGTCTAAACCACAGAGCCTAGGGCTTGCCGATCAGAAGGTCAGCGGTTTGAATCCCCACGACAGGGTGAGCTCCTGTTGCTCCTGCCAACCTAACAGTTCGAAAGCACAAAGTACAAGTAGATAAATAGGTACTGCTCCAGCGGGAAGGTAAACGGTGTTTCCGTGCGCTGCTCTGGTTCGCCAGAAGCAGCTTAGTCATGCTGGCAACATGACCCGGAAGCTATCTGCGGACAAACACCGGCTCCCTCGGCCTGTAAAGCGAGATGAGCGCCACAACCCCAGAGTTGTCCGTGACTGGACCTAACTGTCAGGAGTCCCTTTACCTTTTCACCATTGTTTATCCCCTGAACTTGCTGAATGACAAAAGGGAATGTTTAAGCATATGCAGAGGACAAATCAGTCAACACTGAGCCACCAAAAATGTGTCCTGCCTTCAAGCAACCTACAATCATAGCAACATCGTTCTACCGTTTAACAATGTTGTGGAAGTGAAAGACCCATCAAGTAATTACATTGGGGGCACTGCTAATCTAGCCTACACACAGACAGACAGTTTTTCTGGGTCATGCTAGATTGGCAGGAGCACACCTCGTTGCAGAGATTCGAACCACTGACCTTCCGATCAGCAAGTCTTAGGCTCAGTGGTTTAGACAACAGTGCCACCCGCATCCCTAAAAAAGGAAACAATGGTGAATATTGGCTCAAATGAAGCCAAAGGCATAAAAATTTCAGATGCATAGTTAGTAATGCAATTGCCATTATCCTCTGAAACTTTCAGGAAGTCACAGAAAGGCTCCTTTATAGCAATTAGTCCATCTTAACCAAATATTGTCTGCTATGGTTGGCAGCAGCTTGGTGGAAATAATAATAATAATAATAATAATAATAATAATAATAATAATAAATTGTATTTATACCCCATCCTCGCCAGCCAGAGCAGGGCTCAGGGTGGCTAACACCAGCAGAATTACAATTAAAACATAATAAGGAGAAACAAAAAACCAATTTAAAATACAGGTTAAGATCTCACCAATTACCTACTTCATGAGATCCCTTTAACTGGAAAAGCCAGCAACTGGACCCATACAAAGCAGAGTAAGGTATCAGTGAAATAGAACCCTTCTCATTGGAGATGGCATGGCTTACATTAAATATATATCATCAATTTTGGATTGGCACATTGACAAGTAGCTTCTGTTCTGAGATCCCACTCACAGCGTGAACTCCATGGCACAACATATGGTGGCAGAATTACCTTCATCCTACTCAACTGTAGGATATGCAGTACTTTATCCAGAGTCATGGAGACAACAGTGACGGGTAATAGATTATCTGGTGTATGCTAGCAGCATGGTAAATGTGGAAGGCTGCGTAGCTCACAGGCATCCCTGATCTTGTCTTTCCTTTTGCCTTGCTTTGCTTTCTTTTCTTTTATCCTTCTTTCCTTCTGCTTTACAGCCAGTTCATCATCTAATCTTTCCATGGCTATATAATGTGTGTGTTAAAGTGTCATGAATTCTCCATGGCCTTCTGCCTGCAGGTGAGGCTGAGCTGTTACTGTCACTACCAAAGAATTCTTTACACAAAGGCATCCTAGAAGCCCAGGGTATGCAGCGATTTACTAGGCTACAGGGTGTACCCACTTTCTCTCCAACACCTCCTACCCCCCACCCCACGTTCACTAGCTATATCATGCACCACATATATGAGTAAAGCACATGGGCAAATTCTCTCTAAGTAAGTCACAAGTGCCAAGAAAGACTTGGGAACCCCAAGTCTATTTTGTATCTTAAAGAAGGAAGTAATTATTAAGGGAAACAGATGGTATTGTAACACAGGGGAGGCTATGATACTGTGTTAGTTTTTTATGGAAACAGACAAATATGTGACTCATGACAATGGTAGCTCTTCTCTGCATTAGCAGCACAAGAGGTTAGCAATAATTTTGCTGCACAAAATTTGAATAGCTGCTATGGGGGCATCTCATCTAATGTTGTATAGGCCAGCCTACCATCTGATTATCTAATTTTTTCTTTTGCATTGAAAAATTGTGCAGCTAGTGTGATTTTTTCAAACTTTGCACATTGTTCAGTGATTGCCATACTGTAAGTCTAACCCCCCTGTTTTGCAGTGGCCAATGGCCACAGTTAATAAAGGGTACTGATGCTATCACAAGGACGCGGGTGGCGCTGTCGTATAAACCACTGAGCCTAGGGCTTGCCAATCAAAAGGTTGGCGGTTCGAATCCCTGCAACGGGGTGAGTTCCTGTTGCTCGGTTCCAGCTCCTGCCCACCTGGCAGTTCAAAAGCATGCAGTGTAAGTAGATAAATAGGTACCGCTCCAGTGGGAAGGTAAACGCTGTTTCCGTGCACTGCTCTGGTTCTCCAGAAGCATCTTAGTCATGCTGGCCACATGACCTGGAAGCTCTCTGTGAACAAACACCGTCTTCCTCAGCCAGTAAAGAGTCGTCTGTGACTGGACTTAATGGTCAGGGATCCCTTCGCCTTTTACTGATGCTATCAAGCAATACACAGCTGAAAATAGGGATGAATACGCTTTTCTGATTTATTCCAATGATACTCCGATTACACATATCCACCTGCATGGAGAACCTGAGCACCACACCGCTTTCCCCACTACAGAGATGGTAGCCCAGTCCCCAGTCCTCACCCATATAGCAATAGGACCTCCACCCCCAATATCATAAGGAGAAGATAGATTCGTTTTGCAGTCCTTTAGAGGTCCCATAGAAGCCTTGCACTTCCCAGAACAATATGAAAACTGAAATGCAACCACCATTTGAAATGTGTAGGTCTTTGAATTTTGCAATGCAGTTCTACCCAAAATGTGTATGAAGTTTTATATTAGAAGAATGTATGGAAACAAATGCATATATTGGGGAAATGACCAACATAAATACATTATATTAGACTCAAAGTGCTTCTAGTAATTCTAGTGGCTCATACAAACAAAGCAATATACAGCTATCCCCAAAAGTAGGAAAAGAGTGGGTGGGTGAAATAAGGACAATTTTACCAGGATCTGGTTATGGGGGAAAGTGACTGTCCATGCTTAAGAGGAAAAATTGTGGTGTATGGGTATTGAGATATAATACTCAGACTCATAGAATCCCAGAGGGGGGGAAATTACTTAACCATTCCATCCAGTAACGATGGCCCTCAACTTGGATGGCTTTAAAAGACAAATGTATGGAGCATAAAGTTATCCCTAATGTTGGAGGCAGAGAGAGAGAGAGGGTGCGCCTTGAAATACCAGTTGATGAGAATCACAAATGGAGAGAGTGCTGCTGCACTGAGATTTTGCTTGTGGACTTTGAAAGGGAATCTCACTGGCAACTGTGAGAACGGAATGCAGGGCTCTTCTTATGCTCTTATCTAAAAGCATCCAAGTCTTCTTCAGTGTTCTTCTTCAACCAGACCTTTGGCTGATTAAACAATCTATGGCCTTTCAACTCTGTCTGGGGGTATTGGTTTTTTTGCTATTATGGTTATGTATTTTGTGTTTTTCTGTTGCAAACTGCCCTATATATAAATGATGGTGATGATGTCTGCAAAGCATTAAATAATCCTGAGAAGGAAATAAATGCTGATCACTTGGATGTGGGCCCATTGATGAATTCCAAGCACATCTGGATCCAGAAGGTGGCATAGCTGGGCAAAGACCTCACTGCCCAAATGACAGCAGCCTTGATTTCCACATAGCAGCCAAGGTCAGTGGCAGTGTTAGAAGAAACTTGTTTTGCACCCCATCCCACCATTTGCAGGATAAATGACTTTTCTGTGGAAACCTTAGAATCTTGGGACCTGCTTTGGAGGCTCTGAGAGCCTTCAGTGTATTCTCTGTTTTCTGTTGTTTCCCAACAGCTTACCCAAGTCTGCAACCATCCTAAATAGCTCCATAGCTCTTTCTCCATCAAAGACAAATTCTTAGAAGTACTTCAAGAACCAGTGTTGTTCCTTGAGCAGAATTCCAGCAGATGAGAAAGGTGACTATGACAATATTACCTGCATAATAATAATAATAATAATAATAATAATAATAATAATGTAATGGGTTTTCCCAGCCACTCCACGCAGCTCCCAACAAAATATTATAAACACGATAAAACATCAAACATTAAAAACTTCCCTAAACCTGCATCCACAGAGATACTGAGTTCTATGCATCCACAATGAATAGTAGCAGAAAGGAGTAACAGCTCTTCATACAACATGACCTCTTTCTTATTTTGCATGTATAATACTATGTGAGGCCCCCATCTAGTGTGAGCTGGGGTCAATATTAGACTTATGTCTGAGAAATAACAATTCAAATCCCAGTCCTGTTGGGATATCAGTCAGTTTTTGTTTTTTTGTTTTTGGACCCACCTTTTGGGGAGTATGTATGTATTAGGAGTGGCTTGCATAAAAAGGCATGCAATTAAAATTGTGGCTACTTCTATTGGCTATGAAATATAGCATGGGTTGGAGCAGGGCATCCCCTTAGGCCCACTATGGGTCCCTATTTGGACCACAAGACTCTTTTCTCCAAACCACGCCCACCTGCCTCACACCTGACACCATATGTTATAGCTGAATGGTCAGTTGTCTGGCCCTGTTGTTCCTCCTTTCAGGACTAATATATTTTCCATCTTCAAGAACAAAACGAGGGGAGGAGTCAGGTATAGTAGCATATATAAATGCCATCCTTAATGCTACAGTTGTAAATGGGATTGATAATAATAATAATAATGAAACTATGTAGATCATCAAACGTAATTGACAAGCATTAGTTTCAAGAGGATGGACAAAAGGAACTACTTTATGCAACACATGATTAATTGATGGGAAGAGCTGCTTCAGGATGTTAGGAGGAACATTAGCATAAATGACTTCAGAAAAGGATCAGATCAGTGGCCATTATGTAAATCTTGTGCACAGAAAGGTCTGTCCATTGCACTGACTGTTATAGTTAACTAAGGGTAGGAATGCAATGTTCAGAAGTAGTACGCACTGTATTACATGATTCTGGGGCCAAACAACAGGGAATGGGTCATACTCAGTAGCAGAGCATCTGCTTTGCATGAAGAAGGTCCCAGTATTTGACAATACATGAAAAGTGCATTAAAATTGTCTTACAGGACAAAGTAGCTACCAAAATTAGGCCAAAATAAGACATGTTATTACAGTCTACTGGTGACTATATGTCAGGGGCTTGGCAGAGGAGGATGAGTGGTGGAGACCACCTCCCCACCCTGACCCTTCCAGGGAGGAGGGAGACAGTATAGAGTTACAATAGTTGTTTGCGAGAGGTCACAGCTCAGAGGCAGATGGAGGGAGAAGTTGGGAAGTAGTGGGAGAGGAGGAGCAGGCAGAGCTGGAGCAGCAGCTGGCTGACACGCTGTCATTAGAAAGCATTCCAGACCCACCATCTCCCAGAACCCAGCGAGCCTTAATAGTAGGAGAGCAAAGAGATTAAAGACAGGGCATTTAGCAGCACCTGTAGAGGAGGTGATGATGATGATGATGAATAGGGAAGGGGGAGAGACAGGGATGGAGATTCATTCAGGACAATGCCATTATCCAAGAGGCTGTGTACTATTTGCTTTTTTTTCTTTAATCCTCATGATTTTTTAAAAAATGAATTTTAGTGCCAATTCTTGCTAATAAACACATTTTTGTACAACCTTTCGATGAATGTACACATTTTTGCTCTCTCTCTTCATATAATGTATTTTGTATTTTTTCACTTGTATAAACTTTCCCTAACATAGGCTTCCCTCCACTACTCCCCTCCCCCCAAAAACCCATTGGCTAGGGAACTGCATCACGAAACATAGATAATGCAAATTTTGAAGGAAAGTTATATTTTGGTTCTCGCACACTTTCAGAAAGTTTGAATCTGGTAGATTTACCTTTAAATGCAAACGGAATTGATTATGTTCCCCAACACTAGTAGTTCCACATAATAACCAAGTTACTTGGACATGGGTCCCACTGAAATAAATGGGAAATCTATATTCCTAGCAAATATGCCTTTTGAGTATCAGATCCTGGGGATAAATCAAAGGAAAATGCATTAACCTTCCATTTCTGAATTTTCAATAAGCATCTGGCTGACCACCTCTGAACAATGAATGCCAGACTAGATAATCCTTTGCTTTGATCCAGCTGGGCTAGGGATGGAATTTTCTGAAACTCCTGAAGTCAAGCTTATCCACACAGGATCCTCTGCCAATTCTTGTCTCACTTCTTAATCTCTACAAGAAGCAATACCCACTTAAAAAATATGGTGAATTCTTTCAAATTACATGCACTATTAGAAACATTATTATACACATACCATTATTTACATATGAAATGCATATACACTTCATGTTTCCTAAAGTAACTAGACCATTTACATATTCATATGAAAATGCATGAAACTGTATAAATGTAAGTATATTTAATATACTATGCATAAGCATAGTACAACATGCACTTCACTCTTTTGTGGATAGTATACATATATGTATTTTTAGTATAAATTTGCACATATTTTGTTGGGTTCTGGCAAGAAGCAATCTACTACAGGCAATGCTTGATTGGGTCAGAACCACCAAGCCCTGCTTGTAAATCTGTTTAAAATAGATTCCTGCTGCATCCCTAAGCTGGGCAGTTCCTTTGTTCTGTATGAAGCTACCAGTGTACAACTAATCTACAGAACATTACCTTGTTTGATCTGCACATTTCTTTGGTTGACTCATGAATATTTAAAGTTCTACTAAATATGTTTTTGTGTGTCTTTACAAGAAAGAACTGCAGAACACATTTAGCCAGTGCCACCCCTGCCAGCTGCATATTGCATCCAGTAGCAACTGGTTGGTAGCAGGGCACAACTGTTCTCTCAACTTCCAAACACAAAGTGTCACTGGCACTTACCAGAGGGAGCTTGTTGATGTGCAGGTGCATAGCAGCAAGAGTAGCAGATTGGCTGCACAAAGCTGCACCATACAATTATGAGCTCCCCATGCTATGAGAAACCAGGAGAAAGCAATGCCCCACCTGTATCACCACACTGGCCACTACTTTCTGCAACTTCTGTCATCACTAGCTGTTGGCCATGCTTACAGAGCCAGATGGAAGTTGGAATCCATCATCAGCAATAGGAAAACACCGCATTGGTTATCTCTGCTATAGAATGTCAGTGTGCTCATCATCATTAGCGATATAGGAGGAAAAATGCTAAGGTTTTGTGCTCTCCTGGTATATATTTTATGAGGGTTTCAGTTAAACACTGTAACTTCCTCTCCCTCCCTCTCCTTCTCTCTCTAGAGTTTTCTTCTTTTACAAGTATGACTGCATTAGCCATAAATATGTCTGCTGAAATCAAAGTGTAGGCACCTTCCTGTCTCTAGTTAAAGATCCATCTAAGGAAAACTAAATTGAGACAGGTTGCTTCCATGAAAAACCAAGATATCTGTAAGTATACTCTGTTGAGTCTTAAGAGTAATGTATTGAGAGTCCCCAAAGGGTTTATTATGGTCATGAATCAGCTGCCTATGCCTCAAAAAAGCCTGATGATAATGATCATTTATCCATCAAAAAGCTTCTGTTCCTTCCTCCTTATTTTTGCCTAGTAGTAGGTCCCCCCCCCCCCAGTAACTTGAATTATTTAAATAAAAGCAATAAACCTTGGACTTAACCTTTGGCTCTCCAGCTGTGCAGAATGTCCCATGCAGGTCTTTTCCTGCTGTGTCTCAGAAATGTTAAGACCAGAAGACAAGGCCTTTCGTATCATTTCTCTTGGAGACTTCATCAACACCAATTTGCTTCATCAGGGAAATTTAACTCAGGGAAAGCAGAGATGTTGCTGGATTGTTGACCAACATGAAATTCAATGCAAACGATTGAAGTTTGCCTTATACTGAATTAATTCATTGATCCATATAGCACAGTATTATCTACTTTGTTTGGAACTGGTTCTCCGGGTTCTGAAGTTTGGTCTTTCCCAGAAAGTGCCTTCTTGGGGTCCTTTTAAACTGGTAATGTAATTGAATAGACTGCCTCAAGAGATGGTGAACCATTGGAGCTTTCCAAGGAAAAGTTGGATGGCCGTCTGTCAGGGATTCTTTGGCTGTGATTCCTGTATTGTAGGGGGTTAGGCTAGATGACCCTTGAGCATATGTTCCAACTCTGCAATTCTTTGATTAAACCTTGGACTTTCTGCATACAAAGTTTCTGCTCTACAGAGAACAGTGAATATGTCGATTTCAGTTTCTCCATGTTTCTTCTTTTTAGTCTTAAGTTTAATTATCTGCATTTCCACCTCAATTTGCAATTTAAGTCCTTAAGAAAGTTCAGTAGCACTTTAGTGCAAGTTTATCCTCCTACATACATTGCTGTGTGCAATTTTGCCTAATATACTCATTTTTGCAAATCATATCTCCCCCCCAACACAATGCATTTTATGTACACTTTACTCTAATGTATGTCTTTTTCTACACATTCCAGCATTGCAAAATCTGGAGAAGTGCAACTTTCAAAAAAATAAAATAAAAATGACAGTGTTTCTGTTCATGTCTCATTTTAGAAAGTGTGCCTCCATCACCCTTAGTGCTCTGTCACTGAAGACTTGTGTCTCTGACAAGCCAAGATGCCATAAATGAAGTCTGAACTAAAAACATCTCCCACCTTTTCAGCTTGGGGTGGCACTTTCTAAACCTTTTAGCAGGGAGTATGTGTTGTTTTGCTTTTGAAAGAGGGGTTACCTTACAGTTGAAGCAACAGATAGTTTCTTCTATTCTTTTTGACACCCCATGTCTCTGTCACTGCTCAGGCAACCCGACAGCATTCCATCACCATGTTTGAAAAGATACCCCCAGGGAAACCACAGGGCAAGCCAAGGGAATGGGCCCTATCACTGCCTTCTACTGTCACCTACTGGCTTGTCAAGGAATAATGCCAGATCACTGCAGCAGTCTACTAGAGAGAAAGAGGGGGGAGGCAGGAAGAGTGATAATAACATAATGATACCTGAAATTATATCCAATATTTATATAGTGCTTTACCTCAGTGCTCAGAGAATTTCATCTATATTACTTTATGAATCCTTCTAACAACTCACTAAGCCTATTAGTATTCCCATATTACAAACCTTATTGCCCATATTGTGGTCATATTACAGGCCCATGGGGGCAGCCAACTGAGATTCTTTTACATGAGGGATGTGAGACCAGTGTGGAAAATGAGGGGGGGGGGTTTCAGGTGTTAAGGAGCACACATTAATAAGTCAACATGTAGAGCAACCTTTACATTATATGTGTTAGCTTGTAAAAAAGGGGGGGGGTGAGAAATGTCAGTAATGTGAGAGTGCACTGTTCTAGCCTCTGTTGTTAGAAAAAAAACGAGTTATAAAACAGAACTGGTAGAGCCTCTGCTTTGAATGCAGAAAATCCCAGTTTCAATTCCATATAATTCCAGACAGATTGGGGAAAGACCTCCTACCTGAAACTTTGGGGCAGTTGTCTGGCTCAATATAAGCAAGGTTCCTGTATTCCTTTGGAAAGTGTGTTCTCACTAAAGGAGAGCCCGTGTTGCGGATGGAACCTAGCAAGACACCCCGTAGTTGCCAGGCAGGATAAGATAGAGGGGCCTGGCAAGGATTGGCTGTTTGAGTTGCTGGGATAAAATTGATGTTGCCAATTTGGGGGTGGGAACAGGTTATTTAAACAAGGTTCACAGCAAGCTGCTTTCTCTTTCAATGTGGGAACCAGATCACCCGCCCGCCCTCCCTTTTGGGCTTGTGCTTTGACCTTGCTATGCCTGTCATGGGGTCGTCCGCCTTGGTGCGGGGGCCTGGTAGGAATTTTTCCATTTGGCTGATTAGTGTGTGCCATTTGGTTTTCGCCTTCTGCGTAGCAAATCGTCGCAACTTGTAAGGTTGGCGGTTAGGCATTGGTTTAAATTGGTTGGTGGAGGGGTATGGATTGGCTGTGCCTGCCCCTCCAATGCTGCTGCTGCACGGGAATTCCGTTAAAGGAATTCAGGGGCTTACCATTCTTTCATCCAAACCCCTGGAATCGGGTGCAAGCCGCGTAAGCCCCTGGGAGCATGCGGGGAGAAGCTGAGGGTCTCTGCCGCAGCTCCAGTTATCCCTGATCTTGTTCCTCCACACTGGCTTTCACTGGAATCCGGAAGTCAGTGCTGTCCCCCAAGGCGGGGGGGACAGATAGTCATAACCAATGCCTAAGCAACCATTCACAATTTCTATGTTTAATAAAGTTGTGGCCAAAATTATGCCAAAAACCTTAAACAAAAATTTATGAGTGATGTGTGAGTTATTGGGGTAGGGGTGTTTTGGGGGACCTCAGCACGCAATACTTGGTTGTTGTCCTTCAGACTTTAGGTCTCCACTGCTGTTAATGGACAAACTCTCTCTGAAAAATGTTATATGGTGACAAGTGATGCAACCTGCTTTTGAACTGAGTGTTGGGGTTTCTTTTCCTTTTCTCTTCTTACTGAGCAGAATTGCAGAATACCCTCAGTCAAGCAGGTGAGATATTTACGGGTGTGGAATTTATTGCTTCTTTAACCTTGAGCCATGCAGTATGCAACTACACAACTTCTAACTGGGTGATTCCTTAGCGCAACATTTTGTAGTAATCTTCTGTGCTCATAAAATGGGAAAATTCCTTTGCCTTCAGTTGTAGCCACTGGTTACCAAATGTTTCGCTGGAGCTTTTTGTAAAATTTGCTCTTTAATCCAGTAGAGATGGCTGAGTGTTACAGCAGTAGTGCTGAGGGGAAAGTCCAAATCTAATCCAGTGGAATCCATTTACAGTAACAGTTTTTGTTTTCTGGTCCCTATCCTTGGTAAATCACAGCACCTACTCTGTCCTAATTTTTGCTTGTTGGCTATGCCCTGCTTAAATTATATATCTACAGTGCGATCATATGTATGTTTACTCAGAAGTAAGTCTCACTGGATTCAACAGGATTTACTCCTATGTAAAGATGCATAGGATTGCAGCCTTAGTGCCAGAGGCTAAAATTCTTATTCTTCAGAGCACAATTACCTTTACCTTTTACCTTCCAAGCAGGGCATGAAGGTGGCAGACTCCAGTATTAGTTGCCTCCTCCATCCTGCATTTGGAGCTATACCTCCTTGTCCATCCATCATTTCCATTATTTCCCCTCTTTCTGCCTCCCTGGGAGTGTGAAAGAAATAAGCTGGTAGAGACACAGCCTTTGAAATGTTCTTCGTGCATTTCCTTTTCCTTTTAAAATACATTTTACAACACAAATTTACTGCTAGAAATCAAGTCAATCAAGTGGGTATGGAAAACATTTTTCTCCAAGGGTTGTTCTGGGGGGAGCGGGCAAAAAATCCATATTGCTGTATATTGTTTCATTTAATAGTGGATCACAGAGAACAGGGAGCTAGGGGAAAGATAGAACAGCCCCATTCTAAGTCATGTTTAGTATAAAATTCTTTCGATTATTTATCCATTATCAGCTTTAATGCTGGCAAATTTGTTCCCCTTGGCGATTTTAACATTCACTAAATTAACATTAATGATGCTACACTCACTGCATTTCTATCACTGTTCGGATTCATTACATCCATAGTCACATTGTCTGCTTGCTTTCTCTGTCTCGGAGATATACTGTAACAGTTTTCCAGTAAATTGAATACTTACCTAATCCCTCTCTGATCATTTTTATAGTAAACTGTGAAGTTTATTTCATGGTTGATGATGAGTTCTCTGGGGGGGGGAGGGCGGGGGTAGAGGAGAAATTCATTAATTATTTATCTCCTGGAAACTATTTTAACAAGGATTTATTTGACAGCTCTATTTTTAATGCAAAGGTTTTTTAATTAAGTTGTTTTCAAAGAAAGTTAAAAGTGCAACCTCCAAGACATCAAATCCCTTTTGCAAAAATAATAATAATGAAGAATAAAATAAGAATCCTTTCTGAGATATCATCTGTGACAAGCTTAGATGGACCTTGGCATTAGCAACCCATCATTTAAATATAAAAACTTGTGCCCTGCCTGCCAGCCGCCTTTCTTTCAAAGAATATTTAAAGTCAAGCAAGATGATTATGTATTACTCATTGTTGATTTCTTTTCAGAGAACACTCAGGGTTAATTAATCTGGAACAGAAACTGATACAGTTGATCAATGACATGTTGCTGAACACTCACACACAAACAACCAGCCTGGAGGGGCCTAGCATCTCAGCAAGCATTAATTGGGGCGGTTTTGCATATTACAGTGGTGTGCGGGGGCGGGTGGGGTGAGGAAGCATTACAGAACTAACAGAACAGGGTTTGTTTGTTTTTTGTTATGTTCTACTATAATACACGAAGAGAAAGAACACATGTTGAAACTAGAGGTGCCATCTCTAGATACAAAAATTCATTTGCTACCTTGTCCCACTCCACCCTGTGCAAATTCTTTTGTTTTTTTGCATTCCATGAGGAATGCAATAAGTAAAAAGTAGGTGTGCTTCCTTCCCTTCCACTTGTTTGTAGCCCTTGAGACCAACTAGAATGATTGTGCAAGGCTGTTGTTGTTGTTGCTGCTGCTGCTGTTTCATTCATCAATTGTCTCAAGGCAAGAACCTCTGATTTTCGTTCATCATCAAGACTCAAGTGAACTCAGTGAACTCGGTCTTCTTAACTTTAATTTTCATGTTGAACTGTGGTCTAAACCACTGAGCCTTGGGCTTGCCGATTGGAAGGTCGGCAGTTCGAATCCCCATAATGGGGTGAGCTCCCATTGTTCAGTCCCAGCTCTTGCCCACCTAGCAGTTCAAAAGCATGTCAAAGTGCAAGTAGATCATTAGGTACCACTCCGGTGGGAAGGTAAATGGTGTTTCCTTGTGCTGCTCTGGTTTTGCCAGAAGCAGCTTAGTCATGCTGGCCACATGACACAGAAAAACTATCTGCAGACAAACGTTGGCTCCCTCGGCCAGTAAAGCGAGATGAGTGCCGCAACCCCAGAGTTGTCTGCAACTGGACCTAACGCCCAGGGGTCCCTTTACCTTTATTATTCATTTCTCTGTCTTTCAACCCAGGATAAACAAAATCATAAAAAAAATAGCAAGATTGCATTCTCTGGTTGGTGGTCAGGATTGTGAATGGTCACAGCTGGCAAAAGTGTGAATAAATCATAGAAACATAAAACTATAGGGTTTGAAGAAGCAACAAGGGTAATCTGTTTAACACCCTGCACTGCAGGAATCTGGGGGCCTCCAACCCCAACCCTGAGATGAAGAGTCTCATGCTTTATATTCCAGGGTGGATAAAAATGTTCCAATACTTTTTCTTCCACTGACTATACTGAATTCACCCTGTAATTGGTTACACAATGTTGACATGACAAGCAAAAAAGAAAGAGAGGAAGGTGTGGCAGATAAAGGTCTGCAACAAAGATGCTGTTTAATAATTTTTTGTTGTTGTGAACTGCCCTGAGATCCACAGATAAAGGGTAGTAAGTAAGTAAGTAAGTAAGTAAGTAAGTAAGTAAGTAAATCTGCTCAAATGAACAGACTCAAATGCCTGGTGGAACAAACACATCTTGACTATAGTGTTGTTCACATATTACAATAAATGACTGCTGTTGCATGAGATATACGGATACCAGCCAACATTCAACAAGTGTACATTCTGTGTACCTATGCACACCACAGTAGAGCTACACAGATATTTTTTTTATATAAATATTTATTAAGATTTTTGTAAAAGAAAAGCATAAGTAACAAACAACATTGCTTATATCATGCCAGAATTTCATAACTTGTTTAGACTTCCTCTCGTCTCCTGCTCCCACTTACAGTGTTAAGAAGTTTTTTCAAGCAAATTATCATCTTGTTTGCAATCTTATATCCACTCGTTTAAATATAATCTAATAGTTCTCCCAAAGGGTTTGTCTTTTCCTTAATCTCACTTATCATCAAATTCCAATCTAGTTTAGTGGTGGCCAGTTATTTATGATCAAGCATCCTTCTTAACATTCAATCAAATTACAATATTTTTGTAAATAAATTTTAAATTTCTTCCAGTCTTCTTCAATCCTTTCTTCTCCCAGGTCACGGATTCTGCTGGTCATCTCTGCCAGTTGCATATAGTCTATCAGCTGCATCTGCCATTCTTCCAGTGTGGGTAGATCTTGAGTCTTCCAATTCTTAGCAATGAGTATCCTTGCTGCTGTTGTTGCGTACATAAAAAATGTTCGGTCCTTCTTTAACACCTTCTGGCCGACAATACCCAAGAGGAAGGCCTCTGGTTTCTTAGTGAAGGTATGCTTAAATACCTTTTTCAACTCATTATATATCATTTCCCAGAAGGCCTTCACTTTAGGGCAGGTCCACCAGAGGTGAAAGAATGTTCCTTCATTTTCCTTACATTTCCAACATTTATTATCAGACGAATGGTATATTTTGGCAAGTTTAACTGGGGTCATGTACCATCTATATATCATTTTCATTACATTTTCCTTCAAAGCATTACATGCAGTGAAGTTCAGCCCAGTGGTCCACAACCTTTCCCAGTCCTCAAACATGATGTTATGCCCAATATCCTGTGCCCACTTTATCATAGCAGATTTAACCATTTCGTCTTGTGTGTTCCATTTTAACAGCAAGTTATACATTCTTGAGAGTACCTTAGTCTTTGGTTCTAACAATTCTGTCTCTAACTTCGATTTCTCCACCTGGAACCCTAGTTTTTTGTCATTTTTAAAAACTTCTTTAATCTGGGCGTAATGTAACCAGTCTCGCACTTTACCCTCCATTTTCTCCAAACTCTGCAATTTCCAATTGTCACCGTCTTTTTCTAATATTTCCCAATATTTTGGCCATTTGGCCTCCATATTGGGTCTTTTTCGGGCCTTGGCTTCCAGAGGGGACAGCCACCTCGGAGTTTTATTTTCCAATAAGTCTTTGTATTTTGTCCAGACATTGAATACTGCTTTCCTGACAATATGGTTCTTAAAGGCCTTATTGATCTTAACTTTGTCATACCATAAATATGCATGCCAGCCAAAAGCATTGTTAAAACCTTCCAAGTCCAACACCTCAGTGTCTTCAAGAAGTAGCCAGTCTTTTAGCCAGCAGAAAGCTGCGGCTTCATAGTACAGTTTTAAGTCTGGCAGGGCGAAGCCCCCTCTTTCTTTCGTGTCAGTTAATATCTTAAACTTAATTCTGGGCTTTTTGCCCTGCCAGACAAATTTAGAGATATCTCTCTGCCACTTCTGGAAACACTCCGTCTTGTCCACAATTTGCAATGTTTGAAACAAAAACAACATCTTTGGCAATACATTCATCTTAATAGCAGCAATTCGGCCTAACAAAGAAAGCTTCAATTTTGTCCAACTGTCCAAGTCTCTCTTAATTTCAGACCAACATTTTTCATAATTATCCTTAAATAGACTCAGATTTTTTGCTGTTATGTTTACCCCTAGGTACTTTACTTTTTTAACCACAGTTAGTTCTGTTTCTCTCTGAAACCGTTCTGACTCTGTATCTGTCAAATTTTTCCCCAACACCTTAGTTTTCTGTTTATTTAGTTTGAATCCCGCCACCCGACCAAAGTCTTGAATCAGTTGTAATACTCTTTTTGTACTAGATTCTGGCTCCTGCAAAGTCAAGACTAGGTCATCTGCAAAAGCTTTAAGTTTATATTGTTTCGCTCCGACCAGAGCTACACAGATAAACATACTGTATACATACACTCTTTCACACTTGTACATTTGTAGAAGCCGATTGTATCTGTGCTCAGTGTAATGTGCGGACAAACCTCCTATGATGTAAGGTGAAGAGCAAAGGGCTAGATGAACTTCCCAGGAAAATCCCAATCTGTCCTAACCAAATTTGAGGAACATAACCCTAGGCAACATTTCAGTGGCAGTTTTATTGCTGTGTCTCATTCCCAGGGTCAATGGGGTTTTTTTAACATTCCCCAAACAACCGCACAAGTTGCTCCAATAAATGTTCCCAATTGTTGCAAGGGATCTTGGGAAGCATATCTTAGATTACCTGCTGTTACATTGACATGCTCAACATCTCTGTATGTTGCTTGACTGATAGCTTATACCTGTCTGTTTCTCATTTTATACAATTTGCTGTTACACATTTAAGGATGTGTGTGTGTTGGCTCTGCTCTCTTTTCATTATGATTGCCTAAATATTTTGGAGAAATGTGCCCTTTTCAATGTCAGTTTCATCCACCTACTTGCCAAACAAAGAAATGTGCCCTTTAATAGCAAGATGATTTGCTAAATGTCATAAAATTATTTGGGAATTTTCTAACAAATCTCCTCCTCGAGAATAGAGGGGCAGAAGGGTCAGGGAAACGCTGATAATACATGTTTCAGCGATGTAAGGCTTTTTTATATATAATAGAAATCTTGAAATTCAATCAAAAATAGATTGCAGATAATACCCTTATTTCAGAAAGTACAAAGTTAAAAATGGGTTACTGCGCTTGCAATAATCCACCTTGCTCATAAAATTTAGGGGTATTATAAAAACCCTTAATGATCTGTGATGGACATGACATAGTTGTGGCCTCAGTAAATCTGGAATAAACGTAAAAGGGGGAAAATACTATGACAAGTTCTTTTCACTTATATCTGTTTCCTTTCTAAAGATAAATGAGCTGATATGTTTTGCCCTTGAAAATTCTCTCTCATCTACTTCCAAACCCTTAAGTTTAATTGAAAGGTTTCTTCGTCCAGACAGATAATTAGGTAAATTGAGAGCTGCTTACCTTCAGATGAGTCCCCCCCCCCCATTTTTTCTTTTAGTCTCTTTCTGTCATTTTATGTAATGGTTTATGCTTGGAATACATTTTTGGGTATTAATGAAGTCTGGTTTCATGTTTGCACATCACAGCATTATGAGTCAAGTCCCTCTTTGATTTCATCTCTCTCTATTTTTTGTTATCGCAAGTCAGGAAATAACAAACAAAAGTCAACAGATTCGACTTATTGAAATGCTGCAACTGGCTGTGTCCCTGACATATATGGGTGTAAAATCTGTGCAAACTGGGGCATGCTTGGAGAAATCACTATTCTCTCTTAAAACTCACAGTATTCCTATGGGTACAATATACAATTTATATCCCCTGGGTTAGAGCCATACTAAATTAGATGACCTTGGGTCCCACTGAAATTAGTGGAACAAGTTGTGACTTAAGCTTCATTAATTTCAAGGAGATGTAGGTGCAACTAAGTTAGTCTGGTCTCATCTCCTAAGATTCCAATGGAGAATACTGCCAAAATAAAGAGGAAATTGGGTTTTCAGGCAGTCTTCTAGAGACAAGTGTGGGGAGAGAAGAAAGGATGAACAGTAAATGAACTTGTGTTGAGAGGGAACTGAGATGGGATGTCTGAAGGGGCTGAAAATAAAACTGTCAATATCCTTCCGCCTTTACATAAATCTATCATGCCACTGCACATAGGAGATCTGTTGGAATGTTGAGTACAGTTCTTCCCATCCCAACTCAAAATGGATAATGTAAAGCTTAGAAGGACAGGAGAGCACATTGAGACATTTTTTTTTTTAGTTTAGAAAAAGGACAATCAAGAATGAGGATACCTTTTTCTTTTTAAGGCATGAATAGTTCTTTGTCCTGTAGTTTTTAAGGGTGCTGAGAGTTATTAGGAGACTATTGTTCCCCTAGCAGAGTTGTGATTCTCAGTGTGGTTTAGCAATCAATTCCTCTTCTGGAAATCGTAGCTGTGTGAGAGATATAGCAGTTTCCTAACAACTATTAACACCCATAAAGGACAACAGTTTCCAGAATTGTTTGGGAGAAGCCATGACTGTTCAGCAGAGACTGTGAGTGATAAAAACTCCACAGCTCTGTAGGGTCAGAGTGGGGGACAAAAAGAGAGAAAGTAAAGTTTGGGAGTGCATAAGAATTAATTAAATAAGCTGCCCAAGCAATATATTCTGCAACCTAAGTTGCTGACAATTCCTGCAGAGATAACACCCTTGCCAGCTCTCCTGTACAACCCTGAAGCAGGCTTGGGGTTCTGAAGAAACCTACATTGCTGAATATTGGTGGACCTCCCTAAAAGAGAAAGGAAACTGCAACATTCTGTGTTGATGATAGCACAGGGCATAATGAAAAGAAGAATGGTGGCTGCAGGAAGTCCTTTCATTGACACCTGGAGAAGCAGCTTGTGGCTTGTGTGAATTGGATTGTAATGATCAGTTACAGTTTCTGGAGTTCAAAGGCTTTGTTCATGCAGAAGCAGGAACAATTCATAGGAGCAAAAGGACTGAAAGAGAGAAAAAACAGACATTTTGTCTGGAGAGAACAACAAACAAAATGACTCAGCTTTTAGGGGTGGAGTAAACTTAGAGAAGCTACCAGTGAGTGCTGGCTAGATTGCTAGACAGACAGTATCCCCTTGTGGCTTAAAGGAATACAAGCATTAAATAAAAGCATAAGAAAAGGAGTTGCAATTGCTTTTCTCCAACACAGGCAACTGCAAGGGGCATTTTCAGTGCAGCAGCAGAAACAGAAATAAGGTTTCAGGATGCCTCATGCAGATCTCTCTCTCTCTCTCTCTCTCTCTCTCTCTCTCTCTCTCTCTCAACATACCACTAGGAGAACTTTAGGGATGCAGGTGGTGCTGTGGATTAAACCACAGAGCCTAGGACTTGCCAATCAGAAGGTTGCGGTTCAAATCCCCGCGACGGGGTGAGTTCCCGTTGCTTGGCTCCTGCTCCTGCCAACCTAGCAGTTCAAAAGCATGTCAAAATGCAAGTAGATAAATAGGTACCTCTCCGGCGGGAAGGTAAACGGTGTTTCCGTGCGCTGCTCTGGTTCTCCAGAAGCCGGCCACATGCTGGCCACATGACCCGGAAGCTGTACACCCTCAGCCAATAAAGTGAGATGAGCGCCACAACCCTAGAGTCGGTCACGACTGGACCTAATGGTCAGGGGTCCCTTTACCTTTACCTTTAGGAGAACTTTGTTACTGTGGCTTTAAAACAACCCTAGAGGTCTATAATTTGCTAGAAGCATTTTGCCATGCAGGGACAAGAAAAGTGTTCTATTGCACAAAAGGGTGCACAAAAAGCCTCTCAGAATTCTGTATTCTACATTATTATCATCATTGTTATTGTTATTATTTATTGAATTTATATACTACCCTATACCTCGGGATCTCAGGACAGTTATGTCTGAGCAGAGAAACTCGTGTGGGGGGAGGCAGCATACACATCAGCTGACTTGTGTCATGTGTTTCTAAATTATGCTTTGTATCAATTGTGTTTAAAACCTAAATGTTTGTACCTTTGAAGGCTATTTGTTTGAAGGGTGGAGCTACATGGGGGGGGTCACTCTTTTGTATTTTCTTGAGCATACCAGGCTAAAATCTGTCCCCTCCCAACTCAACACAGTACGAATAATGCCCACCTTGTTGTCAGTTTCGGTCTCGAATTTGACATACTTTCCACTACAACAATTACCTTTTCTGTCTCTGGCTAATAGTTTTCATTCAGAATTGCTGCAATCTGGATAAAATTAGACTGGACAAGTGATTACCTTGAACAAATGGCTGAGACATTTGTCTCAGAGAGCCTAATATTCTCCATGACAGATGCCCCAGCCAACAAATAGGAGGATGATTTGAAGGTACGGCGAGAACAGGCTAAGATCTTTTCTTATTCTTACTCTACCAGACAGCCACTCCACTAACACAAATTAGCCCTTCCCTAGAGACAATGGTTTAGCAAGACAATAGTAGGAGAAGATAATTTATTTTGAACAGGAAGATGGATCATTTGTAAATGAGAGTTCTGTGTGGGAGAATACCATCTGAGGAATATTTCACCACTTAACTACACATAAAAGTTTTGTGCAGTGGGTATTGAAAGACTGATTCACAAACTATTTGGTTTAATTGGGTTATATTTTTAGCCCATCTGATGTCAGAGGTCCTGAGCCAGTAATAAGAGGCAAAAATATAGGTTGATTAAAGGGGAAACAAAACAAATGTTAAGGTTCTCCATAGTCAACTTTGCCCCAATTAGAAAGATAACCCTACAATAAACTAAATTATAACATTTCAGGTTTTCTATGGGTTCACCAGCGTGCCCATTTTTGTCTCCTGAACAACTCTGTTGGCATTGGCAGGAGAAGTAGTAGCAGAAAGGCAAAATAGGGAAGAAAATACATGTAACACAAAATACATATTTAAATATGGAATTTATCTCGATGCACATGTTTATAAATGTATTTTACCCTATGAATTTGGGCATGTTTTTGAGCTGAAAACTTTATCACAAAAGAACTGGGAAATCTAAAAGGTAATTAAGTTTCAATCTTCACATTAGGCCAGAAGATGCAAATCAGGTCAGTTCACTGTGGGATTTATAGTTGAACCTCTCAGGCATTAAATCTAGAACATCCAGAGCCAAGTCATCCCCCATGGATGAGTGCCCAGCCTCTCCACAAAGACCTCCAGTGACAGAAAGCCCACACTCCTCTGAATTATTTGTTCCATTGTTAAACTGTGCATTACCTACCCTGTCTACATCTAATATATGCAGATTGGTGCATATGTCCAAATTGCATATATTTAAATTGGCAAAGCACAGTCAATGGGGAAAAAACCCTGTGTCCTCCTGGACATCAGTAAAAATTATGATTAAAACTAAAGGGGGCTGTCAGCACTGTGCTAGCAATTCCCCCCTTCAGTTGTCCCTCCAATGGGTTTGTGTAGTGCAGTCACATGCATTTTTTGATATGCAACAGCAGTACAACTCACCACCATCTCCACTGTGTCCCCAGATGCCCATTTGTGTGTGTGTGTGTGTGTGAGAGAGAGAGAGAGAGAGAGAGAGAGAGAGAGAGAGAGAAATTAGCTCCCATCTGTGGCGGCTGCCCACTAACTTTGTTTACCCAAAATACAATGTCTCAGTCTTTGGTTCTATGAAACTAGGTCGGGACATTGCATTTGGGGCTAGTTGGACCAGTGAGGGACCTTCTGAGTCCCTGCAATTCTCAGCCAGTGCATAGCTGAGCTGACTATGTTCTGTTCTCAGTGTTCTCAGTGTTCTGTTGCGGGAGGGACTAGATAATTGGAGCAGTGGAACATTTGGTTCCATTTGAATATAAAACCACATAATTTGGAGAAAGAGAAATCCTAATCCAGTCAAAAAATTCAGATGTGAAGACTTAGAAATATTCTTACAAAATTCATTGGAAATGGGGGGGGGGGGCGGTAACACTTTCCTAATCATGAATACACATTCTAGCACAATGAATTATGGAAGGATTTAACTTCTACTGGACCAACCTTGTCACTGATGCTGTGCTGTTGAGCAACTTACTGAATGTCATTTTGTGGCTTGGACGTCCAGGAATTCCTCAAATCTCTCCAGAACAAGGAGCAGCTTCAAATAAATGTGTTTCTCTCAGCAAGGAACCAAATGGGAGTCAGAGGTGAGAAAAGTGACTGGCAGTTTGAATTAGCTTTTTGGTCTTCCGGTTTTCCCAGTTCACAGAATCGTACTGCTATTAAGGGGGCTCAAAAGGGCCACTTGGGTTTAAGCTTCATACCAAGTGCAGGTTAATCACACCAATTTCAGCACTGACAAACCATCACCTATTCTCCCTTAGCCAACCTTGTTGTATGTGATTAAACCTCCACCTAAAATAAAATACCCAACCAACAGCAGCATCAGTGGAGAGAACCCATGTGAGTTTGTATGTGTGGCAAAGATTTGTTTATAGCATTTAATGAACCAATTTGATTTGCATGTGCTCCAAAATGAATGCATCCCAACCAATAGGCAGTGGTGGCTGATGCCCATTTGGGGTGGAAAGCAGGGAGCACAACAGTAGGTGGTACCAGAACCAATGGCAGGCAGATATAACTAATTCTAATTTTGCCCCTCATCTTCCCTGCTGGGTTCCACATGGGGCGACACTGAGACTAAGGAGGAAGAACCTGCAAAACATGTCACCCCTTGGACTGGAAGTAAGAAAGAAGGCAGGCAGGTGGGGGCTGGCTGAGATTGGTGGGACAGTACCGCATTCTCTCTAACAGACCAGACTCCACTGTTGATGGGTGCAAATGAGTATTTGTTCTGCTACTATCATGGCATTTGTAGTACAGTCATACCTCGTGTAACGTTTGCTTCACGTTGTGGCTTTTCAGGTTACGAACACGGCAAACCCAGAAGTGTTTACCTCCGGGTTCACCACATGCACGCAGAAGCAATCTGCGCACTTCATGCATGCGCCGAAGTGCTCTATCATGCTTCGTGCACACGCAGTAGCGGCACTCTACTTACAAACTTTTTGGGGTGTGAACGGCACCCCGAAACGTATCGCGTTCATAAGTAGAGGTACCACTGCACTCATTCTGGTTGCTCTCTTGCTCCAGAGTGGCCCAGACATCTTTTGATGCCCACTGTTTTGAGGAAGGTAGATCCTAAAAGGTTAATACATGGTGCAGTAGCAACTCTCAGGTCCCAGGTATAGAGACATAGGGACCAGTATTTGTATGTGATGGAACAGAGGAGAGGAGATATAAATTGCATTTTTCTGCAAATTAAAATACCAAGAATGGAAAGTTATAAATGGAAAGAAACGATGAATGCAGAATAAGAGCTTTAGAAGATGTTGGAGAAAAATGTTTTGTTTTGTTTTTTGCCTTATGAATTCTGATCCTTCCCCAAGCCAGTGCTTAACAGGGAGAATGGGGTATTGAGGAATGTTGAACATGTGTGTGCCTCAACCCCCGCAAAGCATAAGGGAGATCTAAGCCGCATATACAACTGGTATGTAGAGTTAGGTCATCTCATATGCCAGGAATATATAACCTTAATGAATTTGGATGTGCATGCTTTGGTTTGTGTTACGTTGTGACCCCTGCAAAACATCTGCCAGGCAGATTTTATGCATAAGGAGAAGGAAGGAAAACAATGGAATTTATTTCATACGCCAACAAAGATTTTAAAAATATAGGTTTCTCTTTGTCACACACTAATGTGACTATGAGACAAGACCTTTGATATCAGACCTGGTTCTCAGCACTTTCTACAGAACCTGACCATCTGCACTGTGGCCTCAAGGGTTATTCCCTGATGTGGGCAGATGAAAGGAGCAAAGCAGAATTCTGTCCCCCCACAGTAGGAGGGCAGGAAAATAGATTGAAAGCACAGCAACTGCAGAACACTCTGAGGGACCAGTATAGTGAAAGGAGATTCCTTTGACCAGGGGTAGCTAATGTGGTACCCTCCAGATGTTGCCAGACTTCAACTTCCAGCATCACTGACCACTGGACATGAAGGCTGGGGCTGATGGGAATGATGTCTGGATGGCACCACATTGGCCATCCTTGCCCCAAAGTTGCCACTCAGGGCTGTGGAGCCTAGGAGTGAGGAAGACAGTCCCAGGGCAGCCCAGCTATTAGACTTGGTGAGGCAGGCACCTCCGATGGACGGCTAGGGACAGCTGGGGGAGCCACAAATCCAGGCCCTGTCAGGAGCTCGTCCTACATTCAAGTAGGACCCTAGCAGAGACACATGCCCAACTGGCATGTTCTCTCCCTCCTGGCCGATCGTTCAGGAGCTTCATTAGCTTTCTTCTGCCCGAACATCACAGCAACCGATGTCAACAGACATCGGCACACTTAGGGATCTGCAGAGTCTTCGCAATTTGTGCAACAGACCTCAGCAACTCAGCATTTTGGCTAATCTACTTTATTTACATATAAACACACACAGAGCACTGCAACATGGCTCCCTCTCTCTCTAGCATCAGACAGCAAAGAGAAAAAGAATAAAGGACAATAGTCCCACTTCATGGAACACAGTAACACAAACATCCTGTTTCCGTCACTTCCCACTCTGTGGAGTCAAAACATACACTGTCATGTGATAGACGAAAATCCCATGACTGCAATCATGGAGCAGGAATTCTAACAGGTCCCACGAGGAACATACCACTTACGACCTGGGAACAGTAGAGCCACTACTGCCACAGCCTGCTATTCACTGGCCTCCTTTTTTCTCCCCCACTGCCTTCAAGCGTATACTGAAGTTTCCCCAGGCTGTTTCTAGTGACCTCAGGTGGTGGTGGTGGAGGGGGGGCATAATTAATATATTGTCCACCCACTCAAAATATTGGGAATTTGGCAAGGATCGTGTGTCAAGAGAATTTCCATCCCCATAGGTGTGGCCAGCTGTGGCAGAAGCAGGTGAAAAACTGCTTCCAGCTAAGGGCAGATTCATCTATAGCCATACTAGATCAGGCTGGAACTACTGTTAATGAGACTGAGGTGGCTGCCTCAGGCAGGTGGTTTGGGGTATGTCAATAGGGCAGCCAATTGTTAGTTACTTTTACTGCCAGGGAGGAAGAGGTGTGCTTTGGGGATTTTCTGCCTTGTGCCAAAATAAATTGATTGGCTTTCAATACTCTGCACCATGGCTCTGAGGGAGGGAGGGGCATCAAATGCTGTTCCTCCCTATCATCAAAATACATTGCAGCAGAGGTCGCAGGGTTGCTCCTGTCTGCATTTCTGCATAGCCAACATACTGTCCTGCAGATCTCCTGCATTAATGTTAAAAGATGTGGCCTTAGATTGCTGAAGACATGCGTCTTGCCTCTTTATTCCAGGTGTGGGTGCAAACGGCAGGTTTGATTTACACCATTCAGAAACTGCATAATGAAAAGAAAAGAGAAATGTACAGCAGCATCAACTTCTCCCCCACCCTGCCAACTTTTCTACTTTGCATATTACAAGCAAAATGTGTGCTTATTCAGGTACTAAAATTCATGCTGTATCCAGGGGGAAAGAGTGATTTATAACCTTGCTAAGATCAGACAGGAAACAGAACTGCTTGACACTGAACATATTTTAATTTTTCAAAGACTTGCACTGAACTAACATCAAAACATTATGGGATTTTTTTGGGGGGGGGGTGAAGGAAACAGTAGATTCCAGACATAATAAAAATGGTGACTGTGGGGAGAAGCAATATGTTTGCTTCTCTTTTTCATGGAGAGAGAAAGAGAGGACAGGCTGCTTCAAATGCTGTTTTTCCTTAGAACCCAAGAAGACCCTTGGTGGATCAGGCCAGTGGCTTATCTAGTCCAGAATCCCGTTCCCACAGTGGTCAACTGGATGCCCATGGGAAGCCAGTAAAGCAAGACCCAAGTGCAAGAGCAATCTCCACTGCTATGTTCTCCAACATCTAGTATTCCAAATCATACTGCATGCCACCATGGAGGTAGAAATAGCTATCAGCACTGGTGGCCATCACTATATTATCCTTACTATTCTCAAGAAACATGCAAGTTTACTCTTGCCCTATTCCTGCCTTCCAGAATCTATATGGTGGTGGGAAAATGACATACTGAAAGGAGAGATACTGGGAGAATCCAGGTAGAAGATGGACTACCATCCATGTACTGATAAACTCTATACTGGATTACATTACTATTTTGTGTGCATTTGACTGGCACGTGACCACCATCGAGTACACAGTTTTTGGTCATGGAATGGGATGGAACAGTGGTGGAGCAGGGGCAGAATGAGGCGAGGTGGGCTTATGCATGCTCCACTGACATGCATGGTGCCGTGCATGATGATGCAACCCTCTCACAGACAGGGTCTATAGAATCTACCATACCTAGATGTGTAATGAAACAAGCTTATATATATATTCCTAGCTGGATAAGGAAATACATATACAAACATATTTTATGCGTGGTTCATTCCATGATCAAGCTGCTTGAAAAGGTCCTAGCTCAATGATAGAGCATCTGCCTTTCATGGAATCCTCATCATCTCCAGGTAGGACAGAGAAAGACCCCTGCTTCAAAGCCTGAAGAGTCACTGGCAGTCAGTGTAGATAATACCAAACTAGCTAGACTAATAATCTGACTCAGTATAAGGCAACTTCCATTGCACAGCCTCTGTGTAGAAAATCCACTTTATGGAAAGGTAAGTGGAGACTGTAATTAAGTTACCCATGTCCTCCTTTCCTTACCAAACAACCGATCAGCATGATTGCTGTTCATTTGACATGCACATGTGCAGTTCAATCACCCAACATGTACGAAGTTCTGTTTCAGTTATTTGATTCTGTTCTCATCTCTCCTAAAGGTTTAAGTTACACCTCCCTTTCTGGAGTCAGAAACTCATAAGTTCTCAGTCTGTCCCTGGTGTCTAAGGACGGATAATTGATTCCCCTATTGGTTTTGTCATCTTTTTCAGATATTAGAAACTTGCCAACATATTTCCCCTTAATCATTTCCCCCGCAGTGAAATATTGCAGGGCCAACTTTCAGCACCCTTTTGTGGGTGAGATTGAACTCCTAGCTGTTTAATTCTTAACTGCTTCTCCTCTTGAGATTTTGCATTCATCTTCATAAGTACAATATTGAGAGGAAAGCGTTGTTTTAACTAAACATGAAACAAAACAGTATTCTGATTCTTATAACCACTCATTACATTTTCTCATTGACTTATTATTATCGTTATTATTGTTATTGTTGAGACATGTGGGCTTGAGAAAGCCAGATCTTCCCTTTTCAGTTTTACTCTTATTTGTCATTTCAGGGGCAAGAGTGCTGAATTTGGACATATCTTTTCTTCTAAATCTTTCAGCTATCAATTTTTACATGGGTGGAGCATATGACAGAGTTGCTGCCAATCAGTACAGACAACACTGATCTATGTTGATCAATAAGGCAGCTTCGAATAAGGCAGTTTCCTATGTGAGTTTTGATTTCTTGTATTTCTTGTATTTGATTTTATGCCTTTATGCTTTATTTTGTACTTCCGTTGTTTTTTGTGCTTATTTATTGTAAGTCATACAGAGAACTTTGTCATAGGGTGGCATGTGAGGTTTAGGAAGTTGCCAAAATAGGCAAACTACCCGCAGCTTGGAAAAGATTTCTCTCCCCACCCCCCCAAACTATATAAGACTGTGTCTAACTACAGAATCTCACAGAGGCTGGATAAGAAGAAAATAATCCTTACCATGGCATGGATAAAATAAAGCACCGAAATAAAGGTAAAAATACACACAGCCCAGTGTTTTATTTACAGAAATATATAACGATGTGGAATCAATTATTTAAGAAACGATTTCACACACAGGGGTGGGGGAATACTCTCACAGCTTCTTGCAACATGGGTGTGCAGTGAGAAGAATAATGTGGTGGAATGAATTATTTACTAAGTATTATATGACCAGTTCAAAAAAGGAGTCCAACTAGCAAAGTACGGTGGCAACTTTATGCTTCTGTTCAGGTTGCTGTTCTATTTCTAACACTTACTTTCAGGAGGATAGCACAAAAGGATCAATTGCCATTAGAAAGGTGTATTTTGCAATGTTTCGTACTCAATTCTCCCAAGATGTTTGTGGCGATGACTCTTAGGAAGAGCCCTATTGGGTCCGACTATGGATCCATTGAGTCCAGTGATTCTGTTCTTCAAAGTGCCAACAACTTATCTCTGGGAAGCTTGAAGGCAACCAAGGCAACTTCCATGGTTTGAGGATCCTCTTGGCATACTGGCCTGCCTTTGACTACCACATGGGGCACAGGTGGCACTGTATCTAAACCACTGGGCTTGCTAATCAGAATGTTGGTGGTTCGAATCCATGTGATGGGGTGAGCTCCCATTGCTCTGTCCCAGCTCCTGCCAAACTAGTAGTTCAAAAGCACCTTAGTAGAAGTGCATAAATAGGTACCTCTGTGGTGGGAAGGTTAATGGCGTTTCTGTGCACTCTGGCTTCCATCACGGTGTTCTGTTGTGCCAGAAGTGGTTTAGTCATGCTGGCCACATTTGTCTGTGGACAAATGCCAGCTCCCTCAGCCTGAAAAGCAAGATGAGCGCCACACTCCATAGTTGCCTTTGACTGGACTTAACCGTCCAGAGGTCCTTTATCTTACCTTTTACCTTTACTACAGTAATTTCCCACAATGACTGAATTATGCTGGTATGTTGGGGACATTGTGCAAAATTGAAATGGCCATTTATAGCAGCTGCCACTAGGTAGATCCTCAGCTGACAGAAACCCAGATTGTCAGAATAACAAAGTAATTCAATTCCTCACCCAACAAAATTATGAGATTTTAAAGAAAGGTTTAATTGCCCTGCAAATGAGGGAGAAAAGCCTGAGAAACTTGTTTGTGGAGGGGGGGGGAATCTATGAGGAATATGGGGACAGGCTTCAGCACAGCAGTGCTACAGGCAGATGGCAGCTTCTTTTTGATAAGGTCATTTCTCTCCAGAAAACTTATTACAAGCGTTGAGCAATGAACAGAGATATTCAAACATCCCGAGCGATACAGCTCAACTTCCGAATTATAGCTGCGTCTGAAAGGCAATGACTCCACTAGATGTTTGCAAGTTATGGCTCTTAGTTAAAATGGTGGTAGAGGAGCCCAAGAAAATGACCCATCTTAATCACCATCAGGTAATTGGATGAACTACTGCCAAGGATCAGGGGGCTATAAAGCAGTCACCATTACTCTCATGCTTCCAAGACAAAGATAAGATTTTATCCATGACACATAATCAAAAGGGTATTACTTTTTAAAGATAAATACATCATGGTATGATGAGATCTACATCTAATGAACTGAGATGAAAACCTGACCCTTGACATCATGAGATGTTACTATTAGAAAAGAAGACATTGATTTTCTTCTTTTACTACATTTTCTGAAAATAATTGCCTTATGTATACCTTCAGCTGTTTATACTTTGAAGTTTCAGATACTAAAGTTATCATCCCCACCCTGCAATGTTTAGAAGGAACAGTAAAGTAGAAAAATGCTAGGCTTTGGCCTTTAATGAATTTCATAATAAATGCAAGGGGTCCATATTCTGTGGAAGATAGCATAGTGTGCTGGTTTTGTACATGAGGTCCCTGGTTTAAATCTAATCTCAAAACAGAACTCATTCAGTAGCCTTAGGGTACATTACTATGGGCATCTCAAGGGTCATAGAAAAGACTGAATCTGTGCCTCTGACACTAGGGACAGAACTTCAATGTCAGAGCATGTGGAGAGCAGGGAATTTCAGTGTCCTAACCTCCCTTTCACTGCTTGCTCCTCTAACACTCTGGCCCAAGTCACGCTGGACTTCAGATGCCAGTAGGGACAAAATCGGGTATCTAGAGAAGGAATGAGAGGGAAATTAAATTCATATTTACAGGCAAACTTTCTAAATTTACATATCCTAAAACAATACATAAAGTGAAAAAGTCATCCTTCAAAATTCACTCTTTTCCAAATTGTGCAATGCAGTCCTCCAGCCAAGTAATATGTACAAACATGCATATACCAGGGGAAAGTGTATAAATGTATATATTAGAAATCAATCAATCAATCAATCATTTTATATTGGGGTAAATTGCTTTCCAAAAATGAAACCTGGCTCTTCCTAGGGCTGAAGTTTGGGCAAGCTGTGAAGGGTGGTCTCTGTTGGGGGTGATCTCTATGGGGAGAGGGACATGGTTTGGGAAAGCTGAAAGGGGATGCAGTTTGGACAAGCTGTAAGGGGGCTTGGCCTGGGCAATGGGGTTCACAAAGTGTAAAGTGAGGAGGGTTTGGCAAGGTATAAAGAAATGTGTTATGTACTGAAGTTCTCACCCTGGGCCAGCAGGGGGATACTGTAGATAGTTCAGGTCCACATATGCAAATAAGGGATCGAAAGTGACGTTCAGTGATTGGATAGTTACAGAAAATGGTTACTGTTGCATTCTAGTGGAGCTCTATATAAGCAGGCTGGCTGAACCCTTCAGTTCAGTTCTGTTCTGGCCTGTGAATAAACAAGAGCTGTTTGAAGAATCGCTGTGTTGTCTGATATGTTCACCCACAACTTAACAAAATGGGTTTGATGGAGAGTTGTAGGGCTGGAAAGACAGGGTAAGCAAGCAAAACAAGCAGGGGTACAGCTCCTAGTGCACATCATACAAATAAAAGTAGTGTTTCTCTCTCCCTCTTTCATGATGTTAGATTCCATTTAAAGTGAATGCTAGGAGATTTGGGTAAAAGGCAGTCCTTCTTCACACAGAACATGGTTAAACCATGGAATTTGCTTCTGTAAGGCATCCTTGTTAAACAAATTTATGGAAGATAAGGCTGTCAGTGGCTCCTAGTAATCATGGCTAAATGCTACCTCCATTGAAAAGGGCAACATGTCTTTGAATATCTATTTCTGAGCAGCGGCAGGAGGTTGGGAAAGAGCATTTTTTTCTTCATGTCCTGCTTGTGGGCTCCCCATAGGTATCTGCAGAAAACAGGCTACTACAGAAAACAGGATGCTAAACTGGAATGACTTTTGGTCTAATTCATATGGGATTTGCTTATGTTCTTATGAGTGCCTAACTAGATCTTGCCCATTGCACCATTTTTTCAATCTCAGTACCCCCACATCATCATTGTCATTATCACAATCATTGCTATATGACACAGAAGAGACAAAAAGGGCAATTTTATTAAGCTTGCTGAGTAACAATTAAAGCTTTCCAGTGTTTTTGATCCGGTTTAGTGTGTACTACAACACACTACAGACCACTATATATTAATCCCAGATTAGAGCTGTGCTACTCAAATCAGGAGAATCGTGTAGTTCAGGGTTGTAGAACCTGTTATTTGGCTACTATTCCTGGCATCTCTAACCACTAACCAACAACATTTGGAGAAACACAGGTACCCCATGCCTTATCTGTATACAGTCATACCTCCCAGAAGAGAGTGTTCTGGTTTGCGAACGCTCTTTGAAAGCTGAATGTCCTACAGGGCTTCCACGGCTTCTGATTGAGTGTAGGAAGCTCCTGCAGCCAACTGGAAGCCGTGTCTTGGTTGTCGAACGTTTTCGGAAGTCGAACAGACTTCTGGAACAAATGTCATTCAACAACCAAGGTATGACTATAGTGCAACTCTGCCTGAATTGTACCACTGCCTATATTGTACCACAGGTTGGAAGCCTTCCTCAATCATTTACAGTGGTACCTTGTGTTACATACGCTTAAGGTTACATACGCTTCAGGTTACAGACTCCGCTAACCCAGAAATAGTGCTTCAGGTTAAGAAGTTTGCTTCAGGATGAGAACAGAAATTGTGCTCCGGTGGCACGGCAGCAGCAGGAGGCCCCATTAGCTAAAGTGGTGCTTCAGGTTAAAAACAGTTTCAGGTTAAGTACGGACCTCCGGAACGAATGAAGTACTTAACCCAAGGTACCGCTGTACTCTGAAAAATACAACTTTCTACAGATTGGGGGAGGAACCAAGGCAGGGTGTAGCATATATTAATTTTCCCTTTCCCAGGTTTGAATTGTTTGCCACTTGCAGGAAAGTGTTCTGTTTGGATGGTGGGGGTGGGGGTGGTAGGGGAAGGCAGCATACCTGCTCCCTTTTCCAATCTGAAATGGAGCAATATAAGCAAGAAGTAAACCACAACATTCTGCTGTTGATAGATCCTAATTCTTCAGCTGTGCCTTGCACACTCCATGTTCCAAAATGGTGTTTCATTTATAGTACCAACCATCCTTGACATTTTAAACCCACTGCAGATGTATTTGGATTTACTTGCCTTCCACGAACCTTTGTTCCTCTACAAATCCCTGCCATTCTATTTTTCTTCTCTTCTCTTCTCTTCTCTTCTCTTCTCTCTCTCTCTCTCTCTCTCTCTCTCTCTCTTTAAAAAAACAAACCAGTATAATTGTCCCAGAATAAATTCATGTTCATTAATGGTCAGAGTGAAAACATTTCAAACAAATTGTCATGGTAATGGAGTGAAGGACACTCAGTTTCTCAGCTATGATATACTTCACGTAGCCTTTGTTATCACTTTTATGTGTGCTTTATAGCAAGATTTATTGGACAAACACAACTGCTGTTTAACTTCTAAGTTTAAAGGGCAGACTCGTGGATACAATTGGATGATTGTTGATTACAAAAATTGAGTTTTATCATATTGTTATGGCAACCACAGCTCTCCTTGCTAACAACAATCAAAGCAAGGTTGAGATTCTAATAAATATGATCTCCATCTACAATTCCCAGATTCCATCGCCAGAACTGTTATTTTATTTTTAATAAATGCTTGTTGATATTAAAATACTTTCTCCATTGGTTCTTTATTATTTAAAGATGCTCATCAAACTACAATTAATTTTACAGTCATTGTCTTGCTTTGCTGGTGTTGTTTTATTTGTAGAGTTAATATTGGCCTTTGGTTCAGCTTCTGAGTTTTACCTTTAAATCCAGACCACATAGATGTTTGTCCTTAGCCCTTCTTCTGAATTAGGTCCTCTTTGCACAATGATCCATATGGAAGTTGCTTCCTTGGGCTTCTGCCCCAGGTATCCTCAGGCTCCATATGAATATTCTGGTTACATTTGTGAGACTATTCACATGGGTGTTTCCCATAGGATTAGTACCAGTACAGGCTGATTTGTTAGTGTGAATTGAGCACCTCTCCTGCAATGCTAGCAGGCCCACCTGCCTGCCTTCTTACTTGCATCCTATCCTCCTTGCCCTCCTTAGTCTTTAGTGGGCTGTGCCCTGATCCAAGGTGGTCACATCAGGAGCACTACTACCATGCAAATACAGTATGGTAAAATATTGACAAATGCATCCTAAAATGTCTCTTTGGGTTAAAATGGGGTACGGGGTCTAAAAAAGTTGAAGATACCTGGCCTTTGTAGAACTCAATGAAGTGGAAGATGGGGTCAAAGCTAGAATTAGTTGACTCAACCTGTTGGCTGCACCTGTTGGCTTCTATACCATCCATCTCATCAGTCACAATGGGCACCAGCTAGCACTGGGGTGCATTCTTGCTTCCCTGAGAATACAGATTGGATGGGAAAGTCCCAGTCAGGTCTTTCACATGGTTGTGGCTGCACTGTTGTTTAAGCACCCTGCACACATTCATGTACATATACATACCCCTAGTACCTAGAAGCAATTTCCCCATGGTTTAACTGTTTTAAATGGGCACTTAGCCCATAGTACAGCAAGATTTGACTCTCCCAGAGAAGTACATCTGTATTTTGCAAAGATAAAGTATGCCAAAACAGTGTTTCTACTCCTCATGGTTCACATGCGAGGCTTGAGCATCAGGTGAGATAGACTGTTGGTCATGCAGGGACGGGGGGAGCCTGAACCAGAGCAGGCAGCATTTGTACCTAGAATGGTCACCAGTGCATCAGGGGAGAGTAACATCAGTCAAACAGGTTTTCACAGAATCACAGAATCATTTAATTGTAGAATTAGTAGGGACTCAAAGAGTCATCTAGTCAAACTCCCTGCAATGCAGGAATCCACAGCCATTCCTGGGTGGGCTTGAACCAGCAACCTTCTGGTTAACAACCAGAAGCCCTGACCCATTATGTTTTCATCTTCACAGATGTGCCTGGCCAGGTCCACCCATGGCTCCATCAACCACATCAAGATGTTGAATCAATTTTACTCTGAGGTGGCTCCAGACAGTTGCTGGAACGACACGCCAGTTCCTCTGTTTCTTGGTATGCCTTGAATCTTGGTTAGGTCTTGATTTGAAACAATCACACAAGGAGCTAGCCATAGTCCTCAGCTGATGTAATGGAGCTTGGGCCCTTACCTCGCTTGGGCAATACATCCCTTCAGATTCCACACTGGATCGGAAGAGTCTTGAAAGATGGCTTACCATTAGGGCTGTGCACAGCCTTCTGCTCTGCCCTATGGCCACTATATGGGGTACCTCAATCAGCCTGACATACCCTGGGCCAACCCAGGGACAATTCATCCCACTCCATAAATGGTCCCACATCAGTTTGGGGCAGGGCTATGTTTTATTACAGTTTTAATTAGGGCAAGGAGATGCTGCACCTTCTCCACACCCAAACAAGAACAGGAGGGGTTAAATTCTGTGTGGTGCTCCTTCTCAAGCTGCTTCTCTGCAGGGAATCCTGAATCAGGTGACAGTGAGCTCCTACCATCTCCCCAAAAGACACAGTCAGTGGTTAGGTAGATCTCAGCCTTTTTTGTGGGTTTTCCCATCCAATGCCTGCCTCTCCTTGCTGCCTGATGCCCTGACAGTCCTGGATCACTCTGGACCATCTAACCTGACCTGCAATGATCCATGGCTGGCTCAACCAATGCCCTAATCCTTCCGAATTGGCTTTGGGCTCAGCCAGATCCAGTGCACAGCCATACCCAGAATCAGGCCTAAAACTTGTACTCCTATTCATTTGATCTATTAGCATTGGCACTGTTTTGCCCAAGCCCTGAATATCAAGAGGGACTCCTCTAATGTGCAATATCTTATTTCCTGATTCTCCCCACAGATACAACATTGAGAATAAATCTCTTGCTATATTAAGTTTGCATAAAATAGTTTCATTCTTAGTTGGGCATCTGTTTACTTCAACCTTGAAATCTCATTCTATATTGTCTACCTCAGGGGTTGTCAACCTGGTCCCTACCGCTCATTAACAGACATTTCAGGATTCTAGGTGGGCGGTAGGGGGTTGTATGGCACAAGCTGAATCCTCCTTCCATTGAGCACTGGTGGGCGGTAAGGAAATTTTACCATCAAGAAAGATGCATTAGTGGGCGGTAGGTGTAAGAAGGTTGACTACCCCTGGTCTACTCCAACAAGAAGGAGCTCTTCATTATCTTAAGATGAGGTCCATTGCAGCCCTGCAGACTGAGATTCTGTTACTGTCCATAACATTTCATCCTTTTCTGGTCCATGCCAGAGGTTTTTAACATGAATCAGGTACTGTTTTTTCCTCACCCAGGAAACATGCAATGTGAATTGGGAACTGCTTTTAGGAAACTTGAATTAGCTACATTTAAAAATCTCTCTCGAACAGTCTCTGTCTCTCTGTCTCTCTCTGTGCCTTTCACCCTTTGTAGCTTTTTTTTCTATTTCTTTCTTCTCTCCATTCCTGTCATTGCATGGCATTGTTCTCTCTGGAATTGTAAAGCCCAGGTTAAATATTGTCTGGTTTTCTTTCTCCTCACTGCAGGGGTGTTAAAAAAAAAAAAGTCCCATCAAGTCATAATTAAAAAAGCAATACATATGTAAAAGCTTCCCTGATTTCCACTGGGTTCCAATCACTCTTGAGATCTCAAGCATTTTATTTAAGATGGGGAGGGAAGCAGGGTGGGGTGGGGTGGGGTGGGGGTGGAGAGAAGCAAAGGCTCCACAGGATCTTTTGTGCAGGAAGAGGGCAGTAATATTTTCACAGCAGGGGGGAAAGGCCTGATAGATTTTGATAGTGCTGTATGAGAAGCAGTTACACATTATTTTTATATAATTGTATGGTATATTCCTTTGTGTGTAAAGTAAAATGTTGGCAGCATGCTGTGGCAGAAAAAAAATGACGACTCTCTCTTTTCCTATTTAATGCTTCATTAAAAGAAAAAGAAAAGAACTTAAGGGCATTTATTGTAGACTCAAGTTGGGTGTCTGTCTTTGACTGGATATAATTTATGCTTCTTTCAAAATGCATTCTTTGCAAACAGCCTCCACAAATGGTAAACTAATTATTGAACAAACAGATCTACAGTGGATGGTCTGCTGCAGAAACATTAATCACTCTGTTCCGCATCTCAGAAAAGCTATCCTGCCAGCAAGAAGACAATTGGGAGCTTTCTTCAATTCACTCTGAAATCTACCAATGAAATGAAATGAAATGATGAAATGAAATGAAATAAAATAAAATAAAACATACACTAATGCAATATCGTGCATTGTCCGCACATCCTAGACGGAAGGCATGAGACTAGTATGGTGGGCCACAGCCTAAAGGAATAAATAGGTGGCTGTTCTGCAGCCCAAATGATGGTTGTAAAAGATTAGACAAACTTGTGTGTGTGTGTGTGTGTGAGAGAGAGAGAGAGAGAGAGAGAGAGAGGTTGAATAGTTATTTGGGTACTGGCTTTTTAACAAAGACTAAAGTGAAAGCCAAGTATATCAATTTAAGACAACATAAGACATTTCACAAACTTAGTTGATAAACTTTCAGAATGTCTCCAATTATATGCATGGTTCAGCAATTTCTTGTGTTACATGACACCAATACATCTTAAAGGGACTCCATTTCTCAATGTGCTGGGTGCCAGGACTTTATCTTACTCTATGTTAGCTTTATCAGATTCATAGAAGAAAAGGCCATCAATAGCTGCTAGCCATGATAACTATGTTCTACCTACTTGAAACCCTGAAGTGCCACTGCTGGTCAACACTGCACTAGATAGACCAATGGCCTTACGCAAAGTCAAAGAGCTTCCGTCACTGCTATGTTCTAGCATATTTCTCAGCTCCCAGTTTCATAACTGCAAAAAGTCTCTCTCTCTTTAAAGTGGTACAGTTGTGCTGGGGTGACAATTTTAAGCCACTTTAATTGCATGAGCCCAGCATGCCCTTGAATTCCTTCTGCAAAAATAGTAACAGTTTGGAGGCACCCGGAGTTTTTAGACAGCTTACAAAATCAAAACAAGAATAGTGTCTAAGCACTGGTTTGTTAAAACCCTTTATGGATTTAAAGGAGAGGGAAAATGTAAGTCAGTAGGGGCCAGCTTGGGATAATGCAGGATTTTGTTTCTGTTGTTGGTCAATAAGCACAGCCCTCCATCTTGCAGGGTTATTCACTTTTTCTAGGATAACAATTCCTCTCTTCCTTTGTGTTGCTAATATCTGACTTGCCCAGTAGTTGGAATCACTCTGCGCACCCCCCACTACCTCCTGCTATTTATAATCCACTCTACCAAGTTACTTGTCAATTATTATTTTTAATTTTTTTTGCCACTCCATGCTATGCTATTGATAGGCAGTTTATCTTTATGCTGCATTCTCGCAGCCCGCGGACCGTTGCTTTGAAGAGCATCTTAAAAGCGTCACTACTTAAAGATACTAGCCAGGGCTTCATCTCTAATCCTTCACATTTCTCCCCACCAGCTCACTCACTTTCTCTTCTTAACTGTGCTCTCTCCTGGGCTGCATATATAAAACATGGGATAAACCTTGCAGAGGTTTGAGATCTCATTTTCACCATTCTACTCAGAGCTATTGAAACATCGTTATCCATATGGGAACACAGAAAGCTCCCTTGTACTGAGTTACAACATTGGTCCATCTGCCCCAGTATTGTCTCTTCTGATTGGCAGGAGCTCTCCGGGATTTCAGACAGGGTTCTCTCCCAGGCTTTCCTAGATATGCTGGAGATTAAACCTGGAACCTTCTGCATGCAAAGTAGATGCTCTATCACTGATCTACAGTTCATTTACAGGATGCCTTTACCAAACACCTTTTCTGGATGCTTTTGCGTGCTGAGGTCCCCAAGACACCCCAAACCCAATAACTCAAACTTCACACATTATTTTTGTTTAAGGTTTTTGGCATAATTTTGGCCACAACTTTATTATCAATACAAATTGTGAGTGGTTGCTTAGGCATTGGTTAGACTATCTGTCCTCCCCGCCTTGGGGACAGCCCTGACTCCGTAGTCAGTGCGGAAGAGCAAGATCAGGGTCAACTGGAGCTGCGAAACAGACCCTCAGCTAATCCCCGCATGCTCCTTGGAACTTACACGGCCCGCACCCTGCACCAAGGGTTTGGACGAAGGGGATGGTAAGTTCCAGAATTCCTTTAACGGAATACCCGTGCAGCATTGGAGGGGCAGGCCCAGCCTATCCATACCCCTCCACCAACCAATTTTAACCAATGCCTAACCGCCAACCTTACAAGTTGTGACGATTTGCTACGCAGTAGGCAAAACCCAATTGGCACACACTAATCAGCCAAGAGGTAAATTCCTACTGGGCCCCCGCACCAAGGCGAACGACCCCATGACAGGCATAGCAAGGTCAAGCGAAGCCCAACAAGGGAGGGCGGGCGGGAGATCCGATGTCCACAGCAAAAGAGAAAGAGAAAGCTGTGGACCTTGCTTAAATAGCCACTGACCCCACCCCTAAGTTTGCAACATCAACTTTCCCCAGATAACCAGATCCTCCCATCTAAACAAGCCCTGGCTTTAACTTGCCTAGCAATCATGGGGTGCCTTGTATAGCCCCATCCGCAACCCGTGCTCTCCTTTTAGTGAGAACACGCTTTGCTGTATCAGAATAGGTGCCAGCTTAAGGTTGTTTTGTTTGCTCAGGCTGAGTGACTCATGCGGTTGATTATACAGTTGTTTTAGATTTTATCAGTAGGTAGTTTTATTGTTTTATCATTTGAAACTGAATTCTGTTTTTATTGGTTTGACTGAATTTGTAATGCCATGTCATTCTAATGTTTTACTCTGTTTTCTTTGGAAGCCATTTTGCAAAGGCTTTTCTTTTCTTTTAAATGTACAAATTGTGTTTATTGGGTTAGTGGAAGTTAATGAACATGAATAACTTTGTGAAGCTCATGAATTTCAATGGTTCTACTCTGAGTAAAAATTGCTGGCTGCAATCTATTTCTATTAGCAATTCTGTCTGCTTTTCACCTTCCTAAGGTGGCTACCAAAACTCCAGCAATTAAACATGTCCTTCAAATAATAAAATAAGGATCACAACAATAATACAAACAGCATTAAAAAACACAGACCTTGAAAAGTCATTCAGTCAGTAGTGCATGACAACTTAAACAGAAACAGAGTGAAAAGCTATCTGATTGGTTACAGAAAGTTTGGGAAACTTAGGGGAAAAAAGTTTCAACTCATCAACAAGCAGGTTGTTTTTTGTGTTTATCAACTACTGGAATTAAGAGGAAAAAATGGAAGAAAATACTATCCCCAAGCAATTTATTTTCTTTAGTCGAATTTATTTTATTCCCATATTCTTGTAAGCATTCATTTTACTCCAAGAGAAATGAAGAGAAGCTTTGGATTGAACATGGGCAAAGAAGGAGAGGAAGGAGGAAAAGAGGAAATAAACAAAAAAAAACCAATTACCATGGTACCTCGGTTTTCAAACACTTAGTTCTCAAACTACTTGGAACCCGAACACTTCAAACCCAGAAATGAGTGTTCTGGTTTTCAAACTTTTTTTTGAAAGCCAAACGTGCTCCGATTAGAGTGCACACTTCCATTTTGAGCAAGTGCCTTGTCCCCAGCCGTGACTGCTGCCACTTCCTTCCCTTCCCTTTCCTCTGCTGCGAAGTGCCTCTTTCCTCAATACAAAGTGGAGTTGGGCGGATCCTCAGAATGTAAGTGACTCTGGAGTAGGGAGACTTTGAAGTTGGTGACTCTCCCCCAGCACGCAGAGAGGTGGTATTGGGGGGGGGCATGTGGTGGGGGAACTATGCTGGGCAGGTTGACCTTCCCTCCTTCCCCGCATCCCAAGCCCGACCATAAGGAACCCCAAGCGAGGTCTAGGCGAGGCAGTGTGAGCGCTGCATTCCCAAGCTGGGGATCGGGGCACTTGCACTGTGCACAGGCTCCAGCCCTCCTCTCCACGCTCTGGTGCTGCTGCCTGTCCTGGTGCTGTCATGCCAGTTATGCTTAGGCAGGGGAAGGAGGGGGGGAGACAGGGAGAGGGAGAAAGGGTTGGCTTGGGCAGGGGCAGAGAACTTTTGCCTCCCTTTCCTTACCCCCCCATTTAAACTCCCCCCTCCCACATCCACTTAGCAACCTAGTTCCCCACACACACTCCTTGTCCCTCCAGTCTGAGTGTTTTTCCTCCCTCCCGCCTCACCCTTCCAATGGCAATGGGTAAATCACAGCCAGTTTTTTATACTGGGTAGTAGTTTACACCCCAGTTTATTGCTTCCATTTTATGGATCAATGGTCTCATTGGATAGCAAAATTCATGTTCTTTTTAATTGGAATGGATTAATCCATTTTGCATTATTTTCTATGGGAAAGCACATCTTGGTTTTGGAACGCTTTGGTTTTGGAACAGACTTCCGGAACGGATTAAGTTTGAGAACCAAGGTACCACTGTAATTAACTGCTAAATAAAATACATGGATGTGCATATATACTGTTTCAGATATTAATACTGCACAGTTTGAAGCAACTGGATGCATAAAAACTGGCTCTTCTTGGAATGAAGCATTGTACAGGCCCATTAGATTGTTCAAAACTTTACTTGCAGAACTTTCTTCAAAACAGAACAAAAACATCAAAGATACATCCAAATAATTCCATACAATATCTTGTTCAAGTCCATCACAGGTTCATCTTCTTAGAAATAAAAGATAATTCAACCTATCTATGCAAGCTCCATTTTGCTGTTTTCTTGGAGAGCTTTATTTATCATAGAGCTTGGGAACAAAGACTGAAGGCAACTCCCTTTCAAAATGAAGATTTGCAACTCAATATACCTTTGTCATCTGATGTAAGGTTAAACATTCATGTGTTAGCTAGCAGAAAACAACAATATTTAATTATCAATCCATCAAGGAGTTCAGAGATCAGATAGTATACTCCAGTGGAATATTCCAATGTTAAATCTTTCAGCAATACACACAGGCATTTTCCATTCCAGTGTCAATTAAACAATCCTACTTAACATAAACATATATACTCAGAGGCCAGTTTTGATATTGCAATAATAATCAACCTTAAGATAAGAACTTGAAATAAAGAGAATCATTACTGAAATGATAGTAAATAGTAAATAAAGATGTAATACTGATTTAGGGAGAGTCCATTCAAAGGAATCTATTCAAGAAACAGAAGCTCTAAGACTATTTACCTCTTCGTCTATGGCCCTCTTCAGGTGCTCAAGCCTGATGCAATTATTGGGACTGTGGAACTGAGGCTCCTGCCTTCTGTGGGAGAGACATTCAGTTTGCGTTTAAGGCCAAACTTACCAAATTCACACTTTCTAAAGCAATTTGACAATCAAAACCCAGTCAATTGCCACTTCTCTTATTCTTTTCCGTACATTTCTCCAGCCATTGCAACATGTACAAAAACACTTATGTTAATGAAAACAACAACAAGAACAACAACAACAGAATTATATTAGAGGAATTTTATTTATTTATTGCAAAATAAAAAGTATTGATGATAAATGCACACTAAAATGTGGATCAATTTCCATGGGGACTGTCAGAAACCATTGAGAGTCTTTTCCAGTCATGACAGGCAATTCTGAGCTAATGGTCTTACCAGTAGTGTAGCGTGGGTTGTCAGCACCCGGGGCAAGGCAAGGCATTTGCGCCCCCTAACCCTAACCCCCAGATGTTGCGCCCGGTGCGGCCGACCCCCCCTGCACCCCCCACACTACGCCACTGGGTCTTACACTCTATAAGGCAGTTTCCCATGTTCCAAATTTTGTGTCTCTCTGGTGTACACAGCCTTGTTAACAGCTCTCTCAGGCTTTCATGCACTTGTCTTAGCTTCTTGTATGCTAAAACCTGTCTTCTCCTCAACATTCTATGCATCAGTGGCTCTCCTTCAAAGCTGAAGATTGGTATTATCTGGAACTCTGCTGCCTTCTTGGCTGTGTGACAGTGCTGTTTAATTTCCAACTAAAGATATTCTCATCAGCCGGAGCCTCTTGTTCTGCGTATCTGTGTGGCACGCGCATTAGAAATCATTTTGATGCTAGCAAACATAAGTAAAATGAAGCCAATAGATTTTTATCCACCCGTGGAAACGCCAGCTATCATGATTGCTCATCAGATCCACTCTCGTTTATGCATGACATGGGCTCATTTGAACCAGCAAGAAGAGAAATCCATAAACACTTATGGAAGCTTACATGGCAGACAAATAATAACTATCTTCTTAACTATTGGGGGGATTGCTCCCCCTTTTGCATGATAACAGAAAACTGCAATGAGACTGAGCTGCTACTGGGAGATTGGCAGGGACCAGTTGATTCATGGTTCAGAACCACCGGTTCAGAGGAGGAGGACTTTGCCATTCATTCAATGTAGGCAGTCCCTGAAGCATTTGGGCTTCAAAGTATGCACAGTATGGGTTGTATCTAATGCTAATCCTGCTCAGCATAGGTCCATTGAAAATAACGGACTTGAGTAACATAGACCCATTATTTTAAGTGTGTCTCCTCTCACTTGGATACAACTCTATGCTCCTATAGGAGCAGACAGTAATTTTGATAGTGGTAGAAGTAGTAATTTCTTTTAAAAGTTGGGGATAATTGGATGGGCCTAGAAATCTTTTGACATCACACTGTGGGAAACATAGAACCTGCAACATGCTTTTTTAAAAAAACACATGTAGTAGTAATAAAATTGTGTATTATTATCATTTTACAAAATCAGGATAAGAGGTCTTAATGGTACACAGAAAAATGGTACTGGGTAGGCCATATATGACTCATAGGTTGTAGATTATCCACCCCTGCCATAAGTACTCCACTGATTCTCCATATATTTTTCTCTGGGATTTAACAGGCTTTGGGAGAGCTGAGTGTGTTCTTCTGGGTCAGGTCAACCCAGGTTTAACACAACGACTGTGAGGAATGGGAAAAGACAAAGGATCTGTGAAGGTACCATCTCAAAGCCTAACATTTCTCCCTCCCTATTTCTTCTAGAAAAAGAAGAGGAGGAGGAGGAGGAGGCGTTTGGATTTGATAACCCACTTTATCACTACCCAAAGGAGTCTCAAAGCGGCTAACAATCTCCTTTCCCTTCCTCCCCCACAACAAACACTCTGTGAGGTGAGTGAGGCTGAGACTTCAGAGAAGTGTGACTAGCCCAAGGTCTACAATGTTGAACTAGAACAATACTAATCTTTTTGTTTTCTCTGTTTTGTAAAGATATTATTATTATTATTATTATTATTATTATTATTATTATTATTTACATTTTTATACTGCCCTTCATCTCAAGATCCTAAAGATGGAGCTCATTTGTTGTGCCCCAAGAAGAGTGGGGCATCAGGCAGGCGGATTGTTCTCTTCGTTTTCCTGGTTATAATGCTAGCAGTTTCTAGTCCAGATTTTAACATTCACACTGCAGTATCTGTTAGCATTATGGAACAGCATACCCTCCACCGTGATAAGGGAGAAACCTTCTGGGGCTACAATCTCCCAGGTGAGTCACCTAACCTATTCAAGATTGCAGCCGTGAAAAACATTTTTCAGGCACGGCACCAAGAAAAGAGGGGGGGAGTGTGTTTTAGGGAATCATGCAAGATCACGGCCCCCAAAAAAGCACTTGTGGGGGAGGGGGCAAGTTTGCATCCTGAAATTGTGCAAGGGCATGACACCCAAAATAGCTGCCATGCTCTCACATGAAAAAAATCTGGATGTCCTGGGGGGGGGCAGCTGATAGGGGTATGGAACTGTGGCTTTTTCATTGATATAACACCATGTCACGCTATGTTTTAAATTGCAGGAAAGAACTGTTCACCATGATACTGCCCCAGATTTACACAATTGAAAATCCAATGCAGAAGTCCAGTGATTTTCTAGGTTATCAGCGTGGCAAATAGATTCTGCCACTTCCCACCCCCCACCCTGAAAGCAAACACTAACATGGAAATAAGCACTAAACTTCTGATAGATTTCACTTGTTTTCCCGAAGTGGTTTTTGCTTTTGTGTGAAACCACGTAAAATGTGGAAATTACATACGGAAATGCGGGGGAAATGGAATAAATTGCTCTCTAAATGCAGCCCAAGGTTGTCACTTTATTGGACTTTCACAATTAGCTTTTACATGTGTATGTTTCACCTTTGGTCACTAGGTGGCAATGTTCCAGATCAATGATTTAAGAGTTATTTTGTCTGTTCCATGTTTCCGGCTGATCACTTGGAAAGATTATTTTATTATTATTTGAGAAAGAGAGAGATTTTTTTTAAAAAAAATACTGTTTTCATCCATTGTTAACTGTTATGATCGCTAAAATGAATTTAATTCAGTAGCACACATTCCCAATTTGTCACACATAATCATGGGATGTCACTGATCTGAGACAAAATAGCAGTGTCTAATTTATTTAATTATCAAAACCTAGTTTAAAACGTTCTTCTTTTCTCCGCTGGTTATTAAGGTGTTATTCACATCCAGTGTGCACCTCACAACTTGAAATATTGCAATGAATAGAGTAAGCTGTCAGTGTGACTGACTCTCTCTGGGTTTTAAGGCCTGTTCTTTGACAATCACTCTTTCTCAACCCGGAAGGGCACCAATTTGCTATCTGGCTCATTACTTTTTCAAAAAAAGGGGGCTGGGGAGAAGGACACTGGCTATAAAACTAATTAGGCCATTAGAAACCTGTTATCTTGCCTTGGAGGATTTGATTTTAAAAGTGAATGTGTTTTCCCAGAAGACTGTAGCTGGTTTCCACTAGTTTTTTTACAGTGCAATCTTAGCCATGTCCACTATATAGAAGTAAGTCCCACTGAACTCAATAGGGTATGTTAGATTAGGACTCCCATCTTATTTCCCTTGTATCTGGTTCCATATTGCCAGTTCTTACACCATTTAAAAATGCAGACAAGCATACCCTCCAAATATCCCAATTTCCAGGGACAGTTCTGGGGTGAGCTCCCGTTGCTCTGTCCCAGCTTCTGCTAACCTAGCAGTTCAAAAGCAAACCAGTTCAAGTAGATAAATAGGTAGCGCTGCAGCAGGAAGGTAAACGGCATTTCCGTGTACTCTGCTTTATGTTGCACCAGAAGCAGTTTAGTCCTGCTGGCCACATGTCCCGGAAAGCTGTCTGTGGACAAACGCCAGCTCCCTCGGCCTGAAAAGCAAGATGAGTGCCACACCCCATAGTTGCCTTTGGCTGGACTTTACCGTCCAGGGGTCCTTTACCTTTTTACCTACCAAAAGCCACCCCAGCTTCTGTTTTAATCCCAGAGTGTCCCTATTTTCCCCACCAGTGCCACCAGGGAAGAAGATGAGCTGGTGCTTGCCCTGAGTGATGGCAGCTGCAGTGGAACATCTCATTGCCTTTCCATAGCCACCACAGCTAGCAGCTGCGGAGGAATCCGCTCAGGCGCCTGGGGCGGCGCACCCAGGGGTGGGGTGACCCATCCATAGGGGTGGGGGAGGGCAGGGCAAGCTGCCCATTGGGGCAGGGTGAAGGCGGGGTGTACTGTGGGGCCTCCGGAGTCTGCCTGTCTCCTACTCAGCCACCCTACAGCTGGGGAGGAGGCAGCGGTGGACCGTTCGGGCAGCGCAGAGCCTTTGTGTGCTCAAGCCACTGTGTCTCTCCCAGGAGAAACGTGTGGCTTGGGCACGCTGCAGACTCCGCAGTGAGTACCGCCCAGCATGGTGTCACAGCCCCCCCCCCCCAGTGGTGACACCCAGGGCGGACTGCCCCCCCCTTCCTCCGCCCTTGGCTGGAAAGTAGGCAAAGAGGAGAGGTTCTGGCCACTGAGGCCCAGCCCTTTGTGGTGCGTTGTGCCAGCTCTGAAGGGGCAAGCAGAGGGCAGGGCCACCCTGGGCAAGAATAAAGGAGGAGAGTGCAAGGAGTCTTGAATTTCTTATTTTTAAAAAATGCTTTGTGTTTCCACATCTAATCTTGCCCCTTTCTTAAATGTATGTATTGACGTGTGTTTTTCTTTTACCAAAGAATAAAATGAAATCAGGATTGAGGATTTTATCAGGACTTGTGTCTTGTTGGTGCTGCATTTCACCGCCTTCTGATAGAAAATGCTCTGTAGTGGGGGAGGGGAGAAAAATGGCCGAGCGAGTTTTGTGTGAGAAATTTAGCTATTTTCATCTTGGGAATGTTGGTGGGTGTTGACACAATCCTAAATGTGGAATTGCTCTTAAGGTAGGTTGTTTCAGAAGTGATAGGAAGAAATTTTGACTTTATTGAGATCCTATCAAATCCGAACCTTCCAAAGTAATATGCAAACTGAAAACAGGGGCATGGGGAATGCCTAGGGGTTGTCCAAGTTGCCCCCCACAAAAGGCACAGTCCAGAGAGGGCCCACAAAAATCATGCCTGCGAGTGGCTAGAAAATTGCCACCTTTCTGTGTGCTCCCCAGGCCACTCCTCCGTGACTCTGCGTGTCTGGGTGGAGGAATCCAGCCACTGGCATGGGATGTTGCACAAGCCCTATGGGGGCCCCTCCCCAATTGGTCAGTGGCACTATTAGTGTGATTGGAGCCCCCAGTGGGGCTTGGAGGGAAGGAAGATGGAGAAAAAAGGTGAGAGTTGCAAGAGGAAGAAAGAAGGAAAGAAGGAGGCAGAAGGGAAGGTGGCAAGTGGGTGGAGGAAGGAAGGCAGACAGATGGACTGAAGGAGGAGGAGGAAGAAGAAGAGGAGGAGGAGGAGGGGGGGAGAGCAGAGCAGACCTGTTCCTGGTGGCAGTGGAGGAATTCACTGGTTCTTTTTTAGTTTCTGGTCCATGGTCTCTCCTGGCTTCAAGGGCATCCATACAGCACCATGCCAAGAAGACAAGGGAACTTAGGTAAACCTCTGATGGAGGCAGCTGTCCATCAAATTCTGCCCTTCTCCAAATTTTACATGTATTAAAGGAAAGTGCATATAAAAATCTATATTTGTAGAGCAAAGCATGTAACATGCATCATATCAGGGAAAACTGCTTCGCAAAAAGTCCTTATAAAAATGTGTGAATTAGGAGAACATTGCATTAAAATGCTGATCGATTTTCATGTGGATTTTTTTTTAAAATGGCAAACTGATGTGGAATTGTGGTGAACTGATCTGAAGACTGGAAAACTGAGAAACGGTCGGGGGGGAATAGATAGATGTGTCAATCCATATAAGTGAGACAAATCAAAAGGTGCCTATATTCCTTGCTGATGAATAGCATGGGTTTCAGAGAGCATGGCAAGCTGCGGTACCGTATTTTTCACTCTATAAAACGCACCAGGCCACAAGACGCACCTAGTTTTTGGAGGAGGAAAACAAGAAAAAAAATATTCTGAACCTCAGAAGCCAGAACAGCAAGAGGGATCACTGTGCAGTGAAAGCAGCAATCCCTCTTGCTGTTCTGGCTTCTGGGATAGCTGCGCAGCCTGCATTCGCTCCATAAGACACACACACATTTCCCCTTACTTTTTAGGAGGGAAAAAGTGAGTCTTATAGAGCAAAAAATACGGCAATTCCCTAGGGCAATGCATGTAGCCTGCTTTCCAATTTGGGGCTCAATTCAGTGCTTTGGAGTGACCCCAATTCTAGATCAGAGTCCTGAAACAATTCAGCGGTCTTGTACAGTTAGGTGGTCAGAGTTGGGGAAGGTAGGTCATATTCAGCCCGATTCAACTATGGATATGAGATTCAATCAGATCCGGTGCACTGCTCAACATTCCTGTTGCAGAGTGAAAATAGGATAATGGTATGTGAAGACCAAAAAAAGACTAGTACCTACTTCAGGCAATTAGCCACGACACGTGTAGACAAAAGTATCCAAAGTCTCTGAGTATGAATGACATTTCTGTTTCCATCCCAAATAACTGGGTAGGCCTTTTCCATCCTCAGCTTTTGTGTGCTTAGCACAAAGGTCCAAAAGAGCTCCTAAACATGAAAAGGTCGAGCAGAGAGGTTGCATTCAGCAGTTTTACAAGAACAGTATGTGTGTGTGTGTGTGTGTGTGTGTGTGTGTGTGTGTTAGCACTCACTCCCTACCATCACAGCCCAAATCCTGAAGAGAGTCTCTGATAGGTGTCATCTGCATTTTTAGGAAAGACACTCTTCGGATCTCTTCAGATCGTATAAATCTTTCGCCTATTAAACCACATTTCTAATGCCATGTATCATTTGGCCCTCAGTCTTCCTGAAAGGAGGTAGAGTTCCAGGTCCCGGACCAAGCATCTCTTGCCAGAAGCTCCACTAGGAAGGAACCTCTCTAAGCTGTCCTGAGTCTATTCAAGAGGATACTTATTTGAATAAAGATACTTAGCCAGATGAAAATCTGCGGTTGCACAAACCTTGTTTACATGACAAATCAGATTCCTCCGATGCTTTGCAAACAAAACCATCAATTTAGTTTTGCAGAATAGTCAGAATGCCATTAATTAGCAAAAGAGCTGATGAAGCACAAAACATAGATCTCTCCACAATGTGAAGATGACAGTAAGCTGATCTTGCAGGTTTGCTGTGTTTTTAATTGTCGGCTGGTGGCAGGTTGGGCCAATATTGCTGCAGACGATACACATTGTGCAGAAGGCATTTGTTCTATTAATATATTAAGATGAAACTTGCCGGGAGAGGTGAGTATAACTATGGTGCAACTGGTACTGCAGACAAGCTGTTGCAAATCTCATTGGCTTGCTGTTCCTTTTGGGTAACCTTGGCAGAAGGTGTTAGACGGCTAGGAATTGATCAAGCAAATCCCATGCTGGGTGAATACCATTCCCTCCTGGTGTTGTACTTTCAAAAATCCACAGGTTTTTTTGCTGACTTGCTGCTGTGAAAAGCCTGCTATAATTTGGTGGTAAGCATTCAGATAATACCTTATTATGCAGTAGTTTGGAGTGTTTCATAAGTAAGCTGCTAAGCACAAAATAACAGGTAGCAGCTAAGCCAATAATGCAGGGCCACTCTAAGGCATACACTCAAACTGACCCTTTTCCCCAGGAGCTGCCCTTGTTTTCTGGTACCTTCCCATGGAAAATTGCTGTCCCAGTGGTGCCTTTTTAAAGTTTTGCTGGAGCAAGAGATACTAAAGTTTTCATTCTTCAAAGTTTAGGTCCCTCCTCTGAGTTCTTAGAAATTTATGTTGCAAGCCTATATGCCCTTACAAAATAGGACTGAGTTAGACAAGCATAGGATTGTGTAGGTTAATTGTTTAATAGATACATAAGGGCTAGTAGCCATATTATACTCTGTTTCAGTTGTGTCCATTAATTTCAGTTGTTCTACTCTGAGCAAAATAAGTTATGGATACATGCAAATGCATGCTAAAAGATGACGCAGCACATTCCTGCCATTGCACAGAGTGCAGCTGTCAGAAGTGGGGAAACATTTTTCCAGCCCCAAGAACCACACCCTCTGCTCAATAGCCATCTGGGGCTCACGTGTCAGAGGTGGGTGGTGATAGCTATGTTGTATTTATCTGTCTGAAACAGAGGTGAGGAACATTTTCCAGGGGCACATGAGAAATCATAGTGAACAACTAAAACCTGTTAAAACAATTAAATCACAATTTCAGTTTCAATGTTTGCTAAACAGATGTTGTCTGCAGATGCTGGAGGAATGCCAACACTAAAGCAGCCCCTTGTATTCCAACATTGAAGGCATTCCTCAACACAGGTGCCCTCAGTGAAAAAACTCACCTCTATGTTACAAGAAGCCAATCATCATCAGGCTGGGGCAAAATTAACTGAGTTTCATTAGCAAAGAGGAAGTTCCAGCAAGGGCAGGAAACCTGCAGTCTTCCAGATGTTGTTGGACTCCCAATAAACTCTGGACAGCACGGTAATAGGGGTAATGGGAGTTGAAGTCTAACACCTCAACCCTGGTTTAGAGCCCTGACCTCCAAAGTGGAAAGCACCCAGGGATGCTGTCGCTTTCACACATGTCAATATTATAGGAATAGCAGTAACTCTTTATTAAAATGCAAGGATGGGATAATGGCCTTGCTCACATTCAGTCCATGTACCAATGGATTTGATGGATTGTATCATTATTCCTGGAAGGTACCTTAAAAAGTGACATTTAAGAAGCACTGGATTAGCTTTTATAGCATGGAAATGTCATTTGCAAAGGCACTATGTTTTATATGATGGACATGACTGTGTCTTTGAAGAAGATGCTGTCCAGGCATTGATGTGGGTTGCAAAATGCCGCCAGATTTTCCTGAATACTTGTAGCCCTTCAGTTGTTGATTGTGTTGCATTTGCTGAGTCAGCTGCTGACTGTGACACATTGGGGTGTCATATCATTAGCGCTTATCAATAGGAGGGACGTCTTACCCATAGACGTTAGTGGCGCGGGGCACTAGATTTGGGAGGGTGCAACAGGCTGAGTGTCCAGAGAGGAGAGTCAGGGTGTTCCCTCCTGCCGGGGCTGCCTGGATGCCTGCCTAGGGCGGGCGTGGGGTAGGCATGTCTGCCTGATCTGCTTGCTGGCCCTCCTGTTATGTGGACTTCCCTGGAAGGCGCAGGTAAAAGGTGCCAGGCGCTTAGAAGGAAGCTTCATGGGAGGATGCAGGAGGCTGTCTGGGCTGCGATCCGGGCGCCTCTTACGTGCAGCACCGAGTGCGCGTTGGATCACGTGATGTAAACAAGCCGGACTGAAGTCCCGTCTCCCCCCCCAAAAAAGGTTGACAACTCTGGGGAACGGGTGTGTGTGTGTGCACCAGAGAGATATTTGCAGTACGGTGTCTCATATGTTTAAGATGCCCCTGTTTTTTGTTTTTAAATTTTGTTATAATTTTACATTGAAAATAATATATATATATATATATATATATATATATATATGCTTTCGTAGATTTTCACGGGTACAGGAATGCAGGTTTTGGTGTCCTCGGGTGTCTTCCCGTGTAAAAGTTGGGGTGTCTAGGTGACGTTTCGACGAAGATGACGAGTGAGACCTCGTCGAAACGTCGCCTAGACACCCCAACTTTTACACGGGAAGACACCCGAGGACACCAAAACCTGCATATATATATATATATATATATATATATATATATTTGTTTTCGTAGATTTTCACGGGTACAGGAATGCAGGTTTTGGTGTCCTCGGGTGTCTTCCCGTGTAAAAGTTGGGGTGTCTAGGCGACGTTTCGTCGAAACGTCGCCTAGACACCCCAACTTTTACACGGGAAGACACCCGAGGACACCAAAACCTGCATATATATATATATATATATAGACGGCCCTGATCAATAGACATCCTTCAGCTTGTTCCAGTGCACATTCCCAAACCCTTCTGAGCCCCAAAGATTCTGATCACAACATTTTATTTTATTTTGCAATCTTCAAGGCTAGCTTCTCTTAATATACTGATTTTTATTTGCAATTTCCACTAATATAATGAAATGTTCTGTAAGCTGTTTTCACAAATACAGTGGTATCTTTGGTGAAGAACCTAATTCGTTCTGGAGGTCCGTTCTTAACCTGAAACTGTTCTTAACCTGAGGTACCACTTTAGCTAATGGGGCCTTCCGCTGCCTCTGTGCTGCCGCACAATTTCTGTTCTCATCCTGAGGTAAAGTTCTTTTTTTAAAAGTAATATTTATTAAAATTTCAAAAAAATTACAAAAGTAAGAAAAAGATAATAAAACAAAAAATTACAAAAAACTGAAAAATAAAAACAATTAAAAACAAATCAATTTTTCCATAACTTATCTTTCATTTACTTGTTTCCTTGACCTCCTCACACCTCTCTTTTTTGTATTCTAATTCAGTTAGTTAATTCAGCAAATCCTTTCCATCTTTGTTTTTATCGTAATCATTTATCTTAATATATTGTAACTTTACATTCTCACCTGTTGACAACCCATTTTTACATACTCCCTTATAACATTACTGCTAAAACCACATAACTTCATGCCAGCATCCTTCTAACATTCCTTAATTTTACAATGTTTCTGTAGATAGTCTTTAAATTTCTTCCAACCTTCTTCTACCGATTCTTCTCCCTGGTCTCGGATTCTGCCAGTCATTTCCGCCAGTTCCATATAGTCCATCACCTTCATCTGCCATTCTTCCAGAGTGGGTAGATCTTGTGTCTTCCAATATTTTGCAATGAGTATTCTTGCTGCTGTTGTTGCATACATAAAGAAAGTTCTATCCTTCTTTGACACCAATTGGCCAACCATGCCCAGGAGAAAGGCCTCTGGTTTCTTCAGAAAGGTATATTTAAATACCTTTTTCATTTCATTATAGATCATCTCCCAGAAAGCCTTAATCCTTGGGCACATCCACCAAAGGTGAAAGAATGTACCTTCGGTCTCTTTATATTTCTAGCATTTATTATCAGGCAAGTGATATATTTTTACAAGCTTGACTGGAGTCATGTACCACCTGTATATAATTTTCATAATATTCTCTCTTAAGGCATTACATGCCGTAAACTTCATACCTGTGGTCCATAACTGTTCCCAGTCAGCCAACATAATGTTATGTCCAACATCTTGTACCCATTTAATCATAGCAGATTTCACCGTTTCATCCTGAGCGTTCCATTTCAACAGCAAGTTATACATTCTTGACAGAATCTTAGTTTTGGGATCTAACAGTTCTGTTTCCAATTTTGATTTTTCCACTTGGAAGCCAATTTTCTTGTCCAAATTGTATGCCTCCATTATTTGAAAATAATGAAGCCAATCTCGCACTTTGTCTTTTAGTTTTTCAAAGCTCTGTGTCAGGGAACTGCCATCGGAGAGTCAGGTGGTGGAAGGGCTCAAGGAGGCTAGGAGAGCTTCGGATGCGGAGGAAGGAACCAGTAGGGGGAGAGGGAGAGTTCCTGCAGAAACTCAATCGGAGGAATGGCTCCCAGATGTTTCCAGTGAGAACAGCAGGGAGGGCTCAGGACCTCCGCTGGGGACGCCCACTCCGCGGAGGAAACTGTCACGCAGAGAATCCAGAAGGAGAGTTTCCGTCAAGGAACTCTTATGTTGGCGTAAATTCTGGAAACGCCCACTGACGGATTCTGCCAGCGATTGAGGTAGCCACGCACCCATGGCTCCTCGGACTGGGAAAGTTTAGGAACTGATGGTAAAGCTTGGAGGATTTAAACACTTACGCACGAGCAGCCCCCTTTTCCCACTACACTCTGCAATTTCAATTTATCTCTGAGGTAAAGTTCTTAACCCGAGGTACTACTTTTGGGTTAGCGGAGTCTGTAACCCAAAGCATTTGTAACCCGAGGTACCATTGTATATGTATTTTATGCACATTTTCCACAATATATGTATTTTTGTACATATTACTTGGCTGGAGAAATACATTGCAAAAATGTGAATTGGAGAAGGGTGAATTTCAAAGGATGGCTGTGTTTGGGTACACACACAGTTTTAGGAACTGCAAAATGTTAGGGTGTGAAACCTAAGACGCTGGCAAGTTAGCAATGTCATGTGACTTTAAGTAGTCAAGCTCGTTAAGTTGTTAAGTTGCTCAGTATATAAAGAGTGTTTGTTTTCTCTGCCTGCGGGGCGTGAAGCAAAAATGTCTGAAAGCTCCGGAGGTGTTTCTGTTATCTGTCTGCAATAAACCTGTCTTTGGAAAGACAGGCTTCCCTGTGTCGTTATTCCTTTGCTACTGAGACTCTGAACCTTGTACTGCAACAAGAATCTCTGCACTGGACTTAATTAATACTCTGCAAAGAGAACTGTTGCTGGTTGCGCAGCGGAAGCGTTTACTGGACCAGTACACAGACTCTCTTAGGTTATGGCTCCTTCTACGTTTCTACAGCTGTATTGTGTGCAGAGAAAGTGAACGCAGCTTTCGGATGAGAGAAGACCGGCTTGGTCGTAAATCCAGCTCTTAAAGGAACTGAGAGGCTGCAGAAAGTTGAGAGAGCTGCGTAAGTGAAGATTTACAGCTTCATTAGCTGCAAAAGGCTAGCTTGACCTCCCGTTCTGTTTTTGTGTTGTTAATAAAAACAGAGGACGGTGGTAGGTTGCTAGTGAAGAGACGGAGGGAAAAAAGTTTAAAAGGCTTCAGAGGAGGCTGGAGGCGTCTGAAAAGTGAGTAAAACAAATCCCAAGGGGAAAGAGAAGCAAGGGCACACAGAGGGAGTAGCAGCCGACCCCAAGAATGGCAGTGGAAAATTTCCAGGTTCCCTTTACAAAGTTGAACTCTGCTAATTACGTGCAGTGGTCTAAGAGGGCTCAAGTCTGGTTGGAAGCCAAAGAAGTGTGGGCTGACTATGTCCAGAGGCGAAAGCCGTTTGTGGCTGTTGCAGCAGATGCCACAGCAGAGCAAGAGGCTGCTGCACATGCTCAGAACAGGGAACATGATAAAATGGACACTAAAGCTAGATGCATGTTGATGGTATCGATAGACGATTCCCAATTACCTCATGTGGAAAATTTAAGGTCTGCATTTGAAATTTGGGAAGCTCTTAGGCGAATTCACCATAGAGCCATGCCCGGAGAGAAGGTGAACATTATACGTGCTTTGTATGAGTTGAAACTGAAGCCAGGGGATAGTGTGGTTGAACACACGTCACGGATGACTGAGTATTTCAACCAACTGTCATCTCTAGGTGTGAATTTTCCTGAAAATATTAAAGTTTATACTCTGCTTAGCAGCCTGCATGCAGGGTTTGAAAACTTAGTACTAACTTTACAAGTTTTGCCAGAGGAGCAGCTGAATATGAATTATGTGACTGGTAGATTGTGTGAGCAAGAATATCAACATCATCGAAAACGTATTGATAATTCAAATACCCCAAGGGTTGGATGTTCAGATAATTCCCAGCGTGGGGAAACTAGCAGGCAGAGCTGTAAGGAAGCCTCACAAGTGTCTGCTATGGCCAGCAAGTCATGTTTTCGATGTGGCAGCAGGTTTCATTTGATAGCAAAGTGTCCTGAAAAGCAACAGGAATTTCAACAGTCCAAGGTCAGTTTCCGGAGCTACAGGGGAAGACGACGTGAGAGCTACAAGAGTCAACGATCCAGAGGGGGAGCAGGTGCTGATAAGGGACTATCTGCAATGGCAGCACAACAGAGTCCTAAAAGGAGCCAACAAACCTTGAAGGGGATAATTGACAGTGGAGCCAGTCACAGTTTAGTTCCAGCGACATCTAGTGGCAGCTTGAAGAACTGCAAGACATTACCAGTTGCAAAAACTGTGACTATAGCAGACAATAGTAAACGAGAAATGAGCCTTAAAGGCACAATTTATGTTAATTGTTTGCAAACTAACCTTCCTGTTTTTGTTCTTCCAGGAATGAAGAATGGACTTTTGAGTGTGTCATGCCTGGTTAAAAGTGGTTTTAAGGTTGAGTTTGAAAATGATGTGTGCACCATTTCGAAACAGGGGAAGGAGCTAGTTAAAATTCCCTGTGAAGATGGGCTTTTTGTTTTGGATGAAGAGCAGTTAGCAGCAGGTAGATGTTCAACAGGTGAAGCGCAAGCTAAGTGTGTAAATAAGGCTCCTCATACAGGTTGTGCACATCTACTACACAGAAGGTTAGCTCATATATGCTTTAAGTATGTAAGCAAGATGCCAGATTTAGCTGAGGAGTGTAACATTAAACCCTGTCCAAATTTTCTGGATTGTTGTGCTTGTAAACATGCTAAGGTTAAGACATGTAACTATCCTAGATCTGACAGAGTAAGCAAGAAACCCTTTGAACTTGTGCACACAGACGTGTGTGGCCCTATGCCAGTCAAATCGCTTGGAGGTGCGAGATTTATGCAAATTTTGGTGGATGATTTTTCAAGGGCTAGTTGGGTTTTCTTTCTGAAAGAAAAATCGCAAGCAGCTTCCATCCTGATGGATTGGACTGAAGAAGTCGAATGTAAATTTGACACCAGGGTGCGTAAAATACAATCAGATCGTGGTGGGGAATATGTGAACCACACGCTGGAGACGTGGTTAAAAAGGAAAGGTATAGTTCATAGACTTACCAATCCCTATTCACCACAGGAGAATGCAGTTGCCGAAAGAAAATTTCGGACATTACAGGAAGCCATTGCTGCTTTGCTGTTTGATTCTGGACTTCCACAGCAGTTTTGGGCTGAGGCTGCACTGTATGCGAATTATACTTTTAACAGAGTGTACAATAGCACAGTAGGCAACACTCCTTACTTTATGCTATTTGGGAAAAAACCAAAAATTGATCATCTAAGAGTTTTTGGATGTCGTGCTTATGTGCTGGTGCCTAGGGCACAACGTAGGAAAGGCGATCCTAGATCTAAAGAAATGCTTTTCTGTGGTTATCAAGCAAACACAAAAGGTTGGAGATTTGTGAATGTAGAAGGCAATCAAACGAAAATCACAATCAGCAGAAGTGCGGAATTTTGTGAACAGGATGGTTGGAATAAAATTCATGGAAATCCTGACATACTATTTGACGTGGTGAACAGTAACAATGAAACTCAGGCCCCAGGGCAGGTATTAGTTCCAGAACAGGCTGAGGAATTTGAGTCTGAGGACAAGGGTGAGAAATCGTTTAGTTCACCCAAGTCTGTAAAGTCAGAATCTTCTAGCTCTAAAAGTTCACCTGTACAGCAAGAGAGTGTAAAGTCAGAATCAGAAAGTTCTTCAACTACTAGTGACAAACAGGTGACGACTAGTGATTCTGGGTCAGAGGGGGAAACTGAAGGAACATCACAGGAACTGTTAAGGCGTTCCAAGCGTGCCAACAAAGGTATACCTCCTGAAAGGTACCAAGCTATTAGTGTTTGGGCTGGTTTGGCAAATTGCGAACCTGAAAGTTTTGAGGAGGTTGAGCAATTACCCCAGGAGGAGGCCAGTAGGTGGCGTGAGGCCATGCAAAAAGAGTTGAATTCTATGAAAGAACTGGGTGTGTTTTCCATCACCAAACTGCCAGAAGGTACCAAGGCAGTAAGTTGTAGGTGGGTGTACAGGATAAAGACAACAGCGATGGGGAAACCAGAGTACAAAGCAAGGCTTGTAGCTCGAGGTTTTACGCAAAGAAAGGGGTTACATTATTCCGAAGTCTATGCACCCACTTCAAGGAGTGAAACCCTACGGGCACTATTAGCAGTTGCTGCTCAGAAAGGGTTCAAAGTGAATCAATTTGATGTCTCTACAGCTTATCTTCATTCAGACTTGGCTGAAGAGCTCTATATGGAGCTTCCGCCAGGATTGAAAGTTGGTAAATCAAATCAGGTTTGGAAACTACATAAATCTATTTATGGACTCAAGCAATCTGCTCATAATTGGAATGAGTGTTTGAATGACGTTTTGGTAGGCATTGGTTTTAGCAGGAGCAAGGCTGACAATTGCTTATATTTCAGAGGTTCAGGAGATGCTCAAGAATCTTTGCTTGTTTATGTAGATGACCTGATTTATACTTCAAAGACACAAGAACAAGTAAAAAAACTAGCCAAAGAGTTAAATAAACACTTCAAAGTTAAGAATCTTGGTGATGTAAAGGTCTATCTTGGTGTTCAGATAGATAGGACCAAAAATGGCAGTTTTCTACTGAATCAAAAAGGCAAGATATTGCAAATGTTGAAAAAGTTTGGCATGACAGAGTGTGCAGGTGTTAGAACACCAATGGAAATGGGTTTTGTAAAAGACAATGAGTTCAAGGATAGTGCTGAATTCAAGAGTGCTGAAATCTTTCAGTCAGCACTGGGAAGCTTACTTCATCTTTCGCAATGGAGTAGACCAGATATTGCTTACGCTATTAACTTACTCAGCAGAGAAGCTTCAAGACCTAGTGTAAATGCATGGAAAGGAATTCAAAGAGTGTTAAGATATTTACAATACACCAAAGATTTTTGCCTTGAATTATCTTCTGAAGGACAGAATTATCTTCTGAAGGATTACTTGTTGGGCAGATAGTGATTGGGGAAATTTAAAGGATAGAAAATCAGTGTCTGGCTGTGTAATAAAATTTGGTAACTCTCTGATTGGGTGGAGATCCAAGAAACAGAACCTGATTGCTTTGTCGTCAACAGAAGCTGAGTTCTGTGCCTTATCTGAGTTATGTAGAGATCTAGAATTTTACAAATGCTTGGCACAAGAGATGTATGAAAAGGCCATCACTCCAATCACTGTATGGGGTGATAATCAACCGTGTCTTAAGTTAGCACAAAATGGGCAGTTTAAAGGTCGTACAAAACATTTGGATATCCACTTTCAAAATGTTTGTCAAACGGTAAAAGCAGGAATTGTTAAATTAAATTACTGTCCCAGTCATGAAAATCAAGCTGATGGTTTTACAAAACCGCTTGGGTTTCAGCGGCATGAAAACTTTTGTGAAGAAATGGGTCTGAAGTAATTTTGTTTTGTATTGCCAGCGAGAGGGGGTGTTAGGGTGTGAAACCTAAGACGCTGGCAAGTTAGCAATGTCATGTGACTTTAAGTAGTCAAGCTCGTTAAGTTGTTAAGTTGCTCAGTATATAAAGAGTGTTTGTTTTCTCTGCCTGCGGGGCGTGAAGCAAAAATGTCTGAAAGCTCCGGAGGTGTTTCTGTTATCTGTCTGCAATAAACCTGTCTTTGGAAAGACAGGCTTCCCTGTGTCGTTATTCCTTTGCTACTGAGACTCTGAACCTTGTACTGCAACAAGAATCTCTGCACTGGACTTAATTAATACTCTGCAAAGAGAACTGTTGCTGGTTGCGCAGCGGAAGCGTTTACTGGACCAGTACACAGACTCTCTTACAAAATAGGTATGTTCATCATTGAATGTAAACTGTGCAGAATTTCTCCTCCATCCCTATTTCTGACTAGTGGCAATCATACATTGGTTGTGGTGTGTACCTGACACTGAGGCAGGGCTGCCATATGTCCAAGAAACATGTGGGAATTCCTCAGGAAAATTGTGTCCGGGTGGATTTTTGCTCAATCGGCAAAATAAAAATCAAAGAAAAACAAAGAAAAGCCCCCAAAACTAATTATTTTGGGGGGGAGATGTTCTCAAAGAAAGCCCAACAACTTTAACCAAAAAGACTCTGCCCGGATTTTTACTTTTTGGAATATGGCAACCCTACACTGAAGGGAAGGTTTATATTCTTGGCCGTTCATATAGTCATACTGAATCCCTGAGGGCCCTCAGAACTAAAATTCCATAATTCAAAATGGGAGGTCTTCTGAAACAACCCTAATTGCACACACTTTGATTCCCATTTTGAATTCCTGCTCAGGTGCTAAGACAGAGTTAGTCAATGAAACAACGGTTTCTGTTTTCGTGCAATTTGTTTGTTTGGTGGTGTTGTGGTGGCATCTGAGGAAAGCTTTATTTCCTAGATCTCGAAGATCATTTTTGCAGGGGTGCAGAACCGATGGCACAACTGTTGCTGAATTCCCATCATACCTTTCTATTGGCCATGCTGGTTTAGCAGTTGGGAGTCCAAAGTAATTTAAAGCAGCGGTTCCCCATTTTTTTCAGGCCATCTCTCCCTTTGCTCCATCATCTCATCCCAAGTCCCCCTACCCTATAGAAAGCAACATTCTGAATAGCAGTGTCCATGATCCACTGACTGCATATTTATTCAAAATTCATTTAAAACTAGTTTAATTAACTCCACAAAATTGATTACCTGGATCAGTTGATACTATCTTTTCAAAGACTGATAGCCATATACACCTCTAGCATCTCCCAGGGGGAGGAACTGCCCATGTTGGGAACCACTGATCTAGAGGGCAGAGTTTTCCATTCTCTAGTTTCATGGTGTAATCCTATCTACTCCAGACATAAACCCCAGTGTTTTTCATTCTTCTTATTCCCTACTCCAAGTAAGTGTGTATAGGGCTGGAGGAATAGAACTACATAAGAAAGGGAGTATGCAGCTACACAACAAGCTTATACCATAGTAAATTAATGCTGCTAGTATTTTTAATCTATTCTTTTAACATTCTTCTTCTTGTTTATTATTTTATTGGGTAAATTCCCCCCTGCTGCCGCCACACCTCACCCACCCCACTCCTCATCCCTGGTGAGCTGTTCTGGAAACATTTAAGTTGAAGGGTGTTGCATAAATTCATTTTTAAATAAATTCATTTCCTTATGTCTCACTTATATTTGGAAAGATTTATGAACACGTTTTTCCTTGGCTCAGAGGGAAATTGATGATGGTAAATATGTAGCATCCTTTTTTCTTTGTTTAAATAAGCAACCATCAGGATTTGCCAATACAGAATCCATTTGAGTGCAAACAACCCTTTTCTCTCTGTGCGTTGTGTGTGAGTGCATGTGCGTGCACACTAAAAGTAAGTAACATTGATTCAGGCTTATTTTAATACCACGACAGGGATGGGAATGGGGAAAGTCCATTTCAGGTGCCCATTCTATTGAAACTTGTGTGATTCAGTGCAAATAGAAACTTGCTTTATTGATTCGACATGTACTATCCAGTGGCAGATTCATTGCCAAGGTATTCAATACACAATGTTTTTAATTTGACATTTGCCTCTTGGAAGCACAGAAAAAGCACTGTTAACTGATTTGCACATTTCCAGACTAGACCTTCTGTGTACTGTTGCAAATGTAAGGTTGAAGTGGGGAAGGTAGGGAGAGAAAATGACTGGCTTTTGCACTGACTTTCAAACACAGCTATGGATTCTTAAGTTCTGTTAAAAAGAGTGAGGAAATTTACCGTCCATGCAAGCTCTTGCCTGGCATGATTGCTAGGCTGACTATGTATCCTTCTTTATAGACAAATGTTCTTTATCTGAAGAAATCCTCTGTTTGATGGACAATTCTGTCTGAGGCTGGATTGAAGACTTGGAAAGGAAGAATAAGGAAGTGTTTGGTGCTAGCCATCAAATGTTAGCACCTAGCCAGCAGACTGAGCAATTACAGTGCACCTGGCCACAGACCTCCCCAACTCTGTGTTACAAAAATGGGCGAAAATATGACATGAAGGCTGGCAACATCAACCCCACCGTGTGGGCAATCCCTTGCAGATGACCACAGTGCAGAGACAGACAAGTCATGATGGCAGTGACCAGAGGAGGAATAACTGCTCAGATGAGTGCAGAGAGAAGAAATGCCATGGTGCATCTGCAGCGCCACAACCGGATACCTTCATCTACCTCAGTTGCAACAAAATATGTCTCTCCTGTATCGGACTCTGAAGCCCCAACCAGCGCTGTAAGTTTACAACAGTTTTGTTTGTTTTTCAAGCTTACAACTGTTTGACTCCTCCATCGTCTCCAGAGACAGACAAATGCCAACAACAAGTGGTTCAGTGATCAGTAGTTGCAATTCCAGCAGCCAGGAGTGCCCATTACCAGTTGCAATTATCAGGAGTGAGCACATTTGGGCACCTGTTCTGTCTCATGCCCTAGCAAGAGACTACCCCTGGACTTGCTCCTTCTCTTCTTCATTGCTACTTGCTTGCTAACCTGCCCTCTTAGGAGAGGTGAGCAAATAATGAATGGCAGAGGTGAAAAAGAGGAGTTGCATTTTTCCTGCAAGTCTGTACCATGCCTTATTCCAAGTTGCCATTTTATGATCAAAATGTGTGTAGCAACAGAGGTGGATTTAGGGAAGCATGATGGCTTCCCTTGCACAGGATGCGAAGCTAAGTGGATGCCTTCCTGCACCCTTCCTAAAGCCCAGTTAGCACTTGCCCAACTTTGGAGGGAGGGAGGAGGGCTCTAGGACCCTGCCAGAGCTCTCCCGACTCCTTCCCAAAGCCTGGCATCTCACTTATCCAGCTTTGGGAATGCAGCACAAGGGCTGGGGAGGGTGTCTAATTTCGGCCTTGCACAGAGTGCCATATTACCTCCCCTGCTAGCAAGAAAGTATGGATCTTTCAGATCCACTAGGCAGGGCTCAAGAAGGAATAAAAACTGATCTGGTGTGGCTTTGCTCTGCTCACAAAAGACAGTCACATGGTAAGCAGCAAATGCATGAAATGAACCTTGTAACTCTCAAATAGGCAAGTGTTGTTTTGTGTACAATGCTGTCAAATGCACACTAGATGATTTAGAAAGTAACTCTTGGCAAAATGTGTGTGTAGCCAATATGAAGTACAATTGTAGCGTATTGATGATTAACCTTGAAAGACAAGTTGGTAGAATCCAAAAGGATGTATTCATTTTCTGACCTGAAGCTTTCCTTCCACAATTGCACCCAAAGCAGAACCTTGCTCTCTTCAGACAAATAGACTACACTGCGTTGGACAAAAGGGAATGATAACCTTTGTGTGCTGCTTCTGAAGCATAGCAGGATTAATTCTCTCCAGCTTTCCTTTTGTGTGACATACACTTTCCTGTTTCCCCCCCCCACCTGAGAGCCACAGTAAATAGTTCCTTTATAACATTTGTGTGCTGTTCTTCATCAGCAGACAAAACTGTACAACAAGAATGACTTTTCATCCACTGAGGGGTGGGGATGGGTTTAGGGGGGGTGTTGAAGTTTGACCTCTCTAGTTCTGGTCTGAATTTCCAACCATTTTGCCATAGGAACTCCCACTATTTACCAAAATAGCCTTATCAACTGGCTAGTATCTTATCATATAGCAACTGTGTCAATAAGCCCTATATTCTACCAAGCTGTCTGTGATCAATCAGAGATAGCCCACAATTGTCCCCCAGATATACCAGGTTCTCCCCTGGCAGATCAGTATTTCCAAAATCTAAAACATGCTATGATCTGCATAATAGTACACTTTACTGCACACTGGCAGGAGACACAGGAACAAATTCAAATCCCTCCCCCCCCCCCCGCGCGCAAATTGAATATGGCTGGTACTTTAGTACGCATGATCACTCAACAAAAGGGAATGGCAGGCTATGGCAAAAGCCATAGTAGTGGAATTTAGCAAATTCTGGACATCCAAGCCAGAAGAAGAGCAGAAAGCAAAGGCAGCCATGCCACCATATGTCCAGACCTCAGTGAGGGTGAGGCAGAGGCACTTACCTGACCTCTGGACAATGACATTGCTACTCTTATCAGTGGGGGGAGGGCAAAATGGCAGAGAGGCCAGTGCTGTGCTAACACACCAGTAAGAGTGCCATATTAGCTCCCCCCATGCATATACACACTGCTGACTTTCTCACTGCTTTACCACTCCTACTCTCCTGGTAATCACAGCAGCAGTGTCACTACTGAAGTCAGGTAAGTGCCACCATCCCACCCCATTGTCTGTTACTGTGCTCAGGACAAAGTAAATCTGAAAGGCTAAGTACAATGGGAATCACAGTCAGGGAGATTCGGAAGCATCCTTACATCAAGAACCAGGATGTGCAAAATCTAAAAGGATCTGTACAGTTCCTTGTTATTTTTTAAGACGGAAATGTGGCAGTGCATTAGTAATTACTGCTGGACTCCAGATAGGAGACATATAAATGAGAATGGGTAACAATTTGTGGAAACCATTTGGGCATTTTTCAGACAGCCAGTGAACCACACAGGCTTGACATCTATAATTGCAATGCACTGCTTTTCAACTCACAATGGGTAGGTGCGGCTACTTTGTGCTGCCTTATTGTATATCCAACAATAGATGACATTTCTTGCACTTGACTTATTATACCCTTAGGTCACTGACAGCAGACTTCTTGTAGATAGTGTCTTTATGGCTTTCCCCCTACCTTTAATTATTTCAAATTTTTAACCTTTATATTCATTGTGGACTTTAAGTGAACTCTTCTTCTCTCCCCCGCCACTAGAGAAAAATATTCCAAGATAATAAGATCCTCCACAGTATAGTATAAACTTTATCCATTTAATGAATGATAGAAGTTATGCTTGTGGCAACCAGGGGTAGGAGGAACCCTGGTGTATAAATCACTCTGCTAGGGATCCCTGTCAGGCACAATTAGTTGGGCTCCAACCCACTTGATGTGGTTGGTTATCTGTGGAGTTCTGTTATGGGTGTCCAGTTTGACTACCTGATGCTGTTTCCAAGTTCAGTTCTGCCCCATTCCTATAATGCAGATTTTTATAAACTCTCCATGTATAGGTGACATATAATAAGATATAACTATGCATTTGTGAAACCCTGAACCATTAACACATCTTTAACTCTACATATTTTCATCCCTTTTGCACTCTGGCCTCTTCTATCAATTCATACGAACTAAGACTTGATCTCACCTTTTCTCCCCAATAGCAAATCCCAGGGGTGAACTAATAGCCAAATAGGAGGCCCCCTGTCAAAACTGCTGCATGAATTCATGAAATTTAGCCCCTGGGAATTTAGGCAAGGTTTTCAGCCAAGAGGCTCAATTCCCACATTCAACATTGCTATAAAGTCAGTTGATGAGGGGGAGGGGAGTCTCTCCACCAAATGGCAGTAGAATTTGATTGATAGCAGTTTCCTTTCCCTTTGACGTTGTTAACAGGGTCTCATTAGGCCTGCAATGAAACTGAATTGCCATCGTAATATTACATCATAAAGGCATATTAACAAGATCTCTGTAGCTTTCTACTGGAATTGTTACACATATGCAGATACCTCCTATAACCTTGAGACTGGTCATGTTATCTATAGCTAGAAAAGCTCTCTCTCTATCTATATATGCAACTCAATCAAAGGCTATAATTCCCATTTGTAAAAGATGAACTGGATAAATCACAAAGCACAACCTTATTGGAAATGGACAACAGTGATCTTCAGTGGCCATTTCAGCGCTCCATTTATGGTCACTACTAGAGATGGGGCAGAATTTTGTTCGAATCACATTTTAATGTGAACTTTCCTAATCTGCACTTTCTCAACCAATATATGAACCAAAATGCAGTTATCTGTGGAAATGTACTCTTCTCTGAGTTTTGCAGTGCAGTTCCGCAACAAAAGAAGAAAAGCTTAGAAAAAAAAGTATATTAGGGAACCATTGGTGCAAAAATGTTTGTAAGTGGACAGGATGTACAAAAATTACAACCTATTAGATTAAATTGCTTGCAAAAATGCATACATTACCAAAATTAGATACAAAATATGTATCTTTATTAAAGTACATATGAAAATTTGTATACAATTTCATGAGGAGAGAACTTTTTAAAAAATCACAAACTGATGTAGGAATGTGGAGAACTCAACTGAAAATTAGGGAGGGTATGAGCAATCACTGTCGGAGGAAGAGGAGTGCAGGGGGAGCGCATGGCCCCCGGCAGTGCAATCCTGGCGGGGTGCCATCGTGGTTGCCCTCCGCCCCCTCAGGGGAACCCCACCCCCAGGACACATGCTACGTCCCTGCGGGCAGTGCAGTCCGCCCCTGGAACGCGCACCAGCTCCGCCCCCACCTGCTCTCCACCCCCCGGTTTTGGAGCAGGAAGCTTCGCCACTGTGAGCAATTGAGAGAAATCAAAATGGATAGATTTGCCATTTTTGTTCTAATGGCAGCCTTTCATCCCATCCCTCTCACCTTTGAGACTGCAGAGAACTAGGAGTGGTGGTGATATTTTCTGACTGGTCTTGAAGACACCCATTTTTGCCTACCCTCGATTGCAAGTGTATGGGACTTAATTGATCTGGTTTAATTGGCTGCCCAAATCCACAAGTGCTGTGGGCAAGGATGGGCTTAGGTTAGCTGTCCTGGTGAATTCTCACAGGCACGGTGAAGGGATCCTATCTGTCTATCTGTCATTATGATTATAATTTGATTGATTGATGACTGATTGGATTTCTATACCACCTTTCAGCCAAGTAACCCAAGGCTTTTTACAATTTCAAAACACTAAAATAATTACAATATATAAGATGTGAAGTGTCAAGAATTCTCTTAGGCCAACTGAGGGCCTGTGGTGTGTATGTGTGCTCCCTGGCCTTTATACCTTCCCTCAGGACACACAGGACTTCAAAAGCCCCAGGGAAGGTGAAGGAAGAGATGTGCCAACATCTCTCTTAGACTACTGATGATTCTGTCAGGAGCCAATGCTGTGTATGGTTGCTGGCCTGGACTCACCTGCTTCTGCCTGTTTAACTGGTTTTAATATTGTGTTTTTAGATTGTTGCAGCCCAACCTGTATCCTTATGATGAAGGGTTTATGTGTAAGAAATCATCATCATCATTCCTTGCATGGTATGGTGAAAAGACCTTCCTTCCTTCCTTCCTTCCTTCCTTCCTTCTTTCCTTCCTTCCTTCCTTCCTTCCTTCCTTCCTTCCTTCCTTCCTTCCTTCCTTCCTTCCTTTTTTTCCTAATAAAAACACCTTCCCATCCTAGTTTAATCAACCATGACAAATGCTTCTGAGCATTTCAATGAAGTTACCTGCCTGACAAGTTTCATTTATTTTATATTTTAAACACACACATGAACCTCTGCCATTCTTTCCAAAATGGGCATCCTTTTGTATTTATAGAACTGCTTTTCTTTGATCCATTAATCAGTGTTAATTGTGATCATTCAGGGAGGGGTAGCTTCTTAAAATATGAATCAATTTCCTGCTCCTGCTGAAACATTTCAACTTGACAAAAATATGCTATTCAAGGGCAGAGAGTAACTTCATGTTAAAGTTAAATGTGTAACAGGAGAAACTTCCCTCTTTTTTGCACATTAAAGCGCTTTTGGCATGGTCACAGCAGGAGGTTTTCCTGTGTTTGGGCTGCTGACAATAAATAAGAAGAAGCTTAGAGGTAGCTCTGGAGTTATGATGGGCTTCATCCCTTTTTCTGTTACTTATCCATTACTCCTTTCTCCACTCTCTTCCTCTCTCCTTCCTTTCCTTCTCTACTGGACAATCCCTTCAAATCCACGAACAGCAAAACAACATTAATTTAGGGGGAGTCTGAAAACACTTTATAACAAGAGCTGCAAGTGAATAAAACATGTAATTATGATATTGTTATGTTGTCATTGGGAGTGCAGCAAAAACACTTTGTGTGCTCTTCTTTGGAAGTAATTTTAATGAATATATTCCACACACCCTAGCTAAATATCAGTAGCATTGTGTGTGTTCTTTGGGATGCAGTGTTTTGATATGTTTCCCTATGCCCAAAGCACCACAGCAGTAGTGGGGGAACAGTGGCACTCCAAGTGCTATTGAGTTGCAGCTTCCCATCATCAGCGGCCACCAGCCATGCTGGTTGGGATGGATTTAGGTATTGGAGGTCAACAACATTAGTAAGAACTGCAGGTTCCTCAGCAGTGCACAACAAGGAGTTGGAGCATTCAATTGTCATTCATTTAAATGGGGTATACCCTAATGATGTTTACCAGATCTAACCAAAACCTGAATCCCATACCAAACTGGGCCAAATCAGGGGGATCTGGGCCTCAGCCAACTCTGGGGGAAATAGCCCCAGATTGCCCAAAGTGATAAAGTGCTGAAAGTACTGCTTCATGCTCTCTGCACTTCCCATAGTGCATTGTGATCAAACTGGGGCTCAAGAGAAAGAATAACCTCATCTATTTACACAGAAACAACAATAGCACATTGTAGGTGTCAATTCAGTTGGGGGTAAGAATTAATATGTGCCCTTGGACACAGCTTCTCCTCTAAGTGAAGCCAGCGTAAGATGGTGGACTTCGGACAAGGAGAATTTGTTTCAAGTGTCTGCTGAGCTCTGGAGCTTGTTAAATTACTTTCCTTCTGCTTAACCTATTTCACAAAGCTGCCATGAGAACGTAAATAGCTAACTTCATGTAGGTGCTTCTAATAATCTTGAGGATGGTTGAGAGACAAATGTGATTAACAAATGTCCATTGGCTAGATTCTTGGTTCATCAGCTAAAACCTCAGCTCAAAATCCAACTCATTCCCTTCTGGGCAATAGGAGTCCTTGCAAATTCACATACACTGTGGATGAGTGAAGGAATCAATATAACTCATATTTGAAGTTGGCGTATTGAGGATCTTGACACAAGCCAGGGGTCTGGAATGAGCCTTGAAAGCATGTAGGCTGTTTGGTGTTTTGAAGCAGTTGAGGGCAGTCCTGGAAAGGACTTCTCCTGGTCCCCAAATGTTCCTAATTTCATTAAGCTATTAAACCTGCCATCTGTTGAGCAGCCCTGCAGGATGAGACTCATCTGCTGCACACAGATTTTCATTTTCATGCCTTTATGTCTCTGGGCTCTCAAAATTGATCCAAAGTAGGCTTTCTAAGCAGTAAATGAAAGTTAGGATAAAAGACAGCACCAAACAACCAGTATAGATTTCAATCTTATGGACATGTAATCCTCATCTCTTAACTTTGAACAGCAACCATTCTTTGTTGTCTCTTGTTAGAAATACAAAAGCACATTCATAATAAATAACCCAGTTCATGTTTTCATGTAGCGGACACTGGTAGTAAAAAATAAAATAAAATAAAAGACTCCTTTGACTTCTCTCATCATTTCCAAGACATTTTGCCTGAGGACAATCCCTTAGTTTTAATGTGAAACTTGTTGTAAGACTGGTTTATGTAGAGGTTCTAGTGAAGGTTTTTTTTTTTGGGGGGGGTCTATGGCCTCCCAAATGTTGTTCAGCTCCATCACCCAACAGTCCTGTCAGCAAGGTCGGTGATCAGGTATGATGGGAGTTGTAGTCCAGCAACATTTGGAGATGAGGCAGAGTGAGGCAGCTGCCTCAGGTGGCAATTGCTGAGGGACAGGGAAGGGGCAGAACTGTGAGTATCATGTGACCTGCCCTGTACTCCTATGGTAGCTGGCCACCCTCAAGCACAGTGGAATATACTTTTCACTGGTACTGGAGTAAGATTCAACTGCCAACCCAGTTGGCTTCGGTATGTACCTGCAGGAATGGCACCAACTTGTCCTTCGCCAACTGGCAAAATGTATTGAGCCAACCATAGTGGAAGGTAATTAAATAATAATGACAATAATGATAATAACAATATATTCTGAATAAACCATCATTTCCCGTATATGTTTTTATCCAGCTATGCATGTACAATGAGATTATGCACATGCCTAGTCAATAAGTTTTTAACTGCTCCTTTAAAAAGTCAGCTATTTTTAATCCAAGTCATAATGGCTAATTTTGAAGGAACTGTCACTCACTCATGAAGTTGTGATTATGAAATATGCATTGGTTGCACATGGTTTCTTAGCGGCACCAATAAAACACATGTCACAATGGGTTAAACAATGGTTAGCTTGGAACTTGATTGTTGAAAAAGCATCATGGCGAGTGGTGCTTCCACAAGAAAGCCCCAGGTTATTTTTGAACTACCCTCCTAGCTTTTTCACTCATCTGTCTAACAGAGGCTGGAATTGTCTCTCCTATTCCTTCAGCAGATTCTGCCGTCTGTGATGTTAATTAGATTTCCCCCCCTCTTTGCCTTTAGCTACTCAATATCATTCTGCCACACCTGTGATAGTTCCTCCCTGGAGACAAGTGTGTTCTGAAATGTGCGTGTTGGTTTTGTAATATAAGCATCTGTCTACCAGGGCATAGTTTGAAACACTTGGAGGCCATTGACTTGAAAGAACTGCTTAATGTGTTTTCAGAATGTGACTTTTCTCTTTTTAAAAATGCCAACTGGTTTCACTGCCATCTCCTATAGTACATGAAAATGAGAGTCCTTTTTAACATTTCCCATCTCCTACACATAAGATTGGCAAATCTGTCAATTTCATTTATTTCTCTTTCTCCCCCTCCCCCTCTCTAATCTTAAATTTGGTTTGCCTGATTTCCATGTCCACTTTTGTCTTGTGTATTTTCCCTATAAACATTTTTTTTTGTATGCCGTTTTGCCAGTATACACATTTTTGCAAGTAGCTTCCCCATATATAATACGTTTTCATATTATTCCCCCAAAATTATTTCCACATTTCCTGATACCCGATTACTAGCCATGTTCTACCTCCACTGTTAGAGGCTGTATGCTTAGGAATACAGTGCTGCCCCGCAAGACGAACGCCTCGCAAGACGGAAAACCCGCTAGACAAAAGGGTTTTCCGTTTTGGAGGCGCTTCGCAGAACGAATTTCCCTATGGGGTTGCTTCGCAAGACGAAAAAATCTTGCGAGTCCCCGCGGTTTTTTTTTTGGTTTTTTTGCCCTTTTCCTAAGCCGCTAAGCCACTTAACAGCTGATCCGCTGATAAGCCGCTTAACAGCTGATCGCTAGAAGCCGCTAGACTGCTGTAGCGCTAATCCGCTAAACTGTCAATGGGCTTGCTTCGCAAGACGGAAAAACCGCTAGACGAAGAGAATCGCGGAACGGATTCTTTTCGTCTTGCAAGGCACCACTGTACCAGTTGCTAGAAACTGTAGGAGGGAAGAGTGCTGTTGTGGTCATGTTCAGTTTGTGGACTTCCCACAGATATCTGGCTGTACACTGTGGGGAAAGGATGACAAACTGGATGGACCATTGACCTGATCCATGAGGGCAATTCTTAAGCTCTTATGATGTGCTATCAAATTTACATCTTTCACCACAATGATCAAATTTTATTTTATTCAGGAGGGTGGTATTATTCAGGAGGTGGTGAATGTCCTGTCTAAGTGTTTGTAGGCAGTTGGAGGATTGATGGCAGGTTGAGGTTGAACCCCAATAAGACAGAACTACTGTTTCTGGGGGACAGGGGTAGGCAAGTTGCGGGGACTCCCTGGTCCTGATTGGGGTAACTGTGTCATAACTGTGTCCCGAAAGGACCAGGTGCACAGCATCGGGGTGATTTTGGACTCACAACTGTCAATGGGGGGACAGGTCAACTATGTGTCCAGGGTAGCTGTCTTCCAGCTCTATCTGGTATGTTGGTTGAGACACTGCCTACCAGCCCACTGTCTTGCCAGAGTGGTACATGCTCTGGTTATCTTCTACTTTGGACTACTGCAGTGCACTCTCTGTGAGGCTGACTTTGAAGGTGATTCAGAAATGTGTAATCCAGAAATGTAAGGTTATCAAGAGTATGGCTCCTCCTACTTCCTGCTGGCTTCTATAAGGGGCAATAATATGACTGAGGAGGAAGGTTACAGGCAGTGTCACATCTTTAACCAACTGCTAAATAGAAAGGTAGACAGATCAGGGGCTGGCTGAAGGTAGAATGAGATTGGTGGGGCAGTGCCTCATTTGCCCTATTGGAACAGTCTACAGTGTTGAGAACAACCATTTGACAAATAGTGGAAATTGCTGAGGAACAGAACTAATTCATTCCTGAGCAACCTTCTCAGTTGTCATAAAAAAAGGCTAGTCCCAAACACCTCATTTAGATGGCTGCTTCACTAATGAAGGATTATTGGCATTTGTGTTTTATGATAATTAATTTAGGAGTTACTGGATGTGGGTGTAAAGAGCTTCACCTGAGAAAAGCGTTAGGGAATGCCAAATAGTAACAGGTGGTGATACAGAAACTGTTGCCTGTTTGCTGAAATCTAATGTTCTTGCAAGAAAGACTTGTTTTAACAATTTTCTGCAAATGTTTTTATTTCAGGACATCTGGTAGTTAGATGGTAAGATACTATTTTTTATTTTATTTTTTACTTTTTACATTCTCTTCTTAGAATAGATGAGTGCATTTCATGACTTGGGTCTTTACATTTTCTTTCCAGCTAGGACAACTGTACGATAAAAATGTTTTAGCTGCCTACATTTAGCAGCTTTGGGGAAGCTAAACATGTGAAGCATCCTCCTAGAAAGAGGGATACAATTGGCAGACCCACCTCTTCAGATTCTACTACTCTCTTTCTGTCTGCCAGAGTAAATTTAATCAGTGTAACTGCAATCTGATTTAATAGTTATTGGACAAGGCAATCATGGTATACACATAACAGTATTGCCCTGCTGAGCTTGGATTTTGCCCCCCCCCCCTTCTTCCAAAAAAAAAAAGAAAAGAAAGAAATCTTACAGGAAAATAACACAATTTGGTCAAATTATGTGGTTCTATTTGGTAGACCAGTAAATTAAGAAGAGTTAGAAAACTCTGAACAGAACATTTAATGGTGCTGCCTTGTGCCCATTGGGACTGGTGAGGCAGAAGGAAGGAAGAGCAACAATAAGGGGAACCAATGACAAGCAGAGCCAGCTAATTCTAGCTTTGTCTCTATTCTGCTCCCTGTTGAGTTGTGCAAAGGCAAAACTGAAGCTGGTGCTTCCTTCCCTTGAGTGATTTTGAGTAGGAAGAAAAACAGGTAGGGGTAGAATTAGGATGGTGGGGCACTGCCCAGATAGGCCAGCCTCCATTAGCATTTCACTGGCTTGAATATTACTTTATGAGAGCCCAGAGAGAGGTTCATATGACTGATTTCAAGGGAAACCAAGAAAATGTATTGCTGAGTGTCATAACCCCGGGCTCGGATTATGCTTATTCAGGGGATGAGATTGGGGACCCTGTGAGTCATATTAAGATACTCACACCATACATTTAGACTCATAGAATCGTAGAATTGTAGAGTTGGAAGGGATCCTGAGGGTCATCTAGCCCGAACCCCTGCAATGCAGGAATCTCATTGAGATCATCCATGACAGATGGCCATCCAACCTCTGCTTAAAAGCTCCAATGAAGGAGAGTCCACCACCTCCCAAGAGAGTCCATTCCACTGTCTAAAAGCTCTTACTAGCTGGAACATGTACAGTGCAGGGTGATCAAGGGTATGGAAACCAAGTCTTACAAGGAACAGTTGAGGGAGCTTGGCATGTTTGGCATGGGAAAGAGGAGGCTGAGAGGAGATATGATAACTATCTTCAAATATCTAAAGGGACATCACATGGAAAATGGAGTAGCCTTGTTTTTCTCCTGCTCTGGCTTCAAGTTATAAGAAAGGAGTTTCCGACCAACATCAGGAAAACGCTATCCATATTTGAACATAAAATGAGAAGCAATTGTGTGCAGCTCCAAGGGATCATACCACATAGAATAGCACCCTACTGATGAAAAATGCAGACTTATTTACCATGCACAATGACAGCTAATCAATGGAGCTTTAGCCTGTTCACCTGTGCTATCAGACCTTTGGGGTGGATGTTTGCAGGGGAATTAACTTTTCTACAAAACAAGGGGGGAAGAGAGGGAAATGTCTGAAAATTTCAGGAAGGATTTGCTGCTTACAAGGTGGCCAACAGTTTTATATTTTTCTTGCTTTTTAACTTGAAAAGAGAGAGAAGGTTTTCAGGAAATGGAGTGGTGGTGACTTCGGCCCAGCCTTAACATCGAGGGATGGAACATTTGCTTTCAGAGTGGCTATGGAGGAAGACCAATAGGACATCATGAACTCTCTCTTCTCCAGGGCCCCAATCTTCACACAAGATTTATAGCTCATAGATTCTTTTGCAAGAAACACAAGTGTATGCCAGAGTCTCCTGCCTTCAGTTGTGAACAAATGCAATATCAATGCCAAAGTTTTCTTTTTTATATTTCTCTGCCTTCAAGGAAGCATCTATTTCTCTGCAAGCAACAAAAAAGAACAGCTACATCTTCACAACGAAACAAGGGAAACTGTCCACTAGGTATTGATTGTTGGAGAAAGGAGAAAGGGGGAGGAAAAGATACATAGCAAGTTCATCATTGTGGGGCCTGAAAGTCTTGCAAGCTGGATACTTTGGAGAAACTAAATAAAGAAATTGCACGACCTTGCATGATTGTATATTAGGTATTTGTGTGGTGGAATCACTTATAATTGCTCATTATGTTGTTGCCATTTATCTTGCATTTATTTTTAATTTTTTTAAAAGAGAGAGAGAGAGAGAGAGAATGAATCCCACCCTTCTGCTAGGCAGGGGCTTAAAGGTGGCTTAGGAGTAACTACAGGAATCCGTTTAAGAGGAAAGGTTTGCAATAAGAATGTCAAAGTTACTTAGTTATCATTATGTAGGGTTGCCGTACGTCCGGGAAAATTCAGACATGTCCTCTTTTGGAGGTGATGTCTGGGTTTGGGGGGGTAGGGGGGTACATGCATGCCCAGGAGGGCATTGTGCCCCCAAAGCAGAAACACTGGAGTACAGTGAGGCCCTCACAGTGAAGATAAGGTAGGAACTGGGATACTGCCTCCACTTGGACTGGCAGCGACTTGGGCTTGGGCTGCTCTGCATGCTGCAGCTGCTGCCAGCCCAAGCTGGGGAAAGAGGCCCGTGGGCATTCTGCATGCTGTGGCCACTGCCAGCCTCAACCATGGAAAGAGATGCTTGCGCTTGGTGGCTGTGGCCCCATGCACCTGGATTCATGTGCCCCTTTCCCCAGCTTGGGCTGGCAGCAGCTCAGGCTGTCCACCTCATATGCTTGGCTATATATTTTGTTCTGTAACTTCCTAGACAAGTGGATGAAAATATAGCATCTTTAGATTTAGTCTTGCTTTCCTTATGTGAACAACAGTGTGGCATTTACACCCCTGAACACCTGAACCAGGCATCAATTTGTTCTCCTTCCTAAACAAGACCTGAGTAGGCATCAGTTACATGAGATAAGGAGTCTGTCTAGGGAAGTGGAGAAATTCATACCAAAATGCTGATTGCTATTAGAATATGGATGACTAAATTTAAATGAGAAACTGAGATCGTTCCTTTGTTCTAGGATAAAAGAACTACACAAGATCCCTTCAATGACTGTAAACAGTTCTAAGGAAACACAAGCGGAACTGTCAACAAATTGTAGCTTTTATCCTCACCTTCCAGCAAGAGTGATCCTCTCTGGCCAACCATCCATGCCTGCTATATGATACAATGAGTTGTAAGGCATTCAAGAAGGCTGTTCTGCATACCCCTTAAATTTTCTACCACCACCACCCCAAATGACTTTCAAAAGACTGCAGCTGCCAAGCATGCTCAGTCCTCATGACCTTTGTAAGTGGGGATTTTTCAGCTTTTAAAATATTCCTGAAAACTGCAAGTGTTCCCTCAAGCTTGCTGATTTCTCCCTCTTGTTTCTTAGGTCCTATTTTGGTTCCAGTGCTGTGGGCACCCATCACCAGAGTTTTCAATTAAAGGAAGTAGTGTTCATAAGCCAACTTGCATTACGCAGACCAGTATCTGTGAGTGAAAGCTGTTCTCCAAATGGAAAAGGCTAACTTTGGTCATCTGGAGTTTTAGAGTACATTGGCAGCAATATGCTGATGACACACAACTCTGCTTCTCCTTTACATCTGCAGCTGTGGCAGTGGATGTGCTGGACCATTTTCTAGCCTTGATAATGGACTGGATGAGAGCTATCAAATTAATCTCAATCCAGATAAGACTGAGGCACTGTTAGTGGGCAGTTCCCTTGCTTGATTGGAGGTTGCCTGCTCTCATTGGGGTTATATTCCCTCTGAAGGAGTGGGCATGAAGCTTAGGGGTACTCCTGGATCCTTTGAGGCTGAGAGGACCTCAGTGGTGTGGTGTGCTTCCATCAGTTTCAGGTTGTAGCCCAGTTGCATTCTTATCTGGACAGGGATAGCTTAATTTATGTTGTTTATGCTCTGGTGACCTTTGTGTTGCATTATTGCAATACATTATACATAGATGGTTTGGAAACTTCAGCTGATGCTGAATTCAGCAGCCAGGATGCTCACTAGGATAAGATGGTTTGAGCATGTAAAGTCAATCCTGACCTGAGTGCACTGGCTGCCTATTAGATTCTGGGTCCAATTCAAAGTGCTGGTTTTGACCTATAAAGCCTGGAATGACCCAGGACCATGTATCTGAAGGACCACCTCTCCCCATATGAACAGACCCAGACCCTGTGATCATTATCTGAGGCCCTCTTCTATGAGATGTCTGGAGGCTGGCAACACCGGAACAGGCCTTTTCTGTATTGGCTCTCCACTTGTGGAATACTCTCCCCAGGGAGGCTTGCCTTATGCCTTTGTTACATATCTTTAGGCACGAAGCAAAAACATTCCTCTTCCTCCAAGCCTTTGACTAATTAAACAACCCACAGCCTTTTAAACTGTGTGTGTTATTGGGGGGGGGGGTTCCTTGTTTACTATGGTATTTTTTGTGTTTTTATATTGTAAACTGCCTTGTGATCCTTGGGTGAAGGGAGGCACAGAAATATAATAGACAACAATAACAACAACTTTTGATCCAACCCACTGTGACCCAGAATCTAGTAGCAAAGTATAAAATGACTTTGTTTGACTTTGAAACATGCATCCATCTGTGGCACATTTGGCCTCCATAGCCCTGTCCATGGGCGGATGCTTTCTTAATGGGATTATTCTTGTACCGGAAGATTAAGACCCTTGAAGAGAACAGCTGAAGAGTGAAAATGCATCAGCTTCATCATTCATGGGAACCATTAAGGATGGTTTTTACAGACCAGTGGCACGGTGGGGATATAAATGGCACTTATCATGCCAAAATGTTACATGTGTCGCACTGCTTGTACAATCTTTAATGGTTCCCTGTAATTATGTGGGCACAATTACATATTCCATTTTCAATACATAAGGCTCTAAACAACTTGGGATGCACTTCTCTGTAATGCAACCTTTTTCACCTGTAATGCAACCTTTCACTGCATGTCAGTTCACTGCAAATCTTCACAAATTATTTACTGGTTATAACATTCTGTAGGGATACTTTAGGCAACATTTTGATGGTAACTTTGCTGGTCCATTCATGTATCAAGTGCATTTGAAGAGTTGTTCTGGTAAATATCAAGAGATTAATATTGTTGACAATAATTAAGCAAAGTAGGCCCAAGGACTTTGTGGTGATGCCTGAATGTCACCACTGCCACTCACCTCTCTGCCTGCAATCCTGAGGATTCAGCCAGACTTGTTGCCAATCCCTGCAACTCCAGAAGTCATGCTTGCATCCTAGTGAGAGGCTGTACCCACATGGCAAGATAGTGTAGTGGGTGATGCTCCCATTTGTCACCCCAGAAGGGAGGAAAAAAGAGTCCATTTTGTCCTGATTGCTAGTTAATCTTCTATCTAATGAAACAAAACCCTGATATTGAGATATATATATATATAAAAGCATCTGCATTGCCTCAGAACATCAGAAGTATGAAATCCAGTGGATACTTTAGGACACTGTCCTTCCGTTTCATTGATTGAATCCATGTAACTATTCCTGCTTTCTTTAAAGCAGGAATTTGGATGGAGGGCATACACACACACACACACACACACACACACTTTGAAAAGTGTTGCATCTGTCCAATGAGCTATGAACATTGCAATTATCTCTTTCCAGCTTATACCTACATCATATTCAGGTTCCACTGTTTATTCCCTACCAAGATGTGAACCAATCTTCATACACGATTCATGCCTGATAACATTTTATCAGCATTTATAATGTGCTTATTATCTTTAGGGATACTATGTGACTGCCTAAGCCGTTGTCTAAAGGATTAAAAGCCTAGCAAAATGTTGAAACTTTTTTTTAAAGCTGAGATCTAATAGCTTTAGAGATTAGTATTAATTGAATTAGACTTTGATCTTTGGTGTTAGCTTAAAATAAAAAAAGACAAGCTTGGTGTAAAAATAAGAGAGTGTATCTAAAGAATGATTATCTTCTCTAAATGGAAAGTGTTATGACAACATCATTTCAGAATATACTGCAGAAGTAACAATAAAGTTTTCTAACAACTCCAAGTCCTGTGTGTGTGTGTGTGTAGAAAAGAAGGGGTTCAATACAGACAAAAAACATCAAGAAACAAACATCATCTTGCTTCATATTGGGACTTAAGGTCTATGAACTGAACAGGTTTTCCACTCATGGCTCATACACACCTCCATTTGCCCCAAGGGAAAGTGGATCTTTAGTGTGGAATCAGAACAAATGACAACTGGGTTTTCCACAGCGTTCCATTGGTTCCAATTTAGTGCTAAAGAGTGTGTTTTCTGCAGAAAAGTAGTGGGGCAAAGGCAAAACCATTGAGACCCATGCCTAGAAAGCATGGAACCACAATTGAAAAAGTTCTCTTTCCAATCACTACCCTCTGCACTTCTGATGGAGAGTCATTCTGATGAGCTTCTTAATGCATTAAATTAAGATCCTAGTAGGTTCATATGGGAAGAGACATTCTTTCAGGCACAGAAACCCTAGTTCCAAGTCCTGTAAAGTCTTAAAGGTTACCACTAGCAACCCAAATTCAGCAAAGAAATGCATGGCAGCTTTTCTACAGTGCAAGTCCAAACTGGGTGTCATCCTCACCCAGGCATGAAGGTGCTTTATTAGCCCAAGGACAACATTCTCTTCTAAACAACGTTCTGCGGGTCGCATGGCAGTGAAGGGTTGGACTAAAGGCAAACTGGGTGAAGCAATGAATATGAACTCTCTCTTCAGACAGTAGGCTAATTTCTTCATGCATGATCAGGCACTACTCTCCCACCTCCATTCAGACGAGAAACAATTCAAGGACACATTTTAGCCAGACAGATATGTTTGGGGTGTGTGAAGCAAGGACAGTGAGGGGTGTGAATTGGAGCAGTGAGTTGCTTCCAAGGGCCAGGTAGAGAGGCTTGGGGGGGCAACAATTGGCTCCTGGGCCCCGGGCCAGCCCAATCATAAGACAAGGTGAGGCGACCGTCTCAAGTGGCAGGATTCACAGTGATTCCCCTTGCTCCTGACGTAGATATTCACGTACCCCTTCTCCCTTAGCAAGCAGGGAGGCACTATTTCGTGGTTATCCTCAGGTGCCAAAATGTATTGGGCTGGCCCTGCCTGGGCCTGAGATTCCCCCTCTCAATAGCTGTCAACTTACAGATTTGAAAATAAGGGACCAGCAGCCTCGAAAATAAGGGATCAGCAGCCAAAATAAGGGATTTTGCTTAGCTTATACAGAAATCCGGCACTGATGAAGCCATGCTGCTTTTGCTGTGACTTGACAGTGTTTTGCAGGGGGTTGGACTAGATGATCCTAAGGGTCTACAACTCCGACCAAAGAAGAGTGGCAGACAAAACTGATGAACGACATCCAGATGGCAAAGCTCACAGGCAGAATTAGAAACCAGGAAGAGAACCTCTTTAATAAAGAATGGGGAAAGTTTATAATTTATTTGAAAAGCTATTGTCAAGACTTACATACATTGGTAGGATTGACAGAAAACTTGTAGTAAAAATTTGAACTATGGATGGACAAATGATTTATAAAAATAGAGTTATGAAAGGGATGCAGAGGGGGAAATCACTACATTAAGATGCTGTACTGGTTGGAGGGTATGCTAAGCAGCCATCGGCCCTTCTCCGCCCGATAGGGAGGGAAGGAGAGAGACTCTCGCCCATGCCGCCCGTGAGCCCAGCATGAGGCAGTTGTGGTGCCGCCGCGGCCCTGAAGTGCCACCCTTCTGCATCCCTCCCCATCTCCTCCTCTTCCTCCTCCCTCAGGCCGCCTCCTCGCCACCACCCGTCTCCTCACAACGCGCCCCTGAGGGGGAAAAAGGAGAGATGGAGACGTGGCAGCTCATGCGCATGCTCTCTCTCACGATGGAGGACCCTGAGCCGCTGCTTCCCTCCTGAGCCGGGCGAGCATGAAACCCGGGAAATTTAAGGGACATCATCCATAAGGGACAGCAGCGGGACATGGCGCTGGGATAAGGGAGTTTCCCGCCAAATAAGGGACGGTTGACAGCTATGCTCCTCTGTACTCTTGACTTTTTCTATCTCTGTGGAGGAGAGGAAAGTTTCTTACATACGAAGATTAACTTGCCAGGCAAATTACAGCCACATTTCACAATACATTTTCTGAAGCCCTCACACAATGTCTTTACTGTGCCATTTCTAATTGGGGAGATGTTTGCCTAACATTTTCCCCGTATGAAAATCTCTGGATTCTGTATGCTAGAGAAATCACAAGGTCTGGGATACCTCCGACATTAATGTATGGATGCATCATATATAGAAACTAACAAAATATATTATAAGGTTGGGCAGAATCATATGTTTCTGTTCCAAGTTAATTGTGAATGTGTTCCTTCTTCCCATTTCTGCATTATGTGATGGCTTTTTAAAAACACAAAATCCATATGAAAGTTCATATTCTAATATCTATTTTCTTACAAAATACCTATTTAAATACATATCTTATCTCAATGTACACATTTCTAAATGCATTTCATTCCAAAATGCACCTTTTTTTAAAAAAAAGGTCCGCATTTGAGCCGAGACTTGCATCACAAAACTTGTAGAAGTCCAAGTCAGAATTTCTTTTGGTAACCTGTGAGGAGACTCTTGAGAGTCCCATGGACTGCAAGAAGATCAAACCTATCCATTCTTAGGGAAATCAGCCCTGAGTGCTCACTGGAAGGACAGATCCTGAAGCTGAGGCTCCAATACTTTGGCCACCTCATGAGAAGAGAAGACTCCTTGGAAAAGACCCTGAGGTTGGGAAAGATGGAGGGTACAAGGAGAAGGGGACGACAGAGGATGAGATGGTTGGACAGTGTTCTCAAAGCTACCAGCATGAGTTTGACCAAACTGCGGGAGGCAGTGGAAGACAGGAGTGCCTGGTGTGCTCTGGTCCATGTGGCCACGAAGAGTTGGACACGACTAAACAACTAAAGAACAACAACAAACCTGTGAGTTACTGTAGGAGGTTTAAACTAGGCCAATCCATTTGCAAGTGTAGACTGTACTAACTTCTCCTCCATCCCTGTATGATACTCATCTCTGTCAACACTTGAAACACTGAGCTTATATTCAGCTATTTATAAATGAACTGTTTTGCTTCATCTTCATTCCTCCTCCTCCTCACTCTAAACCAAGATAGTTTGAAAGCATAACACTTAATTGCTGAGTGGAGCCAGGCAAAGTAAAGAATCAAGCTGTGAATGCCACTGCTATCCTTAGCACTCAAAAGATAATCAACATGCCATGGGGTCTTCTTGACTGCCTGTTTTGCTACAAGGTATGTTCTTGATGAAAACTTTGTTCTTACAATTTGGTTGCATTTTATTATTCAGAAAGGCAAAAAAAAAAAAAAGAGTGGAAGGAAATAAAAAAATAGCTAATTATCGGGTGCTATAAGAATGCAAATTCCTAATCAAACACCCTTGACTGTCATTGGTAGCGGTATTCTGTCTGCAAAGGGTTACAATTACTGACACACACAAGACAAATATATTTAAAGATTGTGTTCAGGTATTTGTGGCTAGCCAAGAGCTACCTGCTGGTATCTTAGCAACTCCTACAATTTATTAAGGCAACTTTAATTATAGTTCTCAATCACTGATGTCTGCTCAAAAAGAAGAGGTTCTTCAAGCATCGCTTTGGACTCATAGGGTACTTTACTCACTGCTGTTTGTTAAATCATCTGCCATTTTGATTGTGATAGAACTTTTCACTCATTACTTCTAATTATTAAGTAGCACTCCCAAATTTAGTCTCTGTCATTAAGACACAGTCAAAAACAGATCAAGTTGAAATGAAAGTGTGTAGCCAACAGGTGGATATCATACATTTATTTTTATTTAGACAAAACTTTTCTTCCATAGGCTTCAAAGCAGTTGTATAAATGCCCATTTTAACCATGCTCTGAGACCTGAAATAGAGCATCCATTAAGAAGCCATCAACTTTTTCTTGGGAGCATTATCTATGCATTACCTGGTTTGGAATGTCATAGAATGTATATGAACATCCTAAGTACTTTTGAGACCTTCCATCAGTAGAACACTGGCACACAATGAAACGAAATTCACTAAACAATTGGTTGTTAGCAGGGAGTGGCAGTCACAAACGTTTACTCAGAATTGACATAAGATGGAGATAGTAACCTGGTTTGTGCCACATGCAGTGAAGATTAGTGAATGCTATACAACAGTATTTTAATTGTTAGATGCAGATTCTGCTGAGCAATTTTATTGTACTGAATCTTTCAGTATTTTGTCTGCATGCCAATAAAAGTTTGAGATTGATTGAGATTGATTTATTGTGTTGAATAAGAGAAATTTACACTCACATGCCACCTTCCCCATACATGTCCATTACAGATGTTCTGAATGTTTGAAAAGGGCTGGTGTGTTTCCTGTTTGAGTCTTGTTCTCCTTTTTAAAAAAAACCAAAACAAAAAATCCTGGGCACTTAGAGTTCCCACTGGGTAACAGGAACACCAGTATGTTAATACCATTAATTTCCAGTCAGAATAGAACAGATCTTTCAAACTTCAGATCAGATTAAGTCAGTCTGGGAAGTTGGGTGTAGATTTGCTCATTAGGGAGTAAAATGTGAAGACTCTGTTATCCTTTTTTCCCCCTTCAAGATAAGAAAGTGAGATTAGAGGGCCTGACCTAAGGATGCCTTTGATCATAAAATGACTTATTCTTCAATTGATAGAGGTGAAAGGCTCAACGCTGGCAAACTTCCTTCACTGATTGGCAAATATAATAGAATACACTGCAGAAAGATTGAGGTCAGCCATTGATGGATGTCCCTTCAAGGTCTCATAACAAGACATGCACTTAAGGCCCAAAAGAAAAAAGCCATAGATATCTGCAGTATACCCACTGTTATCTATTATGCTAACATTAAAGATCATAGAAGGTATATAAGAAAAGTACATGATGCTAAAACACTCTTATTTCAACCTTCACCATAGTTTTCCTCCTTTTGGTCTTGTAAAAACTTGACATAGTTAGATGCAGAAAGTTTTGAACCAAACAATAAACAAACAAAAAATACACCAATTATGGTTTTAAGAGTTGCAGATTGTTATACCACGGGGGAATGTTGGTCCTTGCCAATGAAGTTGCGCTAATAACACACTTTATGGTATTTTGTTTTGTTTATTTATGTTGGTACTTGGATAGGGTCTAAAGTGAAACCCTAGGATTCAAGGAAAGGGGGTGGAACCAGAAGGTGTAGGTCATTGATTTTGGCAGGTCCGGGTACAAAGCCTAGTGGGTTCTTAAAAATAGGTACAGTGTTGGATCCCTGGCCTAAGGTTCTAGCATGGAGAAGGACCATAGTTCAATGGATAGAGTGCATGATTTCCATGCAGAAGTTCCCAGGCTCAATCTCTGAGCAGGAATTCTGCTTGGCCTGCCATACCTCCATGCTCTGCACCTGACATCATATTTGACATCAGATGTGCAGAGCTCAACTGAAAGGGGCTTTGCAAGCACCACCAGCATAAAGCTCCTTACGCAGTGCTTCTCAAGCACCCAAGATCCAGCTGACTGTCATGTGGTTTAGAAACTTCCTAAGCACCAAACAGAGGGTTTGCAAACCCTGTGAGCAGCACCTCTCAAGTGCCCTGCAATCAGTATGCAGTGCTGAGCAAAGCCAGCAATTACATTGTATATTTATGATGTCACAAGATTGACAGGTAGGTGGTCCTGGCCATCTGCCAAAGATGCCTTGCAGAGATGAGGGGAGATAAAAAAAATCTGGCCCCAACCCTGAAGCAGAAGGTGATTGCAATGATGTTTTTTTCTTTCTGGGACTGTGGAAAGCTTCTGCCAGTCATAACAAGCAGCAGTAGGCCAGTTGGATCAGGTATAAGGCAGATTTCTGCATTTGATTCAAAGCTTCATGCACTGGAACTTACTGTATGCTGAAGAATGGGCTGGGCTAGATGGGTACTACATTCAATTCAAGGCATGGCTGCGATAGTGCCTCTGGAGCTCTGTTCAGGAGATAGATGGGACTTGACCCTGAAGACCTGCAACGTTCCTTCTCTCCAGCAGCATGCTTTACTCAGCTTGATAAATGTAGGCCAGAACTACCATGTCCCAGAAAGGCATTACAAGTACAAAAGAAGGACAAAAATTAACAAGCTGAAAAACAAAGACTTAGGCCACATTCACACCATATATTTACAGTACTACGATATTACTTTAAACAGTCATGGCTTCTCCCAAAGTATGCTGGAAGCTGCAGTTTAAGGGTGCCAAGAGTTGTTAGAAGATTCCTGTCCCCAAACTACAATTCCCAGAGCTGTTTAAAAAATAAATATTGTTAGCAACTTAAGTGATTTAAATTGAATTACTTACAATTTCTGGAGTTCAAAGGATTTATTCATGCAGGAACTATTTACATGTGAGTGAAGATAGGAGAGAAATAGCAGCCATATTGTCTAGAGAAAACAGCAAAAAAAAGTCTAAGTTTTTAGGGGTGGAGTTAACTTAGAGAAGCTACAAACATGGGATAACTAGATCACTAGTCAAACAGATCACTGGTCAAACAGTGCCCTCTTCTGATTTAAAGTAATAGAAGTAGAAGTTCAGGAGAAGGAACGACTCCCTGTCTGAAACAATGGAATACTAAGCTAGATGGACCAATGGTTTGCTTATGCATAAGGCATAAGGCAGCATCCTATATGGCGGCGCGTGTAAATGCAGCAGCTGGTTGCTCCTCATTATGGAGCAGTCAAGTAATTTTGTTCTCCCCGAGAGGGGGCAATGACAATAAAGATGATATTATTATTATTATTATTATTATTTGCTTATGTCCCTAATTTAACACAGTTTGAATTCACCAACTCAAGTGTTTGTTTGTTTTGGCAGGTGGGGGTTGAACTTGTCTTGTACCACTGAACTTGTACCTCATAAAATTATAGCTTACATTAGAAGTGTATTAATTAGTCCCCAAATTCCTGATGAACATCTTACATCTTGCAGAATGCTTATAGCAGAGGGAAAGTTAATAAATTTAATAGTCCCAATCAGCTCACATGATGCTACTTTAGAATGCTAATGTTAATGCTACCTTTTTAAAAGTGCAAATCACCTTTCCTCCAAAAGTGGGAAGAAGAGTTGTCATTTAGTTTGGGTAAGTCTATTGCTTGAGGCAGTTTGCTTAAACCAGAGAATCTCAATTTTCCACATGATGGGCTACTTTCTAATTTATAATGATGTTTTAATCAAGAGACGTCCATCCATTTTGCAAGGAAAAGGAAGGCAAATAAAATATATTTTTAAACAAATGAAATGGAAAAAAATCATTTCTGATGAACAAGACCTGTTCAAAACAAGGGTGCTATTTCTCTGCCCCTTTGACAGGAAGTTCTATTCGGCTGCAAAGTTTCATTTGAGAGAAAGTTTATGATAAACGTTTTCAATGTGAACCAGTAAATGATAGTCAGTTGTGATTATACTTAAGGATGTTACAATCATATTTCTGGCTTACATTACTGGCATTCCACCCCCGCCCCCCTGCCCCCTTTTAAAAGGCTTTCAGCTGATTACTTTGTTCTTTTCTTCTTCTTCTTTTTGATTGGAAAGGCCACATCAAATGAAACACCTTGGAGAGATACTGTGTAAAAATAAACATCATGGATTTTGATTAACGTTAACATGGGGCAAACACTTCAGAAACATAAAAGACATCTGTAATATTGCAAAGTATCCTACTGTCTCTAGAGCAGGTTAAAAACAATCCTCTACATGTGTTCAGAATATATTCTCAAAACTGGATGGTAAGGAAGGTGAAGGGAGTTCACCACCAACCTGTTTGTATTGTTTAGTGTCGCTGAATGTCTTCAGCTATGGAACCTTTCTGAGCCTAAGAGCTTCATTCCCTGATTGCCAGCTTGCTGAAGACCAGTAGTGGGGAGCTTCAGAAGCAAAAGTGGACAGAGCAATTGATGTAGCTCTTAGGGCTTGCCCACACTTCATGCCTAGAAAGCACATCTCAGAGTGGTTTTCCCTTTACCCCGCTTCTTTCCCATGGAAAACCCGCTAAATCGGAGCAAACATCAATCCATAGAAAACCTGAATTGCCATTTGCTCCAACTGAGTGCTAAAGTGTGGTTTAAAAGGTAAAGGTAAACCATTAGGTCCAGTCGTAACCAACTCTGGGGTTGCGGCGCTCATCTCGCTTTATTGGCCGAGGGAGCCGGCATACAGCTTCCAGGTCATGTGTCCAGCATGACTAAGCCACTTCTGGCGAACCAGAGCAGCACAGAAATGCCATTTACCTTCCCGCTGGAGCGGTACCTATTTATCTACTTGCACTTTGACATGTTTTCGAACTGCTAGTTTGGCAGGAGCAGGGACCGAGCAACGGAAGCTCACCCCACCGTGGGGATTCGAACTGCCGACCTTCTGATCGGCAAGTCCTAGGCTCTGTGGTTTAACCCACAGTGCCTCCCGTGTTCCATAAAATGTGGTTTACCCTGGGGAAAAGCATCAGGACAAGAAGAAGTGTGGATAAATCCTTAAAGTCAGTTTCATTCCATCCATGGCAAGAGACATTATCAGACACACTTCAGCCAGTAAAAGTCATTCATTGTGGATGTGGAACAAAACTGGTGATCTGGGGAGAGTGGGTGTGACTGGGAAGAGTCCTGAGGGTGGACAGAGAAAACTGGAGGGCTGTGTATTCAGCCTGAGGGCTGGATATTCCTTATTTGCGGTCTTGGGGTTGAGTGCTATGTGCCAGGTTGATGAAAAAATAAATGAGAGACAAATATAATGATGGCTCTGTATCAACTGCAGCTAATAGCTAACTTAGAGAGGATCACCTTGGTTGAAAAGTGGAGATCTGGAATGAAAGCTGAAGCTTAGAACCGAAGAAGAAAGCAGTGGAGTATTTCCTCTACTTGGGTTGTTCCTTTCCCAGATTTTCCTGCCATGATAAATCTTACAACAGCATGTGTAGGAGGAGTGAGATCTAATGAACCAGGGGCACCGACTTGCCTCACATAACCCCTCTGCCGTCCTGCCCCTGTATGGCGCATGAGTGCTCACCTGGCAGCAGCAGTGGGGGATGGGGAACATGGAGGATGACCTTCACCCTCCCTGTGTCCTGCTCCTGCCCACCACATGAGCACTGCTTGGTAGCAGTGGGCTGTGGAGGATGGAGGCCCCCTCAGCATGGGGGGGGCTCAGTCCCCTACTCACAAATATTGAGGTGGCTGAAGCCCCTTCCACCCCTATAGTTGGTGCCCCTTTAATGAATCCATTCCTAGGGATAAGGGCCAAGTTTGTTTTAGTTCACACTTGAAGGTAAATCTGCATAATTTGAACTCTTAGAACCAATACACGAACTGAAAAACAGCCATCCTTTGAAATTTATAGGATTTTGAAATGCCAGGTGCAGTTTACAAAAATGATATACTGTACTAGATCAGAATGTGTACAAATTTCGGTATGCATTTCATGCATTAAAACAGGGTCAATTGCAAAGGTGTGTATATGATTAGGCAACGTTTCACACAAAATGTATATTGTTGCACGTCACCCCAATCTCTAAGCGGTGCAAGATTCAAGGGGTTCAAAGCACTTGTCCAGAGTTCGTGCTCCTTTCGGAATGAGGGACAGTGGAGATTGTGGTATCTTTATTATATATGGTTTATTTCTACATATATACAACCTGAGCCCATGATGGAGGAGCTCACAGCATTAACACCCCAAGAGGGTCTATCTCACATAGCCACAGCCTTGGATTGCAGGAAAAATCAGGCATGTCTCTCCCTCACAGGTTTTAGCCTGCTGCTTTATCAAGCTTCTATTTTCTAGCTTATACACCCACCCACCCACCCACCCACACCCTCAGCTCGAGCCTTTGTCCAACAAGTGAGTGAGTGGGGGACCACCCTTTTGCCACCTGGCACACATCCACTTCCTTTCTCCCTTTAATGGCCCATTACCTAGGTTATCACCTCATCAGGAAGGTAGCTAAGCTACTCTAGGATTTTTAATCCTTGCTTAAATTTTAACCCTTGCTGGATGAAGGAATGTTCCTTCCTTCGCAGCCCATAAAGTGAGCATAGTAGATGAACAACATCTAGGGCAGGCATAGGCAAACTCGGCCCTCCAGATGTTTTGGGACTACAACTCCCATCATCCCTAGCTAACAGGACCAGTGGTCAGGGATGATGGGGGTTGTAGTCCCAAAACATCTGGAGGGCCGAGTTTGCCTATGCCTGATCTAGGGGATCACGGTTACCTTTTGCATTAGTCTTCAGGGCTGCCACCTCAAATCAGGTCATTAAGGTATAAAGGTTGTGGCTCCATGGTAGAGCATCTACTCTGCTTGCCAAAGGCCCCGGTTCAACCCCCAGTATCTCTAGGAAAGACTGGAAAATTTCCATCTGAAACTTTGGAGAGCTGCTGCAAAGCAGCATAGACAATACTGAATTAGATGGACCAATGGTCTGATTTGGTATAAAGCAGCTTCCTTTGTTCCTGAAACATGTTTAGTTGGTTAAAGCAAATCATCCATTCCCAATAACTGAACTGTACACTTTTCACTTGTAAAAATTCTTCTGCTTACTTTGTTTTAGCCACACACTGAATCCACTATTTCAAAAATTTATATGGTTTGAAAAATAAGCTGAATTTTCTGCGCTTCAATATTTCATGAATAAACCCAATTAGCTGAAGACATTGTATATTCAAACTCATTCTCACATTGTCCCCTAATTAGTTTTATTCATGAAATATTGACAAAGAGGAAATCCAAATTATTTTTTCACCATGCATTAAATTTTTGGAGCGAATTCATTGGTTAAAAGAAAAAGAAAAAGAAACACACCCTACACAAGACAAAATAATTAATCAATTTTTACTCTTAATGCTCACAAAAGTTACTTTCCTGCCCCACTCCAAGAACATTGTTATTGGCAGGGAGCCAATGAAAATCAGGGACACTCAGCAGCAGACTTATGCTGGGTATTTGTGATGTCATGAATCAGAAATGCAAGGCAGGAGTAGATCTTCTTTAAAAAGAAAAAAATGAGCAGTTTGGGTGGTTCTCATCTTTATAGGAAGGAATTCAATGAGAATGCAGAACATGCTGAGGAAGTCCTCTTGAGCTCTGCTACAAATAAGGATGAGGGAGAAGTTTGATTCAGTTTGCCTATCTACCTAATTTGTGCTTTCTGAAGCAATATGTGAACTGAAACAACTTAATTCCCTTACAAATTCAGAAATAGCAGGTTTAGAAATGCATTCAGAAGAATTTGGGTATGAAACTGCTTAGCAGTGGTCACAATCTGAAAACCTTTCAGTGGTGGCTCTCCTCACTTGTGGGAAAGACTTGTGGCTCTCCTATAAGGGGGGGGGGGAGACCTGTTTTGGTGGCTGTGCCCCAGTAATGGAACTTCTTCTCTTGGGAGATCCATACAAAAGAATCCATGCTGATCCTTCTCCAGCCAAAGAGGGCCTATAGGACAAAGCATAAAATGTGGCCTCAAATCAACACTGCCAGAACAGTCATACCTGAACTTTATAAATGCTTCTCTGATTCTGTCGAACAAGTGCTATTGGACTGCTTTAGCAACTGCATTGAACAGCAACCTACAACATAGCTATGTCCTTTTGGGCAAAAGTAAACAGCAATTCCCCAACTGGTTTGAGGCTGGCATTAAGGACATGGAACCTTTTATCACTGCAAAGGGTTAGGCTCTTGTGAACTATAAGCATGTGTCTTGTGAGAAAATGCTTGCTGCACTGAGAAAGGCAAGGAGTAATGCCCAGTGGATTGCCAGGCAATGTGCCAATGACTACTGGCTAAAGCTGTGTCAGAGCATTCAACTTGCTGCTGACAGCTACACATGTAGGGAGGTGTGATGGGCACAGCGCTATCAAGAACTGAACTCATGGGAAAACATGGACTTCAACTGAACAGTTAGCAACTCTGGTTATCTTGGGAGAGCTGGATGTCCCTCTATCAATGAGCTGAAGAATGCCATCAACTCTCAAGTATGTGGTAAATCCCCAGGACAAAGGTTGAATCCCAATAGAAGTGCTGAAAGCCAGTCTCAACACCTCCCTCATGATGCACCTCCACAGCCTTCTCTTAATAATAAAATAATAATAATAATAATAATAATAATAATAATAATAATAATAATAATAATTTTATACCCCGCCTTCCCCAGCCAAGGCCGGGCTCAGAGTGGCTTACAAGCAATAATAAAAACAAGATGAATGATTACAACTTAAAAACAAAAATAAAATACAACATTAAAATATTGGAACATTAAAATATTAAAATGTAGCCTTGTCGCAGGAGGAGAAGGAAAAGAGAAAAGAAAGAGAGGGAGGGAGGGAATCAAATTGGCTCCAAGCCAAAGGCCAGGCGGAACAACTCTGTCTTACAGGCCCTGTGGAAAGAAATCAGATCCTGCAGGGCCCTGGTCTCATGAGGCAGAGCGTTCCACCAGGTCGGAGCCAGAGTTGAAAAGGCCCTGGCTCTGGTTGAAGCCAATCTAACTTCCTTAGGGCCTGGGACCACTAGTGTTGTTATTTATGGACCTTGAGGCTCTCCGTGGGGCATACCAGGAGAGGCTGTCCCGTAGGTATGAGGGTCCTAGGCCGTGAAGGGCTTTAAAGGTCAAAAGCAGCACCTTAAATCTGACCCTGTACTCCACCGGGAGCCAGTGCAGCTTGAAAAGCACTGGGTGAATATGCTCCCATGGCAGAGACCCCGTGAGGAGCCTCGCTGCAGCATTCTGTACCTGCTGGAGTTTCTGGGACAGCTTCAAGGGCAGCCCCGCGTAGAGCGAATTACAGTAGTCAAGCCTGGAGATGACCGTCCCATGGATCACTGTGGCCAGGTCAGGGCAGGAAAGGTAAGGGACCAACTGCTTGATGCAGCGAAGGTGGAAAAATGTCGCCTTGGCTGTTGCTGTAACTTGCGCCTCCATGGAAAGGGAGGCGTCAAGGATTACACCCAAACTCTTAACGGAAGGCAATGGCACTAATTGGGCCCCCACAAGAGAAGGGAGTTAGTCCCTCATCCCCATGCCATCCAGACCTAGCCATAGGACCTCTGTCTTCGAAGGATTTAGTTTCAATCGGCTCCCACGAAACCATCCAGCCTCCAAGCATCTGGTCAGTGTGTTCGGGGCTGAGTCGGTGTGGCCATCCATCAGCAGATAGAGCAGCATATTGGTGACAGCCCAGCCCAAAGCTGAGAAACAGAGAGCATACAGATCTCCTCTACCTTTGCACAATTCCAAATTTTGCATTGTGTCTATGTTTTAATTGTCTCTTCAGGGTGAACAGAAAGAACCCCCAAGTTTCAACATTTAGGCTATGCATGATATTTGTCAGAAAGCTCCTTTTCCTTCCCCCCTTCTAATAATTTATATTTTTTAAAGGAAGGGTTGATTAATGATCCTTGATTTATTGGAGTACTGCATGAAAAACCCATCTTGTTAGTCCTTTCAAGAGATGGTGCCACATGGGATGTGAAATTGTTAGCATTTGATGTCCCTCTGGTTCTAGCAGGCATGATAGTTTTATTAGAAATGTGCCGATTAGTGGTTTTATTTTCTGCCATTTCAGAGTTCTTTCTTCAGTGACCTTTTAACAGAAAAGAGCTGTGGGTCTGCTGGGGATGAGCAGCCTGTTACCTAGGGAAGGTGAATAAATCGTCATAAATCTTTATAGGTTATTATAAACCAGAGTTATCTTATCTCTAGCCAATCTGATCCTAAATTGTAATGACTCAGATTAGTTTTGATACAGCTGCTGCTAAGGTAGTGCAGGAAGCCTCCTGAGACATAAGAAAGACTTTGAAAGAGCCTTGATTCAGACTACCTTCTAGCTTAATGTATTTGCCAAATGAAGGAACTGAAGGAAACACAGCCCTTAAGAACAAAGTACAGGAACAGCAGCAAGGGCTAATGTGAGCCAGGGTTAAGCACTGGACTGAATTTTAAATGTCAAGATACAAACCCAGAACATTTAAAGCCATAGTAAATTCCTTTGAGCATGCATAGAGTGACATACAATCACCCAACATCCATTCCAAAAATTGTCCAAGGACTTTGGTTTGCATTCTGCTACTTAATGCTCAGCACAGACTCTATGACACAATGTGATGCAGCTTTTGCTTGACTGTAAGGCTTTAGAAGAGAGTTAGGGAAGCCAAAGCCCAGGAAGGCAAATGTGGCCCTTCAGTCCTCCCTAACTCGCTCCTGAGGCTCACCCCAGACCATAATTCCCCCTCAACCACATTCCCTCCCTAGCCCTGCTTTGCACCATCCATGAGTGTCCTTACCTGGCTGAAATGCTCCCTTGAACTCTTGCTTACCTGGATGGAGAAGAGAGAGAGGCATGAGTATATGTGAATTAACTAGCCTATTGTACATAAGAAAAAATTCTATTAATTGCCCCACCTATATTTGGTTTCTGGCTCCTCCAGCCACTGACATGTGGCCGTCAGAAGGTTGCTCAGAAAGGAATGTGGCCCCACCACTGCTTTAGATTTCCATTGCTGCAGAATTGCATGTTTTCATACTTCTTCCATTTAAAATCTATTGTATTGAAAATAAGAATGGCACAGGGAAGGATTGTCACCTAATTTTTCAATTACCATGCTATGGTGTTTTTTCTGTTTAGTTCCTGCCTCCCCTGTTATAAAACAAACCTTTCAAATACGTTGGCTCCCTCCACCCTCCTCCTAACATGCACATTTTGGAGTGGTAGAATCCAGCAAGAGCTGCTGGACCACATGCCTCTGGACCACATGCCACAGCTCACAATAGGTCTCAAATCTTCTTAATGCAGCTCTTGCTTTCTGTTCAAGTCGTGCCGTCAGCATCAAATTGTGAATTGCAGGTTGCTAAATGAGGCATACTCACTCAGAACCTAGTGTCTTCCAAGTATGAAGGGAAAATGAAGGCATGGTAGTTTATCACAAATTTGATTCTTCACTTGGTTCACTCTACATTTGACTAATGTCCTTGTTTCCTCATTTTGAGGGCATCAGCACGGGACCCCAACATTTGAAATCAAAATAAATAAATTAGGATTGGATGTTTTGATTCTTTGGAAAGGAAGGGGACGCCTTATCACACCCCCACCCATTCTGGGGAAGAAAATAAATCTTTGCTTCTATTGCTAAGAATTCTAGCTTCAAATGTGCATAGAAGTCCCATGAGCTTAGACCTGGAGAGTCTAAATTGTAAGGAGAACATTATTTACTAGAGAGCAACTGTGAAAAAATTAATGTACCAGGACCTTTTTCGCCCCCATTCCAGCTTTTCTGGATGGATTGCAGCTGTAATGAACCTTATCTGATTTCTATTCATCTGGCTCAGAATGGCTGGAATTGGAAATGAAAATTTAAAAGATTGCCCTTTGTGTTGTCCTTTTGCACCCCCTTACATTTTTAGTGGATTTTTTTAAATCCAATTTTAATTCTAATTTAGCTGGATCATCTGTGCATCACAGTTTCCCATGCAACAGAAACAACATTGCAATGCAGTACAAAGATAAACGAGGTTAACCCCCCACTCCACTTAATCTCCATTAATAATCATGATGTAGTACCTCACCTGTTCACCTCCAATTTACATACTATTAATAATTAATATTTTTGTTCCACCCTTTTCACCAAAGAGCTCATCACAGCAGCAGCAACCCTATGGGGTAGTTTATGCTGAGAGACAGTGGCTGCCTGAAGCACATCCAACAGACTTTGTGCAGTGTAGGCTGGCCCATTAAGGCTGATGTGATACTGCCACATCAAGTTTAGTCTGCCCTAACCTGCCTGCCTTCTTACTTACATCCAGTCCAGGGCATGGGACTGACTACCAGCTTGCTTCTCATTAATTTCAATGTTGCCCTTGAATAATTCAGCAGGGAGGAGGATGGGAACAAATCTAGAAATAGTTGGCTCTCTGCTTGTCACCAGCACTGACTCCACCTGCTGTTGGGCTCCCTATCTTCCATCCAAATGAGCACCAGCCACCACTGACTTTGTGGTTGGGTGGAGATTTGAACTTGTTCCTCAACCAAACAACTTAACCACTGTGCCACACCACATTTCCCCTTGTATTTTGTTAAGGGAAACATAACCCTGATACTTACAAAAATGACAAGTAAATAGGGTTGTTTGATGCCAGGTAAATGCTGCAGAAGGATGGTAGATTTTTGGCCTGATAACAATGATTTCTTGTGTGCACAGAACTCATGCATATGTGGATGTCCCCACTAACTTTAATGGAGGGAGCAACTGCACAGATACATTTCTTGTTTGGGGAACTGACCAAAGCTGAATGGCATGCTTTGAATGTAGAAGGTATTGGATAAGGGTGTGCAAAAGATTTGGACAAACCCTGAAGCAAGGATGGGAGCGAGTCTGCTATACACAGATTTAGAGGTTTGGGGTTCTTCAGAAGTTAAAAAAAACAAACAAACCAAAAAACCCAAAACCAAAACCCAGAAACAACCCTACAGTCAGTGGGCACCCCTATTGTGGGATAAGCACCCAACATGCAAAATAAATAAATAAATAAATAAATAAATAAATAAATAAATAAATAAATAGATAAATAAAAATGCAGTGTCTGCACGACTCACAATACCAGTTTGTATTTCCCCCACTAATCCATATTTATGTTTTACATGGGAAATTTGAGAAGTAAAGATAACAAACAAACATGTTGCCAATGACTCATTTGCAATATCTGAACCATCCATTTGCAGTATTAGCACACACAGCCTGTCTGGAAGCACTCATTGTGTCTGCAAAAGCTGAAACATTACTAATCCAAGCTCACTATATAAGGACAACACCGGGGGGGTGTGACTCTTTTCTGATGGACATATCTAGCTTCTAAACAGACAGAATGGTTTCACCAGAACAATCACAGTGCTTGGGAGAAGGAAGTTGGAGTAATGCATCACCTTGTTCTTGTCTGCCCTGTGCTCCTTGCTTGCTCTTCTAGTGGCTGCCCAGCCCCTGCTTGCAGACCTCCAAAGAGGATGAGCCTATCAGCCCCAACATAATTGGTTCCATTATTAAATGTCTCTTACTGTTTAGATATTCCTTCTAATGTTCAAGACTTAATTCACAAACCCTTAGGTAAGGGAATGGGGAAGGGTCACAAATCACTTGAGAGAGTAAGCATGTCACGGACAACATGTGGGATATTTGCTTCTTTAAAAAAAGTATTAAAAAATCTACCACAGCAGTTCCATTTTAACCCCCAAACCAAGAATCGATCTACATTTGCTATTTTAATGTTATTAGAATGTCACAGGGCACAATGGTAAAATACAAATGTTCCTTACCTTGTTTCCTCCATAACAATGCAGCTTCCTTTTCTGCCAGTTCCTGGTTGCTCTGCAGTGCCCTCTGGTGTCACATTTTAATAACACAAATTTAAATGTTACAAGCAAAACATAATGCAGCCAAATGCGTTATGATAACAGTTCCTTAAAAAGGTAAAGGTAAAGGGACCCCTGACCATTAGGTCCAGTCGTGACTGACTCTGGGGTTGCGGCGCTCATCTCGCTTTATTGGCCAAGGGAGCTGGCGTACAGCTTCCGGGTCATGTGGCCAGCATGCCTAAGCTGCTTCTGACAAACCAGAGCAGTGCACAGAAACACCATTTACCTTACCGCCAGAGCGGTACCTATTTATCTACTTGCATTTTGACGTGCTTTTGAACTGCTAGGTTGGCAGGAGCAGGGACCGAGCAATGGGAGCTCACCCCGTTGTGGGGATTCAAACCACCGACCTTCTGATCGGCAAGTCCTAGGCTCTGTGGTTTAACCCACAGCGCCACCTGCGTCCCTTAGAACTGTTCCTTAATCCTTCCTTAATGTTATAAATCATGAGTGTAGATCAAGTAATTCAGAATTTCAAAATTCAGGCAGAAGTTCAGATGATGAAAAAGTCAGAAGCACCCCTAATTTCAGCCCATGGAGATAAATTACATAAGCAGGTCATCTACCCTGCATAATAAATGTCACACATCCCAGTTTATATGACTCCATGATCTACTTACACAACACAACAATTCAACATACCCAGTATCATACTTCTCAAGCCATTATAATGGAATGGTGTCAGCCACAACTATATCTTAGTTACAGAGAACCTTTCTGGTCCATCTGCATTCTCTCAGATTTGGGAAATGTGACCTTAAGTCTAATCTGGATCAATCAGTATCTTTCTGCCTCTGTTTCTTGTCTGTAAAATAAGAATAACTGTATCCATACTTGCAAGAAAGTTAAGTGGGCATCCCTGCCAGAGACTAGCTAACACAGAGGCAGCTAACCTGTGACCTTCCAGATGTTGCTGGAATAAAAATTCCACCACCCCTAGTAATGGGCTGATGGGAGCAAACGTATGGCAACACCTGGAGGCCCAAAGCCTAGACACCTTGGCTGCAACACATTAAAAAAAAGAAAAGTGGTGAAAAGTGGCTACCTGCAATAACATATGGTGCCAGACCAGGCTGAATTAATTTGGAATACTCTGCTTTGCATATTCAAATGCAGTGTTTTACATATGCTCACATTCAAACCATAATGCACAAAATGTGATGACACTGGAGCATAATTAACCAATGACTTTGAAAATATGGAAGCAGGGGTCCTCATTTAGGTAGACAGCAAAAGAAATGCAGAACCCTTGCTAAGCGTTCCACACGCCTCCTTATCATTTGGAAACAAAGCTTCAATTTGCTTTGTTCTCGGCGGCATTATTTCATGACAGAGTTTGTGATCTATAGTTATCTTGCATTACAACAACACTGAAATTCTTCACCCTTTAGTACACGCTTCCGGACTAATTGTTTGGAAGCTCCCAGATGAATTACGCCAAAGCAAAATAAATGGCATGAGCAACGTCAGGAGCAAGTGGGCGGCAGGATACAAATGCTGAAGGCAACTAAGACTTGCTTAGATGAATATCTTTGTCGTTACTTCCCCAAAGAAGACTTGAGACACAACAATTATGGTACAAGCAGGTTATATTTATTGGAATGTAACAAATTAGAGAATCTGCAGAAACCAAATAAACAGATTAGACAAATCAATGTCATCTGGGCAGCTGCATTCTATGGCCTCACAGCAAAGACTTGGAAAGAATTCTCCTTTCCTTGCTACATGTACTTTGGCATGTGAACATGACATGCACAGTGAATGTTAAGGAGCATCCCCAAGGCTCCCCCACCCACCCACAATGCCAAGTCAATGAAAGGCAACTCAAGAGTACCCTAACTCAATACTGCCTTAGGTATATAAGCAATCCATATTAAATTCTCTCATGTGCTTGGATTCAATGCCACAGGAAGCGATCAGCTCCAGCTAATTCACTTCCACCCACTCAGACACAAGCTGAGTTCTCTGCAGATCCTAAAAAAACAAGCAAAAGTCACAACCCAAAACAGTAAGATCCCCAGTGTTCTACCATGGGGGAATATATGTGCCCCCATGGGCCAGAATACTTTAAAAAGAATACCAGTCTGTTTACCTTATTCTGTGTCCTATAAACTTATTATGGTGCACAGCCTCCCTCCAGTTGTGCTGCTCTAACAGCTCAGACCATACCGACAACATCTTCAGAGTCCTTGTTTGGAGTCAACAGATATCCTTGGTAATCCCAGCCAAAACTTCCAGAGCCATCCATTGAACAAAGCCATTCTCACCAGGGTGCATACCAGATAATAGGAAACAGCTCCTCCCCACAGCACACCCCACCACGACTCTTCTGAATGTATGCCTTTGAATGCCAAGATGGGGGGGGCTACCACTCACGCCCTATTTATTTGGCCTCTGTGGTAACAGGATACTGGATTAGATGGGTCTATGGCCTGAAGCAACAGGGAATGTATTATGCTTTCAATTTATTTATTAAATTTATATCCCCTCCTTCCTCCCAATGGAAAAATAAATGTGCGAGACTATATCCAATGCTTGGAGATTGTTGTTCTTTGTCCAGAGAGAGTGGGAGTGGGGTGGGGGGAGAGAGAATATAATCACCCAACTGTATAATACAATTACATCAACAACGTGATGGGTTAGTCCTTGTGGACAGGAGTAGATAACAGGCATGAATTAGGTACCCATTCTGAATTGTGTTGCTATGCCATGCCTAATGTGCCCAGATCTCTGAAACAGACGTTGAAAGGGGTTCCTAAGAATGTATGCATCTTTTGCTGCTATAATCTAGATACAAATATGGGGCTTTTCTTTTGATGTCAGTTTAAATGTACTTACACAAATGAGAAGGATATGTGTCATGCTAAGCCCAACAGAGAGATCAGGCGCAGTCTTCATTAAAAGAGGTACAAAAGGATACACCATCTGCTTCAACCAATCCCAGCTCTCAGTGGGTTTGTTTGCTCGGTCGCTCATACTAGTTGGAGCCACCTGTTCACTTTAATTATAAACGCTTTCTTAAAACCTTGCCTTTTATGATCTCTGCATCTCACCATAAGTGAAGAAGCGGAGTGGCGAAGATGGGAAAAGGAGCCTTCATCGCAGAAAGGAGCAAAAAAGAAGAAGAGATGTTTCAGTCACATGGACATGGAGGACAAAATAAAAATGAAAGAATCCAGAGTAAATGTGCAATGCTAGAGCACATCAAAGTTCACACCATGTTTCTTCAATCACAAAGATAAATGGCCCAATTCACTTCTCATTAACAGAAGATTTAGCTTGGTCAAGCATCATTAACTTTAGTGGGCTTAGTTGTGACTTACTCCAGAATAAATAGGAGAGAAAAGAAGGGAATTGTGTTTTGAGATCTGATCATGAGCAGATCTTTATTTCTGAGAGGCAGCATTTATATTAATGCTTGGAGAGTTGACATTTACGTGGGGAGGCTCATTGAGGTTGCTATCACCCATCTGTGACATAAGAAGACATATTTCTTGAAAGCTTGAAAGCTTAAGTAAGAGGTGCCAAGGTTCCCACTTGACCTCTGATCAGGATGCACTTTTCTATATTCTTATATGCTTGGTAACTATGGATCATCAAGTCAATTTCCAAGGGAAAGAAAGTAGTCACGTGTTCAGTTATGGAAAACTTTATAAATATTATATACAAAAATAAATAAATAAAATAAATACTCAATGACCTGCCTTTCAGATAAGTGGAAATGAAGCAGCTGGTTGCCATGGTGAAATTATGATGACACTCTCACTCTGTTGTCTCACTGCTGAAGTCATAAGTCAGATTCAAGGGGGGATTTGCCCCCAAGGCCCTGCTTACCAGTTAACAGTCACCTAAAGTTTTCCAGTAAAACATGAAATGGTGCACACGCTACACCTTGTTTGTGCGCTTATCAGGCATGTCCAAAGTCCATTTTGGGGGCCTAATCCAGCCCACCGGTCAGTTTAATCCGGCCCCTGTGGCAGTTTATTTATTTCCTGGGGTAAAATCCTAAAAAAACAAAACCTCAACAAATTCAACCCCAAAAATAGGTTAACAACTTGGGTTGGCCCTTTCGGCGGCCCTCACAGCCCTTCACTTCATCAAATATGGCCCTCTTTGAAAAAAAGATTGTACAGGGTGACAGTCAAAGAGTTCAAGAGAAGCAAAGCTGGGGAGCTGGATGTCCGGAGTTTCATTCTCTCCCGTGCTGCAGAGTGTGTGAGACTACTGGATCACATACTCTGTGTGTTGAAATTCCATTCTTTGGAAGAAGGAACAGAAGAAACTGTGCGCCACTTCTGTCTTCTTTGTTCTGTGTTCTGTTCTGTTGTTCTCTCTCGGAGGGCCCACCCCCCATGGTTCTTCCGTTGGAAAAGAGGTGTGGTTTAAGCAGCCCAGTTGCCCCACCCTTTCCCATTGTGCCCTGTCCCTTTCCCTGCAAGGGTTCAGGTGAGTATAAACGCATGCAGAAAGACAAACGTATTTTACCACCCTACTTCCCATGTTAATCACAACACTATACAACACAATACAATAAAAATACCTTTATTGGCATTTCAAGTTAAGACCTTCCAAAATGGCTTGAGATACAAAGTCTTTCTTCTTTCTGTTTCCTGTTTCTGAGAGATTTGAATTGGGAAATCCTTTCGATTCTTCATGAATAAGAGGCAGTGGGGTGAGGGAGGCCACGGCCACATCCACACCATTTAACGTGCTATGAAGCCGCTTTAAACACTCATGGCTTAAACACCCCCAAAGACTCTGGGAGCTATGGTTGGAAAAGGGTGCCAAGAGTTGTTAGGGGACCCCCTGTTCCCTGGCAAGAAGGGAACCCTACCTCTACCCCCACCCCTACCCCTGACGCTAACCCTAACTCTAACCCTAACGCTAACACTTAAGCCTTAACTAGAGCTACAATTCCCAGAGTTCCCCGGCAAGAAGGGAACCCTAACCCCAACCCTTCCCCCTATCTATAGCTACAATTCCCAGAGTTCCCTGGCAAAAAGGGAACCCTAACCCTATCCCTGCCCCTGACGCTAACCCTAACCCTTAACCCTTAACTAGAGCTACAATTCCCAGAGTTCCCTGGCAATAAGGGAACCCTACCCCTACCCCTAATCCTACACCTAATCCTAATCCTAATACAGTGGAACCCCGCAAGACGAACACCTCGGAAGACGAAAAACTCGCTAGACGAAGGAGTTTTTCGTTTTCTTAGCCGCTTTGCAAGACGCATTTCCCTATGGGCTTGCTTCGCAAAACGAAGCTTGCCCCGCAAGCTCCAGGGATAGCGGGGAAGCACAGCGCGCCTTCCCCTCTGTTCCCGGACCCCTTTTGGACCAAGGGGTGGCAACAGGGAGAAGCAATCTTCTCCCCGCCACCCCTTGCTTTAAACAGGTCCGGGGACAGAGGGGAAGGCGCGCGGCGCTTCCCCTCTGTCCCCGGACGGTCTCCATAGGAACACATTGATTTTCAATGCATTCCTATGGGAAACCGTGCTTCGCTAGACGAAAAACTCACAAGAAGAAAAAACTTGTGGAACGAATTAATTTCGTCTTGCGAGGCACCACTGTACTTAAGCACCGTAACAAGTCTCCGTCCCCTTAACTACCTACAGTTCCCAGAATCCCTGAGGGGAAGCCATGCCTGTTTAAAGTGACTTCATAGCAGTTCCAGTGGTGCACCTAATGTGGCCTAATGTTCCCTCCCTCATTTTCTTCTCTCCCCACTGCTCCATCACTTGCAGTGCAGCAGATGTCTGCCTGCAGTTTCCCTTCAAAGCTCCTTCTCTCAAGTATGGCCAAGGCCTTGCCCATTCCTCACTGCCAGTTTTTAACGTTCACTTCTCCGATGTAAATAGGGATGTCCTGCGGTTCTCTTGATGACTTTGAAGACTGGACTTGGGGAAAACCTCACTGGCTCCAGACATCCCTGTAAGGCAAAGGCAAACAGGTGAGTGGGATGGCCAACACCCGACAGCGTCCCCCCAGATTCCTCCTCTGTTTGGCTGCCTGTTAACAAACAAGGCTTCCAAACCACTTTGCACCCATCTCAGCCAGCGTAGCCTCACAACATCCACTAGCCTGAATGCAAATTCTTCCGACAACCATCCACCAGCTGCAACCTCATCAGGTCCATTGCCAGACATCAACCAGCTTCAGAGCTGAGTGTCAGTCACCTTCAAGAAGCGATCCCATCAGCAAGAAATCTTTGTACTTGCCTTCTCCTTGCTCCACAGCATCCCAGCTCTGAGCGATTGCCTCCTTCCGCTTGCCAGCTTGCCGCCACGGGACAGGAGACCGCCTAGGCTGAGTGTCTTCTTTCTGTTTCTTGTTTCCGAGAGATTTGAATTGGGAAATCCTTTCGATTCTTCATGAATAAGAGACAATGGGGACAGAGCATTTCAAGTTAAGACCTTCCAAAATGGCTTGAGAGACAAAGTCTTTCTTCTTTCTGTTTCCTGTTTCCGAGAGATTTGAATTGGGAAATCCTCTCGATTCTTCATGAATAAGAGGCAATGGGGACAGAGCATTTCAAGTTAAGACCTTCCAAAATGGCTTGAGAGACAAATTCTTTCTTCTTTCTGTTTCCTGTTTCCGAGAGATTTCAATTGGGAAATCCTTTCGATTCTTCATGAATAAGAGGCAATGGGGTGAGGGAGGCCACGGCCACATCCACACCATTTAACGTGCTATGAAGCCGCTTTAAACACTCATGGCTTAAACACCCCCAAAGACTCTGGGAGCTATAGTTGGAAAAGGGTGCCAAGAGTTGTTAGGGGACCCCCTGTTCCCTGGCAAGAAGGGAACCCTACCGCTACCCCCACCTCTACCCCTGACGCTAACCCTAACTCTAACCCTAACGCTAACCCTTAAGCCTTAACTAGAGCTACAATTCCCAGAGTTCCCCAGCAAGAAGGGAATCCTAACCCTGCCCCCTATCTACAGCTACAATTCCCAGAGTTCCCTGGCAAAAAGGGAACCCTAACCCCAACCCTTCCCCCTATCTACAGCTACAATTCCCAGAGTTCCCTGCCAAGGGAACCCCAACCCTATCCCTGCCCCTGACGCTAACCCCAACTCTAACCCTTAACCCTTAACTAGAGCTACAATTCCCAGAGTTCCCTGGCAAGAAGGGAACCCTACCCCTAATCCTACCCCTAATCCTACCCCTAATCCTAATCCTAATGCTTAAGCACCGTAACACGTCTCCGTCCCCTTAACCACCTACAGTTCCCAGAATCCCTGAGGGGAAGCCATGCCTGTTTAAAGTGACTTCATAGCAGTTCCAGTGGTGCACCTAATGTGGCCTAATGTTCCCTCCCTCATTTTCTTCTCTCCCCACTGCCCCATCACTTGCAGTGCAGCAGCTGTCTGCCTGCAGTCTCCCTTCAAAGCTCCTTCTCTCAAGTATGGCCAAGGCCTTGCCCATTCCTCACTGCCAGTATTTCACGTTCACTTCTCCGATGTAAATAGGGATGTCCTGCGGTTCTCTTGATGACTTTGAAGACTGGACTTGGGGAAAACCTCACCGGCTCCAGACATCCCTGTAAGGCAAAGGCAAACAGGTGAGTGGGATGGCCAACACCCGACAGCGTCCCCCCCAGATTCCTCCTCTGTTTGGCTGCCTGTTAACAAACAAGGCTTCCAAACCACTTTGCACCCATCTCAGCCAGCGTAGCCTCACAACATCCACTAGCCTGAATGCAAATTCTTCCGACAACCATCCACCAGCTGCAACCTCATCAGGTCCATTGCCAGACATCAACCAGTTTCAGAGCTGAGTGTCAGTCACCTTCAAGTAGCGATCCCACCAGCAAGTAATCTTTGTACTTGCCTTCTCCTTGCTCAACAGCATCCCAGCACCGGGTGATTGCTTTCTTCCGCTTGCCAGCTTGCCAACACGGGACAGGAGGCCACCAGAGCCACGGCATCCCAGCGCCGGGCAATTGCCTCCTTTCGCTTGCCGGCTCACCACCACGGGACAGGAGGCCGCCTGGGCTGAGTGCCACCGAGCTGCCCATTTCTCTCTGGGGAGGGCAACTGCTGAGGCTTGCGCCTTGGCCCACATTTATACCCGCTCAGCAGCCAAATGTTTTTGTCACATCACAATCAACCCACAGACAATGGCAGCAGCTGGGGAGGCATCACCATCACTCCCTCAGCCCTCACAATGGTGAGCCCAGCTCAGCAGCCAAAACACACACACACACACACACACACACACACACACACAAGTTGTGCCAATATCTGTGAAGGCCACACCGGAAACCCAAAGGGGCAGGAGGGGGACATTTTTCAGCCCAGTGGTTGCATTTCCCTCCACACAACACTAGTCCAACACACAAATGAACAGAGCAATGAAAGCAAGCCTTATCTTTGCACAGGAAGCTGTTGAAGGAATGACATGCAGAGAGAAAGTTAGCATCTCAGGAAAAAAACACTTTTTCATCAGTCAATCAATCAATCAATCAATCAATCATTTATTTATTGTATTTGACTAAAACCCATTATAAATCCAGTTACAAAAGCACCAAACCCAATGACCCAAACTATGGCTCCCAGATTCTTGGGGGGGGGGGGAGCCAGGTGGATGCCATGTTAACTCAGCAATGTGTCAAGTGATGGCGACCTACTACCTCCAGGTTCAGAGGTGACATATTTCTGCATATCAGTTCCTGAGAATCACGAGGGCTGTTGTGGTCAGATTCTGCTTGCAGTTTTTGCACAGGCATCTGTGAGAATGGGATGCTGAACTTGGGCCACTGGCCTGATCCAGGCAGCTTTCTTATGTTACAAAGGAAGACTTCCAAGAGAATACTTTTAATGCAGCACTCCAAGAAATGCTGCAAGTTTCAGAAAGTCACAAAATGCACTCCAAAAACAGAAATTTTGAAACCATTTCAGAACTGTGTCATTTATCTATTTTTCTGCATCTCTTATCTGAACTATGTACTTGCAGTTTCTTTGAGTATGTTTTTTCCAATTTATTTTTATTTGGTAGCCATTTCTCCTTTTCCGAGGAAGGAACAAAAACATTTGAAGTTCTTAGTGTCCCTGACTTAAGGGTCTGACTCCTCTGCCCTGCCTACCAAGCGCTCACTGGCTGGTGTGCCTTTCACTGTAGGGAGATCAGAAGAGGACCGCTACATTGGCAGAAGCCTAAGCAGCCACGAGCTTGCTATTCAGACACAAGGATATTGTTTTAGTCATTTATTCTTATTTTTAATTACTTGGCACCACAGGCAGCTCTCTCCAAAAATGGCAAAGGCTACAATCCCACCTACATGGGAGGAAGCCCCACTGAATTCAGTAGGACTTACTTCCAAGTAGACATGGGTGCAGCAGTGCTGCAAGGATCTCTCTTGGAAGTCCAAGTAAATAAACTGCCACAGTGGCCGGATTAAACCGACCTGTGCAAAAACTGCAAGGTTAGGATTAGGGGTAGGATTAGGGGTAGGGGTAGTGGTAGGGGTAGGTTTTTTTAGGGTTGAATTTGTTGAGGGTTTGTTTTTTTAGAATTTTACGCCAGGAAATAAACTGCCACAGGGGCCGGATTAAACTGACCGGTGGGCTGGATTAGGCCCCCAAAATGGACTTTGGACATGCCTGATAAGCGCTTGGTCAATCATCATTAACTTTAGTGGGCTTAATTGTGATTTACTCCAGAATAAATAGGAGAGAAAAGAAGGGAATTGTGTTTTGAGATCTGATCATGAGCAGATCTTTATTTCTGAGAGGCAGCATTTATATTAATGCTTGGAGAGTTGACATTTATGTGGGGAGGCTCATTGAGGTTGCTATCACCCATCTGTGACATAAGAAGACATATTTCTTGAAAGCTTGAAAGCTTAAGTAAGAGGTGCCAAGGTTCCCACTTGACCTCTGATCAGGATGCACTTTTCTATATTCTTATATGCTTGGTAACTATGGATCATCAAGTCAATTTCCAAGGGAAAGAAAGTAGTCACGTGTTCAGTTATGGAAAACTTTATAAATATTATATACAAAAATAAATAAATAAAATAAATACTCAATGACCTGCCTTTCAGATAAGTGGAAATGAAGCAGCTGGTTGCCATGGTGAAATTATGATGACACTCTCACTCTGTTGTCTCACTGCTGAAGTCATAAGTCAGATTCAAGGAGGGATTTGCCCCCAAGGCCCTGCTTACCAGTTAACAGTCACCTAAAGTTTTCCAGTAAAACATGAAATGGTGCACACGCTACACCTTGTTTGTGCGCTTATCAGGCATGTCCAAAGTCCATTTTGGGGGCCTAATCCAGCCCACCGGTCAGTTTAATCCGGCCCCTGTGGCAGTTTATTTATTTCCTGGGGTAAAATCCTAAAAAAAACACCTTCAACAAATTCTTTTTTTTAAAAGAATATTTATTAAAGTTTACAATAATAGAATAAAAGGAAAAAAGTTTCATTCTCTCCCGTGCTGCAGAGTGTGTGAGACTACTGGATCACATACTCTGTGTGTTGAAATTCCATTCTTTGGAAGAGAGGGAACAGAAGGAACTGTGCGCCACTTCCGTCTTCTTTGTTCTGTGTTCTGTTCTGTTGTTCTCTCTCGGAGGGCCCACCCCCCATGGTTCTTCCGTTGGAAAAGAGGTGTGGTTTAAGCAGCCCAGTTGCCCCACCCTTTCCCATTGTGCCCTGTCCCTTTCCCTGCAAGGGTTCAGGTGAGTATAAACGCATGCAGAAAGACAAACGTATTTTACCACCCTACTTCCCATGTTAATCACAACACTATACAACACAATACAATAAAAATACCTTTATTGGCATTTCAAGTTAAGACCTTCCAAAATGGCTTGAGATACAAAGTCTTTCTTCTTTCTGTTTCCTGTTTCTGAGAGATTTGAATTGGGAAATCCTTTCGATTCTTCATGAATAAGAGGCAGTGGGGTGAGGGAGGCCACGGCCACATCCACACCATTTAACGTACTATGAAGCCGCTTTAAACACTCATAGCTTAAACACCCCCAAAGACTCTGGGAGCTATAGTTGGAAAAGGGTGCCAAGAGTTGTTAGGGGACCCCCTGTTCCCTGGCAAGAAGGGAACCCTACCTCTACCCCCACCCCTACCCCTGACGCTAACCCTAACCCTAACCCTAACGCTAACACTTAAGCCTTAACTAGAGCTACAATTCCCAGAGTTCCCCGGCAAGAAGGGAACGCTAACCCTGCCCCCTATCTACAGCTACAATTCCCAGAGTTCCCTGGCAAAAAGGGAACCCTAACCCTATCCCTGCCCCTGACGCTAACCCTAACCCTTAACCCTTAACTAGAGCTACAATTCCCAGAGTTCCCTGGCAAGAAGGGAACCCTACCCCTACCCCTAATCCTAATCCTAATACAGTGGAACCCCGCAAGACGAACACCTCGGAAGACGAAAAAATCGCTAGACGAAGGAGTTTTTCGTTTTCTTAGCCGCTTTGCAAGACGCATTTCCCTATGGGCTTGCTTCGCAAAACGAAGCTTGCCCCGCAAGCTCCAGGGATAGCGGGGAAGCACAGCGCGCCTTCCCCTCTGTTCCCGGACCCCTTTTGGACCAAGGGGTGGCAACAGGGAGAAGCAATCTTCTCCCCGCCACCCCTTGCTTTAAACAGGTCCGGGGACAGAGGGGAAGGCGCGCGGCGCTTCCCCTCTGTCCCCGGACGGTCTCCATAGGAACGCATTGATTGATTTTCAATGCATTCCTATGGGAAACCGTGCTTCGCTAGACGAAAAACTCACAAGAAGAAAAAACTTGTGGAACGAATTAATTTCGTCTTGCGAGGCACCACTGTACTTAAGCACCGTAACAAGTCTCCGTCCCCTTAACTACCTACAGTTCCCAGAATCCCTGAGGGGAAGCCATGCCTGTTTAAAGTGACTTCATAGCAGTTCCAGTGGTGCACTTAATGTGGCCTAATGTTCCCTCCCTCATTTTCTTCTCTCCCCACTGCTCCATCACTTGCAGTGCAGCAGATGTCTGCCTGCAGTTTCCCTTCAAAGCTCCTTCTCTCAAGTATGGCCAAGGCCTTGCCCATTCCTCACTGCCAGTTTTTAACGTTCACTTCTCCGATGTAAATAGGGATGTCCTGCGGTTCTCTTGATGACTTTGAAGACTGGACTTGGGGAAAACCTCACTGGCTCCAGACATCCCTGTAAGGCAAAGGCAAACAGGTGAGTGGGATGGCCAACACCCGACAGCGTCCCCCCAGATTCCTCCTCTGTTTGGCTGCCTGTTAACAAACAAGGCTTCCAAACCACTTTGCACCCATCTCAGCCAGCGTAGCCTCACAACATCCACTAGCCTGAATGCAAATTCTTCCAACAACCATCCACCAGCTGCAACCTCATCAGGTCCATTGCCAGACATCAACCAGCTTCAGAGCTGAGTGTCAGTCACCTTCAAGTAGCGATCCCACCAGCAAGTAATCTTTGTACTTGCCTTCTCCTTGCTCCACAGCATCCCAGCTCCGAGCGATTGCCTCCTTCCGCTTGCCAGCTTGCCGCCACGGGACAGGAGACCGCCTCGGCTGAGTGTCTTCTTTCTGTTTCTTGTTTCCGAGAGATTTGAATTGGGAAATCCTCTCGATTCTTCATGAATAAGAGGCAATGGGGACAGAGCATTTCAAGTTAAGACCTTCCAAAATGGCTTGAGAGACAAAGTCTTTCTTCTTTCTGTTTCCTGTTTCCGAGAGATTTGAATTGGGAAATCCTCTCGATTCTTCATGAATAAGAGGCAATGGGGACAGAGCATTTCAAGTTAAGACCTTCCAAAATGGCTTGAGAGACAAAGTCTTTCTTCTTTCTGTTTCCTGTTTTCGAGAGATTTGAATTGGGAAATCCTTTCGATTCTTCATGAATAAGAGGCAATGGGGTGAGGGAGGCCACGGCCACATCCACACCATTTAACGTGCTATGAAGCCGCTTTAAACACTCATGGCTTAAACACCCCCAAAGACTCTGGGAGCTATAGTTGGAAAAGGGTGCCAAGAGTTGTTAGGGGACCCCCTGTTCCCTGGCAAGAAGGGAACCCTACCGCGACACCCACCCCTACCCCTGACGCTAACCCTAACTCTAACCCTAACGCTAACCCTTAAGCCTTAACTAGAGCTACAAATCCCAGAGTTCCCCGGCAAGAAGGGAACCCTAACCCTGCCCCCTATCTACACCTACAATTCCCAGAGTTCCCTGGCAAAAAGGGAACCCTAACACCAACCCTTCCCCCTATCTACAGCTACAATTCCCAGAGTTCCCTGCCAAGGGAACCCCAACCCTATCCCTGCCCCTGATGCTAGCCCTTACCCTTAACCCTTAACTAGAGCTACAATTCCCAGAGTTCCCTGCCAAGGGAACCCCAACCCTATCCCTGCCCCTGACGCTAACCCTAACCCTTAACCCTTAACTAGAGCTACAATTCCCAGAGTTCCCTGGCAATAAGGGAACCCTACCCCTACCCCTAATCCTACCCCTAATCCTAATCCTAATACAGTCGAACCCCGCAAGACGAACACCTCGGAAGACGAAAAACTCGCTAGACGAAGGAGTTTTTCGTTTTCTTAGCCGCTTCGCAAGACGCATTTCCCTATGGGCTTGCTTCGCAAAACGAAGCTTGCCCCGCAAGCTCCAGGGATAGCGGGGAAGCACAGCGCGCCTTCCCCTCTGATCCCGGACCCCTTTTGGACCAAGGGGCGGCAACAGGGAGAAGCAATCTTCTCCCCGCCACCCCTTGCTTTAAACAGGTCCGGGGACAGAGGGGAAGGCGCGCGGTGCTTCCCCTCTGTCCCCGGACGGTCTCCATAGGAGTCATTGATTGATTTTCCTATGGGAAACCGTGCTTCGCTAGACGAAAAACTCACAAGAAGAAAAATCTTGTGGAACAAATTAATTTCGTCTTGCGAGGCACCACTGTACTTAAGCACCGTAACAAGTCTCCGTCCCCTTAACCACCTACAGTTCCCAGAATCCCTGAGGGGAAGCCATGCCTGTTTAAAGTGACTTCATAGCAGTTCCAGTGGTGCACCTAATGTGGCCTAATGTTCCCTCCCTCATTTTCTTCTCTCCCCACTGCTCCATCACTTGCAGTGCAGCAGATGTCTGCCTGCAGTCTCCCTTCAAAGCTCCTTCTCTCAAGTATGGCCAAGGCCTTGCCCATTCCTCACTGCCAGTATTTCACGTTCACTTCTCCGATGTAAATAGGGATGTCCTGCGGTTCTCTTGATGACTTTTAAGACGGGATTTGGGGAAAACCTCACCGGCTCCAGACATCCCTGTAAGGCAAAGGCAAACAGGTGAGTGAGATGGCCAACACCCGACAGCGTCCCCCCAGATTCCTCCTCTGTTTGGCTGCCTGTTAACAAACAAGGCTTCCAAACCACTTTGCACCCATCTCAGCCAGCGTAGTCTCACAACATCCACTAGCCTGAATGCAAATTCTTCCGACAACCATCCACCAGCTGCAACCTCATCAGGTCCATTGCCAGACATCAACCAGCTTCAGAGCTGAGTGTCAGTCAACTTCAAGTAGCGATCCCACCAGCAAGTAATCTTTGTACTTGCCTTCTCCTTGCTCCACAGCATCCCAGCGCCGGGCGATTGCCTCCTTCAGCTTGCCAGCTTGCCGCCACGGGACAGGAGACTGCCTAGGCTGAGTGTCTTCTTTCTGTTTCTTCTTTCCGAGAGATTTGAATTGGGAAATCCTCTCGATTCTTCATGAATAAGAGGCAATGGGGACAGAGCATTTCAAGTTAAGACCTTCCAAAATGGCTTGAGAGACAAATTCTTTCTTCTTTCTGTTTCCTGTTTCCGAGAGATTTGAATTGGGAAATCCTTTCGATTCTTCATGAATAAGAGGCAATGGGGTGAGGGAGGCCACGGCCACATCCACACCATTTAACGTGCTATGAAGCCGCTTTAAACACTCATGGCTTAAACACCCCCAAAGACTCTGGGAGCTATAGTTGGAAAAGGGTGCCAAGAGTTGTTAGGGGACCCCCTGTTCCCTGGCAAGAAGGGAACCCTACCGCTACCCCCACCTCTACCCCTGACGCTAACCCTAACTCTAACCCTAACGCTAACCCTTAAGCCTTAACTAGAGCTACAATTCCCAGAGTTCCCCAGCAAGAAGGGAATCCTAACCCTGCCCCCTATCTACAGCTACAATTCCCAGAGTTCCCTGGCAAACAAGGAACCCTAACCCCAACCCTTCCCCCTATCTACAGCTACAATTCCCAGAGTTCCCTGCCAAGGGAACCCCAACCCTATCCCTGCCCCTGACGCTAACCCCAACTCTAACCCTTAACTAGAGCTACAATTCCCAGAGTTCCCTGGCAAGAAGGGAACCCTACCCCTAATCCTACCCCTAATCCTACCCCTAATCCTAATCCTAATGCTTAAGCACCGTAACAAGTCTCCGTCCCCTTAACCACCTACAGTTCCCAGAATCCCTGAGGGGAAGCCATGCCTGTTTAAAGTGACTTCATAGCAGTTCCAGTGGTGCACCTAATGTGGCCTAATGTTCCCTCCCTCATTTTCTTCTCTCCCCACTGCTCCATCACTTGCAGTGCAGCAGATGTCTGCCTGCAGTCTCCCTTCAAAGCTCCTTCTCTCAAGTATGGCCAAGGCCTTGCCCATTCCTCACTGCCAGTATTTCACGTTCACTTCTCCGATGTAAATAGGGATGTCCTGCGGTTCTCTTGATGACTTTGAAGACTGGACTTGGGGAAAACCTCACCGGCTCCAGACATCCCTGTAAGGCAAAGGCAAACAGGTGAGTGGGATGGCCAACACCCGACAGCGTCCCCCCCAGATTCCTCCTCTGTTTGGCTGCCTGTTAACAAACAAGGCTTCCAAACCACTTTGCACCCATCTCAGCCAGCGTAGCCTCACAACATCCACTAGCCTGAATGCAAATTCTTTCGACAACCATCCACCAGCTGCAACCTCATCAGGTCCATTCTCAGACATCAACCAGCTTCAGAGCTGAGTGTCAGTCACCTTCAAGTAGCGATCCCAACAGCAAGTAATCTTTGTACTTGCCTTCTCCTTGCTCCACAGCATCCCAGCACCGGGTGATTGCTTTCTTCCGCTTGCCAGCTTGCCAACACGGGACAGGAGGCCACCAGAGCCACGGCATCCCAGCGCCGGGCAATTGCCTCCTTTCGCTTGCCAGCTCGCCACCACGGGACAGGAGGCCGCCTGGGCTGAGTGCCACCGAGCTGCCCATTTCTCTCTGGGGAGGGCAACTGCTGAGGCTTGCGCCTTGGCCCACATTTATACCCGCTCAGCAGCCAAATGTTTTTGTCACATCACAATCAACCCACAGACAATGGCAGCAGCTGGGGAGGCATCACCATCACTCCCTCAGCCCTCACAATGGTGAGCCCAGCTCAGCAGCCAAAACACACACACACACACACACACAAGTTGTGCCAATATCTGTGAAGGCCACACCGGAAACCCAAAGGGGCAGGAGGGGGACATTTTTCAGCCCAGTGGTTGCATTTCCCTCCACACAACACTAGTCCAACACACAAATGAACAGAGCAATGAAAGCAAGCCTTATCTTGGCACAGGAAGCTGTTGAAGGAATGACATGCAGAGAGAAAGTTAGCATCTCAGGAAAAAAACACTTTTTCATCAGTCAATCAATCAATCAATCAATCAATCATTTATTGTATTTGACTAAAACCCATTATAAATCCAGTTACAAAAGCACCAAACCCAATGACCCAAACTATGGCTCCCACATTCTTGGGGGGGGGGGGGGAGCCAGGTGGATGCCATGTTAACTCAGCAATGTGTCAAGTGATGGCGACCTACTACCTCCAGGTTCAGAGGTGACATATTTCTGCATATCAGTTCCTGAGAATCACGAGGGCTGTTGTGGTCAGATTCTGTTTGCAGTTTTTGCACAGGCATCTGTGAGAATGGGATGCTGAACTTGGGCCACTGGCCTGATCCAGGCAGCTTTCTTATGTTACAAAGGAAGACTTCCAAGAGAATACTTTTAATGCAGCACTCCAAGAAATGCTGCAAGTTTCAGAAAGTCACAAAATGCACTCCAAAAACAGAAATTTTGAAACCATTTCAGCACTGTGTCATTTATCTATTTTTCTGCATCTCTTATCTGAACTATGTACTTGCAGTTTCTTTGAGTATGTTTTTTCCAATTTATTTTTATTTGGTAGCCATTTCTCCTTTTCCGAGGAAGGAACAAAAACATTTGAAGTTCTTAGTGTCCCTGACTTAAGGGTCTGACTCCTCTGCCCTGCCTACCAAGCGCTCACTGGCTGGTGTGCCTTTCACTGTAGGGAGATCAGAAGAGGACCGCTACATTGGCAGAAGTCTAAGCAGCCACGAGCTTGCTATTCAGACACAAGGATATTGTTTTAGTCATTTATTCTTATTTTTAATTACTTGGCACCACAGGCAGCTCTCTCCAAAAATGGCAAAGGCTACAATCCCACCTACATGGGAGGAAGCCCCACTGAATTCAGTAGGACTTACTTCCAAGTAGACATGGGTGCAGCAGTGCTGCAAGGATCTCTCTTGGAAGTCCAAGTAAATAAACTGCCACAGCGGCCGGATTAAACCGACCTGTGCAAAAACTGCAAGGTTAGGATTAGGGGTAGGATTAGGGGTAGGGGTAGTGGTAGGGGTAGGTTTTTTTAGGGTTGAATTTGTTGAGGGTTTGTTTTTTTAGGATTTTACGCCAGGAAATAAACTGCCACAGGGGCCGGATTAAACTGACCGGTGGGCTGGATTATGCCCCCAAAATGGACTTTGGACATGCCTGATAAGCGCACAAACAAGGTTTAGCGTGTGCACCATTTCATGTTTTACTGGAAAACTTTAGGTGACTGTTAACTGGTAGGCAGGTCCTTGGGGGGAAATCCCCCCTTGAATCTGACTTATGACTTCAGCAGTGAGACTACAGAGTGACAGTGTCATCATAATTTCACCATGGCAACCAACTGCTTCATTTCCACTTACTTGAAAGGCAGGTCATTGAGTATTTATTTTATTTATTTATTTTTGTATGAAATATTTATTAAGTTTTCCATAACTAAACACGTGACTACTTTCTTTCCCTTGGAAATTGAATTGATGATCCACAGTTACCAAGCATCTAAGAATATAGAAAAGAGCATCCTGATCAGAGGTCAAGTGGGAACCTTGGCACCTCTTACTTAAGCTTTCAAGCTTTCAAGAAATATGTCTTCTTATGTCACAGATGGGTGATAGCAACCTCAATGAGGCTCCCCACGTAAATGTCAACTCTCCAAGCATTAATATAAACGCTGCCTCTCAAAAATAAAGATCTGCTCATGATCAGATCTCAAAACACAATTCCCTTCTTTTCTCTCCTATTTATTCTGGAGTAAGTCACAATTAAGCCCACTAAAGTTAATGATGCTTGACCAAGCGCTTATCAGGCATGTCCAAAGTCCATCTTGTGTCTTCCAGTACTTTGCAATAAGTATTCTTACTGCTGTTGTAGCGTACATAAAGAAAGTTCTATCCTTCTTTGGCACCAATTGGCCGACCATGCCCAGGAGAAAGGCCTCTGGTTTCTTCAGGAAGGTATATTTAAATACCTTTTTCATTTCATTATAAATCATTTCCCAGAAAGCCTTAATCCTTGGGCACATCCACCAAAGGTGGATGCAAAGTACTGGAAGACACAAGATCTACCCACTCTGGAAGAATGGCAGATGAAGATGATTGACTATATGGGACTGGCAGAAATGACTGGCAGAATCCAAGACCAGGGAGAAGAGTCGGCGGAAGAAGATTGGAAGAAATTTAAAGACTATTTACAGAAATATTGCAAAATTAATGAATGTTAGAATGATGTTGGATAGAAACTAAGTGGTTTCCAGCTGTAATGCTTTAAGAGAATATGGGAAAAAAGGTTTAGAAACAGGTGAAAATTTATTGATAAGGATTTGCTGAACTAATAATTTGAACTGGAATACAAAAAAGGGAGGTATGAGGTGGTCTGGGAAATAAGTTAATGAAAAATAAGCATTGGAAACTTTATGTGTTTTTTAAATATTTTCATTTTTGTATTTTTGTATTTTTGTTACTTCTTTTCTTTTCTTTTTTCTTTTTTCTTTTTTCCTTTTATTCTATTATTATTGTAAACTTTAATAAATATTCTTTTAAAAAAAAGAATTTGTTGAGGGTTTTTTTTTAAGGATTTTACCCCAGGAAATAAATAAACTGCCACAGGGGCCGGATTAAACTGACCGGTGGGCTGGATTAGGCCCCCAAAATCGACTTTGGACATGCCTGATAAGCGCACAAACAAGCTGTAGCGTGTGCACCATTTCATGTTTTACTGGAAAACTTTAGGTGACTGTTAACTGGTAGGCAGGGCCTTGGGGGCAAATCCCTCCTTGAATCTGACTTATGACTTCAGCAGTGAGACAACAGAGTGACAGTGTCATCATAATTTCACCATGGCAACCAACTGCTTCATTTCCACTTACTTGAAAGGCAGGTCATTGAGTATTTATTTTATTTATTTATTTTTGTATGAAATATTTATTAAGTTTTCCATAACTGAACACATGACTACTTTCTTTCCCTTGGAAATTGAATTGATGATCCACAGTTACCAAGCATCTAAGAATATAGAAAAGAGCATCCTGATCAGAGGTCAAGTGGAAACCTTGGCACCTCTTACTTAAGCTTTCAAGCTTTCAAGAAATATGTCTTCTTATGTCACAGATGGGTGATAGCAACCTCAATGAGCCTCCCCATGTAAATGTCAACTCTCCAAGCATTAATATAAACGCTGCCTCTCAGAAATAAAGATCTGCTCATGATCAGATCTCAAAACACAATTCCCTTCTTTTCTCTCCTATTTATTCTGGAGTAAGCCACAATTAAGCCCACTAAAGTTAATGATGCTTGACCAAGCGCTTATCAGGCATGTCCAAAGTCCATTTTGGGGGCCTGATCCAGCCCACCAGTCAGTTTAATCCGGCCCCTGTGGCAGTTTATTTCCTGGCGTAAAATCCTAAAAAAACAAACCCTCAACAAATTCAACCCTAAAAAAACCTACCCCTACCACTACCCCTACCCCTAATCCTACCCCTAATCCTAACCTTGCAGTTTTTGCACAGGTCGGTTTAATCCGGCCGCTGTGGCAGTTTATTTACTTGGACTTCCAAGAGAGATCCTTGCAGCACTGCTGCACCCATGTCTACTTGGAAGTAAGTCCTACTGAATTCAGTGGGGCTTCCTCCCATGTAGGTGGGATTGTAGCCTTTGCCATTTTTGGAGAGAGCTGCCTGTGGTGCCAAGTAATTAAAAATAAGAATAAATGACTAAAACAATATCCTTGTGTCTGAATAGCAAGCTCGTGGCTGCTTAGGCTTCTGCCAATGTAGCGGTCCTCTTCTGATCTCCCTACAGTGAAAGGCACACCAGCCAGTGAGCGCTTGGTAGGCAGGGCAGAGGAGTCAGACCCTTAGGTCAGGGACACTAAGAACTTCAAATGCTTTTGTTCCTTCCTCGGAAAGGGAGAAATGGCTACCAAATAAAAATAAATTGGAATAAAACATACTCAAAGAAACTGCAAGTACATAGTTCAGATAAGAGATGCAGAAAAATAGATAAATGACACAGTTCTGAAATGGTTTCAAAATTTCTGTTTTTGGAGTGCATTATGTGACTTTCTGAAACTTGCAGCATTTCTTGGAGTGCTGCATTAAAAGTATTCTCTTGGAAATCTTCCTTTGTAACATAAGAAAGCTGCCTGGATCAGGCCAGTGGCCCAAATTCAGCTTCTCGTTCTCACAGATGCCTGTGCAAAAACTGCAAGCAGAATCTGACCACAACAGCCCTCGTGATTCTCAGGAACTGATATGCAGAAATATGTCACCTCTGAACCTGGAGGTAGTAGGTCGCCATCACTTGACACATTGCTGAGTTAACATGGCATCCACCTGGCTCCCTCCCCCAAGAATCTGGGAGCCATAGTTTGGGTCATTGGGTTTGGTGCTTTTGTAACTGGATTTATAATGGGTTTTAGTCAAATACAATAAATGATTGATTGATTGATTGATTGATTGATTGATTGACTGATGAAAAAGTGTTTTTTTCCTGAGATGCTAACTTTCTCTCTGCATGTCATTCCTTCAACAGCTTCCTGTGCAAAGATAAGGCTTGCTTTCATTGCTCTGTTCATTTGTGTGTTGGACTAGTGTTGTGTGGAGGGAAATGCAACCACTGGGCTGAAAAATGTCCCCCTCCTGCCCCTTTGGGTTTCCGGTGTGGCCTTCACAGATATTGGCACAACTTGTGTGTGTGTGTGTGTGTGTGTGTGTGTGTGTTTTGGCTGCTGAGCTGGGCTCACCATTGTGAGGGCTGAGGGAGTGATGGTGATGCCTCCCCAGCTGCTGCCATTGTCTGTGGGTTGATTGTGATGTGACAAAAACATTTGGCTGCTGAGCGGGTATAAATGTGGGCCAAGGCGCAAGCCTCAGCAGTTGCCCTCCCCAGAGAGAAATGGGCAGCTCGGTGGCACTCAGCCCAGGCGGCCTCCTGTCCCGTGGTGGCGAGCTGGCAAGCGAAAGGAGGCAATTGCCCGGCGCTGGGATGCCGTGGCTCTGGTGGCCTCCTGTCCCGTGTTGGCAAGCTGGCAAGCGGAAGAAAGCAATCACCCGGTGCTGGGATGCCGTGGAGCAAGGAGAAGGCAAGTGCAAAGATTACTTGCTGTTGGGATCGCTACTTGAAGGTGACTGACACTCAGCTCTGAAGCTGGTTGTTGTCTGGCAATGGACCTGATGAGGTTGCAGCTGGTGGATGGTTGTCGGAAGAATTTGCATTCAGGCTAGTGGATGTTGTGAGGCTACGCTGGCTGAGATGGGTGCAAAGTGGTTTGGAAGCCTTGTTTGTTAACAGGCAGCCAAACAGAGGAGGAATCTGGGGGGGACGCTGTCGGGTGTTGTCCATCCCACTCACCTGTTTGCCTTTGCCTTACAGGGATGTCTGGAGCCGGTGAGGTTTTCCCCAAGTCCAGTCTTAAAAGTCATCAAGAGAACCGCAGGACATCCCTATTTTCATCGGAGAAGTGAACGTGAAATACTGGCAGTGAGGAATGGGCAAGGCCTTGGCCATACTTGAGAGAAGGAGCTTTGAAGGGAGACTGCAGGCAGACATCTGCTGCACTGCAAGTGATGGGGCAGTGGGGAGAGAAGAAAATGAGGGAGGGAACATTAGGCCACATTAGGTGCACCACTGGAACTGCTATGAAGTCACTTTAAACAGGCATGGCTTCCCCTCAGGGATTCTGGGAACTGTAGGTGGTTAAGGGGACGGAGACTTGTTACGGTGTTTAAGTATTAGGATTAGGATTAGGGGTAGGATTAGGGGTAGGGTTCCCTTCTTGCTAGGGAACTCTGGGAATTGTAGCTCTAGTTAAGGGTTAAGGGTTAGAGTTGGGGTTAGCGTCAGGGGCAGGGATAGGGTTGGGGTTCCCTTGGCAGGGAACTCTGGGAATTGTAGCTGTAGATAGGGGGAAGGGTTGTGGTTAGGGTTCCCTTTTTGCCAGGGAACTCTGGGAATTGTAGCTGTAGATAGGGGGCAGGGTTAGGATTCCCTTCTTGCTGGGGAACTCTGGGAATTGTAGCTCTAGTTAAGGCTTTAAGGGTTAGCGTTAGGGTTAGAGTTAGGGTTAGCGTCAGGGGTAGGGGTGGGGGTAGCGGTAGGGTTCCCTTCTTGCCAGGGAACAGGGGGTCCCCTAACAACTCTTGGCACCCTTTTCCAACTATAGCTCCCAGAGTCTTTGGGGGTGTTTAAGCCATGAGTGTTTAAAGCGGCTTCATAGCACGTTAAATGGTGTGGATGTGGCCGTGGCCTCCCTCACCCCATTGCCTCTTATTCATGAAGAATCGAAAGGATTTCCTGATTCAAATCTCTCGGAAACAGGAAACAGAAAGAAGAAAGACTTTGTCTCTCAAGCCATTTTGGAAGGTCTTAACTTGAAATGCTCTGTCCCCATTGCCTCTTATTCATGAAGAATCGAGAGGATTTCCCAATTCAAATCTCTCGGAAACAGGAAACAGAAAGAAGAAAGACTTTGTCTCTCAAGCCATTTTGGAAGGTCTTAACTTGAAATGCTCTGTCCCCATTGCCTCTTATTAATGAAGAATCAAGAGGATTTCCCAATTCAAATCTCTCGGAAACAAGAAACAGAAAGAAGACACTCAGCCGAGGCGGTCTCCTGTCCCGTGGCGGCAAGCTGGCAAGCGGAAGGAGGCAATCGCTCGGAGCTGGGATGCTGTGGAGCAAGGAGAAGGCAAGTACAAAGATTACTTGCTGGTGGGATCGCTACTTGAAGGTGACTGACACTCAGCTCTGAAGCTGGTTGATGTCTGGCAATGGACCTGATGAGGTTGCAGCTGGTGGATGGTTGTCGGAAGAATTTGCATTCAGGCTAGTGGATGTTGTGAGGCTACGCTGGCTGAGATGGGTGCAAAGTGGTTTGGAAGCCTTGTTTGTAAACAGGCAACCAAACAGAGGAGGAATCTGGGGGGACGCTGTCGGGTGTTGGCCATCCCACTCACCTGTTTGCCTTTGCCTTACAGGGATGTCTGGAGCCAGTGAGGTTTTCCCCAAGTCCAGTCTTCAAAGTCATCAAGAGAACCGCAGGACATCCCTATTTACATCGGAGAAGTGAACGTGAAATACTGGCAGTGAGGAATGGGCAAGGCCTTGGCCATACTTGAGAGAAGGAGCTTTGAAGGGAAACTGCAGGCAGACATCTGCTGCACTGCAAGTGATGGAGCAGTGGGGAGAGAAGAAAATGAGGGAGGGAACATTAGGCCACATTAGGTGCACCACTGGAACTGCTATGAAGTCACTTTAAACAGGCATGGCTTCCCCTCAGGGATTCTGGGAACTGTAGGTAGTTAAGGGGACGGAGACTTGTTACGGTGCTTAAGTACAGTGGTGCCTCGCAAGACGAAATTAATTCGTTCCACAAGTTTTTTCTTCTTGTGAGTTTTTCGTCTAGCGAAGCACGGTTTCCCATAGGAATGCATTGAAAATCAATCAATGCGTTCCTATGGAGACCGTCCGGGGACAGAGGGGAAGCGCCGCGCGCCTTCCCCTCTGTCCCCGGACCTGTTTAAAGCAAGGGGCAGCGGGGAGAAGATTGCTTCTCCCCGTTGCCTTCCCCGGACCTGTTTAAAGCAAGGGGTGGAGGGGAAAAGATCGCTTCTCCTTGTTGCCGCCCCTTGGTTCAAATGGGGTCCGGGGACAGAGGGGAAGGCATGCTGCGCTTTCCCGCTATCCCCGGAGCTTGCGGGGCAAGCTTCGTTTTGCGAAGCAAGCCCATAGGAAAATGCGTCTTGCGAAGCAGCTAAGAAAACGAAAAACTCCTTCGTCTAGCGAGTTTTTCATCTTCCGAGGTGTTCGTCTTGCGGAGTACCACTGTATTAGGATTAGGATTAGGGGTAGGATTAGGGGTAGGGGTAGGGTTCCCTTCTTGCCAGGGAACTCTGGGAATTTTAGCTCTAGTTAAGGGTTAAGGGTTAGGGTTAGCGTCAGGGGCAGGGATAGGGTTGGGGTTCCCTTGGCAGGGAACTCTGGGAATTGTAGCTGTAGATAGGGGGAAGGGTTGGGGTTAGGGTTCCCTTTTTGCCAGGGAACTCTGGGAATTGTAGGTGTAGATTGGGGGCAGGGTTAGGATTCCCTTCTTGCTGGGGAACTCTGGGAATTGTAGCTCTAGTTAAGGCTTTAAGGGTTAGCGTTAGGGTTAGAGTTAGGGTTAGCGTCAGGGGTAGGGGTGGTGGTAGAGGTAGGGTTCCCTTCTTGCCAGGGAACAGGGGGTCCCCTAACAACTCTTGGCACCCTTTTCCAACTATAGCTCCCAGAGTCTTTGGGGGTGTTTAAGCCATGAGTGTTTAAAGCGGCTTCATAGCACGTTAAATGGTGTGGATGTGGCTGTGGCCTCCCTCACCCCATTGCCTCTTATTCATGAAGAATCGAAAGGATTTCCCAATTCAAATCTCTTGGAAACAGGAAACAGAAAGAAGAAAGACTTTGTATCTCAAGCCATTTTGGAAGGTCTTAACTTGAAATGCTCTGTCCCCATTGCCTCTTATTCATGAAGAATCGAGAGGATTTCCCAATTCAAATCTCTCGGAAACAAGAAACAGAAAGAAGACACTCAGCCTAGGCGGTCTCCTGTCCCGTGGCGGCAAGCTGGCAAGCGGAAGGAGGCAATCACCCGGCGCTGCGATGCTATGGAGCAAGGAGAAGGCAAGTACAAAGATTACTTGCTGGTGGGATCGCTACTTGAAGGTGACTGACACTCAGCTCTGAAACTGGTTGATGTCTGGCAATGGACCTGATGAGTTTGCAGCTGGTAGATGGTTGTCGGAAGAATTTGCATTCAGGCTAGTGGATGTTGTGAGGCTACGCTGGCTGAGATGGGTGCAAAGTGGTTTGGAAGCCTTGTTTGTTAACAGGCAGCCAAACAGAGGAGGAATCTGGGGGGGACGCTATCGGGTGTTGGCCATCCCACTCACCTGTTTGCCTTTGCCTTACAGGGATGTCTGGAGCCGGTGAGGTTTTCCCCAAGTCCAGTCTTAAAAGTCATCAAGAGAACCGCAGGACATCCCTATTTACATCGGAGAAGTGAATGTGAAATACTGGCAGTGAGGAATGGGCAAGGCCTTGGCCATACTTGAGAGAAGGAGATTTGAAGGGAGACTGCAGGCAGACATCTGCTGCACTGCAAGTGATGGGGCAGTGGGGAGAGAACAAAATGAGGGAGGGAACATTAGGCCACATTAGGTGCACCACTGGAACTGCTATGAAGTCACTTTAAACAGGCATGGCTTCCCCTCAGGGATTCTGGGAACTGTAGGTGGTTAAGGGGACGGAGACTTGTTACGGTGCTTAAGTACAGTGGTGCCTCGCAAGACGAAATTAATTCGTTCCACAAGTTTTTTCTTCTTGTGAGTTTTTTGTCTTGCGAAGCATGGTTTCCCATAGGAATGCATTGAAAATCAATCAATGTGTTCCTATGGAGACCGTCCGGGGACAGAGGGTAAGCGCCGCGCGCCTTCCCCTCTGTCCCCGGACCTGTTTTAAAGCAAGGGGCAGCGGGGAGAAGATCGCTTCTCCTTGTTGCCGCCCCTTGGTTCAAATGGGGTCCGGGGACAGAGGGGAAGGCATGCTGCGCTTTCCCGCTATCCCCGGAGCTTGCGGGGCAAGCTTCGTTTTGCGAAGCAAGCCCATAGGGAAATGCGTCTTGCGAAGCGGCTAAGAAAACGAAAAACTCCTTCGTCTAGCGAGTTTTTCATCTTCCGAGGTGTTCGTCTTGCGGGGTACCACTGTATTAGGATTAGGATTAGGGGTAGGATTAGGGGTAGGGGTAGGGTTCCCTTCTTGCCAGGGAACTCTGGGAATTTTAGCTCTAGTTAAGGGTTAAGGGTTAGGGTTAGCGTCAGGGGCAGGGATAGGGTTGGGGTTCCCTTGGCAGGGAACTCTGGCAATTGTAGCTGTAGATAGGGGGAAGGGTTGGGGTTAGGGTTCCCTTTTTGCCAGGGAACTCTGGGAATTGTAGCTGTAGATAGGGGGGCAGGGTTAGGGTTCCCTTCTTGCCGGGGAACTCTGGGAATTGTAGCTCTAGTTAAGGCTTAAGGGTTAGCGTTAGGGTTAGAGTTAGGGTTAGCGTCAGGGGTAGGGGTGGGGTTAGAGGTAGGGTTCCCTTCTTGCAGGGGACAGGGGGTCCCCTAACAACTCTTGGCACCCTTTTCCAACTATAGCTCCCAGAGTCTTTGGGGGTGTTTAAGCCATGAGTGTTTAAAGCGGCTTCATAGCACGTTAAATGGTGTGGATGTGGCCGTGGCCTCCCTCACCCCATTGCCTCTTATTCATGAAGAATCGAAAGGATTTCCCAATTCAAATCTCTCAGAAACAGAAAACAGAAAGAAGAAAGACTTTGTATCTCAAGCCATTTTGGAAAGTCTTAACTTGAAATGCCAATAAAGGTATTTTTATTGTATTGTGTTGTATAGTGTTGTGATTAACATGGGAAGTAGGGTGGTAAAATACGTTTGTCTTTCTGCATGCGTTTATACTCACCTGAACCCTTGCAGGGAAAGGGACAGGGCACAATGGGAAAGGGTGGGGCAACCGGGCTGCTTAAACCACACCTCTTTTCCAACGGAAGAACCATGGGGGGTGGGCCCTCCGAGAGAGAACAACAGAACAGAACACAGAACAAAGAAGACGGAAGTGGCGCACAGTTTCTTCTGTTCCCTCTTCCAAAGAATGGAATGTCAACACACAGAGTATGTGATCCAGTAGTCTCACACACACTGCAGCACGGGAGAGAATGAAACTCCGGACATCCAGCTCCCCCTTCTCGGCTTCTCTTGAACTCTTTGACTGTCACCCTGTACAATCTTTTTTCAAAGAGGTCCAGATTTGATGAAGTGAAGGGCCGTGAGAGCCGCCAAAACAGCCAACCCAAGTTGTTAACCTTTTTTTAGGGTTGAATTTGTTGAGGGTTTGTTTTTTTAGGATTCTACCCCAGGAAATAAATAAACTGCCACAGGGGCCGGATTAAACTGACCGGTGGGCTGGATTAGGCCCCCAAAATGGACTTTGGACATGCCTGATAAGCGCACAAACAAGGTGTAGCGTGTGCACCATTTCATGTTTTACTGGAAAACTTTAGGTGACTGTTAACTGGTAGGCAGGGCCTTGGGGGCAAATCCCTCCTTGAATCTGACTTATGACTTCAGCAGTGAGACAACAGAGTGACAGTGTCATCATAATTTCACCATGGCAACCAGCTGCTTCATTTCCACTTCCTTGAAAGGCAGGTCATTGAGTATTTATTTTATTTATTTATTTTTGTATGAAATATTTATTAAGTTTTCCATAACTGAACACGTGACTACTTTCTTTCCCTAGGAATTGCATCCCTAGTATTGCATCCTCCCCCCCAGCCCCTCCCCAAAGGTTGCTGCACCCCAAGGCGTTTTGCACTCACCTGAACCCTTGCGGGGAAAGGAGCAGGGGACAATGGGAAGGGGCGTGGTGACCAGTCTGTTTAAACCACACCCCTTTTCCAACAGAAGCGGCAAGGGGGGGGGGTCAGTATCCAGACCCCCTTCTCTGCTTCTCTTGAATTCTTTGACTTTATGGGGACAAGCACAATTACTGGAAAGAGATTTTTGGTAAGACATGGCTCAAAGTAAAGCAATGGTCTGGCACTGAAGCCAGTTAGGCTGCTTTACACTGACATAATGCACACTTTAGAGAGTTCCAACAACAGTTTCCCTATTCTCATGAAGAAAAGATGCCCAAAGAGTTCAAATTATGCTTCTCCATAACAGGGTTGCGCATTGTTGGTTACATTTTGACAGCAATAATATGAAGATTTACAAAACATAAGAAAAGATCCCTGCCTGATCAGACTAGAGACCGATCTGGTTCAGCTTTCTGTTTCAACAACGGCCACCTAGATGCCTATGGGAAGCCCACAAGTTGGGCGTGAGCACAATAGTGCTCATTTCAATGCAGCCACTACATATGACTCCTCCACAGTATGTTAAAATTGTTACTAAAATCACCCCCTTACTGTACCTAAAGCAAATTTGTGGAGGTGCACTTGTAAGTTCTGTGGGAGCGATTCCATTATCAAAGGAATATATGTTCCTGAGTATGTTTGCCTGACTGAAAGGTGTCCTGGAAGTCTGATTTAGGCCTCTTACTTGTCTGGAGGATAGAGAAGGGTGAGTAAGCATGTGCAGAAATTAGCCACCAATACACATTAAGATCTATATTAGTAGTTCCACCCCCTTTGCCTCAGCCCCACCCATTACTGTACAGGCATTTATTTTGTGTTTTTATCTCTTTTTTATATGCTATGAACCACCCTGCGAACTACAGATGAATACAGGTACACAAATTTATTTGTTTATTTGTTTGTTTGTTTGTTTGGTGGCTGTTTGAAGACTGCCTGAAAGGGAATGTGGCCCTAGTTAAAAACCAAAATAATATCAGGAGCTACAGTTAAAACAGAGGCAAATGTGGTCATTCGCTTGAGTGAAATAATCAAGAAACTTCAAACAATACCCCCTCCCTCTGAAATATTTCCATCTGTGCACTCTCTCTCTCTCTCTCTCTCTCTCTCTCTCTCTCTCTCTCATATGCACACACAAAGAAAGAGAGAGCGAGAGAGATAGAAGGAAGGAAGGAAGGAAGGAAGGAAGGAAGGAAGGAAGGAAGGAAGGAAGGAAGGATCTACTCAGAAAGGTACCATCAAGCATATGAAAGCTCTGAGTAACATTCAGTTAATGGAGAAATAACTTCTCCCAGAAAGCAAAGACTTCTTCGCTGCTCTTATCCAAAACTAGCCAAGCCTCCCAGCAGCTGTTCTTGCTGCATTTGCAGTTTGCACATCTGATTCACACTCCCAGAAGGCAAGATACACTATTGATTAAAGATTAAAACATGATCTGGGGTTCTACTGGGCAAACTCGAAGAAACCCAGATGGAACTTTTTTTTTTTTGCTGGGAGATATGGGAATTTCAAGAGCAGATGTGACAAGAAACAGATTCTGCAAAGGCCTCCAGGTAATTCTAGCCTGTGTGTCATCGTCCCCCGCCCCCACATTTTTCACTGAGATCAACCCATTATGTGCAACCCTTTCAAAAACTCCACTTTTCTTCAACACACATGCACACAAATATTGAGACATTCCTAGACTTTCAAAAGGTATCTCTACTATTATGTCTAATATCTGGCTTCCTCTAATAGCAGACTATACCTTCAAATCACTCTTCAGGGACTTGCTTTCACTTAAGACTTGACATTCTCTTATTGCTTATTTCAGAAGCGGCTCAATTTAGACCTAGTAAGAAAAGCAGAACAGTTACTCACCATTGTGTTTTAGTCAAGTTCACAATAAGGGAAAGTGGCTTTCAGCAAAGCCACGATGCTGCCCAAAAGCATACATTTAGCTTTGAGTTAAGTCTCTCTCTCTCTCTCTCTTTGGCATCATTGAGTAAAAGAGATGAAATTATGAAAGAATTGTGTGCTAAGAGGTCCAATAATAACCATTCCATTATGGCTTTATATTCCTAATCAGCACCTTTTAAAAAAGCTTTTTATGGTTGTTGCAGTGGGGAGCAGAGAAAAGAGAAGATGCCCCCGAGAGATATTCAGGAAAACTAAGACCTTCCGTGTACCTCACTATCATGCTCTGCTTTGAGCTCTATTGCAATTATCTCTGTAAATCAGCTGGTAGCAGCTTTTGCCCGGCTCCTTCAAAGTGGCACTCTTTTTGCCTTCACTCTTATGTACCTTCATTTCCCCCTTCTGTGACATTGTCACATAGCCAGACCTCATTTTGCGACCTCCTTTGGAATTCTCTTTTTACTTCAACTCAGTTTTTACTTCAAACCATCATTCTTCTTGCCCCTGCTCTCAATTCACTTTGCTTTTTACACTGTGACATCATCACATGGCCCAAAGTTATTTCATGCGACAATGTCGTTGTTTCTACAAAGAGGATTGAAGTTAAAATTTTAAAATACGGTATGGAAGCATTTAGCTGAGAAAGCTGTAAACATTAGTGAACAGTCATGAAAGTGTACACTTTTTATTATTTTTGAAGAAACACTTTGCCCTCACCCAAGTCCATAAAAACTATTTTCCCCGCCCTACACTGAAAATGTTCCCCAGAAAATACTTTACAAGTTCGGACTAACTTGTTCCTGTGCAGCTGCTCAAACTCTGTGCTGAAATAATGTAAGAAAATGGTTTGACTTCACAATAATTTACTTAGGAGCATCCCAACATACTACACAGTGAGATCACCCATGTGGAGGCAGACCAATGGAAATGGCCATTTCTGTTATTTATTTATTGAATCATGACAACACTTCACCCTACAGAAAGCCCACCATTTATTGAAGGTTTTTTTTTCTCAAGGGTTGTGCTAAAATCACTGCAAATGACAAGGACATAAGTTACATTTCAGAGGTGGAATCCAATGAAGCACTCATTTGAGTCACAGAGTGGTAAACTGATCCTGCTAGTGAAAGGTTTTGCACAAGTAGAACGTCATTGTTGTGCACACACACACACACACACAAATGCATAAGCAGGTTGCTGGTTACCTTGTTGCACAATAGATTGTGCAATCTGTTGCTCAACAGGTTTCTGCTTGTGCGACCATTGCATTTGATTCCTCTGTTGTGCAACATTTAAACATCAAAATTTACCCATCACTAGCACAAGATCCCTTGCACTAGTAGACAATGTTGCATAAAGCCCACTTTGTAGAAAGGAGAGGATAAGTGATGTCATTATACACAATAATTACTCCAAAGCGCCACACCACTGGCTAGAGCAAGATGAATTATTCAGTATAATTTTTTCCCATTCTAGATAATGTGCAAATTTGCTTCAATAATATTCCTGGCATGTGTCAGGCTGTTATCATTGTTGTTGTGGAAAAATAAACACTGCCTATAAATACTTAAGTAGACAGTCCTTTTTACCCACCTTCATCTTTGAGTGAAAGGAAAATGACAGGAACCATCTTATATCCCAATCACACGGATAGTGGAGTATCATTACCAGCACATGGACTTCTTCACTACTACTGGAATTCTGTCATTAAGCAGAGGAAGAAGGATGGACAACAAAAAGAAATATTGCAATATGAAGGTGCTGGTGACAAGTTACCATAAATATTTCACTATAGATTCATATAGCCTTTTCAAGATAATCGGCTTTGAAGGCTCCTACTGGATCCAAAAAGAGAATATTTAAGTGTAGGCCTTGTTAAAAGACTTTTAAGAGGAATGAATAGTGTGCATGTGGATGGGGGAGACTGGGGCATATGCTCACACTGCTGGGTTTAACTGGAGAAGGAATGTCAGGCTGGCTGATTGAAAAAGCAAATGAAGTTTGGTTCTAAATATAAGGGTTGGGGAGCACACATTCCATGTTCTTTTGATACTGCATCATAACATTTTGAAATTACATTCTTTGAAGTCATTCAAGAGACTCATCAGATTACTTGCACTCTCTGATCAAAACTGATATTTTTGTGTCGTGTGTTCCAGGACCAGCAAAGGGAATTTAATACATTGGAGTGTTCTCATGTGTTAAAGTATATTTTGGACTTCTACCACTTTACCTGCTCGTCAGTGGCTACTAGTGATGATGACTATATTACCTTCGGTATCAGAGGCAGTGTCACTCTGAATACCAGTTGTAAAGGATCACAAGAGGGCTATTGTGCTCATGTCCTATATGTATACAGAAGTATACCTAGTGTCCCTTGCACCCTTCACAGGGAGCTGTATTGGTTGGGCTTCCACCAAGGAAAAAAAATATATATTTACTCCAATAGCCACATTACAAACTACTATATTTCATGCAACCCAAGTACTTGAAACATCTGGAGTAAGGGCAAGGCAAGAAAGAAGGGAATTTTTATTTATTTTTTTGCAAGCCTTTGTACCATGGTGCGAGACGGGAAGCTTCTCTCACAGTGCCAGCAGCAGCACATACTCTCCATTGTCTGAGATGTGGGGTTATTTTTGTTTGTGTGTGCGCACGTGTGTGCACACATACACACGCACGCACACACTGGGCCTCTGCCACCAGTGGTGTCCAGTTTCACCAACCCCTAGTTACACATCTGAATGTGAGATTCCCATGATTGAAGAAAGGATGCTGGGCTTTGCAGACTTTGGTCTGAGGTACCAGGGATCTTCTTATGTTCCTTTGCCTTTGCATTGATGATATCCCCATTGCTCTATATACCATGGGTAGAAAAACATGTGCTTCAACAGATGATGTGGGGCTCCACCTCTCATCAGCCCCAGCCAATGCTATCAAAGGCCATGGATTATAGGAGCGGTAGTCCAGCGGCCACATGGGTGTCCCATTTCTGCTCTACTGTACGTCATTACTGTGCTTATTGATGTCAAATGCAGATATATATTTTCAATTATAGTTGCTACATTTACTTCAATTATAGTTGTTACATTTACATTTTCCTTAACTGATCATCATGTTAGACTTCAGGTTTTCCTTTGGCTGCTTAAACAAATGTATGTTGGGAGGTGACTGGACAAGGTCCCATCCTTGTGTACTTTGGACAAGGTCTAGAAAGTATGAAGTGCCTATGCATCTTCTACTGATCTGAGGCTCAAACCTATGCATAGTGGACATACTGTGAGTTTCATCAGAATTCAAGATAACCACCAATTCAAGTGGCATGCATAGCAAGATCTGTGTGCTTCACATTCACTGAAATAATAGTGTACACTGGAAAGGCAGGTATAATTATGTTTTTAAAGGTTACTGAACAGCTTTGTGTGAAGTCATTCATAGGTCAGCCATGTCATGGAACCCATTATTAGCTGTCATTATTGCGTAAAGTAGGCTGAAGGAAGGTTTCTCAGGTAATTGCTAATGAGGGCATGTGTAATTTGTTCCACATTGTTTGATGAATGATGTACTGTAGTTTCCTGCTTAGTCTTCAGCCGTGGGAGGTTGTTTTAAAAAAAGGGACTCCTTTGAAAACCCTGCAACAATGGATTTTTGAGTTCTGTACATGAAAAGCATACATATTCAACTCAAATCAAGCTAATTTTCAAAGGAGAGTGCATTCCTGAGGATTGCCATGCTTAACCTCTATCTGAGGGCCCTAACTTTCCCCTGGGTAAATGGCCATACAGCCTAAATGTTGTTGTGCTTTATAGTGACAGACACACTAAACACAATCTCAAATTAACAAGAAGCTTGGTAAAACAAAGTACTGGAATCACGTCATGTCATGGATGTTCTCAAACATGCCTCCTTTTCTAAGGCAAGTTCAACCTTAGTTGCCTATGTATGCTTTTCATGCAAGCAGATCGATAGTCCATTGTGGCAGGTTTCCAACAAATGCATTTTAAAACTCCAGGTGATCTTGATGGTAAATGTATCATTGTGTTTCTTTGTTTTTGTTTTGCCCAGAAATATTTTGACAACTTACCCCAATGAAACACATTTGTTTGGAATTGGGATGCAGGAATACTGGCAGCCCAGGAAACTAGCAAGGATGCATACCAGAGGGCATGAATCCGTGGCACCAGGGCCTGAAGTCTACCAAACAGCTACCTTATTCCAAATTCGACCATTGGTTCATCAAGCTCAGTCTATACTGTGTCTGACTGGCAGAGACTCTCCAGCATTTCAGAGAGAGGACAATCCTAGCTCTACCTGGAGATGCCAGGGTTTGAATCTTCTGCACGCAAAGCTGATGCTCTATTAATATCTTACTATCCTTCCTCAATGTTGTTGGACTCCTCAGGTAGCACGGCCATCTGTCAGAAATGATGAGAATTGTTGTCCAAAAACATAGCCCTTTGATCTGCATCTCTGAGTAGCTCACTACAGGAAGTAGCAGAGTTCAAACCTGTAAGTTCCCCACTTGTAGCCCCAGCAGCTGCTAACAACAAGTGGTGGTCCTTTCTGACTACATACTCCAAGGTATACCCAGTGAATTGTTTCTGTTTCTATTTGTCTCATATCCTCACTGTCTGATCTTTGTGTATATCTTTTGGTGTACCTTCACCCATATCAATACTGTCATAATTTTATTTTTAAGTGAAATAAACTATAGCAACTTAACAGCTAAAATATTCCTGTTGTTTACCTTCCTGCCACAGCGGTACCTATTTATCTACTTGCACTGGCATGCTTTCAAGCTGCTAGGTTGGCAGGAGCTGGGGCAGAGCAACAGGAGCTCACCCAGTATAAATTCAGTATTCTCAGTAAGAATACTCTGGTACGATTACTTTTAGTAGTAATTAAGATATATCCGAAAGTGTCAGCATTTGCATTTGTGACTGGAAGAATGTTGTGGCATCAATATTTGATTTGTAAAGATGATTTTTCAGTCAATAGCCAATAGTATAATCTAATCTCAGTATAGATGGTACTATTGGCTATTGACTGAAAAATCATCTTTACAAATCAAACATTGATGCCACAACATTCTTCCAGTCACAAATGCAAATGCTGACACTTTCGGATATATCTTAATTACTACTAAAAGTAATCGTAGCAGTATGACTACTAGTCATGGCAAAGCATCTTACATGACTTATCAATAATAACAATCTGTCTGAAAACTGATGTTCAGATATCTCTTCTTAGAACTTGATATAGTGGACTGGAAAGACTTCAATATTCCTACAGCCACAAATAGAGAATATTTATACAGAAATAGCAACTTTCTAGTGCTTTACAACCTATCTCCGGGAATCTCCTAGACATCTGAAATCACAGGAAGTTTCTAACAGATAGTGAATATGGTTTAGAAATTTAAACTTGACATCCTAGATTCCAAGGTATTGACACTGATTCAACTTGTTACTCATGGCTCCCATTTTAAAAGGTGGTGGCTGAACTACAGGATGAATCCATATCATGCATGAGATGAAATAGGCTGATGCTTATGACATGCCACTATCTATGAAATGGTTAAAATGTCACAGAACATTTTTGAATAATTGGGATACAGGTTGAACTTTCACACTAGCAATTCCCAGGCTAAATTGATTTATTCATCCCTCCACCCCTTATTTTCGTGCCATTTCTACAGCATCTTTTAAATGAATGGTCTACAGCAACCTGTAAACATCAAACACAGCTCTATCCAACTTGCTGCAACAATATATTATTTCATTTTTGGTCAAGCCAAGTTAATGACGCCTTTCCATCATGATCATTTCATCCAGGTTGCACAGAATGAATTATAATGCATGCAGGCCTTAAGGCATTGCTTTTCGCAGCTTAAAGATTATACCACAGGATAATTTATTATTTCAGCTCTCTTTTGCTTATTTCTCTTCCCCTCCCCCAAAATTGAATGGGGACATCAATATGATGAATGTCTTGAATGGATCAGAAACTGTCCACATCACACATATTTTAAACAATGTGGGATGGAAATGCAAACAACTTACCTCTTCGACAATTAACAAGCAGTTCTTAAAAAGTAAAATGCAAAATAGTTTGCAATATCAGAGTATTTGAAGATGACTTATGCTTCTTATTGAAACCTGAGTCTATACATAATCTAATCTAATTTGTTAGACAACTTGGTTAAGACAATGCTTGACATTAACGTTCATGTTGAAAATATTAACTTATATTAAATTGCTGTTGACTTGTTGATAACCGAGGCTATGAAAACAAATCAATTAATGTAGTTCAATCTGGCATACCATATTTTTTCATGTATAAGATGCCCCCCCCATATAAGACACCCCCTATTTCTGGGGACTCCAAATTAAGAAAACACCCCTCAGCACTACCCATGTATAAGACGAGCCCCCATTTTAAACTTTTTTTTTGGTAAAAAAAAACCCTAGTCTTATACACAGGAAAATATGGTAATCACAATGAGGTGCAATAGATTTTATCAGAACCTTAATTCTGATAAACCTTAATTCAAACCAGGAAACCTCCATTCTTCAAAGGAGTCCACTGGCTGCTCTTGTTTCCTTTTCTCCAGAGGTGTTTCTCCTTAGGTGGCTCTCATATGGAGCTTGCACTCAGAAGGAAGCAATGGTGAAAATACATTGTAATTGGTATCTCAACAAGAAAAGACAGCAATGTGTGGACAAGGATGGAGGAATCTGTTAGTTTTGGGTTTTTCATTTCCCCAGTATTCAGTTCTCTCTATTTCCTTATCAGTTTGCATTTCAATTAATATGTGCAATTTCTCCGATATAATGCATTTTGCACACTAACTTTGCAAAAGTGCTTGTTTATTTACTTATTTAATAAATTTGTCTACCGCCTTTCAGCCAAAGATCACAGGGCAGTTCACAGCATAAAAATACAAAATGAAAAGTACGCATTGAAGCAAAAACAAAATAAACCATTAACCCCCACTCCCACAGACACATTTAAAGGTTAGAAATGTGTGGTTGATGATAAACATTTTTGCTTGGCAACTAAATATATGTAATGAAGGCACCAGGCAAGCCTCCATGGGGAGAGCCTTCCACAAGTGAGTAGCCACCATAGAAAAGGCCCATTCTCACTTTGTCATGCTCCAGATCTCTCATGGAGGAGGTGCATGAAGAAGAGCCTCAGATGATGATCGTAGGATCTGGGTCAGTTCATCTAAGAAGAAGCAGTCCTTGAGGTAATGAGGTCCTGAGCCATTTAAGATGTTATAGGTCAGCACCAGCAAAATGAATTGGGCCTGGAAACTTACTGGTAGTCAGTGTTTTGGGGCCAGGATTGGTGTAATATGCTCAAATCATCATGTCCCAGTGAGTAAGCTGGCTGCCAAATTCTATACCAGCTGGAGCTTCTGAACCATCTTTAGTGGCATCCCTATCTATAATACATCAAAGTAATCTAACCTAAGAGTTACAAGAGCATAAACAACAGAAATCAGGCTATCTCCAAAGCTGATGGAAGGCACTCCAAGCCAGTGAGGCCACATGAGCCTTGAGCAACTGCAAAGGATCCAGGAGTACCTCCAAGATGTGTAACCCTATCAAGAACAGGCAACCTCCCATTTTTATTTGCTTTTCATTTAAAAAGGGGACAGGAAGCACTGCCTTCATTTTAATTTTGGTCTTACAGTTTGGGCAGATCTGATTGGCTTTGCAAACTGTGATGTCATAACAGTGGCTAGATGAACCATTATTGGCTGGATCATATAGCTAACCACTGGATATGTGTGTGTGTGTGTGTGTGTGTGTGTGTGTGTGTGTAGTCAAAGCAACTGCTAAAAGCTGTAGTGAAGTGGAGCAAAATGGTATAAAAATGGCAATATGTTTGGGGATCTGAAACTCCCTTTTTCACTCTGGAAATATATGCCCACATAAATTCAACCCAGCCCTTAAAAATATTCAACATCACTTTAGGAGAGTATATTGTGCCTAGCACTGTTTTGTGAGACTCTTTTTTTGCGGCAATTCTAACTGCTGTGTGGATATATTTTTTGAAAGCTGAGCCCACATAAATGTAGTTTGTGAAAGTGGTAGTCTCCCCCCCCCCACCTCCAACTCCGCCACACACACAGCTGAGATATTCCTTCTTTATCACTGTGAGTGACATTTCTTTAGAAACTTCTCCCTTGGGGAATCATTGCAGGAAGTGCATTTTTCAGCCTATTGTAGAGTGTTTCGGGGGGGGGGGGGATATATAGAAATATTGCCGTGCTGGGTTGAAATGATGGGTTAGCTGTAACACAGTTTTCATTCTGTTAACCATATTGCAGAACAATGGGAGTTACATATTTTGGAATGTTGGGTCCTCTTTCCAATCCTAGTCTCTTACTCTTAAAAACAATGAGGCTGGAGAGGAGAGAGCAATAACTGCTGATGACCTGGTATAAATGATGCCTGGAGCACCCCCAATCTGTTCCTTTATGTCAGGGATGGAAAATCCATGGCACTCCAGATATTTCCTTGGAAAATGCTCCTGGCTTATCTCCTTGGTAGAGCACATCTAAATGCTGCAGATTTAATCATTGGCACCTATAGGTAGGGGTGGGAATTTCCAGTCATTGAAGGCCAGTGTGGGAACCTGTGGCTATTCACATATTGCTGGATTTCAACTCTCATCCAACCCAGCCACCATGACCAGTGGTCAGGGATGATGAGGATAACACATTGGCTGCCAGGAACGTGGCCCCCCAGGACGCAGCAGAAAGTCAGCCCCAGAAACTGAACTAAGCGAGCAACGGGCCGACTCTGCAGAGGAGAGCTGTCTGTCAGAGTTTAGAGAAGACAGCCCAACCCCCCTCCTTCCCATGGAAGACACTGCCAGCTCCCTGGGAGAGGAAGGGTTGGAAGTCAGCCAGAGCATTGCCAGGCAACCAGCAGATAAGCCAGAGTCAGGGGTTGTGTCTTCTGGGAGTGGGGAAGAGACAGGCCAGCAATTCAGTCCCCACACTAGGAGATTAGAGAAGCTCAGAGAGCAGTGGAAGGGAAGGAGAAGAAAGGTGAGACTTTGGCGTTCTTCCTTCTGGGGGAGGGAGGGACAACGAGTCAGATTGAACAACTACTGTTAATGAGAGCACCCTGTTCACCGTGCTCTGGGTGTGTTTTCCTTGTAAATAAACTTATATAAAAGTGCTGGAGAGTCCTTGCTGCTTATCAGGATGCTTGCCTGCCAGTGATTGTTGGATTGGTCACCTTTCCTTTATATGAAAGCTGTAATATACCAGGTCAGACTGTGTGTCCATTGAGTCCAGTACTCAGGTGGTTAGAGCATTCTGCTAATGCCAAGATTGCAGGTTCGATCCCCATATGGGATAGCTGCACATTCCAGCATTGCAGGGGATTGAACTCAGCATCCCTCTTAACTCTATGATTCTATGATTCTACTTGTGTCTTCCAGTTGTTGAGAAACCCCCATCCAAGACAGCCAGCAAGGATAGTTGATGGTCAATGACTGCCAATGGCTGGAGCGATACAGTTTCCCATCCCTGCATTATTTGTGTGGATGTTTACTCTCCATTGTATCCCACTCCTCGATTCTGTTTCAGCTTTCAACTAGAGGGGTTCTGTTCACATGTTACATTCAATGAGTGTACAATCTCTATATGTGTGTACACAAATAGTTGAGCAGTACACTGAAATGTTATCCAGTTTGTTTGGTTATTGCATTTGTATCCCACCCTTTTCTCCAAGGAACTTAAGGCGGTGTACATGGTTGTCCCATTCCTCATTTGAACCCCAGAATAGCCGAGTGATATAGGTTAGGCTGGGGTAGCGACTGGCTCAAGGTCTCACAGTGAACTTCATGGCTGAGTGGCTATTTGAACCCTTCTCTCTCAGGTACTAGTCCAACACTCTAACCTCCTCCCCACATTAGCTCTCATCATGTAACGTTCAAGGGATGTACAGTTGTTGATCTGTACAAATTAAGAAGCACACACTCTTTCAAATGAGCACTTTTAAAAGTGTGGAATCAGCTTATACTTTTGTCAGAATGACATGTGAAAAAGTATTGGCATAATTTCTAATATTAATCCGGGAACTGAAGTAAGTGCCATTTGGTGCAGTTTCCAGTTCCTTCATTTTATTTACACTTTCCAAAACAATATGTAAACCCAAACACAGCCATTCCTCCAAATTTGTACCTCTCCAGTTTTTACAATGCAATTGTTTGACCAGCTGTTGTTGTTGTTTGGGGTAAGTGTGCATATATATGTGCATATATTAGTGAAAATATACAGAAATGCATTATACAGTATATTGGGGAAATTGCTTTGGAGAAGCAAAATTGCATACAAATATTTGGTAGATTGGTAGAAATTCCCGCAAAAATGCTGATGTGCAAACGTAGGAAACTGAACTTAGAATTGGGGGTGGGGAGAAACTGAAAGAAACCAAAATTAACAGATCTGACCTTCCCTATTCCCACCCATACATGTACAGTAGTGAAATATCTCCCCCTAGAAATAATAATAATAAAGCAACCTGGATGTGGGCCTCGATATGACCCTTCCTCACTGGGATAGCAGTGGGAATGCTCTGTTGCTCATTGAGCACGGTCCATCTCTTACGTGTTTTGTTTTTGTTACCCCACAAATGTCTCCTTATCTGCCTCTATTGGTTCCTCTGCTCCCAGCCCTCCCAGTCTGTTAAGAGGAGGGTCAACAAAGAGCAGAAAGGATGGATGGATGAATCAATCAATCAATCAATCAATCAATCAATCATGCCAGCGTTAAAAATCTTTGATTCTTCTTGGAACATGCCTCTTTATAGCCTGGCCCTTGGTGTGAAGAAGATCAGAGCATCATAAAAATACAGCATCACTTTTGGGTAGTGTAAATTATTGCTGTTGCTAGAATAATCCTCAAATTATTCAGTGCCTTAAAGTTTTATGCCCTTTATACACGTCGCCGTGTTTATTTGATCAATTATTTTTTATCCTGTTTGGGATTTCTTTATGAAAAAGAATAAAAGATGTGAAGCTGATATGTGATGTCAAGCTTTTTTGTTTTTTTTATCAGCATGTCCAAACAATTTTATATTGGTGATTTTTTTTTTTTAGATCAAAGGATGCCAAGTTATTTCTTACTTGTTTGATTTGAAAAATCTGACCAAGAATAACAGTGCATCACAGAAGAATAACTAGAAGAGAGCAAAGAGGGAAATTAGATGCTTGTTCTAACATGTATTGAATGATTTATTTCAACAGGAGGATTTGTATCATCATCATCATCATCATCATCAATTCATTTATTTACTGCATTCCCCCCTCCTTTTGACCTCACTGTTTACCACCCGTGTGTGTGTGTGTGTGTGTGTGTGTCATTTCCACACTTAGCATTTAAAATGGTATTGTCAGGGACTGGGCAAAGGAGGAATGGTGGAGACCGTCTCCCCATCATGACCCTTCCAGGAAGGAGGAAGAGGAAGACAGTATAGATTTACAACAGGGGTTTGAGGGAGGTCGCAGCTCAGAGGCAGGTGAGGGGGGAAGCTGGGAAATCATGGGAGAGCTGAAACAACACCCAGCTGACATGTTGTCATTAGAAATCACTCCAGAGCCTCCATTTCCCAGAACCCAGCAAGCCTTAAAAGTAGGAGAGGAAAGAGCTTGAAGACAGAGGGCACGTAGCAGCACCCGTAGAAGAGGTGATGAGAATGACGAATGAGAAAGTGAGAGAGACGGGGTGGAGATTCACTTGGGAGAATACCATTATCCAAGAGGATGGGTTCTATAGCCTCCCTCTGTAAAGACTGAAATAAAAAAGATGGTAAGAAACTTTTCCTTGTCTTTATTCTTTCCTGGGCAACCAGCCACTGACAGCATCCTGGCAGGTATGTAGTTCCTGGTTTTTCGGATATGTTTGGCATGCTGCCACAGAGTGTTATCATTATTTAGCTAGTATTCCAGAATAATGTAATAAAAGAAAAACCCCTGCTTTTTCTTATACTATAAAAATAAATAAAAATCCAGCTTTTTCAGAAGACCCAGAATGGATCCTCAATGTTTTCATATGTTGGGCATGTATACAACCATCATACTAGTGTGTGTGTGTTTTTTGGGGGGGGCGAGATTGGGGTTGGTGGACGTGGCTTGGGATACATCTGTTTCATGCCTGTGAGCTGTCAGTTTGTGAGCTCAGTTCAGAGGAGAGATGTGGCAGACGGAGATGATGGTACTAAGTCCAAGTGCTGTGAAAGAGAGCAACCATTAGCTGCTGAAAAAGTTTCATCACAATAGCCAGGTTTGCTCAGGCAGACATTTAGTTCCTCTTCTAATCTCCTATACTCCTGCAAGATTAGAATTTTTGAATATTAGGCATTTGCCAACATACCCAAAAAAGGCACCGGAGGGAGACCAGAGCCAAGCAAGCAAAGAGCAGGGTGAGTCCCCCTGGGCTGGCAGTGCTGTGCTGCCTTACACCCTCATCCAGCACTTCTGAGGACTGGACTGCCAGGCTCCAGTTGTGGGAGGCAGCACAGCACAGCCTTGGGTGGGGCCGGCACTGAGAGGCTGAGCTGGGGGGCTTGCTGAGGGACAATATGCATCGCCCATCCTCTCCCCACCTGGATGCCAGCAAGCGGCAGCCAAGTCCCCTCTGTGGTGGGGGACTTGAAGCGTGTTGTGTCTGTGCTAAAACACCAGAAGGGAGGAGATGAGAGTGGGCACTCCAGGAGAGAGAGAAGTGGGTAAGCAATTAGGCACCTCATCTGCACTCTCACATGGTGGCTGCAGTGGAGGCTGGGGCAGCTTGGCCCAGTCAATTTTGGGAGTGCCCGTCCCCTCCAAAAATATTTTTTTTTGTGGGAGTAGAAGGGGTCTGAGTCCCTTAGAGTTGGTGTCTATGACTAGCTGTCACACATTGACTCATGCCAACGAGGAGTCGTGTCTTTAGGATCGTGAGCCTATCTCTACATAACTCCCTCCCACCTTAAGCAGGTACTGTCCTTACTGACTGCCAGGCTGTTTCATTTTGGGAGGCCTTTGCACCCTGATGGCTTCTCAGATGTTTTACTTTTTGGGGAAAGGGGGTTTAGATTCATGAGGTTTTTAGCTCGAGGGGATTTGATTTACAAATTTATTTATTTATTGTATATTGCAATTTTTATTGTTGTAAGCTGCTTTGAGAGCCAAATGGTGAAATATGGGACAAATTTTAAAAATAAATAAATGAATGGGCCATTGACCAGAACCAACAGGCTCTGTTTACTTAATGCATCTGGTCAAATGGACAACAGTCCCCAAAGGCTTATCCCCATAATTAATGTGTTAGGTCTAAAGTGCCGCAAGACTCTGTTATATTTCAATGCCATTTTAAAAATACAGATTTTCTTTGCATATTAAATTCAGATTAATGGGGAAATGGGGAAGTATGAGTTCATGAATTAAGACATGAAAAAGTGACACCAACCAGAAATAGATTGATAGGCCCAAATGATATGGTTGTTTTCTTTCCTCAAACTGAGGAATCAGCTGCATGATTTGGGCTTTCGTCCATTGGGGCTAATATGAGTGCACTTTTTTCAAATATTACGCCACACATTTGTAGGCATTTGAGCCTGGAGAAGCAGGATATTGTAGGATTAAAATAATGTGCATATATCATATACTGATATATCATGTACTGTATTGATTGATTAAAGGAAAATCAATGGGGTTCAAGATTATGGGGACATGGAATCCTAAGACTGACACTCTGTTAAAAGCTGAGAGTAGCTAGGACTTCATGATATAAGCAAAAGTTACCAATGCTTATTTCAAATATAGAAACTGATTAGCATAGTATTGCAATAGTGAATATGCTTACATTACAGAGAAAAAAGCTTAGCGGATGAGATTTTAGAGGTATAGCAGTTTAATGAACGTTTCAGAACCAGGCCAGATAGACTGTGACAGTAAAAAGAAAAGGGCCGACCTGTGGAAAACCAGCAAGCAGAACCCAGTCACAAACGTACTCTCCTCTCCTCTGGTTTCTAGCAACTGGCAGCCAGAAGCACAGTGTCTCCAACCATGGAGGCATAGCATAGCCATTGATAGCTATCCTATTGATTTGTCTAATCCTCTTTTAAAGCCGTCCAAGTTGGTAGCCATCACTGCCTCCTTTGGGAGTGAGTTTCATAGTTTTAACTATGTGGTGCAGAAATAAGTACTTTCTTTTATCTGTCCTGAGTCATCCAACATTCAGTTTTACTGGATGCTCTTGAGTCCTATTGTTACCAGAAAGGGAGAAGAACTTCTACGTACTTTCTCCATGCAGTGCATAATCTTATAATCCATCAGGTAACCAATTTCTCACTCATATTTTCTCTAAACTGTTAAGTCCCAAATGCTTCAATGCTGCAATCTTTTCTAATTTTCATCATTTTGGCTGCCCTTTCCTGAGCCTTTTGCAACTCTACAACACACTTTTTGAAGTGAGGGGACCAGAACCATACACAGGATTCAAATGTGGTCATACCATAGATTTGTACAACAGCATTATGATATTGGCAATTTTATTTTCAATTCCTTTCCTAATGATCGCTAGCCTGGAATTTGCCTTTTTCACAGCTTCCACACACTAGGTCAACATATTCATCAAACTACCACTACAACCCCAAGCTCATTCCTGGTCTATCACTACCAGTTAAAAGCCCATAAACATATTTGTGAAATTTACACACACGCATACATACATACATATATATATATATATATATATATATGCCCCTACATGCATTTCTTTACACTTGTTTACACTGAATTTCATTTGCCATTCACTCAGTTGGGACAGGTCTTGTTGGAGCTCTTTGCAATCTCTTTTTGTTCAAACAACCCTGAACAATTTAGCATTATCAGCAAACTTGGCCACCTCACTACGCACACATAATTCCAGATTGTTTATGAACAACTTTAAAAAGCACAAGTCCCAATGCTGAACCTTTCTGTCTCTCAGTTTATAGAACTGTCCATTTCTGTGTACTCTCTGCTTCTTTAAACTTAACTAATTCCTGATCTGCAAGACGACCTCTCCTGTTATCACATGATTGTCGAGTTCAGGAGTCTTTGCTGAAAGCTTTTTGAAAGTTCAATAACATTATGTTAGCCAGATCACCAATGTCTTGCAGTCCATGGACCAGGGGAACTAGGATAGCCCCCTAAATGTTTCCAATAAACAGTGGCGTAGCGTGGGTTGTCAGCACCCGGGGCAAGGCAAGTAATTTGCACCCTCTAACCTGTGGATTTGCGCCCCCTAACCTGTGGATTTGCGCCCCCTAACCCTAACCCCCAGATGTTGCGCCCGGTGCGGCCGGCCCCCCCTGCACCCCCCACGCTACGCCACTGCCAGTAAAATAAAGTATTAAAGCCTGGCACTTCCTTCCCAAAGCCCAGGAAGCTTCTTCCCAGCTAGGGAAAGAAGCATGATGCTCATGCTTTCGACGTCACATGCATGACATCGTCACACGGATGACATCACCCTCACAAGCTGGTCCTCTGGCCCTAACTGCCATTCCCCTACACAAAATTTCACTGCACACCAGTGCACATCACCTCTATCTATCTGCTTGTTGAAGAATTTTGGAGTCACATTCTCAAATATCTCATAAAATAAAATTCATTAAGTGCAGTATCACACACCTACACACCCCTTGAGATGGTATCATCTGAGCCAAGCCATTGTGCAGGGCTTCCTAGCCTCTGGCCCTCTAGATGTTGTTGGACAGGCCCAGCCAGCATGGCCAATATACAGGGTTGATTTAAGTTGTAATCCAGCAAAATGTGGAGGGCCATGGGTGTCCCCCCCACATCCCTACAACAAAGAATCACGGGAGACTGCTGCCATATCATTTTTCTGCTGGTGCCTGCTGAATGCTTGCTGCAAAAAGAATCCAAATTTCTGTAGCAGGCACTCATTGCCTCATAGTTTCAAACCCATTTGTTTGTTCTTTTAGAAAACCAACACTATTCAATATTTAAAAGATGTATATTGACATTTTAGAAAGTTAGCTTGAACTCATTCAAAGAAAATTGGATCAAATTGAAAATGGTAATTAAGCCAATTAAAAGGGGAAGTAAAATAAAACACTGTGTACCTCTTAGAAAGCATTCACATCTAGATAGTCTAATTTACATACAAGTGACATCATCATTAAAGAGAGTGATTTTTTAAAAAAGGGGGGGGTTCTTTTTGCTACATGATTTACTGCTAAGGAGGGGCTGATTTCCACGAGATTGATGGTGCCCTTGATGCAAGTTGATATGGTTTTGTTTAGCAGTCAGCAAATGGCATGTGATTGTATGAGGTTTCGTTGAGATGAATTGAACTGCAGCAGGATTGCCATTTGGTTTGAATTATCATGGAGTGTTCTTTTTCAGTGTATCATTTAATGCACATTATGCTTTCCCTGCAAGGAATAACTGTCCTTCTTTGGGATAAAGGTTTATTCAAGAAGGGATAGGTATTTCCTAAATAGATAGACTCAAGCAGGGGCAGTCAAGCCATTGAGCTTGTGGGGCCAGTCTCCTTAGAGATGTGGAGCCAGTTGCTTTGGGAGCAACTACAGCTAACCCACCACTACAATAAGCCAGCGGCCTATGGAATTGGGTTGATATTTTCCTGGGATTCAGCCAAGTAAATCACATTCATTAGAACCTTGGGTTCACTAGGGTTGTGTGCATAATTAGAGAAGCTCTCAAGTTCCAATGTGGGAAGCAGTTTAGGAATCCTTTAGGAGAATGTATCCAGCAGTAACAAACTCTCCCTACAACATGCTGAATATAGGACCCTGCTAATTCAGTTTAGGGTCTAATTAGGTCTGATTTAATCTGGGATTGCCCACACCTATATGATGCATTTTTTAATGTGATCTTAATTAATATATGCATTTTACACAAACTTTGTCCTAGGTCATAGGACATGACTTGGCTGAAGAACAGAATTTCCAACTCAGCTTTACTCAGGGTAGACCCATTGAAATTGATGGGCATGACTAATTTAGACACAATAATTTTAATAGGTCAAATCTAAGGTAGTTACATACAACCCAAAGTATATATGCTCTACTGCTGAGATATGAATTCAACCATGGTGCATTGCTCTATTGCCAGTAGATTGATTTCAGATATTTTGATGAACTTCAATTTTATATGCAATAAGAAAGTTCCCTTTAACAATAGAAAGCGTCACCAAGAAATGTATTTCAATGTAATATACTTGGCTTGGATAATGTGTTGCACTGGGACTCTTAACACTGTATATCTGCCTTGTTAAATTCCTGTTACAAGCTTTCAACAGCTGTCTTAATTAGGTGTCCCATAATTAAGGAGATTATTACACTGATTGAATCGAACTCCATGTTTTTTGAACTGGCAAAGATTTGCCATGGATTTGCACACAAAATCTGCATTTTCTGTTTATAAAGAAACTGTCTCAGTTTGAAGTCAGACAAACGAGAATGCAAGGTGGAGAAGGAAGCTTGTCAGGTTCTAACTGAACCACAGTTCAAAGCTTGTTACTGAGTCAGTCCTGTGATGGTGGCATAGAAATAGTTTTTCCCACTGCTGTTGCATCTTCCCAGGGTTGTTCAGTGGAGCTTTTTCAAGTAGGTAGAGGCCTTTTGCAATCTGGCCCTAAGAGAAATGTAACTCTCAGTAGCATGCTGTGACATATTTTCAAGGCGCTTTGAAGACTCCACCATTACTGAAGTTCCATTGGTGGAGGTGCTCAGTGCACTGTCAGGTCCTCTTTTATTGAATGAGTTTCATTGATTGCAGTGTAAGATGGGATGGGCTAAGTAAGTAGTTTGGTCCTGTTTTGGTCTTGCTAGCACTCAATCATATGTCTGCTCCATCCCATTGTGTGCTGTTGTGTCTCATTTCCACTGTGTTGCATGCAGTTCTTTGCCATTCTGTCCCTTTGTGTGCACCCTGTATGCAACTTGTACATACATTTAAAATATGAATTTTTTATGTAAAATAGGTGTGGCCATATATCAGCAGCCATGTGAACAGCCGCATGATGACAGTTTTTCTCCCAAAAATGTAGTACAGAGAGAAATTACATGAATAAAACTTGCATTTTTATACATTTAAAAACATAAAATACATATTTTTGTGCAAACATTTTGTTCACTGAAAATGCAACCAGGCCCTCAGGACTCTCCCCAAGCCACTCCACTGACCAGACCTGTTCCATGCCCACCTTAAGTGCTTTCCCCTGGCTAGACTATGCTGTTGAACACCTATTGCTTTGGAAGGGGATAGAGAGGTATATCTGTGTGTCTAGAAACCTCTGACCTCTCTCTGTGTCTAGAATGTATAAATACAAGGATTGCATCCATTGCTCTCCCTGCTTTTGCCACAAACCTTTGCCTCTAATACCACCCACTTTTACCTCTGACTCTGCCAATCACGGGCTTGAGACCGAAAGTTTTTGTATAAGTCAACAACATTACCCTATGATTGAAGATTTGAACTCAATCTTTTTCCTCAGGCCACATTATGCAAGACACACTTTTCCATCCTAATACTGAGACTTTAAAAAAAATTGTGTGTGCTTTATGGAACACGTTAGGAGCACTAGCAAAGCTGCATATAAATGATTTAAATACATTTTAAAAAATAAAACTCTCCTTCTGTTGCTTTTACTACAGCACAGCACTTTTTAATTATTATTATTTTTTTGCAGAAGTGTATCCTCATTCCATGAAACAGCTTACCGTCTATTGAGCTTTATAATAACTGAGTTATTCTGATGCACACCCTATTAAAAACAGCATTAAAATCAGAAAATGGAGTGTTTCACAATATGTCACCTTTATCATGAAGACATAATAATTACACACATACCCCTGGAATGTAGAAAGCTGGCCACAAAGCAACAAACATTTACTGAAGCAAATGTGGTGATAATGAGAATTATTACCCTATTCGTTGCAGAAGAGAGTTGCTGTTACTCCCACTCTCGACACTCACAACTTTGTTATAAGAGTATATAGTGGTGATAGCATCCATCTTTTTTAAAAGTGCTACCAAAAGCAAATATCATTCAGCTTCTTAAAGTGTTGTAGCTCATCTCAAACAACCTGTGTACAAATTTGGCTCCTAACAAAACAGGTGGTGCGTAGAAGACGTTTTGAATGTGATACTTTAGTTTCTGGTAAGCATTCTCACACACACTGATTTCCAGTGGCAGCTGGTACCCATTGGGACTGCTAGGGCAGAAGGCAGTTAAAAAACAAACAAACTGGGTGACACCAGAGCCCATGATGGGCAGAGCCAGAGCCAGAACCAATGACAGATGGAACCAAATATCCTACCCCTACTTTTCTCTCTGCACTGATACCCCCCCCCCCCCAGGCTAGTGTCTCAAGACAAAAGCAAGGAGAAAGAGCAGGCTGAGGTTGCTCACTATAGATCAAAAACCACAAGAAGAACTTAAGTGTCACTTCATACACATTGATTGATTTGATTGATTGATTGATGTATTCATACACCCACACCCACACACCCCTCACTTTTTCTGTCCATATAGGAGTTTCTTATATTGACTTGCAAATAAAAAAAGTTATGTTTGTGGCAACCTAAGATGACACAGAGAACCTGAGATAGGTGTATGTGTGTGAGTGTGTTGCGTGCTGAGGTCCCCAAGACACCCCAAACCCAATAACTCAAACTTCACACATTATTTTTGTTTAAGGTTTTTGGCATAATTTTGGCCACAACTTTATTATCAATACAAATTGTGAGTGGTTGCTTAGGCATTGGTTAGACTATCTGTCCTCCCCGCCTTGGGGACAGCCCTGACTCCGTAGTCAGTGCGGAAGAGCAAGATCAGGGTCAACTGGAGCTGCGAAACAGACCCTCAGCTAATCCCCGCATGCTCCTTGGAACTTACACGGCCCGCACCCTGCACCAAGGGTTTGGACGAAGGGGATGGTAAGTTCCAGAATTCCTTTAACGGAATACCCGTGCAGCATTGGAGGGGCAGGCCCAGCCTATCCATACCCCTCCACCAACCAATTTTAACCAATGCCTAACCGCCAACCTTACAAGTTGTGACGATTTGCTACGCAGTAGGCAAAACCCAATTGGCACACACTAATCAGCCAAGAGGTAAATTCCTACTGGGCCCCCGCACCAAGGCGAACGACCCCATGACAGGCATAGCAAGGTCAAGCGAAGCCCAACAAGGGAGGGCGGGCGGGAGATCCGATGTCCACAGCAAAAGAGAAAGAGAAAGCTGTGGACCTTGCTTAAATAGCCACTGACCCCACCCCTAAGTTTGCAACATCAACTTTCCCCAGATAACCAGATCCTCCCATCTAAACAAGCCCTGGCTTTAACTTGCCTAGCAATCATGGGGTGCCTTGTATAGCCCCATCCGCAACCCGTGCTCTCCTTTTAGTGAGAACACGCTTTGCGTGCTGAGGTCCCCAAGACACCCCAAACCCAATAACTCAAACTTCACACATTATTTTTGTTTAAGGTTTTTGGCATAATTTTGGCCACAACTTTATTATCAATACAAATTGTGAGTGGTTGCTTAGGCATTGGTTAGACTATCTGTCCTCCCCGCCTTGGGGACAGCCCTGACTCCGTAGTCAGTGCGGAAGAGCAAGATCAGGGTCAACTGGAGCTGCGAAACAGACCCTCAGCTAATCCCCGCATGCTCCTTGGAACTTACACGGCCCGCACCCTGCACCAAGGGTTTGGACGAAGGGGATGGTAAGTTCCAGAATTCCTTTAACGGAATACCCGTGCAGCATTGGAGGGGCAGGCCCAGCCTATCCATACCCCTCCACCAACCAATTTTAACCAATGCCTAACCGCCACCCGAGCCCTTTATGCTCGCCGCCAACCACTCACAGACTAAACCACACCCTCAACTTGGACACCACTGCATCCAACCAGACATCATTCCCCAACGGGGAAAGATGCACCCCATCATCCCTGAATAATTCAGAGGCCTTGAACGAAATCAGAGGGTGAGGAATCACAAATCCGCCCAAACCAACCACCAATTTGCTTGCCGCGGAATTAATCCGCTTCCTAACTCTTTCGGTGGCCGCCGGGCAAGGGCTACCCCTCCAAATGCGGCGTTTCAGCAGCTGCGACCAAATTAGTGTGGTTGAAGGCACCAAGGCCGCCAAATCCCTCAAGTCCAGTAATATGGCAGCACGCAGCCCAAAGCAGGAAGAGGAAACCATATCATTCTCCCCCAGCTGCACCACTATCGCTGTAGGGGGGCCAGCGTGGAGGACCCGTCTGTGCATGAGAGGCAATAATTCTCTCCACTGCATCCCTCGTCTGGAAATCCAGGACACCTGCACGTGCTGCGGAAGGCCCAAGCCAGCTCCCAGACCAGATTGACGAGCTCTGACAGCGGCCCAGTGCACAATGCTGTGTCCCACTATCCAATTACGGATAGCGGCCAGACCTAGGGTTAAAACACAAAAATGTCAGTACACACACCACCATTATTTCCTCACATATACTTTGAATGCATCCGATCTCCAACGACCCAGGTCCTTTATCCTCCTTGCAGACAAACCCCAATGGGCAGCTGTCGTTGCGGCACCAATACGGAAGGAGTGAGGAGCAAATTCCGATGCTTTGCGGCCGCAGGCCACTACCACCTTGCGCATCACCTTAGTGAACTGATGCCGGACTAAAGGGTGCCCATTTTCATGAATAAACAAAGGCCCCTCGCCTGCCGGCCGCAAGGACAAGTATCTCTTAAGATCCTTTACGGGGCAAGGACCCTTCTCTCCCGTTGCCGAGAGCCGAATGACGGCTCCCCTACCCACCTGGTCGGTCTTCGAATTCCTGATATGCACCCTCAGGTCCGACTGTGACATGCTCACGTCCTGCAACAGCAAACCCCTGGAACCTCCATCCCGTTTTTGCTCCAGGACCACCTCGCCTACCCTCAGTGCCCCAAAGAATGCCAAGGAAAAGGCTGCTGAAAATAGACGGGCCTCAAACTTGGACCAACAGATGCTCCGCAGTTTACTGCGCATCTGTATCAGCAACTCAAAAGTGATGGGACTTCTGGGAACAGTCCTCGATGGGGTGAGCCGTCCCCATCCCTCCAATGCCCGGCGCACCACAAACTTCCTACATGGGTCCTTGTCAAAAGTGGCCCTGCTAAAGAAAGAAATTGCTGCCGAGTGAAGTCGCAGGGTCCTAGCCGCCCGGCGCATCTGGAACAAATGTCCCAGATACTTAAGCACCTGGGCAGTAGAATGAGGGGTGATGACCGCCCCCGCCGATTGGCCATTAAAGGACAGAAAATCAGCCCAGGCCTTCTTATAGGACCTTATTTTTTTTTATTTTTTTTTTTTTTTATTTTTTTTTACCAGCAGCTCAAGAAAGAAAGAAAGAAAGAAAGAAAGAAAGAAAGAAAGAAAGAAAATAATAATAATAATAATAGTAATAATAGTAATAAAAATAAAAATTAAATATCCAAAGGGCAAAGATCCAGCAGCATCAGCATGAACCTGAAAATCCCTGTGCAAGTTCCAGGTATCCTGCCATGGCCAACTACTATTGCATACAGTTAGGAATTGCAACCATTGCATGAGATCCCATTGCATGAGAAAGGCAAGGGGACTTCAACATTTAGGAATTGCAACCATTGCATGAGAAAGGTAAGGGGACCTCAGGCCGCAGGCAGCCTGGCCTAGTGGAAAGGGGAGGGGCGGCCTGGGGCAACCACTCTGCATGCAAGATTAATTAAGTGATCCAGCAAGATCGGATCTGATGAAGCATCACTTGCTACAGAGGAAGTATTACAAAATAACTTCCTTCAAGGCAGACAGCTTCTCCATAGGCAAGTGGTTTGTTTAGCAACGATATCCATCTGGATCCCCAAATAAAATGGGAATATGGCAAAAGGTATTGAGGTATTGCTTGCCAGCTTCCAGCCCCCTCTTGGGCAGGGGGCATCTTGTGCTGCCATCATAATATCTACGCTGGCCAGAACCCCTGAAGAAGTTCCGACAAAGCTGCCGCGGAGCCAGCTTCCTTTTCAGACACACACTCTGTGTAATGCAAAAAAAAAAAAAAAAAAAAAAAAAAACACACACACTCCGTGCAGCACACACACACTCCATGCAATGCAACTACACTCCGTGCAACACAACTACACATTCCGTGCAATGCAAAAACGCACTCCGTGCAATGCAAAAACGCACTTCAAGCAATGCAACTACGCTCCATGCAATGCAGCTACACTCCATGCAATGCAACTACACACTCCGTGCAATGCAACTACACTCCATTCAATGCAACTACACACTCCGTGCAATGCAAAAACGCACTTCAAGCAGTGCAACTACGCTCCATGCAATGCAGCTACACTCCGTTCAATGCAACTACACACTCCGTTCAATGCAACTACACACTCCGTTCAATGCAACTACACACTCCGTGCAATGCAAAAACGCACTCAGTGCAATGCAAAAACACACTTCGAGCAATGGAACTACCCTCCATGCAATGCAGCTACACTCCATGCAATGCAACTACACACTCCGTGCAATGCAACTACACACTCTGTGCCATGCAAAAAACACACTCTGTGCAATGCAACTACACCCTCCGTGCAATGCACACACACTCCATGCAAAGCCACTACACACTCCGTGCAATGCAACAACATGCTCCGCGCAATGCAACTACACACTCTGTGCGCTGCACACACCCTCCGTTCAATGCAACTACACACTCCGTGCAATGCTCACACACTTGGTGCAATGCAACTACACACTCCGTGCAATGCAACAACACACTCTGTGCAATGCACACACACCCTCCGTGCAATGCACACCTCTGTGCAATGCAAATGCAAATCTCTCACGCAATGCAATGCAAATGCAGCCTGTGCAGCGCTGTGCCCTGCAATGCACAGAGCAAACTGCAATGCGGGCACGCAAAGGTGCTTTCTCCCGCTTGCATATTGCAAACGTGGCACCTGTCAAATCCCTCGCAGTGAGGGAACCACCAAAAGTCCCTCGGCACTGGGCCTAAGTGTCCAGGTAGAACAATGGGGGAGCATGGAGCTGTCCCATATAGGGACCAATCCTGCAACCTAGGCATTACCGGCACTATGCACTGACCAGCTGAGCTATCCAGGATGATCCCTAAAGACGCAGACAGCCGCACCCTGACCCCTGTAGAGGTCCAAGGTGATGTCTGAATTATCATCCCTGCTCCTCTTTGCCCTCCTCCTGGATTGCAGCCTCCAAAGATGCTTCCTTATGGAAGAAGGCACCTGGGGCGTCCGCAAGTCATCCCCTGCAGGAGAGGCAAGCTCTGGGGGCATCTGCAAAACCCTGTCATAGTCTGCAAAAACTAAACCATGTAAGGAACCGGTGAAACCAATGCTTCATGGACCACATGGGGACACTATTCAGGCCGGAAACGCTTCCAGGCCATCGAATTCTAGGACAAAGCCCTAGAATCACCTGCTAGGCCAGGTATAAATGTCTCCAGTGAAATAGCAGAGTTGAGGTAGCCCACAGCCTGTCCAGGTACCCCTGCTTGCCCTTTTAGAGGGAAGCACCCCTTCAAGAAACCCAAAGTTCTTTTACCACAAATGGGCCGAACTACAGAATAGCCCAAAAGGAGCAGTTTGTTTTGTTTTGTGATAACAATGGCTAAGAGGGGGATATGAACCCTGTCTCCCAGGTCCTAGTCCTACACTTTAGCCACTAAGCCACAATGGCTCGTCTCTAAAATGGCAGTCGCCACTATCAGGGCAAAACAAACTTAACGAAAATAAACTTGTTCAGAAACAGCATAGTTCAAGAGCATATACAGAGTGCTCATAGTCATTGGAGGCACAGAGAGCCTCTGCCGCCCTGTCTGCCTCAGATATACATTAGCAGCAACTGAGCCTGCAAGAAGATACATTCTTAAGAGAGGTCAGAGACTTAACAATTAACTGCTACCTGTAGCAGACAAGGCTTGGAAGTTATGTGCAGGCCAAATAGGCCTCCCTGCCTCTGCTCTTGAGAATCTTAGTCTCATAGCAATATTAAAAGAACTCAAAATAGTGCTCCCGCCCAAGGCTAGATTAATATTTGGCCAACAGCGCTGCACACACTCAAATAAAGCCAATCTTCGGGGGTGCTATAAACGAAAATGATTCCAGCTAAGCTGGGAACAGCCTTGACTAGCCCCACAATTTACAACAGGAGAAATGGGGGGAACCTTTTTGCGAAAGAAAGCCCCTACCAGGGGCCCTCTCCCTATTGGGAAAGGCAAGCCACAGATACAGGGAGAATCTTCCCACAGGGCAGGGTAAGGGGTGGGAAATCGAACAGGAAAAGGGGGGAATTAAATTATTTAAGGGACTAAAGAGGATTAAAAGAAGGGGGAAATAAATAAATGTAACCAGACAATGAGAAGATTGAATCACTGTCCTCCAGACAGTCCCAGTGCTCCATGTGATCCGATGTCCACAGCAAAAGAGAAAGAGAAAGCTGTGGACCTTGCTTAAATAGCCACTGACCCCACCCCTAAGTTTGCAACATCAACTTTCCCCAGATAACCAGATCCTCCCATCTAAACAAGCCCTGGCTTTAACTTGCCTAGCAATCATGGGGTGCCTTGTATAGCCCCATCCGCAACCCGTGCTCTCCTTTTAGTGAGAACACGCTTTACTAGACATGGGGGTGGAGGATGGTGGAAAGTTTTATTCATTGCACATTTTAAAATAAACCAACACAATTCACAGGTGTGCACAAATTGGAACACACACAGTTAAGAAATTGATTGTGCACTTATCAGAAAATTGTACTGCAGTTTCAGTTCTTAAAATGCATGCAAAATGAGAATTTTATGTGGGAAAGGCATACAAATGTGTGTATAATTTAAATGTGAAGTTTGTGGGTGGGTGTTGTGGGTGGGGATAATTAGCAGACAATGGGATGGAATACACTTATGACTGAAGACCTGCAAAACTGACATGGAATGTATGTCAGTCTGATTCACCCAATCCTAAAAGGAACTGCTGAGAGGAGGGAGGAGGGAGAGAAAGGTCATGCATGGAAAAAAGAAGCATGCAGACGAGAGGCAAGATAAGACAGGAGAAAAAGAGTTGAGCAACACTGAGATCACATATTAGAAGAAGGGAGGCTCAAGAGAAAAAGATATATTCTTGCACAGTCCACTGATTAGGTAGCTAAGGGGAAGGGTAGTGTGTGGGAATTTACTAGCCAAAACATTGGCTGCAGGCCTCCAGTTATTTTTAATGGAGCTGAATTACACCAGCACTTTATAGGATGTATGCACAGTCACCTGTGAGTTATGGAGGTATGAGGTATTGAGGGATGTGTTTCTGAGTGATATACAGGCATGTGTACATCATCCATAAATCCATGTCAGTGTCGTTTTGTAACAGCTATTGATGGGTCTGGGCTTCTTCAGATGGAGACAAATTCTTATACAAGAAGCACTTGTTCCCTGCAAGAACTAGTACAGAATGCAACCTGTTTGTAGCTTGTCAATTACAGTGGACCAATATGTGTTTGCTTTTTGTGTAGATTTGTGTGTGTGATGGGAACCAACAGCCAGTCACAGCTTCCCAGGATATGTATCTTGCATAACTATGGAAAGGTGGTGTACAAATTTGTGATTCTATATAATGATCACCACACAGGTTGAATCCAGCTCTTACCATAGAGAAGTAATTCCCATGTGCAGCTTCAGAACTTGTTCACACATGCATATATATTCCTTCATTTCTCATTGTTCAGTTAAGGAACATGCATTGTCAGCTGAATGTCAGAACCAAAGCCATGGGGGGAACTAAATCTTAATATGAAAATTATTTTAGTTTTGATAGGTAAGTGATGGATGATCCACATGTGCAAGTTGTCACTTGATGGATGAAACCATCAAGTGACAAATATGAACAACATCTTTAAAAAGCCCTGCTTATCAAGTAATTTATAAAGCAAGGTTCACACATATATTTGTTTGCCATCGCTTTGGAGAAAGAGCAATGCTGAACTTACAGATGGATTCCACACATTACCTGATCAAAATGTGCAAAGTCTTCAAGTGATGTTGGAGGGTATGCACAAGTAAGCAGTGACTCTTGCATTCTGTGTGCATTAACCCATCAATGCACTTTTCTACCTTTCCACATTTGGGGACTATGCATTGTGGGTAATGCATAAAAAATGTCATGGAGGTTGTGCATCTCTGACCAAATCACATTCTTTATTCACTGTTAATTATCTGTAGTGACAGATTAACATGGAAAATCCCATCAATGGTCATTGGTCACACTTCCCACACTTGCACACATTCACTTGTCGAATCACACTAGCCCCAGTATGCAACCAGCATATATGAGCTCCATTCTTTCCCACAAAGTCCTCAACCCATACCAGATAATCATATATATATATATATATGCATTTCGGCACTTATTAGACAAAATCAGCCTAAGTTTATTTTGCTTATAATAATTTGCAGAGACACACCAGACAAAGACAATTCCTGTTCTACTGCATTGCCAAGACAGCAGATTGAGTTAAGCATAGAATTAGACCTGCATTGTCAGCATTTGATAAATATGTAATATGTGTTGCTGGCAGCTCTGTACAAGTTGAACAATGACACAAAATGTCTGCAGTGTCGGGGCTGACTATATCGGAGTGACGGATGAGAGATCATTGGAAACATCTCGTCTATAAAATTTTAAAATTCCATTCAATTTGAGGAAGCAAGCAGCCGAAATACCATTCTTTTCCCATCTTACTTTTTTCACTCTGGTATAATTCACTGGTGGTGATACAGACCTATGAATCTCACCCCATCCTTAACATGCTTAAATCAAATGGTTACAAAATGAATCCCTCTCTCTCTTCCCCCATACACATGTTCAATCTGTCTTCACACCTTCTGAATCCAGTTCTCTGAATGTATTAGCACATTTCAGTGCTAAGCCTCTGCATTAGCACTAACTCACTCATTTAATAAATGAAAGTACATTCTACCTCTCCAGAGTGTCATTCCTGTAATTTATCTAAGCAAAATCACTTTCATTATCCATCACCGTTTGATGGCAGTTTTTAAAATGAGTACCATTAGGATATCTTACAAGCTTCCTTTTATACACCCCCTTTTCTATTCGGTCATCTGTCTGTCTTCACATCCCAGGGAAATTAAATGTTCAACAGTTTTGTCATAGGCTTATCACTGAACGTGATCATCTGCTGCGAAAAATAATTTAATAATCCCTTCACAATTGCCCCCTTCTGTAGGAGTGAATCTGTGCTTGTTTGTCAAAGCTTTTTTTTTGAAGCAGGCAATGGTAATGAGAAGGAGGAATTGGTGGAGTTGTGCATCCTCCTCTGTTTGGTGTGCAGATTTTAGAAGAAGAAGAAGAGTTTGGATTTGATATCCCGCCTTTCACTCCCTTTAAGGAGTCTCAAAGCGGCTAACATTCTCCTTTCCCTTCCTCCCCCACAACAAACACTCTGTGAGGTGAGTGAGGCTGAGAGACTTCAGAGAAGTGTGACTGGCCCAAGGTCACCCAGCAGCTGCATGTGGAGGAGCGGAGACGCGAACCCGGTTCCCCTGATTACAAGTCCACCGCTCTTAACCACTACACCACACTGGGAAGTCATAGACTAATGGAAGCTGGCACTCATTAGAGGTGGTAGCACAGAAGACAGGGAGGCCAGTATTTCGTGGAGACATAACAAAGGAAAGCATAGCCACTAATTGTTTGCCTGTTTGTTTGAAAATGTCTGTACAGGGGGAGAGAAAGGGTCAATAGGAAAGCCAGAGGCAGAGCCTACCTGTTCATAAAAGGGCTTCGCCCGAGGTTTGTGTTAGGTGGGTAGTTGGTTGGTTTTTGTGGGTTGGTTGGTTGGGAAAGGCAGTTGGGAAAGCAGTTGGCAGACAGTTGGAATTAGAGAGACTGTTAGTGCAGTTGGTTCTTGCATGAGGGGAGGTAGAAGAGTTAGAGATCGGATAAAAATAAGACTAAGAAGGCAAAGAGTAACAATGTTTTGAATGCAGTTAAAGTTTGTGTCTGCAATAAACTACACTCTACTTTGTTAACTTCAGAACCTGACTGAGACTAAGTGATTTACTGGGGAGGACCTGGTTGGTGGCAGTGGATTAGTGGTGTAAGGCTCAATAATCCGTGAGACGACCAGGGGCTCCATACGAATGCCACAGTCATCCTCCTACTTCTTGAGCTCTACCAAAGCAACATTGACTCTAAGGAGGAGTAAGCTGACAGTCAGGACCAGCATCCTCTGGACTAAGTTGACCTTCACAGCCTAGGACCCTCTTACCTATGGGCCCGCCTCTCCAGGTATGCCCCAAGGAGAGCCTCAAGGTCCATAAATAGTAACACCCTAATGGTCCCGAGCCCTAAGGAAGTTAGATTAGCTTCAACCAGAGCCAGGGCCTTTTCAACACTGGCTCCGGCCTGGTGGAACAGTCTGCCACATGAGACCAGGGCCGTGCAGGATCTGATTTCTTTCCACAGGGCCTGTTAGACAGAGTTGTTCTGCCTGATCTTTGGCTTGGAGCCAATTTGATTCCCTCCCCCTCTTTCTTTTTTCTTGTTCCTTTCTCCTCCTGTGATGAGGCTGCATTTTAATATTTTAATGTTTCAATATTTTAATTGTTGTATTTTAATCTTGTTTTTAAGTTGTATTCATTCAACTTGTTTTTATTATTGCTTGTTAGCCGCCCTGAGCTTGGACTTGGCTGGGGAGGGCGGGATATAAATAAAAATTATTATTATATTATTATTATAAGTAAGGAGGTAGGCAGCTGGCAGCTGGCTGCAGACTGAGCTTGTGGGATAGTGCCTCACTTGCCGTAAGGGAGCAGTTTCCATGATCAGTGATAGGCTCTGAAAATTCAGAATCATCTAGTTCATCCCCTCACTGCAGGATGCAGCTTCAGAATCTCTGAAAGGTTGCCAAACCAGTTTGGCTGGTGGTGGGCGGAGGACATAGCTCATTAGTAGAGCATCTGCCTTGCATGCAGAAGGCCCCAGATTCAATTCGCTGAGGTAGGGCTGAGAGAGACTCATTGTCTGAAATCCTAGAGAGCCACCATTCACTACCACCATTCAGGGTACACACTCACTCGCTGGATCATCACCTTGTTGTGGTGACTGGGCTTGCATGTTCCTATGATCATTATGAGCGAAGCCATCGGGAGTCTTGTACTCCCAGTAGAGACACCCAAGGAGGTAAGGTCACGGGGGAGAAGTTAGACAAAGAATGATCCAATAAATCCTCAATGGCAGAACAGGTGGAAAATTACACGCATTATGTTACAACGACTGTGAAGGTGGATGAAGGCTGCAGCAGATTAAAAAACTACTGTAGTGATACTCATGCCATTGGAATAGACCCTTACGGCAAAGACTGTGTGTTGATCAGCGTGCAATTATCTTCACACATAAAACAAATTCACACACTGGCATATTCAAGGTAGACACCACTGAGCTAGATAAACCCAATGGTAGAACACACTGTAAAGCAGTTTCCCAGGTTCCTATAACATTGCTGAGCATCCCAACTTCGCTCCTAGGAGCACAACACAATTCCTTCCTCTACCCTTTCTCTGATTGTGACAGCAACCCAAGGCCACTTTTGGGTTGCATTTACATTTGGCCAGGCTGATGACATTTCAGCTCTAACGAAGGGCATTTGGTCACCCTCACTGTGCATTTCAAGGACTACATCATGATCTCCTAGTTCAGGGGATGAGTTGGGAATTTGGAGTGGGGGTCCCAGAGCCAGCCTCAAAGGCACTTGTCTGACAGGAGCCTATCATTCCACATTACCTGCCTCTGACTCTGACTCTGACTCTGAGAGTTCCAACTCAGAAGTCCTAGCAGAACTGCATTCTCCCCTGCTCTGTCAGAATCAAAAATTGCTAAAGGTGGCTATGCCCCAGCAAATGAAGAGACTCTTCTAACAGAAGGCATGACTTGCTTTTCAGACAGAACTGCAGTTCCTATTTAAGGCTTAGCCTGAGAATAGCCCTATCCACATGTGATGTGTAGGACATTTCCATGGTAACTGTGGTGTGGGGATGCACTTTTAGCCTCATGTGCAAATGCTTTCTGCAACAATTATGTGTTGCATGTGGTTGTCTGTAGAGAAATCTCTATATGTGACCACCTATTCCTGTAAAGCAGTTTCGTGTGACCAGGACATCCTAATGTTCAGGTGTCATAGTCACTTGGAGCCCCTACACCTGTGTAGCTGCTTGTACATTGGGATTTCTTTGCAAACAATTATCATTCTACTGCTCCCACCCAATGGCAGCTTAGATATCCATTCCCTGTACTCACTAGACAATGGGAAATGCAGTCTGGAAAAGACAACTTGAAGGAGCAGGAAGTTATTGAGCCCAAAGTCTCCTGCCTGATAATAATAACTTTGTAACACAGGGAGTGACCCTCTATGTACTGGTTGCAAAGAAAAAACAGCAAAAGAATTAGCTAAAATCTCTGAAAATTGTTGTGGTGATTCAGAGGTTTAACCTGAAATCAAGCTAGATTTAAGTTTGTTAGTGTCTCTGGTATCTTCTGTCTCTTACATCATGGATGTTGGCTTTTGTTGTGGATGGATGATCTGTATTATTTTGTTGATGCTATTCTTGTAGGTTTTTCCTAGTCTCTTGCTAAAACAAGATACTTATGAACTATAGATGGACATATGGGTGCATATGTGTTAACATATGCATCAGGATTTCTCTTCAGAGAACTGTATGCAATATGCAGTTGTCTCGGAAGGCAATTCTAATGTTGGTGACAGAGCTAAAAGTGCAGCCCTATTCTGTAGTCAAAGCTGAATTTCCCTACACATAAGAAACATTTGAGTGGGACTACAGACTGCTACTGAAACAACACCTGAGCTCTGTCTCCAGAATCAACCTTGCACAGAAGTGTTCAGAGTACTACTGATAGCTCATCATGCCTCACCTTTGCACTGCTGAGGCCATCACTCAAAACAGAACAGCGTAAACTGTCTCATGGAAATCATAATTATAGGCATGCATCTCATTATTCCATCAGCAAAAGTGTGCTTGCAGTCCCACAACAGACTCCACAGCTACAGATGTTTCGCTGAGATCAGAATTTGGATTAATTGTCTGCCACAATTTGAAATATGCACCAATTAATATAAATGATTATTAGCCTCTTCAGCAACAGTTTTGGGGTAATGAAATGTCACAGATTCATTTTAATGAAATTATTTTTATATTTGGCTTGCAAGAGAAATAGAGCTGACAATCAGCGAAAGAATGAGTTCTAATTTTTTTGTGTAAAAAAAAAAAGCCCACGATTATGACAGCTGCACCAAATTAGCCAAGGCATATGTGATGCTGGGTTAGAACAAAATCCATTTGTCAGCTAAATCTGATAAAGTATGTATTATCCCTCTTCATATTTGGATTTTTTTATGATAAGGTTTCACAGAATAGTCACAAACATCAATTTATTGCTATTAAGACAGGTTCCCCCCAAGGTGCTTTTGCTTTAAGGATAGGCAAGTGACTTTCATGTGACATTGGTTGCTTCTAGACAGTTGCCTCTTTTCAACATTACATATCTTTAGGTGCCAGGCAAAAACATACCTGTTATTCCAGGCCTTTGGTTAATTAAGCAATCTATTGCCTTTTAAACTGGGGGAGCATTGTTTTTGTTTGTTACTACATTGTGTATTTTTATATTGTAAACCACCCTGAGATCGTCGGATGAAGTGCAGTATAGAAATTTAATTAATACTACTACTACTACTAATAACAATAATAATAATGTGTGTGAGAGAGAGTGAGAGTGAGAGAGAGCGCAGAATTGTCTGCCTGCCTATCCATTATCCATGCATCCAGAAACATCTGAAGATACTGTTGCCAATATTGGCACAATGATTCCGGAGATGGAGGGTGCAGTTTCTATCTATACTTGAATACCACACTGGACACCATTTTGAATCCTTGAATATCATTGGACACCATTCTGAATCAAGATGGTGGACCAAACCATCTGATTTGGGCACCTTTTAAAGATATCAATACCAAATGTGGCATGATGGCCCCTGTGATTCAGTTGCAAGTTTTGGTCTATGTTTAGATACCATGAGATGCCCCTTTGGACCAAGATGATGGACATAGCCTATCACAACTGCACTGATTTTGGACACCTATTATAACTGCCATCCCCTGCTGGAGGAATTCTAATCACAGGAGGATCGGGCATTTCTGAAAGCAAATGTTACAGAGAAGCAAAACAGAGAGGTAAACCGGGGGAATCTGGGGCCTTCATGGGTCACAGCAGCCCAACTTTCTCCACAAGACACAAGGCATCCCTACACTGCATTGGAGGCAGAGGTTGAACCACTACCAAGTTTTGGGAGGAACCAACACCTAAAGGCGTAGATCCAGTCAGCTGCCTGCCTGAAGAACGACTCCTCAGAAGTATGTGGCTACTTGTGAGGACCAAACTCTACAGATGGCCCAGAGGTGGTTAAAAGCTTATAGTTTCTAGTAGAGAGTGCTCAAATAACATTAACCCTCTAGTGTGTATTGTGGTTTGGACTTCCTTGTGTTTTGATATTTGGATATTGGGCAGTCACATGTTTTGGGTTGCTCCTGTGGGTTGACTTTGGATCACTGGATTTGATTTTATATGAAGTAGGATAGTAAACAAGCTTTGCATTATGGCCCATGAAATTTAAGAGGAGCTTTGTCCCAATGTTTGGATACAATTGGATTGTGTTTTGAATCAAGATGACAAACTGAATCTTTCAAAAATGCAATGATTTTAACCAAAATTGGCAGGGTTATATATATTATAGTTCACCCTCCAGTGCATAAGAATGAAAATACTGGGTTTGGCTGTATCCTGAAAAGGACTGGGTGGATTGTGGTGGACTGGAGCTTCAGCAGAGTTGTCTGGAGTTGTCTGAGACTGCCCTGGATTGTCCATGTGATGTGACCTAGGACTGTCAAGGGGTGGCAGTGTGTCCCAGTTTGCAACAGGACTTTCAAACAGCCCTGCACTGTGTTTTGGCTATGCATGACTTTTGTAGCACTTTTGCTCATGTAAGGCTGGGCATATCACCTGTCTGAAACCCTTAATATCTGTTGCTAAGCAGTGTAGACAATACTAAGCTAGATGGACGAGGCTCTGACTTGGGTATAAGGCTGCTTCCTATGTTCCTATTTAAATCTGAGCTGGCAAAGAATTCCTTTCATCCACTCATTTTGATTGCCCTGCCTTCCCATCCACCTACACCTTCTTGCCCCTTAGCCCATGAAACCCCACTTACCTGGATGGAAAAGCTTAAAAATAGGGAGCAGAGAGAAGGAGGAAATCTTCTCTAATGAGCTCTCTCTCTCTCTCTCTCTCTCTCTCTCTCTCTCTCTGCTTTCTCTGTGTTTTGTAGCCTTTTTATCCTTATGGGATAAAGCCACTGACCTTGCAATAGCCCTTGGGAAAATTAATTTCTCAAGATACTTGGGGAAGGTGTCCTTGAGGCCTGGCCTTCACACAATTGTGAGCACTGGGCAGGGACCCATGGATACACAGCTTGGGATTCCCTTACCCAGGTAAACAGGTAAAAGGTAAAGGACCCCTGGACAGTTAAGTCAAAGGTAACTATGGGGTTGTGGCGCTCACCTCGCTTTCAGGCCGAGGGAGCTGGTGTTTGTCCACAGACAGCTTTCTGGGTCATGTGGCCAGCATGACTAAATTGCTTCTGGCGCAACAGAACACAGTGACGGAAGCCAGAGTGCATGGAAACGCTGGTACCTTCCCATTGCAGCGGTACCTATTTATCTACTTGCGCTGGTACGCTTTCGAATTGCTAGGTTGGCAGGAGCTGGGACAGAGCAATGGGAGCTCACCCCGTTGCAGGGAATCGAACCGCTGACCTTATGATTGGCATGCCGAAGAGACTCAGTGGTTTAGAACACAGCGCCACCTGCATCCCTTTACCGAAGGCTCACTTAGCAAGGATGGAGACACTTCTCACAATCCTTGAATGAGATGCAAATTAGGTGATGGTTCACCTGGCCAGGGTGGGGGGGGGGGAGGAGCGGATGTAATAATTGATTCTCCTGCCCACACTTGAGCATTTGGCTAATTGTCAGATCCTCTGATTCAATATATTTTAATAAAAACAGCCTTTCCCCAATGTTGTCTTCAGTCTTCTTTCTAGTTATGAGGGGAAAACTATATTCCAGAAATCCTGTATCTTCTTACAATCCCACCACATTCAGAAATATGTTCCAAGTGAGATGCAGCTGACCCATCATTTTACGGCATATGTTCCATTAATGTATGAAATCTTCCTGAGTGTGAGGTGTTATCAGTGTGCAAATTCTCCTAATATACTGGTGTTTGTCTTCAGTTTTGAGTTTTATACATTTTTGGGCAAGCAGGCTTCTAAAACATAATTCACTTTCTATTATTTTCATAACTGTTTCTTAACTTCTGTTTCTGCCCTGGCAAGTCTGTGCAAAGGTGATATGGTAATGCCACTCAGCAAGTAACTTCCAAACCTTAATATGACTGAGGGTGCACCTGAGAAATCATACCAAAATACCGGCCCTCAGAACACCAAATTCAGAGGGCTGTGACTGTCACCAATTATACTGGTTATGTCTTGTGGATGTCACGTCCCTGCACAGAATGTCCCGGTGATCAGTCTTTTATTTTAAGTCTGAGTGCTCAAAGCCCTTGTCAAAGGTTCAGGCCTTTTGTCATTTACTTTGGGTTGAGATGCTTGGGAGATTTATTAAGGGCCATGTTTAATGATGCATGCCCAGCTCTTTACAAGAGAGTCACTCAAATGTCAAAAACAAATGCTAGAGCAGAGCTGTAAAAACCAATGGGCTGAGTGCTCCCTCTCCCTCCCTCCCCCCCCTTCTCCTTTTCTATTATGGAGAACTGCTCGCTTCACACTTGAGTAAAGATTGGTTAAGCCCTTTCTAGCTTCAATCAAAGTGTCTTTCATTTGTATCTATTTGGAGAATAAGATACTGCTAATTAGGCACTAACAACACGGTCAGGACAAATTAAAGCTACTTTAATGAAGGCAGTTGGTGATGTAGACATCCCACATTTTGTCTGTCTGTGTATTTGTGTGTGCTTCTTGTAGCAATAGGTCAAAGCAGTCAAATCTATCTATCATCTATCATCTATCTATCTATCTATCTATCTATCTATCTATCTATCTATATCTATCATCTATCTATCATCATCTATCTATCATCTATCTTCTTCTATCTATCATCTATCTTCTATCTATCTGTCTGTCTGTCTGTCTATCTATCTGTCTATCTATCTATATCTATCTATCTATCTATCATCTATCTATCTATCTATCTATCTATCTATCTATCTATCTATCATCTATCATCTATCATCTATCTATCTATATCTATCATCTATCTATCATCTATCTATCTATCTATCTATCTATCTATCTATCTATCTATCATCTATCCATCCATCCATCCATCCATCTATCTTTGATCTATCATAGTTTCATCAGGCCTTTCAGATAACCTGCTCCCCCACCCTGCAACAATGGCTGTCCATAAAATAAATTGCAAACAGTTCGGTAAAGAGACAAGAATAAAGAGGGAAGACATCAAATATGGGTTGTAAACTAGGGCTACTGTAATGAATACAATTTATTACCTACTTGAGGAACCAATGTGCAAGAAAAGACTTCAACAAGCTTTGAGTGAATGATATAGGTTAGCCCAACAGTGGCCTGTAAGCCCCTAACAGAGTCCCACAAGCCCTGTGTGCATGCCTTGGGAATCACAATTTACCAGAAAAGTGTCTCAGGGCATTTCCCATTTGTGCCAGCCTGTTCCTTTTCCTGCATATACCTGCATATACCTGCTAAGTTAGCAAGGCAATTAACATACTTACTGAATAGACCTTACTCCTGTAAATGATGCAACCCAACTAAGAGCTTCATTTATAGATATTGATATATTAAAATACATAAAATGTGCATATGAAACCAACCTTTATCATCTTTAAATACTTCCCTTCCTCAACTGTATCTGAGAAATCTACCTCCAGCATCACTGAAATTGAAGTAAATAATTTTCATTAAACAAAGGCTTATTCTCTGGAAAGTGATAAACAAGTAACCTTATTGATTTTCTTTTCATGCATAGCTTAATCTCACAAGGTCTTCAGACAGAAGAATTTGAGAAAACAGCAATTTCTGTTCCAAACTGTCTTTATCACACTCAGCACTGTTTCTGTTCCACTGCAATTTAGCTATGTAATTTAGCTTTGGAACAAAGTTGAAATGTTGTTGTGGGCTGGGGATGTGAGAAAGTTCCAATGAACCCCCCCTCCCCCCAAAAAAGTTGTGAATTGAACAAAATGACATAATTATTTCCACACCATTCATTTCAATGCAAAGGAAGCACAACCGAAAGGGGGATAAGAGAATAAACAAATATGTATCATTTGCAGGCTAAAAACAACAATGGTGAATACCATTTGGCATTTGTTGGATTGATTTCTACTCAATGCATGGGATAAAAAAGCTCAGAACAGCAATTTCTGCTTCTATTTCCATTTTCTTTGGAATTTTCTGGCATCCCTAACAGTCATAAGAATGTTTCAACTTGGTTTCATAGCTCAATTCAATAGGCAAATAGGCCTTTTCCTGGCAGCAGTCATTCCATGAGCCTAAAGCCAAAAACTGTTGCATAGCTAGGGCGTGGGGGGAGGGTGGGGTGTGCTGCAAGGCACTTACCTTGGGGACGGCATGCTGGAGCCCAAGGTGCCACCCAAGTCCCAAAGCAGCGTGGTCTGGGGTTGGACTCACAGGGTGCTGGGCTGCTGCATCTCCCCCACAGCTGCCAGAGGGCAGCTGAGAAGGACACAACTGTCATGCACTGGCCCCATGAGTGGCACTGGGCCCACAGCACACCTGAGCCATGGTGTGTCTCTTGGGAGTGACATGGCGGCTCGGGCACCTGCAGGCACCATGCCACCCGAAAAAGCAGCAAAGGGCTGGCCTCTGCCCACCGCCTCCCCCTCAGCCGCCCTCCAGCTGAGGGCCTGCAGCGCACCCGAGCAGAACCCGGCGGCTTGGGTGCTGGGATTCTGGCAGTGCACGCTGCCCCATGCTGCCCCCAGGTGGCTCACCCTGCCCCCAGGCACAGTGTGTGCATGCAGGGCACACACACCACCCTAGGTGCCCAAGGGGCTAGCTACACCGCTGACCAAAAAGGAAGAGAGGAGAGGAGGGGTCAGTCTGTTAGTGCTGTTAATAGACTGGCAATGTCTCCTTATCTCTTTGTAATGATTCTATCTCACTTGGCCAGCAGAAGGACTTGCAATTAAGAACTGGTACCTGAGATTTATTTCCTCCTTCCTCCAACTCATTTTCCTTTCATGCCATGTATTTTATGTTACAAGGCTGATGGCAGGGAATGTTGTTGCTTTTCCCATAGCATTTTGTAAGTCAAACTGTTTTTGTGGTGGGAATAGGGCTAAGCTAAAGACCAGAGAAAATATTATTTCAATCTATCAATCTATCTTTTCTCTGCTCATCTGACAATGTAATTGGCATGACTGTCTTTCTGCACCCATACCCAGGTTCTCAATCCCAACATTCTTCATCTTTCAGGTGAGATATGTTTTGTCCACTCCTTCTTTAAGTTGGCTTTCCTTGTGACATCAGAGAAGTTGGGGTTGTGGGCAGAAAGCAAAATCTGTCCTATGAGTGCTGAGCATCTGTGACTCTTGGGGGCAGGGATAGAATGGAATGTCCTGTAAGAGAGGCTGCAGACAACAACACACTTCGCCACAGTGTTTTTATGTTGGTTTTGCTTGCAAGCTCTGTTGGAAGAGCATCAGCAGGAGGGGCTCTATTGCATGGACAGGCGGACTCCCCCTAACCCCAGGTGACCCCCGAGTGGAATAACGACTCAAGACAATGTGCTATGGGATTAAAATTGGCCACAACTTTATTAAGTTTCAGATGTAGGGAGACCTTGGCTCAGGCATTGGGCATTTATACTTCCCAGTCCCCAGACGGGGATCTGGGAGACTTCAGGGTTACCCAGAATGTGTGGGGATTGGGCTGGCTCTGGAGAACATATGTTCAAGCAGAGAGCCCGCCCCCCCCCTGTTTTGCCGCCATTGGAGGGGAGAGCAATGACAACCTCTTGGCGTATGGCCAACGCCTTCCCTCAAGACCCCTTTAACGGGGAACTCTGGTATCACCGCTGTAAGGGGGGCGTGGGTCACCGCTTCAGCCCCCCCCCATAGGAAGGTAGACTAAAGGATTCCGCCCAAGGCCTGAAACCGCCCAAGTTGTGATGTTTTGCTACGGGAAAGGCAAAACCTGCCAATGCAAGAAAATTCCTTTCCACCCCTTCAACAGCGACCCTGACATAGCAGCACCTGCCTACTTGTGGAGAAGAGGTTAACCTGCAATAGAAGGCTTAACTGAGGGAGGGGAGGGTGGGAGAAGCTCTGAAGCCGACTGCAGCTTTGCAGGTAAGATTCACCTGTTGTGTGGTAGAACGGCCCCTCCCCTACCTGGTCAATCCCCTGGCAATGCCTCCCTAGGCGGCATTGGGCAATTGGCTGAGGTAGGTGGAGACTTCCAGGTATCCAGCCTGGGGAGGATGAAGGCAGCCTGAACTACCAGGAGTTGCACTGGGGTTGAGGGGGCTGTGCGCGACCATGCAAAAAGTGCCCCAATCTGATGTGGGGAGCGGTCATTCCCAAAGCACCTCAGTATTAGCACACTGCAGTGCCATCATTTCCTCCAACTCCTGTTTGAAAGGTGAAAGATTAGGATGTCTGTCCCTTTAGGAAACACAAAACTGTAATCTGGAGACTGCAAATCAATCAATAGTGTGTATTTCTGAACTGTGAATCCCGCTAAGATGAAAATCACAAAGATCTCTTTGAATACCATGCTAGTGCCAGATGTAAATTTTATGTAAATGTTATGGATTTGGAGCAGTCTTAGGGAGTATAACAAATAGGTCTGATAACAAAACTGTATCCGGCAAAGATTGGTTTATCTCTTGTCTCTAGCTGATTGCTAATAGAAGTCTTTTATGTTCTGAATTCACATCACAAAGCTATTATTTCGACAGGTCCTCCGTGAAATACACTCCAAATATTTTTGTTCCTTAAAGAAAGTAACTTATTGGTGGGGGGGGGGGAGAGATTTATCCTTTGACGTCCTCATAAGTTTCCAACCTATCAAAAGAATGGGGGAAAGCAAAATCAAAAAGACAGCTTTTATCTGATTTTGGATTGTGTTGGCTGTCAGTCACTTTTACAGGGTTTTGTTGCTGTTATTGCTGCTAGTATATTTACCTGTCAACACATACATTTCAGAAGGGAGAGAGAAGGAAACATTAAAAGGATTTCAGATATTTTAAGGTTTACACAACTACATAGTGCAAAAATAGAACTTTTTTGTTGTTTACTCTCTAGTTGCAAATAGCAGCAAGGTGTCGTTTGCATCTTTCTGAAATTAAAAATTAGGTTTTATGGAGAAGATTCCATGAACCACCTAGTCCAACAATATGCCAACAATTGCCATACACATAGTGCTGGGAACTCTGTAAGCAAGACATGGAGATATTTATTTATTTAGGTACCCCTGCCCGTACGGGCCAGTCGTGACCGACTCTAGGGTTGTACGCTCATCTCGCTCTAGAGGCTGGGAGCCGGTGCTGTCTGAAGACACTTCCAGGTCACGTGGCCAGCGTGACGAAGCTGCACTGGCGAGCCAGCACCAGCATCGCACACGGAAACGCCGTTTACCTTCCCTCTATAAAGCAGTCCCTATTTATCTACTTGCACTTAGGGGTGTTTTTGAACTGCTAGGTGGGCAGGAGCTGGGACCAAACGGTGGGAGCTCATCCCGCTGCGGGGATTCGAACCGCCGACCTTACGATCAGCAAGTCCTAGGCACTGAGGTTTTACCCACAGCGCCACCTGCGTCCCCAATTTATTTATTTAGCTGCTATCTATTTAACTCCTATACATACCACCCCAAAGAATGCATAAAATCAATGAAGACACACAACTAGTCACAACAAATCACTAAATAGCAATGACAAATAGCAGGAGCAACTAAACAAGTCAGCTAAGAGGCAGTATGCCTATGAATACCAGTTGCTGGGAATCACAAATGGGGAGTTCACTGTTGAGCTCTGGTTCTGCTGCCAGGCGTCCCATAGGCATAAGACTATTTGCTATGAGAAAAGTTTGATGGACTGGAATTGCCCATTGGCCTGATTCAGCAGGCTCTTCTTATGTCTCTCCTCCTTCAAATAACCACCAAAAGAGGTGTGTCTTAACTAGCAGCTTAAAACTGTAATGACTGCTGCAGTGTGAATTTTAAAGCATATACAGTATGGCTATTCTGCATGCAACTGCTGTAGCAAATGTATTCTTGCTGAGCAGAACCAAGTATCCAAAAGGGCAGTTCAGAGCAAGCTATTGAACGGAACAAACAGATGAGCTGCCCTTTGATCTGCAATACAGATACCATATTTCTTTACCAGACAGAAGAGCATTAAATAATCCTGGAGAAGTAAAATATAACTTCTTTGTCAAATAAAGGCACTGGAATTTGCTTACCTTCATCCAAGTCGGACATGCAGCACAAAGCAATAACAATGGTTTGTGTCACCGATAAAAAACAGATGCAGTCACAGACTGTTGGTTCAGACATGCATGCCTATTGCTGGATGAATGCAGCTGGCCTGGTCTACATGTACATGAATTGGAGATTATAGAGGGGATTTCAATCTGTGGAAGGATGAACCCCAAGCTTTCCTCTTGATGTGCTTGCTTTCTGTTTGCAGAGTGTTTGAAAATGCGTTTGGAGGGGCACCATTGTAGATCTGTGATAGAGCACATGCTCTGAATTCAGAAAGTGCTAGTAACATAGGAGGCAGCCTAAAATCAGATCAGATTCCTTCACACCATCTAGCATAGTATTCTAGATGGTGTGAAGGAATCTGATCTGATTTTAGGCTGCCTGTGGGCAGAATGGTACCCTTAAGGGAATCCCATGTTGTCTGAAAAATCTGAAGTCTTTGAGCCACTCCATCTCCACTATTCCCTTCATCATGAGGTGTTGATGGTGATTGCCCCTCACCTTTAAAATGTGCGTAGAGTTGAATGAGGAAGTTGGAAGAGTGACTTTATCACTGCCCTCTTTAGCTCTATATGCTTTTCGGAGCTCAAATCAGCAACTGTACATACTTTGGAATGATCAACAGGAGGGAAAGGGAGTGTTATGGGAGTGTGTGTGTGTATGGAATGACTGGTGGGAAGAAAATGGGGTGCCCCAGGAGAGAATGATACAATACTCTTGGAATTATGCTCTGCTCCCCACCCCCCACTGGTTCCACCAAAATAAACCATAATCAAATCACAGATCACATCTATCTCCATGGGACAGAACCATAGAAAAGAACATCATAGCTATTGATATAAATTAGTACAAAAGCCACATTCCCACTGACATATCAAGATAATTGGAATAGAGAGTAGCCACTGCCTGTAAGGAGCACTGTAAGCATAGCCTTGCCCAGCTATGGGTCTCTGAAAGGCTTGCAAGTGAGGTATGAAGGTGACAGCTCCTACCCTGTTTTTGAGAAAGTGACAAGGTTCAGTGATAGAGAGCACATGCTTTTTATGCAAAAGGTCCCAAATTGAATATATATATCTACATGTAGGATTCAGAAACTTTGTCTGAAACCTTGGAGAGTTGTTGTCAGTCAGTGTAGACAATACTGACCTAGATAGACCAGGGGTCAGCAAACTTTTTCAGCAGGGGGCTAGTCAACTGTCCCTCAGACCTTATGGGGGGCCAGACTATATTTTTGGGAAAAAATATGAATGTATTCCTATGCCCCACAAATAAGCCAGAGATGCATTTTAAATAAAAGGACACATTCTACTCATGTAAAAACACGCTGATTCCCAGACCGTCCATGGGCTGGATTTAGAAGGTGATTGGGCTGCATCCAGCCCCCGGGCCTTAGTTTGCCTACCCATGAGATAAACTAATGCTGTGTTCTTGTGTTCCTGTGTTCATAGGCAGTTTCTTATTCTCCTAAGAATAAACACCAACATCATGGTATGGGGGAAATTGCAAATATGATTAAACCTTCCCACAATGGTGAAGACGTTTTAGGTGTTCTAACCTTTCCCCCTGCCTTTTCTCTGAAGTTTCACCCCAGATTAAAAGATCTGAATGACTAAAGACACCAGAGGCTGGCACTTTGGCTGACTTAGTTGTTAGGTTGCAAACTTTTAAAAGCCCATTATATTTATGTCAACATCGCTCAACATTCAATGTCATCCAATGCACCAGTATGGCTGCAGTAATTAGGGAGGAAGAAATAATCTGTGGCAAGCTGTAATGGAGAAACAGCAGTAAAGGGAAAATAAACTTTAATTCCACTGGTAAAAAGGAATTGCTAGCTGGTAGTCCCAAGAAGCAAAGGTTAAAAGCACCCTTCCTCCACCTCACTGCTAAATGAAAAAACGAAGTTGGTGAAAGCAACAGTGTTCTTTTGCCATGGAAAAGATCCCACCAAGTTTTTTTTAAGTGACAACGTATGATCATGGTTTCTTTTGTTCTTGTTTTTGTTTTCTGCTCCTCTGCAGACAAGATAAGTATCTTTAAAATGTACTGAAGTAATAAGGTACATGATAATGCAAACCTAATTGTGTTCCTTGAAATTTTGCGAGATTACTTTATCATAATTTATTATGTTTGACTTTGGTACAGAAGTATGTACCTCATCTGTTTAGTTCTAGGTATCCCTCTTGACATGGATGGTCTAAACCACTGAGCCTCTTGGGCTTGCCAATCAGAAGGTCGCTGGTTCGAATCCCTGTACAGGGTGAGCTCCTGTTGCTCGGTCCCAACTCCTGCCAACCTAGCAGCTCGAAAGCATGCCAGTGCAAGTAGATAAATAGGTTCCGCTCCAGTGGGAAGGTAAATGGCATTTATGTACGCTGCCCTGGTTTTGGTGTTCCGTTGTGCCAGAAGTGGCTTAGTCATGCTGGCCACATGACCCAGAAAAACTGTCTGCGGACAAACACCGGCTCCCTTGGCCAGTAAAGCAAGATGAGCGCCGCAACCCCAGAGTCGTCTGCGACTGGACTTAACTGTCAGTGGTCCTTTACCTTTACCTTTTATGTTCTAAATAAAAACATGTAAATAAATAAATATCACAAAAGAAAAGAAAAGGAAGGAAGAAAGGAAGATAATCATGATTCCTTAATTGCATTTATATTCCTTCTTTTCTCCAAGGAGTGAAAGGCAGCATGCTCCACTCATATTTTATCTCACAAAAATAATTAGGGTGACTTAAAAGATGGTGACGGGGACGCAGGTGGCGCTGTGGGTTAAAGCCTCAGTGCCTAGGACTTGCCGATCGAAAGGTCGGCGGTTCAAATCCCTGCGGCGGGGTGCGCTCCCGCTGCTCGGTCCCAGCGCCTGCCAACCTAGCAGTTCGAAAGCACCTCCGGGTGCAAGTAGATAAATAGGGACCGCTTACCAGCGGGAAGGTAAATGGCGTTTCCGTGTGCGGCTCTGGCTCGCCAGAGCAGCGATGTCACGCTGGCCACGTGACCCGGAAGTGTCTCCGGACAGCGCTGGCCCCTGGCCTCTTAAGTGAGATGGGCGCACAACCCCAGAGTCTGTCAAGACTGGCCCGTACGGGCAGGGGTACCTTTACCTTTTTAAAAGATGGTGACTGGTCCAAGTTCATCACAGCGTTATGTACATATTCTAGTACTTTAACTCATGGGCTGCCAATACATGGTCCTCCGGATCATATTAGACTACAGGATGGAAGTTTAAGCCTTCCAAATTTCAGTTTGTCTCAATTTCTCAATTTAAAATCTTGAGTTTAGTTCATCATCTTTCCACATCAGCTTAAAAGTATTTTTTTTAAAAAAAAACCATCCTCATGAAAATTCCTTAGCATTTTAGTGCACATTTCTCCTAATGTACATATTTTTATTTGGAATTTTGTCTGCTATACACGTTTTTCAAGTAATTTTCCTGAATATAATGCATTAGACTATATCATTTTAACTCCTATGTGAATTTTAATGCACCATTACTTTATTACATGCATTTCCTATTGTGGAGAACTGCAGAACTGGGAAAAGTGCAGATTTCAAAGGGTAGTTGCAGCCCCCCCATATTTCATTTTGGTAATTCAAACTAGCTAAGTTCACATTAAAATGCAAACCAAACCAAAAAATTTCCCGATCCCTGATAGCCATTGATCAAGATGTCTGAATACAAATTTTGCAAGCAGAGACACAAGTTTGAAAGAAACGGGGTCTGTAAAATGCACATGTACAGTCGGTCTTCCTTCGTTACACATGCTGTCTGCCATGTAAATGAACTGATAAGATTGTTGTATTAACATTTTACAAGACTATTTGATTACTCAAGGGACCCCAGGAGACCAGCGAGAAGCACAATTTCATATTGGATGCCCCGGGAAAATACTAACACACCTGCACGGAAATTAATGTGTTGCAGCTTTTTTGCTCCATCTTTATTTCCCCATTTATTTTTACAACTAATATCCTATGAAAATAGAGTCAGTTCTTTCAAGGCACTTTGGGACAGTATTAACAAAAAGAACAAAAATGAATAACCTTAAACGAGAATCAAATATAATCAGAATCTCAACCAAGTGGGCTTGTTGCAAGTAAAGAGGTAATATTTATAACTCAGTGTAAAAAACAATGGGTGGGAGGGGAGGGCAATGCATTCTGGTGAGGTTTGTGTCACATTGATACAAACTTAAAATGGAATTCTGCAAAATTAAGCTAGCACAACATTGTTGGTTCTGACTTTTGATGCAAAAGGACAGGTTAATCTTTGAACTTGCATTGTAACTAGATTGGCAATGGTTTCAGTTCTGGCTGAATGTTTCAAAATCTTTGCGTGGTGCTGGCTAGTTCAGTGTATAGAACAGCAGATTTGAAGCTAGGAGAACTATGTTGGAATCCTTGTACAGTACACCCAACATACAGGGAGGTCCTGTTTTTAAACAGCTAGCCCATTTCTTTCCAGACCCAATTTAATGCATTCACATTGATGTGTCCTAAATGGCAGCCAGGAGTGAGCCAGCAGTAAATCACATCAGGCAAGTTTTTGGTGTCTTTATTAGCAAAAACACATCTGCACAAACTTGGTGGAGTGCCAGGCCTAATGAGCACAGCAACTCATCTCTAATAGATCTTACCCCCATGAAGCAGTTGCTGAAGGTCCCCACCACCCCAGAGCTGCCTCTCCAGAGTCCCATCCTCTCCAGGGTTTTTCCCAAGCAATTGTAGACTGTGTATGTTGCAGCCAATCTCTCTTCTGCCCTTTTCATGCCTCTTCTGGTTCTGGGAGACAAGGCGGGAGAGGAGCTTGTCACAGCAGGAGAGGGAGATACCTGTGACTCTTCCCCACTCTAGCTTATCCCTGCCTCTTGGCCTTCCTCCTTCCCTGCTACAGCTTCTGCCTCTAATTTTGGACTACTCTCTGCCAGAGATTTTCTCAGCTCACTAAACCCTGTTATTCCTTCTTCTTCTCACAAGTCCTCTTCACAGTTTTCCCCCTCATCTCCCAGTGACCACTCATCATTGTGTTGCCACTCTGGGCTGTGAGCCTTCTTCCCTTGGTAGGTTCCCATTTGATTCCTCTGTGACCAACCAGTCTATGACAATGACTTAGGTGCCAAATATCTGAAAGACAGCCTGAGATTCATAGAATCATAGAGTTGGAAGGGACCCTGAAGGACATCAAGTGCAGAAACAACCCAGAGGCTATTAAGAAGAAAAATGATAACAACAAGAAGACTGGAAGATGGGATTTGTGAACATCAAAAGCAGTAGAAATATGAGATGATTGGACCCTTACTGAGCTCGAAATATGGGAACCCCTAACAAAGATTTTTAAAATTTAGCAAAATATTCGGATTCTGTAATATGTATTGGTATAATTTGGAATAATTAATGTGATTTGATTGGATTGTTAAATGGAAAATTTAATAAAAATTATTATAAAAAAGAAGGACATCAAGTGCAACTAAAGCACCCATGGCAGATGGCCATCTAACCTCTGCTTAAAAACTTGCCATGAAGGGAGTACACCACCTCCAAAAGAAGTCCGTTCCACTGGTGAACAGCTCTTATAATCAGAAAGGTCTTCCATTTGTTTAGTCAGAATCTCTTGTCTTATAACTTGAAGCCATTTTTAGGTTCCTACCCTTCAGAGCAGGAGAAAACAATCTTGCTCCTTCGTCCATGTGGCATCCCTTTAGATATTTGAAGATGACTATCATATCTTATCTTAGTTTCTTCTTTTCCAGGCTAAATATATGAAATCCCTCATCTTGAATCCCAGTTTAGTCTTCTGTGGCATTAGCCACCCCTCCCACTTTAGTGTCATCTGCAAATTTGATGAGGACCCCTTCAATTACTTCATCCAAATTGTTCCATTGTCTTGGGTATTAAGATCAGCTGAGGAGGCCCTCCAAAGCACAAGAAATGATGACCCTGAAGAGAACATTCTCTGTAGCATCCTTTGAAATGCAGATTTCTCTCACTGATCTGCTGTGTGCAGGGTTGGCTGGAATAAATAGCTGGCAAGCGGACCTGAGTGAAGCCTGCTTCATCCAGGGTTGCTCCTCAATCCATGCCCCCTAGGCCATTGCAGATGGGCTTGTTTGAATTAGAGAAGTTGGCAGAACCCGTGAGCCCCCTCGGCAGCTGAGGGGGATGCAGAAACAGCCAGAAAATGGTGTGGTGCAGTGAAGCAACCTGGAGGAGGCGCTGTGGCAGGCCTTCAACCGCCTCTCACTGCAAAGCATGGTAAGTGGCTATTGTCAGTGTATAATTTCTACGTAATGCTGAAGATGTAAATTTTTGGGTTGGATATTCAGACTTGAGAGAGATATTTTTAGGACCTGCCCTATTCTTAATGATTTTAATATAATTTTTCTTATTTATATTGTTGTAACCTTCCCTCAAACCTTATGATGAACTCTTGGCAAAAAATTAAGTAAACAACAACCTACCGCACCAGTGTTGAAATGGCTCCACACTTTTTGTTTCCATTTCATAGTACAGTTCAAATTGCTAATTTTAGCCTTTAAAGTGCTATATGAAGCTTTTGACTTTCAGGGCTCTCTTGAAGATGTATTTATACTGACAGGCCTATGTAGCTTTTTTTTCATTTTAATGTTTATTTGTATTGTTTTTAATTGTGTTTTATGTTTTAGTATTGCGGTTCACCCTGATATTTTATGATACAGCAGCACAGAATTACTTTAATAAAAATAAATACTACTGGAGAAAATTGCTTGCAAAAACATGCCGATTAGGAGAAATATGCATTAAAATGCTGACAAATTTTCATGAGGCCTTTCTCTGTCTCTTTGCAAAACTAATGCGGAAATGTAGCAAACTGAATGTAGGATTGGAATAATGAGAATCTGAGAGAAACGGAGACTGACAGATTGGCCATCCCTAGTCAGGACCAAAGAATAACCAAAACAGAGGAAGCAAACCAGAGTTCAGGGAAACCCTTTTGCTTCAAGCAAGCCTCCTGCAGAACAGAAAGCCCTTTCATACTGCTTACACTTTTTCCTGCTCAGAAGGATCACATCATCAGCCTGGCTGAGCAAAACCAGTCTAGGGCCTGAAGATACATCACTGAAAAGCTGTGTCTTGCAGTTCAAATGTTCCCCATGCAGTATAGCTGTCCAGAGATGCCAGGAGTTCCTGAGAGGTGACCTCTGAAAAAAAAATTAGCTTCTCTCTCTGCCTTCTGCCCTACCAGTCCCAATGGACACCAGCCACCATTGTGTAAGTAGCTTGCCTCACAAAAGGAGGAGGGAGTTTTCAGTCTTTCTGGAACAGCATATCTATGTATCTGTGGAGCAAACTTGTCAAATCAGTTTGGCATGGCAAATCAAGAGATGGAAAGCATATGTGCACTCAGGGAGTCCAAGGGAGAACATTATTCAAAGGAATTGTTATTGATAACAAACATGCAAGGAAATCTTTCAACATCAAACATCACAGCCTTGCATTTGGTTGTGGTTTTTTTCTCCCCCCCTTTTTTTAAAAAAGTCTGAATATATTGAAGGAAAGGTTAGTGCTATGCTCTCTGTCGCAGTTAATATGTTTCTCATAACCATGACTCCATAGATAAATTTTACAAAGTGCAACAAGAAAACCCAGTCCTTTCAAATAAACAGTTTTCATTTTTTGTTGCATGATTAGATTTACAAAATATGCATCTCCTTTGTTGCATTCCAAAACAATAAAGAAGGTGTATATTTTGTAAGTGTGTGTGTGTGTGTGTGTGTGTGTGTGTGTGTGTGTGTTTCAATCACATACAAATGATTTCAAAGCATTCTTATCCACTTTGGCACAGCTTTAGTTTATTTTTGCATCACATCAAACAATATTATCTTCCCTTTTAGATACAAAACTCAGTGTGGATGTTGAAGGAAATGGTATGCAAGGGGGAGGAAGGAGAAGGCGCTGAAAACATATCACCTGCTTTCCATTCTTGAAAGCAATAGATCTGGATGGCAAAGAAAGACAGCGCAGGATGGAACCAGAAAGTCATAAGTGTTCTTATTTCACTCTATGGAAATTGGATGAAATCTATTTCTGGTGCATGGACATTGGTGGTTTAAAGCTGATTTAATGCTCTTTCCACGTATGTCACAAAGTGATGTATTAAAGATTATTATTATATTGACATTATTTACCTACCCTTCACCTTAAGGTCCCAGATTGCAACATTAAGACACCATATTAAAAACAGCTTAAAGTGATTTAGAATCACAAAAATAAGATGAGTCCTATCTATATCTATATCACCTATATCTATCTATATCTATATCATCTGTTTCTATTTCTATATCTATATCTATACCTCAAGTGTCAAAAACCAGGATAAGGAGAGGCATCTTTAGCACACACCGGAAGATGTATAATGAAAGGACAAGGCACATATAATAAAAACAGGGTGTGGCTTTTTTGTTTTGTTTTTTTAAAAAACAGTTTTAAAGAGCAAGTTTGCAGAAGATTTTTTTAAAAAACAAACAAACCAGTACTAAATGGAAACTCAATATCTACCAAATCAGAGCCTACAATGCATATTGTAGTGGGTGGTGGTTTGTATTTTCTGTTGTTTATATTCAATAAAAGTTTATTCTTTTTTAAAAAGATGAATACTTGTGAAAGGTGTCTCAAGGTGATTATTTGTGGTGGAGAGCCTGGTATACTGGTGTTCTGAATTATACAGGGTTCCAAATTATGTGAGGAAAATCCATGGGTACTGATGTCTTCCCCATTGCAGGCAGACAATTTGAACATGTGGAGGATAATGAGGGTGGAGATGGAAGTCAGGAGAGAGAAGGACATGATACTCTTGAAATTGCACTTCTTTTTTCATTGTTTCCACAAAAATAAACCATCATCAAATCGCAGAGGTTCCTGCATTGCAGGCGCTAGATGAAACTTGAGGTCCCTTCCAACTCTTCAATTCTATGGTTCCATCTATCTTCATAAAACAATAATAACCACTGATAGAAATTAACAATCTCTCACTTTTTAAAGCCAAGTAAGTCCATTGCTAATCACCATATAGAGAGAATTGGAACAGAAAACAGCCATTGCCTGTAAGAAGGATGAAGTTGTTTTGGGGAAAGCTGTGCCTTCTCCAGCCAGGTTCTTCTGGAAAGCTTACAAGCAAGATATGAAGGTAACAACTCCCTGCTTCTTGGGGAAGGAACATCGTTTGGTGGCAGAATGCATGTTGTTAATGCCAAAGGTCCCAAATTCAATCCCTACATCTCCAGCTAAGGCTCAGAAAATGTTGTATCTGAAACCTTGGGAAGTTACTGTCAGTCAGTTCAGACAATGCTGGCCTAGATAAACCAATGACTTCCTTAATTCCTGTGTTCATAGGCAGCTTCATATTTTCCTAAGAAGATAAGGTTAAACCTGCCCACACTGGTGAAGACATTTTAGACATTCTAAACTTTCCAGCTGCCTTTTCCTTGAGGTTTAGCCCCAGATTAAAAGGTCTGTGTGACTAAAAGACTCCAGAGGCTGGCACTTTGGCTGACATAGTTGTTGGGTTGTAAACTTTTAAAAGCCCATTATATTTATGTCAATGTCGCTCTACATTCAATGTCATCCAATACAGCAGTATGGCTGCAGTAATTAGGGAGAAAGAAATAATATGTGGCAAGCTGTAATGGAGAAACAGCAGTTGAAAAAACCCCCAGAAGTTTATTTCCACTGTTGAAAAGGAATTACTTGCTCTAAGTCCCAAGAAGAAAAGGTTAAAGCTATCTTTCCATTACTCCACTGCTAAATGAACAGCTGAAATTGGTGCAAAGCAAGGGTATTTGTTCACCATGGAAAAGATGTTGTTGTGTTGTTTCTCAGTGACAAAATATGATCATGATTTCTTAATTGCATTTATATTCCACCTTTCCTTCAAGGAGTGAAAGGCAATATATGCCACCCATGCTTTATATTCAAAACAATGCTTAGGTTAGCTTAAGAAATGGTGTCTGGTCCAAGTTCATTGTGGAGTGAGATTGTGAACTCTGGACTTCCCAATCATATTGCAGTACTTTTACTTCAGGGGCAGTCAGTGTGGCAGTGTCCAGATCACATTAGGCTATATTGTCCATGATGGCAATATCATCACATACTTAGAAATACTTAAAGAGAAGAGAGCCCAGGATGGATGGGAGTTTTTTTTTTTAAAGGTGAACTACTGAAGGCACAAAGGAAGACAACTCCCAACAAGAAAGAAAAGTGAGAGGCATCTAAAGAAACTGGTGTGGCTGCCTCTTGTCTTCACCCAAAAGAAAAGCAGTGCACAACTGGTGGTAATGGTGGGGTGGGAGTTATATTCCAAACTAAGAAGGAGGGAGTTATATTCCAAACTAAGAAAAGAGGCGGTAAGGGAACACCTAGCTACTTTAAATGCATTCAAATCTGAGCTGCACTCAAGGGTACTAAAGGAGCTTGCAGATGTAGTCTCAGTACCCCTGTCTATAATCTTTGCGAATTTTTGGAGAACAGATCACAGAGAACAGATTTGGAGAACAGATTAGAGTTGCTAACTGTCCTGTACAATACAAGATTGCCCCATTGTAAAATGCTATACTCAATACAGGATGCAGTTTGTCCTGTATTTCTGCTCTGCTGCTTTTGCTGCTTCTCTGCACCCTCCTCTCTGCCAGGTTAGGGATCCTCTCCAAATACCCACCCCCCATTCCTACAGGGAAGGCTGGCTTGGCTGGAGAAACTTGCCTCTTGCTTCTTTCCTTTCTTTTCCCCCTCTTTCCTTACTCCCTCTCCTCATCCTGCCCCCAAAGAGGAGCAAACCAGGGCAAGGCTTTCGTGATGTTGCTTCTAGCTGCATGCAGCTTCGGCAGGGGTAAGACAGCCACCCACAGAGCTGCTGCCTGAGATTGCCAGGCCCCATCCCACATTGGTTTCTCAATTAATTGCTTCTAAGTTTCCATTCATTTGTTTGGCATCTTTTGGAAAATAATAGTCTATGCCACCATTGTCTTATTAACAGGTTCTTAGAAATAGGCAGGTAGGAGATAGCTAAATAGATCTGATTGCATGTTTGCATGCAACTAATTATTTTCGAAGACTCTGCATACTTTGCAGGTGTCCTTGAGAAATGAAAATAAATATCTGAACTATTAATATTTTTCTTTTAAAAAAACCCAAAAACTTTCTTCTGAGTTCGCCTTTGAATAACTGGGGGGGGGGGATTTCCATTCTACTTCAACCCCTCCATCCAAAATACACCTTGTGCTTGCACAATGCCTTTCGATCAAACTCATTTGTAATGAGCCCACCTGCTCATTCTGTTTCATTAAATCACAGAATAATCTATTCACAGGAGTTGTATTATTCCCAAAATAGAAAGAGTTATTAAAAGTGGGGAGAGAACATAATTGCAGGTTCTTAATTGGTATTGCTATTGGTTATTGTTATTGGGATGTAGTGGGAAGTAGAATACAATGACTTAGTTTGACATTTTTTTTGAAAGTTGATCGTTTTGAACATTATTTCTTTTATGAAAAATAATAGCCAAAATAATTCTGACTCTCTCGAGCTCTCTGGGGGCACAATCATATTGTGATGGAGCCCTGTTGCACTTACTGACAGGAGAGAAAACCCTTGTAAAAGATTTTCAAGACATCCAAGGACAAAGTACACATTATGATAAATGTGTTTTTGGAAAGCTTGCTTAAACTGGATTATTGTAATGTACTTTGTGTAGGGCAGCCCTTGAAGACAAACCAGAAATCTTGACCGATCCAAAACACAGCAGCTAGGTTATTGTCTAGACCAGAATTCTATTTAGAGCTCACAAAATTCCTGTTTTCAATCAGCTGAATTTGCTGCTAATTTGTTCCAGACTCCAATTTAAGGTATTAGTGTTTAAAGCCCTCAATGACTTCAGTTCTAAATATCTGAATGATATCTCCTTCCTTGCAGACCCTCTTGAGTGTTAAGATCAATGGAGATAGCCCTCTTGATAACTCCACTGTCCTAAAAATTTGGGTGGTGTTAGCCCAGGAGAGGTCATTCTCTGTGGCAGCTAAGAAATTCCTTCCCCACAGAGGTGTCTCCAGCATCTTTCTAAGTTATCTTCACAACAACTGTGTAAGGTGAGAAATTGTCAGTGGCCCAAGGTCACCTACTGAGTTTCATGACTGAGTGAGGATGTAATCCCATGTCTCCTAGGTTCTACTCAAGCACTCTAACACACCAAACAGGCTTTCAATTTGTTTTTAAATCATTTTGTTGAATGGTTAACACAAAACAAAACTTTAGACATAGCTCAAGCTACATTTGCCACAATTAAAAATAACTTCTAAAGAAAGTTCTACATTTTATCCTAGAATTTCAAAGAAAGGTTCCCCAAAGTGCTTCGTTTTTCTACTGAAAATCAATAAATCCATATCCTACTCACGTTGGCTAAACTTGTCAAACCTTTTCTCCCCCTTCCCTTGGAAAAACTGTATTTACAGAGAGAAAAATGGGAAGATTTGCCTTTTGACAAATGCATCTTTAATACCTTTTTTGACTTGCAAAATGAAACCAAACACCTTGGCTCCCATGTATCTTGTGAAGTTCTCTGACACTTTGAAGTCCTTTGATCATTTCCTTTCGTTTGTCACACTCAGGTCTAAAGAGCAGACAGGCAGACTATGTTGTAGGGTTTGATGATAGAAATGCAGATTTGACCCAAGGGGTTCTCTCTCTCTCTCTCTCTCTCTCTCTCTCTCTCACACACACACACACACACACACACACTGGACTTGGATCAGGTCCTGTATGCCATAGGAACATGGGAAGTTACTTTATACTGACTCAAACCACTGGTTCATGTGACTCACTTTGGTTTACTCTTAATTGCCAGACCTATCTGGACTTGTTTGGGGTTGAATCTGGGATCTTCTGCATGTGAGACACATGCTGTACCATTGAGCTACTGACTTTCCTTATCTGATTCACTAAGCCAGAGGTAGAATATTCTCTACAGGTGGCTATGTAGCCTGCACTTACAATGAGGGAAAGCACCCCACCCCAGGTATTTTAATTAGTTTCTCTATTGCACTGTTCTGACCATGTTCAGTGAAAACAGGGCCAGCCCTACCATGAGGTGGAATGTAGCAATCACCTCAATCAATTGCCGTGGAGAGTGCTATCCTGTTGCCAGCATTGAAGTTGCATTCAACTACCACTCCAGTAAAGGCAAAGGGACCCCTGACCGTTAGGTCCAGCCGCAGACGACTCTGGGGTTGCGGCGCTCATCTCGCTTTACTGGCCAAGGGAGCCGGTGTACAGCTTCCGGGTCAGTGGCCAGCATGACTAAGCCGCTTCTGGCAAACCAGAGCAGCACACGGAAATGCCGTTTACCTTCCCACCAGAGCGGTACCTATTTATCTACTTGCACTTTGACGTGCTTTCGAACTGCTGGGCTGGCAGGAGCAGGGACCAAGCAATGGGAGCTCATCCCGTTGTGGGGATTTGAACTGCCGACCTTCTGATCAGCAAATCCTAGGCTCTGTGGTTTAACCCACAGCGCCACCCGCGTCCCTTCAACCACTCCAGTTGAAGCTTCTGCAAATGGAGTGGGGAAAAGCATCAACTTGCTCTTTGTCTTGGGGGGCCAAATAAAAACAGAAGAAGAGCCTGCTGGAGCCTATGGCTCATTGGGTCCAACATTCCGTTCTCGTAGTTAACAACTAGATGCTTGTGGGAAGCCCACAAGTAACAGCTGAGGTGGGCTTTAATGAAACGGCTAACATATTGGCTAAGTTAAGCAGGGTCCGGTATGTTTTCAAATTGGATGAGAGACAATGTGTTGAGATGCCCGCATTGGAGGAGTTGAACAAGATTACCCTTGGGGTCCCTTCCAACTCTAGATAAATTTATTGTCATTGTCCGTATATACACAGTATACACAACAACGAAAATCAAACACCCAAGACCGGATTCACATACACATAGAGTTCTATAATTCTATGATTCTTTGAACCTGAATGCAAGAGCACTATGCCCTCCTGCATTTTCCAGCAACTGGTGTTCAGAAGCATACAGCCTCTCACTGAGGCACCGTGGAGGAAGAGCATAGTTATGTGACTAGTACCCATTGATAGCATTATCCTTCATTACTATCATGGGCTGAGCCTGAACTGAAACATACCTTCCTGGAAATATTTTACATCTGCATCTGCCATCTGCAGAAGCAGAAAGCCTTTACCTCACTGACAGCAAACATGATGGCCTCCAGATGTTGTTGAAGTTCAACTCACATCGGCTGCAGCAAGCAAGCATGGTGGGAGTTGTTGTCCAACAACATCTGGAGGGCACCATGTTAGACACACCTGTAGCATCCTTGCCTTTGTGTCAGCTGTGAAGGTATTTGAATGGAGCTGTCATGTCTTTTCCCCAGTTTACTCTCTATACACACAGGACTCTTGGAAATCTCCACAGATGTTTTGCCAAGTAGGAACACCTTTCAGATTCACCTCACATTTCACTGCAGGTGCAATTTGCTGGCAACTCAAGTTATGTTTTTAAGTAGGTTCAGCCAGATAGAATGAGCAGGAGGACTATATAGATGTGTGTGCATGTATGTATCAGTGTTTGTTTTCATCTGTAATGTTGCCATAATATATGAGGAAGTTTTTATCTAGTAAACCTTCAATTGTGTGTGTGTGTGTGTGTGTGTGTGTGTGTGTTTGTACTTTCTTGGTCTCCTGGGACTAAAAGCAACACAATTTCATCCTACTCAGGAGAGAATTGAGATGCATCTGATTGCATTATGCTGGTATTGCAGTTGCAATATTAATGAGTGAATGTTTCCCTGGAGACATCAGTTTAGATCTGAGGGAAAGGGACAGGAATAAGAGAAAAATTGGTGCCACCCCAACTCTTTAAAAAAGTCAGCAAATGCCCTGTTTTACAAATAAAACTGTTTGAGAGTCTGACTGCCGCAGGAGATACTGTGTTATTTCAGAACACTGAATATCACTTCAAAACCTTGATTTCGAATTGTCAGCCTCCCCATTTTTGTACAGTGGTGCCCCGCAAGACGAACGCCTCGCAAGACGAAAAACCCGCTAGACGAAAGGGTTTTCCGTTTTTGGAGGCGCTTCGCTAAACGAATTTCTCTATGGGGTTGCTTCGCAAGACGAAAAAATCTTGCGAGTTCCCGCGTTTTTTTCTCGCTTTTTTCTGCCCTTTCCCTAAGCGCTAAGCCGCTTCTCAGCTGTTCCGCTGATAAGCCACTTCTCAGCTGATCGCTAAAAGCCGCTAGACCGCTAATAGCGCTAATCCGCTAAGCTGTCAATGGGCTTGCTTCGCAAGACGAAAAAACCGCTAGACGAAGAGAATCACGGAACGGATTAATTTCGTCTTGCGAGGCACCACTGTATTCAGTTTTTCAGAGATGGATCATGGGAGTCTTTTACTCCTGGTGGATAGCATGTCTTTTATTATTATTATTTTAATCATTTTTTCAATACAAACATCAACTGCAAAAGACACATACAACAAAAACCATAATAACAATAATAACACAATTTGACGATTCAGATTTGAATACAGTGATATACCTATGACGACACCTTTTTAAACAATATTTTCCCACCTTTGTCTTTTGGGTAATTTCTCCCCAGATATGAATCCTGATAGGGTGCCACCAGAGGTGAGTGTCTGTTAGCATCTGACTATTGTATCTGTATGTATGAGTGGGTGGAGTTTTAAGCCTTACTGATGACAACAACAACAAAAGCCCTTAGCCTTCTCTTGCAGTGTGTGTGTGGGGGGGGGATAAATAAAAGGCAGTTTTAAATATACTTCTCCAAAGCCCAGATGACACAGGACACAGTAGAACCTTGTTAAAATATCCTTATGACACAATGGGTAGCTTAATACCATGCAGTCTTGACAGATGGATAATATTTTAGTGAGAAATTCCAGAGAAAACCAATGAATCCTGTTGCCAATATATATTACAAATGTCTCGGGTGGGGTGGGGTGGAAAGCAAGATTTAAAAGGGTTGTCAATAAATCACAAGCAGAGGTTTATTAAAAAATAATAATTAAAGAGTCGGTCTAACTTACTGAGAAGAGTCGTGGGCTTCATAACATATTAAGATTGCCCTGTAGAGGAAATGTGGTCATTAGCATGGTTTTAAGGGAGACAATTGGTTGGGGGCTGATGCCCCATGTTTTTCTGGCAATCTGAGACTACCAAAAAAACAAACCCAAACCAAACTTCTTCCTTAGATGAAGTACAGTGTGAACCAATGGTGAAATAACCCATATCTCTAAGATGCAATGTCAAAAGAGTCCATTTGAATTGTACTTAGATGATGGTTTCATCTTTCTAGTAGATGTAAATTCCAGTTACAAAGCTCTAGCCAGTCAAACTAGGGATGGAAGGATCTGGCACTTTCAGTGCCCCCTTTTTTCTAATTTTCCCAGTCTTAAATGCAGTTCTCCACATTTTGCATCAATATGCTTCTTTCTTCTTTCTTTTTAGAAAAAGTCTGTGTGTAAAATCGCCAGCATTTTACTGTGAGTTTCTCCTAACAGGCACATGTTTATATGCAGTTTTAACTAATGTTTATATATTCTGGCAAGAGATATTCCCTAATATACATTTTGTGTGTAATTCCCACCAATACATACTTTTTAAGGCACACTTTCTCCTAACATATGCATTTTGTTTCTGTAAACATTGGCTGTGGATTACATAGGAATTTTTTTTAAAAGTGCAAATTTTGAAGTGGAGCTCAATTTTTTCTATGCAATCCGCCAACCAAAGTTTACCTTTTTAAAAAAATATGTTAGAGGAAAGTGTGCAAATCTGATAGCTTTGGATTTAAATGAGACCTGAACCTAATTTCTCTCCCATCCTTAGTTCAGGCCAATTTCCTCCCCACCCCTGCCCTGAGCAAACCATATATTTGATTTGTTTTTTTGGGGTCTGCAAAAAGATGCAGCAGGGGAACATCAAAGCTAAAATGCTGAGGAAACTATCAATGTTCTGTCAGTTGAAACAATTTAAAGAGAAGACTTAATGGGAGACAAAATAAAAGGAGACAGCCATTTACAGTTAAGAATGAGGAAAAATGTTTTCGATATAGAGAATACAGACTTGAGTAAACATAGGATCATAAAATTATAAAGTTAAGTGTTCCAATTTTTGTGTAATCTGTAGGAAGATGATGACTGCTGTTTTTATTATTGACATAAACAATAAAAGAACACCATGTTGAAACAGAGTCCCATGCAGAACTCTCATTTTTTGTGTCAATTTTTCCATGAAGGCCATAAACCACACCTTATGGTGCCAGTATGTTACAATAAAGGTAAAGGGACCCCTGACCATTAGGTCCAGTCATGGACATCTCTGGGGTAGTGGCTCTCATATCGCTTTATTGGCTGAGGGAGCCAGCGTACAGCTTCCGGGTCTTTTGGCCAGCATGATTAAGCCGCTTCTGATAAACCAGAGCAGCGCATGGAAACACCGTTTACCTTCCCACTGGAGAGGTACCTATTTATCTACTTGTACTTTGACATGCTTTCAAACTGCTAGGTTGGCAGGAGCAGGGACCGAGCAACAGGAGCTCACCCCGTTGTGGGGATTCGAACCTCCGACCTTCTGATCAGCAAGCCCTAGGCTCTGTGGTTTAACCCACAGCACCACCTGTGTCCCTCCAAGTATGTTACAGTTGTTGTTGTTTAGTCGTTTAGTCATGTCCGACTCTTCGTGACCCCATGGACCAGAGCATGCCAGGCACTCCTGTCTTCTACTGCCTTCCGCAGTTTGGTCAGATTCATGTTTGTAGCTTCAAGAACACCGTCCAACCATCTCATCCTCTGTCGTCCCCTTCTCCTTGTGCCCTCCATCTTTCCCAACATCAGGGTCTTTTCCAGGGCGTGTTACAGTAGCACCACACAAATCTTTACAGCGTTTTTAGAAACACATAAAAATGAACATAGCTAAAGGGAACTGAACTCTTCTGGACTCATTGCAACCACAGCCACATTTAGCTCAGTGGTAGAGCATGTACTTTGCATGCAGGAAGTCTGTAGTTCAGTCCCTGGTGTCTTCAGGTAGGTCTGCATCTTTGGAGAAGGGCCATAGCTCTGTGCCTGAAACACTGGAGATTTGCTACCAGCCAGTGTAGACAGCAGACTGATGAACCTGTGCTCTGATCCTGTATATGGTTGCTTCCTGTGCTAATATTAAAAGTGGATCCACATTCACCCTGTCATATGTTTATAGGTTCCCAATTCAGATGTTTCAGGAAAAAGGCTGAGGTGAGAGGAGGTCAAAGCAGATCGGAGATTGATGAGCTGAGGAAATCTTACCCCAAACAGAACAAGGTAGGGTATTATAGGTCAGAGGGGATTCTTGCATCCTTTCAAATCCTGTTGGATCCACAACTGCAGCAAATCTCTGTAACAGTTCATGATGGATGCCGATGTGCAGAAATAATATCATGTCCTCACATGTACACAGAAACCCATTTTGCTGGTGCACAATGAGTAAGGTGCTGAGCAGCCGCTGAAACTATCTCCCAACTTACCTCAAGATGTCCCAGTTAACAGAAGACTTCCCTCTCAGCACTTTACAGGATCAGGTCCTAACACTGCAGCTTGCCACCTGTCTAACTTGATAGAGGTTCAAGATGGCATCTTCTTGCCTCATCAACTCTCCATCTGCTCTGTGCTCTTCTCTGAAAACATCTCTTTTTCTGCATTCATTTATCTTTCCTTCAAAATATTAATTATGTCTTCTGCTTCCTGTTCCCCAAGTGGCTCGAGCCTCAAAGGAACTCTCATAAAAATAAGTTTCCTTTGGGGTAGATGGCACAAGAAGCTTCTGATGTCTTTAAAAAAAACCCAACCAATTACAGGTAAAAGTACAGGCCACACATTTATTATGGCACACAAATATGTTGCAGGTTTTCTGCACGTACAAAGGCAAAAAGTATTAAGGACAGCAGTGAAGGTTAATCACACAGTTACACTAAAACACTTTATATTAGGAATGGACAGATGAGCCTTGTGTTTGCCCAAATGTGTGACCAAATGTGTGTGTGTGGGGGGGAATCAGCTGAATTAATAACAGACTTTCACACAATGCCTTGCTGTCAGGACCAACCAAACTATTTAGGCATCACCTTATACCAGCTGCCAGTCCTCCTGAGATAAAGAGATAGGATGGGATGGAGAACTATATCCCTCCTGCCAATCCAGTCAACAGCCAAAGAACTAAAAAAGCAAATTCCTACTTGGACCACGAGTGAGTGGCTGCTCTTAGACAGTAGAGTAGTGAGTGCTGAGGCAACTCATGCATGGCCATTGAGGAGCATAGCATAGGGTTGCCATATATCCGGAATTTCCTAGACATAGCCCAGATTCGACTGTTGGAAACAGTGTCTGGGTAGCAATTGCTGAAATGTCCGGATGCATGGCACCTATGTCAAAAGTGTATTTTTTTGCAAAAAAAGTGTAATTCCCCCCCCCCTTAAAAATAGCTTAGCAACTTTGGAGGTGGGGGGAAGTCAACAACTTTGCCCCCCCCCCTAAGAAAGCTTCATTAAATAGCTCAACAACTTTTGTGGTCGCATTTTCACTTTTTGAAATATGGCTATCCTAGCATAGCAGCATTGGGGGACAGCAGGGTGGGAACAGTTGCTGTGGTTCAGGGTAGGGAGAGGCATGGTGTGGAATGTGGGGCAGGCCAGGTAAGTGGTACACAGACAGGTAACTTGGGGGATCTTAGTTGTCCTATCAGCTGGCCCTTGGGTCTGTGGCTGCTGTTGTTTTATGCCAGATCAGCTCAGAGTAAGACGCCCCTCATTCATGATCTGATTGTATCAGATACAGAGTGCTACAGATCTGGTCTGTATCACAGAGACTTGGGTGAGTGACCAATGTGGATCTGGTCCCTTCCAGCTGTGCCCACTGTGGTACTCAGTGCAGCATTAGGGCAGACTTGAGGGTTGGAGAGGGGGAATTGCTGTAGTCTATAGAGATTCCATCTTTCTCTCCAGCCTCTCTGTCCAGTCAGGAGTATCTAGAGTGTGTGTTCCTGGCACTGGGAAATGGGGACAGATTGGGGATTCCGCTGGTTTACCACCCACCTTGCTGCCCAGTCATCTCCCATCCTGAACTGACAGCAGTAGCACCAGCTTGCCCCCACAACTGGGGACATGCTCCCTGGCATGCGCGCTCTATGTCATCAACTGGGCAGGAAGAAAGTGATATTAAAAGTGTGTTCTCCCTCATGGAGAGCACGTGTTACAGGCCACCCCTCTGTTGCCAGGCAGGATTATTATGGAATCCAGGGACAATGAATGGATGGCTGGGTTGCTGGGGCAAATTCTATGTTGCAATTTGGTGGGAGGGATCAGAGGTTTTAAATCTCATGCTCGCAGCTTGGGTGGTCTCTTTCGCTGCATGCAACGGATCACACATACACATACAAAGGAGATTCTATGAGGTGCTCTCCTTTTTCTGGGGTGTGGGGAATGAAAAAAGGATATTTTTTTTCTTTCAGAAAAAAAATGTTATCTGAGGAACTTTAGCTCAGCTCAGATATTGTGTCATGATTCAGCTGCACTTTCTGACCCCACGAAGGGCAGTGGATGAACTGACAGGAACCACAATGCGACTCCACAGACTGAGTCAAAGCTGCTCAGATATCCCCAATGCTCTGTGTCATAAACAGAAGAATGAGTCACCAGCTTACAACAAAAGCAGAATATGCTTGGGCAGTTATCACGGCCCATAAACTTTCAATGTGTCGTTCTGTTCATTATGTCCCTGTGAATAATTATGGAAGCATTTAACGAGCACTCGGTAAATAGCATTACTGGACCAGCTAGATTGCAAATAACAACAGCTGTTTTCTTGGTAGGGTACAGGAGAAAATAAAGCTTGTTTGGTTTAGGGGGTCTATCCAAAGATAGTGATGAATATCCCCTCTGCCAAGATAATTCGCTATCGCTGGATATTTCATCTCCAAGGCTTTGAGTGAGTCATACCACCCCCCGTAGAGCCTGCTGGTCATTGAGGGGGCACTTAAAGGCAAAAATCTTGAATCTCCTTAGTCACCAGACTGTTGGCGTCATTCCCATAGGTCCCATTTTTCTCCTCAATCTCACTACAAGCAGGATGGCACCAACGCGTTTAAAGCAGCAGTAGAGAACACCCCAAAGTCTATTAAATCTTACAATAACAAGTCCCCAGATGAATGCAATTAAAGCACTAAGATTTACCGACAGTACATGTGGAGACCTTCAAAGGCAGTCTACTGCTACTCCAGGCAGCAAGGGGAAAGAAACAGAGAACTGAGAAGTTAAGAAGTAAATGTGTGTCCTAAACCAATGACTGAAACATCGAAGAAATTATTGTGCGTAACCCAAAGTTCACCTGAGCCAGAAATCCCTATAGGTGAATCAAATATGATAGCTATGAGGGCTCAGCCAGACTTTCTTTGGTGTTGCATTTCTAGACACAGTTCTGAGTGTTAAAGCTCTTTGTCCAAATGTGGGTGCTTTTCATTTTTATTTTTTTGGTCCCAGAATTTCCCCTGAAAAAACCTGTTTTACCACAAAGAGCCACCAGATTTTCCACAGATTGTGTGGTGCAAAAGGGAGTTTGAATGAGCCCTCATTCAAAGACAGGAAGCCAGAAGGACTGCATTCTCTCCTAGAAACCTTCCAGGGATTCTTTCCTTTCTACAGTAATCATTATACTAGCTACACAGAAGCCAAAGGTTCATCTACATATCTTCATTTAGGGAACCGACTTAAGGACACATTCCAGCCAGGCAAAAACACTAAGCACAGATAACAAGGGCTGGTGAGTAATGAGGCCTAAGATGACATGGCCAAAGTGCATTCCAAAGGTTGCATTTGGCCCTCAGGACTGAGGTTCCCCAGCCCTGATTAGATATAGATGTAAGTCATATTCACAAGCCTAAAAGGTCAAATATTGATAGCAATAAATAGAATTGTAGAATTGTAGAGTTGGAAGAGATCATGAGGGTCATCTACTCCAACCCCCCTGCAATGCCGGAAACTTTTGCCCAAAATGGGGGTCAAACCCATGACCCTCAGGTTAAGAGTCTCATGCTCTTCCAATGGAGCTATACCAACTTCCCATCAGTCCCAGCCAGCATGGGAATAGTCAGAAATGATGGGAGTTGTAGTCTGAAACATCTGAAGTCCCATGCCTGGGCTACCTCTTGAGATAGGCCAACCATCAATTCCAATGCAGCTCCTGGACTTTAGTAATTGCCTCTCTATCTCTCTGCAGCTCCCCCTGACATAAACAATGTGGGAATCCCCCCATCTCCACCTTCAACAAACCAATCCTCCGCCTATATAATGTCTACATTTCTTTAGGAGTTCAATGATCTTCCCAGCCCATTTCTTTAGAAATGGAGATGGAAGAATGTGATTTTATAGATGCAAATATTTTACCAGCTACTGATATTTTTCTCAATGTAGATGTATTGATCAATAATCTACCGGTATGTCTGTCGCTTCCTCCTGAGAATGTGTATCAACCTTCCATGAGATCATACTCTTTCTTAGCCATTAGCTTGAGACATAGAGATTACTTGAATGTGATAGGAAACAATCTATTACGCACATATTAAACATCTTGGATTCAAGCCTCAGACTGATTCACTGGCTAGCCTTGGGTAATTCAGGGTTTCTTAGCCTCCATTTTCCTGTTTGTAAAATAGAAAATGACCTATCTTACAAGATTTGTGGGAGGATGAAAAGGGGTGGGTTTTTTAAAGAAAGTTGCACATTGAAGATACTATATATAGCATTAATTATAATTACCTAATACATAATTCATATATCCTCCTTACCATTCAGTCCAAAATACTCTTTTGATTAGGATTTGAGAGATAATTTGGCTTTTTGTTTTAAAATGTTCAAATGGCTGGACTTGTCAAAGCTTTGGGATGCTTCCCCACTACTGACAAGCATGCATTCTTTGATGTTCATTTGACACTCCCGATATCCTCCCCCAACTTGCCTTGTTTATGAAGCCTTCATCTTTTGCTTTTTTACTTTGTAATTTGAATCATCTGAACATCAATCAGCCAGCTAGCCTCTCACCTCTGCATTTTCAATTTGCCCTTCTTCACAACCCAGGTGAAACAGATTGTCTAGTCCCTAACATTATCTAGGTATGATTCATATCACAGTATTTTTGAAACTAGATAGACAATCTGGAATCCACTGGCCAGGCAAAGTCCTAGATCATTTCCAAAATGCATTTTATGTAAAATGTTTTAACTCTGATTTTTAGCTGAAATGGCTCCCAAAGAGGCTTACAAAAATCTGTAGCCAGAGACTTACCTGTCCTGAGGCTTACAGTGAAAGAGACATGCCATGCAAAGAAAAATGGATATGTAAGGAAGCTGGGGTGGGGGCTGCTGCTAGGTGACAGTTTTGTGGGAAACCAAAGACAAATGGTCTTTTACTAGAGCTGATAGAAGTGCTTCTTATCTTTCCTCTGTTCAGCAGCCTCATGGAATGAAATCTGCTCTGCCATTAAGTTAGACAGAGTGCATGCCTTTCATGTTGAACTCTGATTTACAGAGATGTTAACTGAACAGGATGTTGATTATCCAGTTTTTGAATTAGGAAACTTATGGAACCTACTCAGGTTTTTGTGACATAAGTCTGAACCTCTCAATTAAGGAACAAGTTAAGGGATGGGAAGAGAATATGGTTGGTTGTTACTGTGCCGAGTAACAGGCAGGCACAATTAAGCTTCAAGACTGGCCAGACTTGTTATATAAATACCTGCAGCATGGCTTTGTATGCCTACTTAGTCAGTGGATCAGAATTGTCTACAAAGTCACAGTATAAAAACAAAAAATGACTTGTATAATTTATTTGTTTGTTTATACTCCAAAGGGAGGAATAGAAAATACCACATTTTTTGCTCTATAAGACTCACTTTTTCCCTCCTAAAAAGTAAGGGGAAATGTGTGTGCGTCTTATGGAGCAAATGCAGGCTTTGCAACTATCACAGAAGCCAGAACAGCAAGAGGGGTTGCTGCTTTCATTGCACAGCGGTCCCTCTTGTTGTTCTGGCTTCTGAGAGTCAGAGTATTTTTTTTCTTGTTTTCCTGCTCCAAAAACTAGGTGCGTCTTGTGGTGTGGTGCGTCTTATAGAGCGAAAAATACGGTAATAATAATAATAATAATTGTTGTTGTTGTTGTTGTGAGTCAGATCATTGGCCCATTTTGCTCTGTACTGCCTACAACAGGAGTAGTCAACATGGTACCCTTCAGATCTTGCCGGATTCTGATTCCCTTAGGCCTCAACAACCATCATGGCCAGTGATGAGACATGATGGGAACAGGAGTTCCACAATGACTGAAGGCCATTATGTTGGCTATTCCTACTCTACACTGTCTAGCAGGGTTTCATAAAAGGGTCTTTTCCAGCCTTATGTAGCATTTATAGGACTTTTCGTCTACAAATCATGAGATATGGCCCTTGAAGTGGATTCCTAAAGAATCCTCAATCTAGGTGCCGCTAGTTTGGATTCCTATGTGTACACACATGTAGAGGAGGACATTGCTTATGATAGCTACAGGAAAATATTCAAGATGCCAGAAAATTGCATTTTATTAATAATTTGAGTCCTGTTTGCCTAACAACACCCTGTTCAGAATTTCTATTTCAAACCTTGTTTAGCTGAGCCTTAAAAAGGAAGCAGATTATTTTGGCATTTCTATCTGACCGTATTTCCTTCTGTTTCCCTTAGGAAAACAGGGTAAAACATAATGAATTGCTTTGTTCATATTAAGCAAGACTCATTTAACACATATGTGTTGTGATCCCTCCATAGATCTCAACCAGCTTCTCAGCGCATATATTTTTTAAAGCATCTCTTTAAGTTTAAAAAAGAGTTTGTCCAGAAAAAAAAGCCTTTGACAATGGAAATCATGTTTTTCATTGTAGCCTCAGAAGTTGTTTTCAGAAAAATAACTTTTCACTGTTCTTGAGCCAAAAGGAGGCCCTTTAATATGAAGCACACACAGCAGTTTGATGTCGTACGTTTTCGACAACTTAGTTACATCCCATAAATGTCTAGACAAACGTAATTAAATGCAATGAAATTCTTTTACGCCCACTAAACAGGATTAATCTTGCCTTTTTCAATTGGACTTGGATCAAGTTCTCTACAGGGCTAAAATACATTGGCTGGTTTGTTGTTGAGCTATTGTTTCTTTTGCTGCCTTTTTTTTCTTTTTTGAAACCTGCAATGTATATATATGAGCCTGCATTCTGAATAGTTGCTTTGAAAGATAAAATGTGCCTATTCTTTTTTTCTTCAAAAACCATTGTAGCCTCAAAGGGGAAAAAACCCCAAAGAAACCCACATTCCATACTATACAGTTAAGAACATTCAAAGAAAATGGCTTCTCTGAATTCTGGGAACTGTAGTTTTTTAAAAAAGGATGCCGGGAATTGTAGTTTTGTAAGGGGTAAATGACATTTACCGGCATTTCTTTCTGGAAAGCAATATGCTTTAAATATGCTATAAATGTATGACATAGATGTAAATTAACATGCAAGTAAAGTTCTGTGTGAAGGTGGGTAACAATAGATTTATAATATTATTAATAATATTATAATAATTAATAATATTATTAATAATAAAAAGCTTCTTTGGCACCTAGTGGCTGGACTCAATCAGTGATAGCAAATTGTTTATTTGCTTAAAGAAACACACACACAAAAACACACACAGCAACTTTTGTCAATGATTTATAGGTTGTTAACAAGGTTAGAACAAGACAAATTGTTTTAAAATGTCTGACTTTTTATTGTGCTTTTATTTGGTGGTTGATGTGTGTATAGGCACATGCACACAAACAGCAGAGAAAAGCACAATTAAAAGCTAGAGCATTTAAAATGCCCACAGCAAAATCTTATGCACATATACCCATAAGTAAATCCAGTTGAGTTCAAAGTTATTATTTACTCCCAAATAAGTGGCTAAAGGATTTTAAGACAGTAAGAATGATTTGAAACAACCGGGCTTTTTTCAAAGGCTTTTTGGCTGGCTCCAAGGTTGTTGCACAGTAAATATACTTATGAACACACTAGATGGGATGTTGCTGACCGCTCATTATTACCTGATCCTTCCAGTCTTGGATGTTTGCTATGTGACAACATCAAGAAGGGCAAATGAAGCCCTCACTCTGAAATGGCCTTTATCCCCAGCAGGGGAGCTGGAACCCACCAGACAAAGAAATAAAGGAGAAGAAGCTCATAATAATAATAATAATGGCTAACAGTAATTAAATAATAATAATCTATTATTTATACCCCGCCCATCTGGCTGAGCCTCCCCAGCCACTCTGGGTGGCTCCCAATCGAGAGTTAAAAACAATACAGCATTAAATATTAAAAACTTCCCTAAACAGGGCTGCCTTCAGATGGTTTCTAAAAGTCAGATAGTTGTTTATTTCCTTGACATCTGATGGGAGTGCGTTTGTTCCACAGGGCAGGTGCCACTACCAAGAAGGCCCTCTGCCTGGTTCCCTGTGACCTCACTTCTCGCAGTGGGGGAACTGCCAGAAGGCCCTCGGCGCTGGATCTCAGTGTCTGGGCTGAACGATGAGGGTGGAGACACTCCTTCAGGTATACAGGACCAAGGCCGTTTAGGGCTTTAAAGGTCAGCACCAACACTTTGAATTGTGCTCGGAAACGTACTGGGAGCCAATGCAGATCTCTCAGGACCAGTGTTATAATTCACAATTCACACATAATTTTTGTTTAAAGTTTTTGGCATAATTTTGGCCACAATGTTATTAAAATACATAAATGTGAGTGGTTGCTTAGGCATTGGTTATGACTATCTATCCCCACGCCCAGGGACAGAACTGACTTCTGGATTCCAGTGAAAGCCAGTGAGGGAAAACCATATTGGGGAGAGCATGGAGCCAGGCACCAGACCCTCACCCCCCCCCCGTATGCTCCCGGGGGCTTGCATGGCCCTAAGCCCCATTCAGGGACGCAGGTGGCGCTGTGGGTTAAAGCCTCAGCGCCTAGGACTTGCCGATCGAAAGGTCGGCGGTTCGAATCCCTGCGGCGGGGTGCGCTCCCGCTGCTCGGTCCCAGCGCCTGCCAACCTAGCAGTTCGAAAGCACCTCCGGGTGCAAGTAGATAAATAGGGACCGCTTACCAGCGGGAAGGTAAAGGGCGTTTCCGTGTGCGGCTCTGGCTCGCCAGAGCAGCGATGTCACGCTGGCCACGTGACCCGGAAGTGTCTCCGGACAGCGCTGGCCCCTGGCCTCTTGAGTGAGATGGGCGCACAACCCCAGAGTCTGTCAAGACTGGCCCGTACGGGCAGGGGTACCTTTACCTTTTACCTTTAAGCCCCATTCAGGGGGACGAAAGAATGGCAAGCCCCTGGATTCCTTTAATGGAATTCCCCCACAACAGCAGCTTTGGAGGGGCAGGCACCGCCAATCTTTACCCCTCCACCAACCAATTTTTTAACCAATGCCAAACCGCAACCCTACAAGTTGTAACGATTTGCTACGCAGTAGGCAAAAACCAAATGGCACCAGCCAATAAGCCAAATGGACAAAATTCCTACCAGGCCCCTGCCCCAACGGCAGATGACCCCATGACAGGCATAGCAAGGTCAACGCAATAGTCCTAGAATAAGGTGGGTGGGCGGGTCATCTGATGCATGCAGCAAAAGAGCCCAGTCAGTGCTGCGTGACTTGATTTTATAACCTTTGGTCCGTCCCCCTAAATGGCAACACCAAAATTTGCCCAGTAACCCAACCGCCCAATCACTGTGGATGGTCATCCATACTAACCCGCCCAGCAACAGAGGGGTGGCCTGTCGGCCCCCACTGCAACATGTGCTCTCTATGAAGGAGAACATGCTTTAACAGCACATAAAATGGGAGAAATGCTCCACTAAAACTCTTCCTGAATAAAGCGTATCTAAATCATTGGTGATGAACTTTTTCTCAGCCTAAGGGCCTCACTACATCTCACCACCCTGACCTGAAGCTTCCATAAAGCATAGTGTTTGGGATTGATAGATCACACTTGCAGGGACATTATACCAGGTAGGTGCCACACCTGAGAAACTCCCCTGAGAAATGGCCAATGTCTCTTGGTTTGTATTGGGACTCACCCTCATTACAGTCAAACCTGTTTTTCTCTTTTCTTTTCTTTGTTTTTTGCTGATCCTGAACATGATAGTGGAAACAACCTGCCAATTTTTCATTTAGCCCCATCAAAATGCTTTAATATTAACTCAATATGTTCACATGAAGATGCAACTGTTCCATTTATTGCAGACTCTCCAACTGTCCCTATTTTATAGGGAAGTCCCTGATTTAGAGAAGCTGTCCCAGTTTCTGATTTGATCCCGGAAAGTCCACCTTTTCCTTAGGACATTGGAGAAATGTTGGAGGGGACGGTAGGATGTCCCTATTTTCATTGGAGAAATGTTGGAGGGTATGGAATTATTTGACTCCCAAACCACCTGAAGGCAATCAAGTATAGGGAAGTTTTTAAAATGTTTAATGTTTTGTTATGTTTTTATATATGTTGGAAGCTGCCCAGAGTGGCTGTGGCAATTCAGTAAGATGTGTGGGGTATAAATAGTAAAATCATCATCATGGAATGAGACATTCCTATTTTCATGGGAGAAATTTTGAAGGATATGTTATTGAGCATCTGATTTGCATGCAGAAGGTCTAAAGTCCAATTCCTAGTGTATCCAGGCAGGGCTACAAATATACCCTGGTTCAATCCCCAGCCCTTTACAGTAGGACTGGCAGGGAACCTTGGCTGAACTCCTGGAGAGCTACTGCCAACTACTGTAAGTAGTACACAAATGGCTAACGACCTGACTCAGAAGAAGGCAGCTTCCTATGTTTAGAATGAAAATGTACAAAACATGCACCCCAGCTGCTCAGTTTTCTTAGCCATCCTCCCTTGTCATGTAAGTGATCTGCAAATGATCTTAATGCTCATCTAGATTAAATGTGATCATTGGCTCAACTCCTTGTATCCAATAGTTGTGTGTGTGTGTTTTGTGGAAGCAGAATAAACTGCTGTAGCTGTAAGGCAAAGCTCCCAAGAGTCATCACACCAAAGACAGATTTCCATCAATGTTGTCCTGACAGTTATCCCAGATTTGCAGGAAGTAGGAAATGTTTCAAAACAAGTGATCAGTGTCAAGGCTCTTTAAACGATCTGCCACCAAAACGAACATTTCTCAGTCAGCAGAAAGGGACAAATGTTAGACATGGTGAGGCAGCATATATCAAGTGGTGACAGAAGTGCTGTGGACTTCATAAGGAATGTGTAGCTGGCAACATAGACCAAAATGGGCACAGACAGGAGATGCATAGTGTATGTATTATGTGCTTATTTTTTCATGTCCTAGCCCCATATTTTTTAACCTACTTCATCCAGATGGTTGAGTAGGTAACACACCTAAAAGGAACTGTCAAATTCAGTGGAGCTCTATTATTGTGCTAGGTGCAGTTCTCAAAGAAATGGTTCTCTTCAACGAGAGAAGTCTCATTTTGCCATACATTTTGTATTTTGAATTGTTGTTAAGATACCTAATATGAAATACAGAGAGCTGCCTTAAATTCTGTCGGACCAATGGGGTATCCATCAATTGGGAGTCACTCAGGTGTAGGGAAACCTACAGCCAGGGGTCCAGGATAGGCAACAGTGCAGGTGGTCCTTGCTGGGATGCTAAACTTCCAAAAGCTTTCCAAGGGTACTAGGTTTAGATGCCAGGAGTTTTGACCAGAGAGTACCAGGTTCAAACCTCACTGCATTTGTCTTTAGCTTTTGTACTATGATTTGTGAACATATGTGGATGGGAAGCAAGGTAAATTCAGCAATTTAAAGAAGTGATAATAATCTTTTTCTTTCTTTTTTTGTAAGAATAGCCACTTTAGCAAGATGACAATGACAACAACAATAACGTCATCAACAACAACAACAACCAGCATGTTTTCCCCTTCTGCAGCTTTAAGGGGGAATCTCTGGTCTGAGGCCATCAGAGGAAGGGAAGAAAACTATAGCAAGTTTCCCAATGCACAGAACTTCCTACAAATATCAGGTTTATTTATTTATTTATTTATTTATTTATTTATTTATTTAGTAAAGAAAATTAGAATAATGGATGATTCCTGATGCATTAACAATGCTTTGGAAACAAGATCAAGTAATTCCAAAATATTAGAAATCCAGTTGAGAGTTCCTGAAACGTCCCTAACAAGAGATAGTCAAGCTACAATCCCCACCCTACTTACCTGGGAGAAAGCCGCACTAAATTCAACAGGATTTACTTCTAAGTAGATGTGGTTCGACTTCTGCTGTGAGTCATTGTTTATTTCAATGGCCCATTTAGAGTGAAATACAACTGCTGTGTAATCTTATACACTGAAAAGAAATCAGACCCTCTAACCTTCTGTTTTGTATTTTATACTCTCTTTTCTACAGCACTGGAACATATTTTTCAATCAATTGCTGATTGTAATTCTTCTGAAAAATTCCGATGTAATTCCCCACCCCACTCCAAAAGTCAATATTAACAGATGTTGTTTGCTTAAGTCTGAAAGTCTTCCAGAAATATGCTTCTGTCAAATGTATCCATCTATGGTTTCATAAAGTTTCAGATTCATAGAATCAATATCAGCAGCTGTTCTCTACTCTCTCTCTCTCTCTCTCTCTCTCTCTCTCTCTCTCTCTCTCTCTCTCTTATTTAATTTTCTCTCTCTCAGGGCATTACAGAAGTGCTTCCTCCTGCATAATTTTGAAAGAAAATTGAAATCACCAAGTGTATGACAGCTATCACTGTTTCCAGAGTGCACACGCCTGTCAACTTCTTGAGATATACATTGTCTTCATCTAATATCATTGGAGACCAATAATTAAGCAGAAAAGAGAGTTTTAATTAGTTCATGATGAATGCTTGTCTAAATCGATGTAGCGTAGGCCATATGTGCGAGACACATCTATATTAGTGCTGGATTAGCATTCCAGGATCTGCAATGACAACGCCAAATAATAGCTGTATATTGCTGAGCTGCTGAAAGGAAAGGTAAGGTATGAACACATTCCATAGCTTGGTAATCGTTTTTTTTTTTTAATGGCACAAATTAGAATTACGTCTGAAAAGCTTGAGAAAATAAAAGTGGGCTGTGTCTGCTACTGAAAGGACAATATAGTAGATGCCACACTCAGAGGCGTAGCATGGGGGGAGGGGGCGCAGCCCCAGGCACACACTTTTGAGGGGGGCACAATCAGGTGCCCCCCAAAACAGGCACATAGCCCTGGCAGCTGAGGAACGGCAGCGGGCAGCTTGGATTAGTGGGCAGGTGCATGGAGGCAGCAGGTGAAGAGCCTGTATAAGACCCCTGGGTGTGCGCCACTAGCCCAGCTGCCCAGTCCACCGGTGGGGGGGGGGTGTAACACTTGCCCCATTACAGGTGCCAGCAACCCATGCTATGATGCTGCCACACCCACTGCTGGGGAAAAAAACCAACCCCATCTTTTTATTGGACTTTTAGAAAGAGTATAAGCATATGTTAATAACAGAACAAAAACAGCAGAAGAGAGAGGATCAGAGACTGCAGGAAGAAACTTATTAATCAGGTCCAATCAAGGACATTTTTGTTGTTGTCCATATTTCAGACAAGATCATCTATCAATGACGGACAATAGAGCCAAAAAAGGGTGAAAAGGCCCTCTTTCTTTCAGATGTCTGGCTCACCTCGTATGGTGAGAACATGCACAGGATGCTCTCATTTAAGATATTAGTGTCATCAACCTGGCGTCTCTGAGTGGGAGTGTGCCTGAGAGTACATTCTGTGTGAAAGGTGTTTATAAATATCCCCTCAAAATTATGTTCCTTCTCAGAGTGAGGGCAGATCTCTCTCTCTCCCTCCCTCCCTCCCTCCCTCTCTCTCTCTCTCTCTCTCTCACACACACACACACACACACACAAAACACAGAGAGAGAGAGATTCAAAGTGGTCCCTTTCTCTGGGATGGGATTTGGTAGCCAAATGAGACTAATTCTCCAATGAGAAGGAATGGACTAGCCTAGCATTTCAGGTTTCTCCACTCCCTCCTTGTGCCTTTTGCAATGCCAACCCTCCCACTATAGTTCCTTTGCTTAGCAATTATTTCAGGGACTGAGAAGGAATTTTGGGGGAGCCACCGAACGGCACTTGGTGGCTCACTTTTAAATGTGACCTGAATCAGGTTTCTTCCCCACTCCTAGCTATGATTAGGCTTTAGTGGGTCTAATCCAAGTATGCACTCATTCCATCTGGAGAAGGAAAAGAGTTTCGTTTGACAGCAAAAGCTATAGCATCACACTTAAAATCTGGGAACTAGTTTAGTAACAGAAATGTACACATTAATAGTGGCATTAATAGCTGAATAGTCAAGAGTCCAGATGTCTATCAAAGTTTTGTTTGTTTTTTTCAAGTTTAAAATGTGTCTCTAGAGTGCCCTGTTCTTATTTTCTGAATACAGACATGCACACAGGGAAGCTTTCAGTCACAGGACTCTAAAATCATTGTTTCAGGTGTATGTGGTGGAGGATAGTCTAATAATAATAAAATAATAATAATAATAATAATAATAATAATAATAATAATAATAATAATAATAATAATAATAATTTGTATACCACTCTTCATTAGGGCAAATTGTGCCCTGTCCCACCAACCTCTATCTTGGTCCCACCAAATACCCTGCCTTCTTTCTTAAAACCAGCCCAGGCAGTGGTCCTGGCTGTATTCTTCCTTTCAGCCTGATAACTCAGTTGGTTGCAAATGAGACTTGTAATCTCAGAGTCATGGGTTTGAGCCCCACGTTGGGCAAAAGATTCCTGCATTGCAAGGGTTGGACCGATGACCCTTGTGTTCCCTTCAACTCTGTAATTGGTTCTATAATTCTTCTTAGTCTCAGGCCTGCCCCTTGTAGAAGAGGTTTCCCCTTGATGTTGGCTCAAGCTTTGACTACTCTTGGTTTCCCTGCTTTACATTGCATGAGTCCCAATGAGCACCAGCCACCACTGGGTATATTGCATTCAACCTATTCCGTTATTACATGTGTGTGGGTAAGAAGCAGTGCAAAAGAATTGAGCTCAGAGGAAGGCTTTAAATGCCTCCAGGATGAAAAGCTGCTAAAACTACTACAGGCAGCCATTGAAGAGCGCATTGGTAACACAGGGGAATGCTTTAAAATGCCAGGTTGATGAATGGTAATTAGGAAGTGCATATAGGTTAACAGATGAAATTTGGAGCCTTTATAGTACACTAAATGATTAGATCTGTTAGCAGAACAGATTTCTGTTCCACAGTGTGCTCCCCACCCTGTATATCTTAATCTGCCTGTAAGCATATGTGTAAAATAAGCCTCGTTCTTCAGCACTGCAATCTGATAAACAGCAGTGATTTTCATTTTGGTATTAGCGGGAAATGTAGGAATTACTTGGGACCATTGCAGTACGATAAGGCACACAGATGGTCCAACTGTGATATGAGGGTATGTCTCATTCAAGCATGCTTTGCTTAAATTGGTATCATTTCAACAGGAAGAGCAAATGAGAAAATGGCCTAGAAGGGTGAAAAAAAGAGTAAAATGTGAGCTCCAAATAGGCTTTAATTTGGCAGAAGGCTCAGGTAGTATTACATATCTGAATTTTGCACCACTTGGTACTGTATCACACAGGAGTATCAATCACATGATTTGACTACGCCTGATGACTGGCTGTGCAATGCGATTCTACAGGAAATGTTATGTTTGACTTGATATGATAATATTTGACTCTGGGGTTTGATCTTGTATAGAAGGGGGCAGCTGCCCATTCACACAATTTATTTAAAAATGTATGACCTGCTTTTTTATAACATAAATTCAAAGTAGCTTACAGATAGCTCCTGAAATACGTAACACAAAGTCAAAGTCAAATGACTGAAATGAGTTTCATGTAGGAAAATGTCTTACACTGAGTCAGACCATTGGTCCATCTGACTCAGTGCTATAGACACTGCCTGCCAACCACTCTGCAGGGCCTCAGACTGGGGAACGTTCCCTCTTCTACCTGGAGAATTAGCCTCAGATGTTTGGCATGAGAAGCAGATTCTCTAACATTGAACTGTGGCCCTTTTCAAAAGAGCAGGATAAAGTAAATAGGAACATTCAGACAGCACCACAAATGCATTCAAAGAACATGCAAGGGAGGTTACAAGGCATCACTGGCTAGCCCCATGTGCTAGCGCTCTCAGCAGCCAATGTGCCCATTCAGTGGCCATGCTCCAATTCCTTTGGAGCACATCACATGGGGCAATAGGTGTAGAACTTCTCCATCCAAGGGTGACACTAAATGGTCCCTTCTACACTCATATCTGTAGATAGGGGGAAGTTGTCCGAACCCTACTAACAAGCAGCATAAAAAGAGGGAGATAAAACTTTAACCCATGGTAAAAAGTTGAACAAAATAAAATGTTCCTGGCATATCACCACAAGAGGGAGGGAGAGAGAATGAGATAGAGAGATAGATAGAGAAATAGATAGAGAGATAGAGAGATAGAGATAGAGATAGAGATAGATAGATAGAGAGAGAGAGAGAGAGAGAGAGAGAGAGAGAGAGAGATGCACATGTCTAGGGAGGGAGTTACAAGACCTGGGTGTTCCAAAAGAAACATCCCATCTCACATCCTATCTTACATCCCAACCATGCTTCCGAAACTGGTCAGGTTCATAGCAGGATGGGCCCAATCCAATCTGGTCTGACCCCTGCATTCTGGCACAGTCATCAATTCCCAACCAGCATGGCTGGTTCAAGGCACCAAACAACATTTTGGTCACTTTACACCAGGGGTTGTAAAGTGGTCCCTACCACCCACTAGTGGGCGTTTCAGGATTCTAGGTGGGTGGTAGGGGGTTCTACAGCACAAGCTAAATCCTCCTTCCACTGAGCACTGGTGGGCAGTAAGGAAATTTTACCATCAAGTAAGATGCATTAGTGGGGGGTAGGTATAAAAAGATTGACTACCTCTGCTTTACACTTTGGAAGTCACCTCTCTCTGGTATCTGCCCTCCAAGATTTAGGACAGGTATGTTTCTCTAGATGTTGTTGACCACTGCCCAGGCTGTCTGAGGATGATTAGCACTGCAGTTCAACATCTGAAGGGCCACATCTTGGATTTAGCATCCAGATTTAAAGCTCAACCCAGAAGTGGTGAATGCATTGTTAATCTGTGAGTCAAAATGCTTCTTTCTCACTTGAATCAATATCCTCTCCAATCTTAGCTCAAGTGTGGATGGGGCTTGTAAAAAAAAAATGAGGAAAACTTTTTATTTAGCATTTGGTCTCTGCCAAGTGGATAGAAGATAGAAAATCACTGAGCTTGCCAGAATTTATCATACTGTGCCTCTAAAAGTGAAAACAGGTTTTTCCATAAAGAAAAGCAAATGTTGTGTTTTGTCACAGATAATATTTTGAAAGTTGGTTGCAAGTATCTTTGCGGCTCAGAAAAATGCTTTTTACAAACTGATTGCACACTTCAAAAAAAAAATAATACCAAAGCCTTCCGAGACCTCCTTAAAACTAATTAACCAGCTTTTGCAAAACACAGAGCCTTCTTTCAAGTTGAACTCACAATCCTGCCACCTTGGGGAATAATTTTCTTGTTTTCCTAACATTTTCCCAATCTAATTATTGTACCTCTAAATAGGAGATTTGTTAATACACAACTTGATTAATTAGATATGTTATTTCTCTATCAGGTGAAAAATCACCAAAGGATTTTGATAGTAAGCTTATAAAAATCAGCAAGGGCTATGGAAGGCAAAAAGCAATTAATTCCCAATTAAAAACCCATTTGACATATTTGAGAGATTAATACACAAATTGGATTTGTAACTAACAAAAATAATTAGATTTTCCCTTTTGCAAAAAAGAAAAAGAAAAAAAGAAAAAGAAAGACGAATCAATAGTTCCATTTGATAGGTTCTTCTTGAGTGAAAACATGGTATGAAAAATGACACACACACCAAGAAAATGACAATAAGCTGCCAATCCCTCTGGGGAACAGTTGTTGCTCAGTGATCAACCATGCAGTGATTTTCATGCAGAAGGTCCCAGGTGCAGTACGCCAAATCTCCAGGTAGGTCTGGGAATATTCCTGTTTTGAAATATTAGAGAGCCACAGCTAGTCAATGTAGCCAATACTTAGCTAGCTGGACCAATGGTCTGACTCAGTATAAGGATGTGTTACTATTTTATCTCATGTGCATAAAAATATCCCCATACAATTGGGGTCTGTTTGAGCTAGAAAAATGGGGCTGACCAAAAGTCCACCAATGGATAAAGAAACAACAGTAAAGACAATAAAGAGTTGACATAAATTTCACTGCTTGTTATTTGATAAGGGAAAATATAATGAAAATGTGTTATCATTGGGGCCTCACACCAGTAAAATTGGCAAAGATCCATAAAAAAATATTCAAACCTTTGTTGGAGATGTAAAGCGGAGGTGGGAACAATGCACTATATGTGGTGGGGGTGTAAGGTGATCAAACAATTTTGGACCAAGATACATGAAGAGTTGAAAAGAATATTTAAGAGCACAATTCTCAAAAAGCCAGAAGCATATCTATTAGGCTTAATAACCAACGATATCCCCAAAGATAAAAATAATATATTCCTCTATGTGACAGCAGCGGCTAGATTACTAGTGGCAAAAAAAAATTGAAAACAGGAAAAATACAAGAATTATCAGAATGGAGAATTAAGATCTGTGAATTTATGGAGATGGAAAAATTAACAGCATCAATTAGAGGCTGCCCCAAGCAAAAAATTAAGAGAGAGTGGGAGTGTGTAGAGATATATATGAAAAAATATGGTTATGGAAATTAAGTTTAACATAAACGTAAAAGGAAAGACTCGCAAGGATACAAGATGATATTATAAAGGATATGACTATCAAGCATAAATAACTACTAACACAACAAGAAACAATAATACAAATGCCAATAAGATCTCACATGGGTGAGGGGAAGTTGGGTGGGAGGGGAGGGAAGTAGAGGGTGGTATTTGAAAAATTATTGAGAATGTGATATAAAAGTAAAATGATTGTGTTTGTAATTTGAATTATTTTGAATGATTGTAGTTGTAAGTCCCCCCCCCCCCTAGTTTTTACTTCTCTTTCTGTCACAAAAACTTTAAATAAAAATAAAATAAAATATTGGTTTTGCCTCACCATTCTTCTGACTCCCCCTCTCTTCTGGCTCCAGCCTCTCCTATATCTACCCTAGATAGATGATAGATAGATTGATGATAGATAGATAGATAGATAAATAGATAGATAGATAGATAGATAGATAGATAGATAGATGATAGATAGATTGATGATAGATAGATAGATAGATGATTAGATAGATAGATAGATAGATAGATAGATAGATAGATGATAGATAGATGATAGATAGATAGATAGATGATAGATAGATAGATAGATAGATAGATAGATAGATGATAGATAGATAGATAGATAGATGATAGATAGATAGATAGATGATAGATAGATATAGATGATATAATTTATTTGTCACCCAATAACAGCAGATCTCTGGGTGATGGATGAAATACTGCAACAGATAAAGAATCAATGGATGTAATAAGCAGTAAATAAATGTAACCACACCAGTAAATAAATAAACAAAAGTACAGTGGCCTTAGAAACACATGAAAAGTTACATGTATGCAGAGGAATTAATATATGATCTGCACAACTATTGGGTGGATCAGAACATACTTATTTAAGAGAGTTCACACTTCCCTTGGCGTTGTGATGCAGATTTTGGCATATTAGCAAAGTAAAATTTAAACATGCATTAAAATCTGCATTGTTGAGACTCCCCCCTTTTAAACAACACCCCCAACTTTTTTTTTTAAAAAAAGCAGAAATGGAATAGATTTTGTTTGATTTTTTTTGAAGAATTCCTCCAACATTTTCTGTCTGCAGGACTTTCTACATCTGCCTTTGATTTTTACTGAAAGCAAAACGTCGACAATATGTAAACCTCTTCTTCATCCTAAAAAAATATCAAGATTGGTTTTGTTTCCTCTGAAATTCTCATAATCCTCTCCCGCTTTCTTAAGTAGGAACATACAAATTTACCTTGAATTTTGCTTTAGGTAGCAAATTCAGTAGCAACTCTTGTTATAAAACTGTATTTAAGTCAAAGCCCAAAAGCCTACAGCATTCTGGAGAAAAATAATCCATATTAACATATCAATCTTATGTTTAATAATGACAGACCACTTGCTGGGACATTTTACATCACTGACTACTTTGAAGAAGACTCCCTTAGTACTGGGTTTCAGGGTAGGGGGATGAGCAAAGCAAGCTTCACACAATTGCATGCTGTACTTTAAAGCCTCATTTAACTTTCATCGCATTCAGAGGGCTGTCTGGAGAACCATATGGATGTGAACTCTCACAATCTGTTACACATCTGATCTGAAAGTTCTTGTATTTCTTCTGTTGGAAACCTTACAAGCAAGGGACCACTGTGACAGTTGATGGCAACTGGCTCTGTTGCTTGCTCAGGCACAACTAATGTAATCAAATAGGTATTTCAACTTCACTTTCTAAACTGCATTCCTCAAGCACTGACAGAAATGATCTCTTTTGGCATTTCTGGCCCTACCCTTAGGCAGAGTGAGTTAGGTGACTCAGGTGGAAAGATGGGGGGCAGTGGCAAGATGTTGCAGGACAGTATTTTCTGTGTTACATAGCCTGCCCAAAGCTCCATAAATTATCTTGCTGTCCTCAAGTGTGGTGAAGGAACCTGTCCCCTCACTAATGCTGAAGTAAAAGTAAAGTGCCACTCTGATTGTCTTCTGCTTATGGAATAAGCGAGGTGCAATTTTGCCTCAGCAACAAAATATATTTGGATAGCCCTACTTCAGGAGGAGGTGAGGTTGTTGTTGATTCCCCCAAAATTTGCCATAAATTCAAGGACAGAGCACATTATTTGCATGCATACAGTCCAAAGACTGATCATGGGCACCCCCTGTTTGCAAGTGCTCAGTTTGTTCGCTCTGGAAAAGGCCTTGCCTAAGACCTTGAAAAACCACTGAGTGAGAGCACAGAATAAAGGGCTACATAGATCAAGAGTGTGATTCAGTGAAGGCTGTTCATATGCCCATCACTAGCTGTTTTTAAGAGCAGGTTGGATAAACATGCAATTTGATTGGTTTGGTTTTGTGGGGCAGGCAAGGTAAGTGGGTTATTCTTTATGTGTGCAGTGTTCACATGTAAGGCTATGCATGAGTGTATAGGTTTGTAACTGCTACGCCCTTACTGAGAGATGGCAAAAAATAAAAAAATAAAATGGTGATGGAATCTGACCGTGACTGGAGAGTATTGTTCAGAAATTGATCATTGCTGGTATCAGAAATTTAAAAAGCTGTGTTATATGCTAAGGGTGTTCTTCCAGATGTTCTTCAATACTGTTCAGTCCCAGCCAGCATGTCCAATGGTTAGGGATGGTGGGAAGTGAAGCCTTGACTAAAGGTACAGAGGTCCCCCATCTGTGTAATACAGAGTCTTTTGTTCATCTAACCCATTTTGTCTTGTCTGGCTGATGGTGCTTCTCTAGATTATTTCCCAGGCCTTGAGATCCTTTCACCAAAGATGGACCAAGAATTTGTATGTGTAAAGCATGTGCTTTTATCACTGATCTGTGCTCTCTCTGTATACAACTGGGCTTAGGTGAGCATCAACCTCGTTTATTTTTACCCTTTGCAAACTGTAAGTAGGGGTGACAGATGAAGAAAGGGTGGAATTCAGCTAAGTTTTAGGGCCCATCCACAATTCTGCTTGTGTTGTGGCTAGAAAGCACATATCTGAGTGGTTTTTTGCTTGAGCACACCTTCTAGGCATCAGTGTGCTCCCTCACAAGGGAAAACCCAGTCTTTAGTGATAGATTGGAACAAATGACAATGTGGGGTAAACCTGAATTGCCATTTGAACCAATTGAGTGCTAAAGAATGGCTGTCCCTGGTGGAAAGCAAAGGGAAAACAGGAAGTGCGTACAAGTGCTTACTCAGAGTCAACCAATTTAAATTAATGAACATTACTAAGATCTACTAATTTTAGTGGCTCTACTCTAAAACATAGTTGAATACCTCCCAAAGGATGCTATGCAATCGTGCAGTTTAGCAGACTCTGGCCACTTTCGACTCTGGTGCAACTCAATATTGAATTTGGATCTATCCATTATTAGATCTGCACCTCCATCTGATATTTCCCATAAGTAAATGGCTCCTTATAGGAAGAAAAAATAACTTCCACGCCTGGACATTCCCATACAAACCAGTCCTTCATCCACCTTCTGTTTATGATTTAATATCCCAGTGGGGTTGAGAAAGAAATAGGGATTGGGGGAGGTGGAATTAGAATCTCCTGCTGGTGAGTATCTTCATTTTGTCCCCCTTCATCAATGCCAGACAAGAGCTGCTGATTTACTGCAATGGCTCATGGGAGGTGAACATATATTGGCATTCCACTGACACACAACTCAGATTAGCCAGAATAGTCTTGCTAACAAGCAAAAATATTAATGTATTTGACTCCCCACCCACTAATAATACTACGATTACCTCACAGCAGAAGTAACGAAGGTCACATCCTATTAAACTGCACTGTTGAGAGAAAAAGAAACGATTAACTCTGTAAATATCAAGTCCACTCAATTACATTTTGTGTGATGGCACAGAAAACAGAATGTATGCAAATTGGATGAAATAAATAAGATGAATTGTGGAATTCTTTTTTCTCCTTCAAATGAATAATAGAGTGTTATAGCACTTATCAATTTTAAAACACATTCCCAACACCTCTAACACTTCTTTGCAACCATAAGAACTATATTGGTTCAAATAATTTCCTTCACAATGGAATGTGTGTGCATGAGAAATAAAAGAGAATTTAAATAATAATAATAATAATAATAATAATAATAATAATAATAATAATAATTTTTTATTTATACCCCACCCTCCCCAGCCAAGGCCGGGCTCAGAGCGGCTTACAAACATAATAAAAACAAGAAGAATGATTACAACTTAAAAACAAAAATAAAATACAGCATTAAAATAATGGAACATTAAAATATTAAAATGTAGCCTCATCGCAGGAGGAGAAGGAAAAGAAAAGAGAGAGAGAGAGAGAGAGAGAGAGAGAGAGGGAATCAAATTTGCTCCAAGCCAAAGGCCAGGCGGAACAACTCTGTCTTACAGGCCCTGTGGAAAGAAATCAGATCCTGCAGGGCCCTGGTCTCATGAGGCAGAGCGTTCCACCAGGCCGGAGCCAGAGTTGAAAAGGCCCTGGCTCTGGTTGAAGCCAATCTAACTTCCTTAGGGCCCGGGACCACTAGGGTGTTGCTATTTATGGACCTTGAGGCTCTCCGTGGGGCATACCAGGAGAGGCGGTCCCGGAGGTACGAGGGTCCTAGGCCGTGAAGGGCTTTAAAGGTCAAAAGCAGCACCTTAAATCTGACCCTGTACTCCACCGGGAGCCAGTGCAGCTTGAAAAGCACTGGGTGAATATGCTCCCATGGCAGAGACCCCGTGAGGAGCCTCGCTGCAGCATTCTGTACCCGCTGGAGTTTCTGGGACAGCTTCAAGGGCAGCCCCGCGTAGAGCGAATTACAGTAGTCAAGCCTGGAGATGACCGTCGCATGGATCACTGTGGCCAGGTCGGGGCGGGAAAGGTAAGGGACCAACTGCTTGATGCGGCGAAGGTGGAAAAATGTCGTCTTGGCTGTTGCTGTAACCTGCGCCTCCATGGAAAGGGAGGCGTCAAGGATTACACCCAAACTCTTAACAGAAGGCAATGGCACTAATTGGGCCCCCGCAAGAGAAGGGAGTTGGTCCCTCATCCCCATGCCATCCCAACCTAGCCATAGGACCTCTGTCTTTGAAGGATTTAGTTTCAATCGGCTCCCACGAAACCATCCAGCCACAGCTTCCAAGCATCTGGTCAATGTGTTCGGGGTCGAGTCGGTGTGGCCATCCATCAGCAGATAGAGCTGAGTGTCATCAGCATATTGGTGACAGCCCAGCCCAAAGCTCCGGATAATCTGGGCAAGGGGGCGCATAAAGATGTTAAAAAGCATCGGGGAGAGAATTGCGCCCTGCGGCACTCCACACACCAAGGAGTGGCACGACGACATTTCCCTCCCTAGTGCCACTCTCTGTCCCCGACCAGAGATAAAAGAGCACAACCAGTTATGGGCTATGCCCTGTATCCCCACATCTGCGAGGCGGTGATCCAGAAGATCATGATCGACCATGTCAAAGGCTGCTGACAAATCTAAAAGGATCAGCAGTCCTGACCCGCCTCGATCCAGTTGTCTACGGAGATCATCTGATAGGGCAACCAGAGCCGTCTCCGTCCCAAA